>NW_025421529.1:1200000-1872500 GCF_011764305.1 Mustela putorius furo
TCAGATAAATTAGATTTAAAGCTAAAGACTGTAGTCAGAGACACAGAAGGACACCACATGATTCTTTTTTTTGTTTGGTTTTGGTTTTGGTTTCGGGTTTTTGTGGGGGGAGGGGTATTTTGTTTGTTTGTTTGTATGTTTTTTGTTTTTCTGGCATTTCTATGGCATTCTCATTTTTATTTTTTTTTCAGTGTAACAGTATTCATTGATATTGCAACACACCCAGTGCTCCAGGCAATCCGTTCCCTCTCCAATACCCACCACCTGGTTCCCCCGACCTCCCACACCCCACCCCTCAGATGGCTTTACAGAGTCCATAGTCTCTTATGGTTCACCTCCCCTTCCAATTTAGCACAACTCCCTTCTCCTCTCCATCTCCCCTTGTCCTCCATGCTATTTGTTATGCTCCACAAATAAGTGAGACCATATGATAATTGACTCTCTCTGCTTGACTAATTTCACTCAGAATAATTTCTTCCATCCCGTCCATGTTGCTACAAAAGTTGGGTATCCACCCTTTCTGATGGAGGCATAATACTCCATAGAGTATATGGACCATATCTTCCTGATCCATTCGTCCGTTGAAGGGCATCTTGGTACTTTCCACAGTTTGGCGACTGTGGCTGTGGCTGCTATAAACACTGGGGTACAGATGGCTCTTCTTTTCACTACATCAGTATCTTTGGGGTAAATACCCAGTAGTGCAATTTCAGAGTCATAGGGAAGCTCCATTTTTTTAATTAATTTATTTTTCTTCAGCATAACAGTATTCATTATTTTTGGACCACACCCAATGCTCCTTGCAATTCATGCCCTCTCTAATACCCACCACCTGGTACCCCAAACCTCCCACCTCCACCCCTTCAAAATCCTCAGATTGTTTTTCAGAGGCCATAGTCTCTCGTGGTTCAACTCCCCTTCCAATTTCACTCAAGTCCCTTCTCCTCTATAACTACCCATGCCCTCCATGCTATTTGTATACTCCATAAATAAGTGAAACCATATGATAATTGACTCTCTCTGCTTGACTTATTTCACTCAGCATAATCTCTTCCAGGCCCGTCCATCTTGAAAGAAGTTGCTGTGGCTGATATCGAAGAGATTACTGCGTATGTTCTCCTCTAGGATTCTGATGGATTCCTATATCACGCTGAGGTCGTTTATCGATTTTGAGTTTATCTTTGTGTATGGTGTAAGAGAATGGTTGAGTTTTTATTCTTCTACATATAGCTGTCCTGTTTTCCCAGCACCGTGTATTGAAGAAACTGTCTTTTTTCCACTGTATATTTTTTCCTGTTTTGTCGAAAATTATTAGACGATAGAGTTGAGGGTCAATATCTGGGCTCTCTACTCTGTTCCACTGGTCTATGTGTCTGTTTTTATGCCAGCACCATGCTGTCTTGGTGATTACGGCTTTGTAGTAAAGACTGAAATCAGGTAACGTGAAGCCCCCAGCTTTATTTTTGTTTTTCAACATTTCCTTAGCGATTTGGGGTCTCTTCTGATTCCATACAAATTTTAGGATTATTTGCTCCAGCTCTTTGAAGAATACTGGTAGAATTTTGATCGGAATGGCATTAAAAGTATACATTGCTCTAGACAGTATAGACATTTTAACAATGTTTATTCTTCTGATCCAAGAGCATGGAATGGTCTCCCTTCTTTTTGTGTCTTCTTCAATTTCTTTCATGAGTGTTCTGTAGTTCCTCAAGTAGAGATCCCTTACACCTTTGGTTAGGTTTATTCCCAGGTATCTTATGTTCTTGGTGCTATAGTAAATGGAATCGATTCTCTAATTTCCCTTTCTGTATTTTCATTGTTAGTGTATAAGAAAGCCACTGATTTCTGCACATTGACTTTGTATCCTGCCACATTGCTGAATTGCTGTATGAGTTCTAGTAGTTTGGGGGTGGAGTCTTTTGGGTTTTCCATCTAAAGAATCATGTTATCTGCAAAGAGAGAGAGTTTGACTTCTTCATTGCCAATTTGGATACCCTTTATTTCTCTTTGTTGTCTGATTGCTGTTGCTAGGAATTATAATACTATGTTGAACAAGAGTGGTGAAAGTGGCCATCCTTGTCGTGTTCCTGATCTCAACGGGAAGGCTGCAAGCTTTTTCCCATTGAGGATGATATTTGCTGTGGGTCTTTCATAGACAGATTTGATGAGGTTCAGGAATGTTCCCTCTATCCCTATACTTTGAAGCGTTTTAATCAGGAACGGATGCTGGATTTTGTCAAATGCTTTTTCTGCATTGATTAAGAGGACCGTGTGGTTCTTTTTTCTCATATTAATTTGCTGTATCACATTGATTGATTTGCGAATGTTGAACATCCTTGTAGCCCAGGGATGAATCCCACCTGATCATGGTGGATAATCTTTTTAATGTACTCTTGGATCCTGTTGGCTAGGATCTTGTTGAGAATCTTAGCGTCTGTATTCATCAGTGATATTGGTCTGAAATTCTCCTTTTTGGTAGGGTCTTTGCCTGGTTTGGGGATCAAGGTAATGCTGGCTTCATAGGAAGAGTCTGGAAGTTTTCCTTCTGCTTCAATTTTTTGAAACACCTTTAGGAGAACAGATATTATTTCTTCTTTGAAAGTTTGGTAGAATTCCCCAGGGAATCTGTCAGGTCCTGGGCTCTTGTTTTTTGGGAGGTTTTTGATCACTGCTTCAATCTCGTTACTAGATATTGGCCTATTCAGGTTGTCAATTTTTTCATGGTTCAATTTTGGGAGTTTATAGTTAACCAGGAATGCATCCATATCATCTAGGTTTCTTAGCTATTGGCATATAACTGTTGATAACTTCTGATGATTGTTTCTACTTCCTTGGTGTTAGTTGTGATCTCTCCCTTTTCATTCATAATTTTATGAATTTGAGCTTTCTCTCTTTTCCTTTGGATTAGTGTGGCCAATGGTTTATCGATCTTATTGATTCTTTCAAAAAACCAGCTTCTAATTTCGTTGATACGTTCTACTGTATCTCTAGTTTCTACCTCTTTGATCTCAGCTCTAATCTTGATTATTTCCCTTCTTATGTGTGGAGTTGGTTTGATTTGTTGTTGATTCTCCAGTTCTTTAAGGTGTAGAGACAGCTGGTATATTCTGGATTTTTCAATTTTTTTTGAGGGAGGCTTGGATGGCTATGTATTTCCCGCTTAGGACCGCCTTTGCTGTATCCCATAGGTTTTGGACCGAAGTGTCTTCATTCTCATTGGTTTCCATGAATTGTTTCAGTTCTTCTTTGATCTCCTGGTTGATCCAAGCATTCTTAAGCAAGGTGGTCTTTAGCTTCCAGGTGTTTGAGTTCCTTCTGAACTTTTCCTTGTGATTGAGCTCCAGTTTCAAAGCATTGTGATCTGAGAATGTGCAGGGAATAATCTCAGTCTTTTGGTATCAGTTGAGTCCTGATTTGTGACCCAGTATGTGGTCTATTCTGGAGAAGGTTCCGTGTGCACTTGAGAAGAATAAGTATTCTGTTGTTTTAGGGTAGAATGTTCTGTATATATCTATGAGGTCTATCTGGTCCAATGTGTCATTCAATGCTCTTTTTTCTTTATTGGTTTTCTTCGATGATCTGTCTATTCCTGAGAGAGGCGTGTTAAGGTCTCCTACTATTAGTGTATTCATATTAACCTGACTCTTTATCTTGATTAACATTTTTCTTAGTAATTGGCTGCTCCCATATTGGGGGCATAGGTATTTATTTATTTATTTATTTATTAAAAAATTCATTTTTAATTTATTTTTGGCATAACAGTATTCATTATTTTTTCACCACAGCCAGTGCTGCATGCAAACTCTGCCCTCTATAATACCCACCACCTGGTACCCCAACTCCCACCCACCCACCAATTCAAACCTCTCATATTGTTTTTTAGAGTCCATAGTCTCTCATGGTTTACCTCCCCTTCCAATTTCCCCCAACTCTCTTCTTCTTTCTAACTCCCCATTTCATCCATGCTATTTGTTTGGGGGCATAGATATTTATAATTGTTAGATCATCTTGGTGAATAGTCCCTTTAAGAATGATATAGTGTCCTTCTGTATCTCTGACTACAGTCTTAATTTGAAACCTAATTTGTCTGATATGAGAATCACTACCCCGGCCTTCTTTTGAGGCTTATTGGCATGAAAGATGCTTCTCCATCCCTTCACTTTCAGTCTGGGTGTATCTTTAGATTCAAAATGGGTCTCTTGTAGACAACATATGGATGGGTCCTGTCATTTTATCCAATCTCCAACCCTCTGCTGTTTTATGGGAGTATTTAGGCCATTCACATTGAGAGTGATTATTGATAAATACCTTTTTATTGACATCGTGTTACCTTTGAAGTCTTTCTTTCTGTAGATTATCTCTATATTTTTGTTCATTGCTATTTTTTTTTAGGATTTTTCCTCTTTTACAGAACCCCCCTTAATATTTACTGCAGTGTTGGCTTGGTGGTTGCACAGTCTTTTTAAACCTTGCCGGTCTTGGAAACTTTTTATCTCTCCATCCATTTTGAATGTCAGTCTTGCTGGATAAAGTATTCTTGAATGCATGTCCTTCTCATTCAGTGCCCGGAAAATATCTTGCCAGCCCTTCTGGCTTGCCAGGTCTCTGTGGACAGGTCTGACATTATTCTGATGGGCTTTCCTCTGTAAGTAAGGAGTCCCTTTGTCCTAGCAGCTTTCAAGAGATTATATTTACAATTATGATTTCTCAATTTGACTATCAGGTGCCTTGATGTTTTTCTAGAATCCAAAATCTTGGGTGGAGACCGTTCGGCCTCTAATACATGAACGCTGGGTCCATTCGCGAGATTGGGAAAATTTTCATGAAGAACTTGTTCCACTATATCTTCTAGTCTTCTTTCTTTCTCCTCCCCTTCAAGGATTCCAATAATTCTGAAGTTGGAACGTTTCATGGCATCATTTATTTCCCTGATTCTGTTTTCATGGTTTCTAAGCTGTTTGTTCCAGGCTTCCTCCTGATCCTTTCTCTCTATCTGTTTGTCCTCCAGATCACTAATTCTATCTTCTGTCTCAGTTACCCTAGCTTTGAGAGAATTTATATTAAATTGGAACTCATTGAGAGCATTGTCTACCTCCTCCCTGGTAGCTTTAAGCTCCGCCCTAACATTGTGAACATCATCTCTCATCACTTTCAGCTCGGCCCTAATCAATTCCATTTGGTCATCCATGGCTTTATTCAACCTAGCTATTGCTTGGATAATTGCTAGCCTGAATTCTCTTTCTGACATATTGTCTATGTTGATACCCCTTAGCTCTGTTTCAGAAGGCCCATCCTCTGTATTTTCTTCTGTTAGGCATTCCTCCTCCTAGTCATTTTGGTGAGAGTTGGCTGAATGGATGTAGCTGGATGTATCGACCGTGGTGTAGTCAAGGTGTACCCTGGAATGCTTCTAAGCAATCAGGATTCCCCACCCAAATGAGAGAAAAAAGAAAAAAAATAAAAAAAGAAAGAGAGAGAGAGAGAGAGAGACAGGAAAGAAAGGGAAGATGAAAGAGAAGGTTCAGCTGCTCAAATGGGCCTCAAGGTAAGATTTATGCAGTATACAACCAAAAATGGAAAATCAAAAAGACTGATAAAAGTATATGACTAGAGAAAAAAATATATATATAAGCAATAAAGAAAGAATCTCCTCAAAAAGAACCCCGAGTCTCAGATTTATATACTATCATGACAAACACAAAAACACAGAAACACTGGTGGAAGAAAAAGATGGTAGAGTGGTTATAAATTCTCAGTTATAAATTCTCACTCCCAAAATTGAACCATGAAAAAATTGACAACCTGAAGAGGCCAATATCTAGTAACGAGATTGAAGCAGTGATCAAAAACCTCCCAAAAAAACAAGAGCCCAGGACCTGACAGATTCCCTGGGGAATTCTACCAAACTTTCAAAGAAGAAATAATATCTGTTCTCCTAAAGGTGTTTCAAAAAATTGAAGCAGAAGGAAAACTTCCAGACTCTTCCTATGAAGCCAGCATTACCTTGATCCCCAAACCAGGCAAAGACCCTACCAAAAAGGAGAATTTCAGACCAATATCACTGATGAATACAGACGCTAAGATTCTCAACAAGATCCTAGCCAACAGGATCCAAGAGTACATTAAAAAGATTATCCACCATGATCAGGTGGGATTCATCCCTGGGCTACAAGGATGTTCAACATTCGCAAATCAATCAATGTGATACAGCAAATTAATATGAGAAAAAAGAACCACACGGTCCTCTTAATCAATGCAGAAAAAGCATTTGACAAAATCCAGCATCCGTTCCTGATTAAAACGCTTCAAAGTATAGGGATAGAGGGAACATTCCTGAACCTCATCAAATCTGTCTATGAAAGACCCACAGCAAATATCATCCTCAATGGGAAAAAGCTTGCAGCCTTCCCGTTGAGATCAGGAACACGACAAGGATGGCCACTTTCACCACTCTTGTTCAACATAGTATTATAATTCCTAGCAACAGCAATCAGACAACAAAGAGAAATAAAGGGTATCCAAATTGGCAATGAAGAAGTCAAACTCTCTCTCTTTGCAGATAACATGATTCTTTAGATGGAAAAACCCAAAAGACTCCACCCCCAAACTACTAGAACTCATACAGCAATTCAGCAATGTGGCAGGATACAAAGTCAATGTGCAGAAATCAGTGGCTTTCTTATACACTAACAATGAAAATACAGAAAGGGAAATTAGAGAATCGATTCCATTTACTATAGCACCAAGAACATAAGATACCTGGGAATAAACCTAACCAAAGGTGTAAGGGATCTCTACTTGAGGAACTACAGAACACTCATGAAAGAAATTGAAGAAGACACAAAAAGAAGGGAGACCATTCCATGCTCTTGGATCAGAAGAATAAACATTGTTAAAATGTCTATACTGTCTAGAGCAATGTATACTTTTAATGCCATTCCGATCAAAATTCTACCAGTATTCTTCAAAGAGCTGGAGCAAATAATCCTAAAATTTGTATGGAATCAGAAGAGACCCCAAATCGCTAAGGAAATGTTTGAAAAAACAAAAATAAAGCTGGGGGCTTTCACGTTACCTGATTTCAGTCTTTACTACAAAGCCGTAATCACCAAGACAGCATGGTGCTGGCATAAAAACAGACACATAGACCAGTGGAACAGAGTAGAGAGCCCAGATATTGACCCTCAACTCTATCGTCTAATAATTTTCGACAAAACAGGAAAAAATATACAGTGGAAAAAAGACAGTTTCTTCAATACACGGTGCTGGGAAAACAGGACAGCTATATGTAGAAGAATAAAAACTCAACCATTCTCTTACACCATACACAAAGATAAACTCAAAATCGATAAACGACCTCAGCGTGATATAGGAATCCATCAGAATCCTAGAGGGAGAACATACGCAGTAATCTCTTCGATATCAGCCACAGCAACTTCTTTCAAGATATGCCTCCAAAGGCAAAGGAAACAAAAGCAAAAATAAACTTTTGGGACTTCATCAAAATCAAAAGCTTCTGCACAGCAAGGGAAACAGTCAAAAAAACAAAGAGGCAACCCACGGAATGGGAGAAGATATTTGCAAATGACAGTACAGACAAAAGGTTGATATCCAGGATCTATAATGAACTCCTCAACACACATGAAACAGGCAAACATATCAAAAAATGGGCAGAAGATATGAACAGACACTTCTCCAATCAAGACATACAAATGGCTATTAGACACATGAAAAAATGTTCATCATTATTAGCCCTCAGGGAGATTCATATTAAAACCATATTGAGATATCACCTTACACCAGTTAGAATGGCCAAAATTAACAAAAACAGGAAACAACATGCGTTGGAGAGGATGTGGAGAAAGGGGAACCCTCTTACACTGTTGGTGGGAATGCAAGTTGGTGCAGCCTCTTTGGAGAACAGTGTGGAGATTCCTCAAGAAATTAAAAATAGAACTGACATATGACCCTGCCATTGCACTCCTGGGTGTTTACCCCAAAGATACAGATGTAGTGAAAAGAAGGTCCATCTGCACCCCAATGTTTATAGCAGCAATGGCCACGGTCGCCAAACTATGGAAAGAACCAAGATGACCTTCAACGGATGAATGGATAAGGAAGATGTGGTCCATATACACTATAGAGTATTATGACTCTATCCGAAAGGATGAATACCCAACTTTTGTAGCAACATGGACGGGACTGGAAGAGATTATGCTGAGTGAAATAAGCCAAGCAGAGAGAGTCAATTATCATATGGTTTCACTTATTTGTGGAGCATAACAAATAGCATGGAGGACAAGGGGTGTTAGAGAGGAGAAGGGAGTTGGGGTAACTTGGAAGGGGAGGTGAATCATGAGAGACTATGGACTCTGAAAAACAATCTGATGGGTTTGAAGTGGTGGGGGGTTTGGGAGGATGGGGCACCAGGAGGTGGGGTATTATACAGGGCACGGATTGCATGGAGCACTGGGTGTGATGAAAAAAAATAATGAATACTGTTTTTTTCTGAAAATAAATAAATTTAATTTAAAAAAAGGGGGAATTAGGAATTGGTTTACCTATAGCGGTGGCATTGATTGGGGAAAGAGAATTTTAACTCTATATGAATATTAGAAAATAAAAATAAAAAAAGGAATAACTAGACAGAACTATACTAAAATTTAAAAAAAATTTAAGAAATAGAAATGCAAAAGAAAAACACAGGTGTATGTATCAAAAAGTTCATGTTAGAAAGTTATTGTGGAATTTGATGTACTGGACATCTCACTGTGATGGTAAATAGGTTAAAAAAAATTATCTATATAAAAAAATGAGCCAGAATAGTGGGAACGAATTAAAAATAAAAGTTGTCCTATTAAGTAGTGGCGGTTGTTCTCTTGTCGTCTTTTTTTTTTTTTTTTCTTTCCTGGTTGGTTTTCTGGGGGAGGGGCCTAAGAGCGCTGGGCTGGGCCTTCACACACCTCTCCCAGGGGAGGGTGAGGGGTGCGCACATCTCAGGCTCTGTAACATGGCTCAGTGTTCTGCCCTCTGGCGAGGCTCCCAGCCCCTCATGGGAGGCAGACCCCATGTGTTCTCAGGCACACTGGCGGCTCAGGGACATAGACCTGGTTTCTCCACTGTGCTGTCTCTGGCTCAGCGCCAGGGGAGGCTGTCCTGGGTCCAGGGAATTAAGTCCCTGTCCCTAGCCTCTCAGATTCCCACAATTTCTGTCCCCTCCCCCCGGGATCCTTTGCTCTTTTTGAGTGCTTTCAACCAGTCACCAAGTTAATACTGGTCCCCAGACACAGGGCACTCTCATATTAGGGGTATGGCTTTTCCAATCGGTCACCACTGGTGACTCCCTCCCCCTTTTCTTTATCTTCTGATATCAGTCCGACGTTCCCACTCTGCTTTACCTGCACACTGGTGTTTTCTGCCCCTGTAGAGATCCAGATGTGTATAATTCTTATCTCAGGCTGATTTTGTGGGTGATCGGAGTTCTTTGGAAGGTAATCAGCTCACTTTAGGGTACAGGTTGAAAGGGCGCCTCCTCCTACTTCCCCGCCAGCTTGTCTCCCCTCTGTTTTTTACACTACATCATTCTTAAAGGATCTACCCACCAAGAAGATCTAACAATTGTAAATTATGCCCCCAATATGGGAGCAGCCAATTACATTAAAAAACTGTTAATCAAGATAAAGAGTCATATTGATATGAATACATTAAGAGTAGGGGATCTTAACACACCTCTCTTCGTGCAGGCCCCCAGCCATCACAGGAACATCATTCACAGGCACCTCAGGGTTGGCTGGCCCTCTAACTACCTCACTTGTGACAGCACTTCCTTTGTCCGTCAAGCTCTGGGTCCACCTCTGTGATTGCGCACCCAGCGACAGCCTGGACCTTGTTTCCCGTGTCCAGGGCCCCCTGTCATCCCTCCCTCACCCTTCCCGTGTGCTCGATGTCTGAGTCTATGACTTTGCTCAGAACCCCTGCACAGATCTGCACCATTCAGTGCCGCTCAACAGTGACAGTAGTAGTAGTAGGAAGTAGGTTCCACTTCCAGAGAAGTGGAACCCACAGGATGGAGCAAGAGATGGTGGGGGGGAAGGAGGGGGGAGAGGAGCAGGGCAGGCCAGGGACCCAGGGAAGGGGGACTTTGTGGTCTTGGGTCCAAAATCTGCAAACTCAGTCTGGAGGCAGAATTGCTTCCTTGGGAAACTTCTGTCCTTGCCTTCAGGCCTTCCCCTGATTGGATGAGGCCCACCCTGATTGTTTATCAAGGTTGTTTATCAAGGTCTGTGCAGTTCAGAGTTAATCCATCTGAGGGGTACTTTTAGAGCAGCATGGAGACTGGCACTGTCACTGGGCCTGGGCCTGGGCCTGAGTCGTGCTGGGCAAGTGGTTGACATCTGCAGCCATTGGGGAGGAGGGGGCTCACTCAGCATTGTTCCCGTCGTCATTCACCCGGCTCTTGCCCTCTGCAGTGGGACATGTTGGCAGTAGGAGACTGGGTGCACTGGAGACTCCCTGGCTTGCCTGGTGCAGCCCTTCAGCTCCTTGTCCCGGGGAAGGACCTGGAAGGGCACTCCAGCCAGCTCAGGGCACATGTGTCTCCCAGCCGGATTGGAACATTTCCGGTATTTTCATGGGTGAGGTAGTGTGCGTGCTGCCCATGGATCATCCTTTCTGGTAGCTCCCCTCTGCTCGGGTTCTCATGGGAAAAGTTTGCACCCCTCATGACTTAACCAGGACACAGTCATCAGGCATCACCCAGTCAGGAGTGACCATAGTGGGTGCCATTCCCACTGTGAACTCTTGTGCAAGGCATTGTGGGGATGCTGGAACTCCTTGTGTACAGGGAGCAGGAATGCTTATGGAACAAGGTGACTCGGTGTCTAAATTCTGCATCACAAATCTTTACCGTGGATAAGAAACCAAACCAGCAAAAGGAGTTCTGAGGTCCCAGACAGAACCCCTGGAGGATTTAAGTCTAGGTAAAGCAAAAAAACAGATGCAGTGAAAAGAAGGGGCACCAGCACCCCAATGTTCATAGCAGCAATGCCCAGTTACCAAACTGTGGAAGGAGCCGAGATGCCCTTCAATGGACGAATGTATAAAGAAGATGTGGTCCATATACACTATGGAAGATGACTCAGCCTTCAGAAAGGATGAATACCCACCATTTACATGGACATGGATGGACATGGAGGGGATTATGCTGAGTGAAATAAGTCAATCAGAGAAAGTCAACTATCATATGGTTTCATTTACTTGTGGAACATAAGGAATAACATGGAGGACATTAGGAGAAAGAAGGGAAAAATAAATGGGGGTGGTAATCGGAGGAGGAGACAAACCATGGGATACTGTGGACTCTGGGAAACAAACTGAGGGTTACAGAGGGGAGGGGGTGGGGGGGTGGGGATAGCCCAGTGATGGGTATTAAGGAGGGCACATGCTAAGATGAACACTGAGTGTTATACACAACTACTGAATCATTGAACAATACATCAAAAACTAATGATGACGGTACAGTGGCTAACTGAACATAATAATAATAAAAAAGTAAATCTAGGTAAAGGGTTGGCCGTGAGGCCTTTGGGGACAGTTACGGAGGCCATTTCCTGCCTGCCTTTAGTCCACTCACCAATCATCTTCCTTTGGCTTCATCCTTTCCACATTGCACATTCTCAACTGTTTCATTTTTGTTTTGTTTTTGCTTTTGTACGATTTTCCCCACTCAGGGCTGATAAAGTCCTGGGTTTTGTTCTTGAAAATTATAATTTCCCAATTGGTGGTCAGAAGAAATCTTAGCAAGAGAGGCAGAGTGTGTTCCCTCTTCCCCCAAATTGTCCTGAGAATGGGAATGGACCTGGCAAGTGCTATTATTAAAGGCTCCCAAATTTTAGTGGTCGCTATGCCTGTGAAAGTACCTTCAACCTCTAAAAGCCAGGATTCTGAGGGGCTGTCTCTGCTTGTGTCCAGGGTCCCCAGACTGAAGTGTCCTCCGAGCAAAGGGCATCTGGATGTGTCTCAGTGAATGGGGAGTGAGTCTGTGTTTCATTTAAACACAGGAAATGAAATAACGCAATCCCAACTGCCAGCTGTGGTAGAAAGAGGATTTTAAAACAGTAGTCAAGTGTAGCTTTTGCTATTTATGACCAATAATGTCCAAATCGGTAAACTTTTTTTCCTGTTGTACAAAAATTCAATTGCTCTTTTAGCTCTTCTGAAACTGTCCCTTCCCACTGACCACAACTCCTGTGGTCTCAAAACCGCTGGTGCCTGGCATTGGCAGGGGCACGAGAGAGTATCAGTGGGACACAGCTGCCCCTCCTCGCTTGGAAAAGAGCAAGGTGTGTGAAGAGGGTCTCTCCTCTCCTGGGCGAGGAGCGGGGGATGGGGGGGGGACTCTCGCTCACCTTTGGCCTTGATGATAGAATCTGAGATTCCACCCACCCTGAGAAAGTCTAGAGCAGTGGGAAACAGAGCCTGGACCCTCAGGATGGGCAGATGCAGACACGAGGAGACAATGGTAGTCATCAGACCCCCCATGTAAGGGAGTGCTCTGTTGTGCCTATGGGCACAAGTGGCAGGGGACCATAGCTGTGCAGGGGTGAGGGGAATTCCTGGCTGCGGGCAGGGCTCTGTGCCCATTGGCTGTGCTCTTCGGCTGGGGTCAGCTAGTCCTCGGGCTCTCAGAAAGCAAACGGTGCCTAAGGCAGCAGGTGCTCCACAGTGTTCCAGGCTGAGCTATCAACCATAGCCACAGGGGAGGTTCAGCATCTGTGGTGACCTGGTAGAGAAAGTCAGCAGAAATTGCTTTTTAAAAAAATTGGAGTGGGAGACGAAGCATGAGAGACTGTGACTCTTGAGAAACAAACAGGGTTTTGGAGGGGAGGGGGGTGGGGAGTTAGGTGAGCCTGGTGGGGGTTATTATGGAGGGCACAGATTGATAGAGCACTAGGTGTGGTGCATAAACAATGAATCTTGGAACACTGAAAAGAAATAAAATAAAATGAAAAAAAAAGAAGAAAAAAAATTGTAAGAACAGCTAGATTGACTAAGAGAAATGTAGACAGGACTCAGATAAAAGGGTTTATTATAAGAGATTATGAACAACTGAACATCAAATTGGATAATCTAGATGAAATACACAAATTCCTAGAATCAGAGAAAGTATAAAACCTTTTACTGGTGAACCCTACTAAACATTTAAAGAAAAATTACCTCCAATTCTCATCCCCCAAATAAGAGACCAAGATGTTTGCCCACCGGTAGACAGCAACTCTCCAGACCCTACTTTGGCTGCTTCTATGTGGCGATCTTCTAGGCAGAAGAGGGAAAGGGACCATCTCTGTTAGTCTCCTTCTTCATAATAAGGACTGTCCCCTCCTTGGGGGAAGGACTGCTCCTCCAAGTATGGGCTATAGGGGTTTGTATGGGTACTGCTATGGGCTCTTCTGCCTGGGTGTCCTCTGAATCTGCTGCCTGTCTGCCTTCCCCCAGCACCTTCTCCCCAGTCCTGGCTGCCTGGCTGGACTAGTTCCTGGAGGGTTTCTGCTAGTGGGCCAAGCAGACCTGAACATGCTAGTTTGGACCTGCCGCTCTGCCCAGATGCTCTTGCCTAGCTGGACCCCATGGAGGCAGAGCCAGAGGGCCAGGAGACCTAGCCAGATGACAGTGAGGGGGATGGCCAAGTAAGACAGGAGCAAAGAGTGACCTCAGCCCATGACTCTGGTGAACTGCAGTCTGGGGACACATCTTAGGATATGCTTCTGGGGTTGGTCTGGGTTTCTCCTCAAGGCAATGGGGGTGTTTTTTCTGTTTTGGGGAAGTCACATGGTGGTAAGGTGATCATATGGGTTAAACAGTCCTCTGCCTGCAGCTCAAGTCAGCTTTAAGGCCAGTTCTAGAGCTAACGACAGCTGTGTCGTCAGCACAACCTCCAGCACCAGCTCCAGAACCAGGTGTAGACCCAGAGCTGCCTCTGGGTTCCATTCCAGAGCCACTTACAGAGTTAAAACCAGCTCTGCAAACAGCTCCAGCTTCAGTACCAGAACCAGTTCCAGAATGAGAGTAAGCTCCAGCTCCAGCACCAACTGCAGAACTAGCTCCAGCTACAGCTCCAGAACCAGTTCTGTGCTAGCACAGCATCAGTCTAGCACCAGCTTCAGAGCTGAGTCCCATCCCAGAGCTATCCAGCTCCAGAGCTAGCATGAGCACAAGCTACCAGAATAGAGAAAGCTCCACTGCCATCTCTACCATAGCTCCAGAGCTAGCTCCAGCTTCAGCACAAATATTAAAGTGAAATTCAGTTCTAACATCAGCTCCAAGTGTCCCGACAGCTCTATTGCCAGCTTCAAAATTAAAAAGCGTCAAAGCCAGATCCAGAGCCTGGCACTATATGCAGTGCCAGACAGAGAGATGGAGTCAACTGCCGCACCAGCTCTTGCCTCAGCTCTCAAGTTAGAGCAGCACTGGCACCAGCTCCAGGCTAGCTCTGGAGCGAGGGTCATCACCATCTTTGAAGCCACAAAAGATGCCAACTCCAACATCAGGTCTGGCACTGACAGAGATGCAGAGACAGAGACTGCAACGCCACCAGCTCCTGTGCTGGCTCCAGAAAGGGCTCTTAGTCTAGAACTAGTTCCAGAGCTAGAAACAGTGCCAGATTCTGAGTAAGAGCTAACTCCACCACAAGCCTAGAACTAGTTCCCACCAGACACCAGAATAACCATCCCTTCCCTGTTGCTCCCTTGGGGCCCTTGGTGGATAACATTCACACTGCAGCTCAAGTGGGATGCTGGGGAATAAAATTCACCTGTGGGTGTGAGCAGGCGTGGCTCCCCAGTGCCCTATGGGCAGAGGAGTGGGTGGTAGGTTCCAGGGCTAGGAGAAGGACTGTGAGCCTCCCCCGTGTCCCTGGGTGCCCAGTTCACTCCAAAGCCATCTTATCAGGCCTGGACAATGATGATGGCCCCCACTGCCAAGTGAAGACCCAAAGCTCTAATGAGGGTGGTCGTCTTTCAAGACTCTGGCTGGATTTGGAGTCTAATGCTCGGCCACATTCTGAAACCACTCCAGCTCCTTGATCTCCTGAGTCCCTAAGCCACTTTACTAGAAGGACCACCACGGGTCTTCAACACAGTAGGACATCCCTGGAGGAGTCCAAAAGACACTTTCTGATCATGCGGAATGCTTCAGGTGACCTGTTTCACACACCCAACTTGTAGAGGAGGAAATAGATCTTCTCTCCTGTAGTCCATCCACATGAGGGTTGGGCACAGGCCCTATCCTCTCCAGGATGCTTCACCAATGGCCCTGACCCAGGCAGGCCCCATGGTGTGTCAGCCTGGCATTTTTCCCCTCCTTTCCCTCTGGGCCTGGGCATCCTGCTACTAGGCTTGCAGAGCTGTCTTCAACCTTTCTCCTCCACCCTTGCCACCTCCAGCGTCTGCTCCTCCTCAGGTCCCCACCCATGATCCCCACCTGGAAGTCTCTGCGTGTGAGGGCTGGGGGTGGGAGGATGCCCAGAGGAACAGAGATTACAGCGGAGATCCATCATATTCCTGGGAGATTTCATTCTCAAAACATAGCCTGTGGGAAGAGTTGAGTGATCATAGTAGGTTGAAATATAGAACCAGTGGTCTTGTGTCAGAGACAAGGGTGAAGTGTGCTGACCCAGACCAGGCAATACGGAGTGGGCTTCTGGGCTGGAGTAGAGCTGCAGTTTCTGAGGGTCTGTGTTCAGGTTGGAGTGTGGGTTTAGTGCTGAGGGTTCAGAGTTGGAGCAGAATTGCGAGATCATATATTAAATCTATATTTAGCTTTTGGACAAACTGCTGGACTCTTTCACAGCAACTGAGATGTTTTACATTCTCATTAGTGATATTCTAGGGTTCCAGTTTCTTCACATTCACCAACTCATGTCCATTGTTTTTATAATAGCGCTTCTGATGGATGTGAGGAGACATAGGCTGTGGTCTTGATTGGCAATCCCTTGAAGGGCTGTCCACTGCGACCCAGCCATCTTGCCACCTATCACCCTACTCTATTCACCTGTCCCATCTGCTCTTGGTCACTGTTCCCCTCAGGATCTCTGATGTCTCCTTTTCCAGAATGTCCTATAGAGGGAAGCGCAAGCATATAATCCACTCAGCTTGGTTGCTTTCATGTAATCATATGCATTAAGATCCATCTGTGTTCTTGCATGGACATGAGAGATCATTCCTTCATACTGCTGACTAGTATTCCATTCATGGGTGCTTACATGTACCTCACGAGGCTATTAATTCACCTTTTGGAGGATACCCTGACTTTATTTTTTTTTAATTTTTTATTTATTTTTAAAATTTCTCTTCAGTGTTCCAGACTTCATTGTTTATACACCACACCCAGTGCTCCATGCAATACTTGCCCTCCATAATACCTACCACCAAGTTCACCCAACCTCCTACCTCCCACCCATCCAAAACCCTCAGTTTGTTTTTCAGAATCCACAGTCTTGTATGGTTCATCTCCCCTTCCAATTTCCCCCAACTCCCTTCTCCTCTCCATCTCCCCATGTCCTGCATGTTGTTTGTTATGCTCCACAAATAAGTGAAACCATATGATAATTGACTTTCTCTGCTTGACTTATTTCACTCAGCATAATCTCTTCCAGTCCTGTCCATGTTGATACAAAGTTGAGTATTCATCCTTTCTGATGGAGGCATAATACTCCATAGTGTATATGGACCACATATTCCTTATCCATTCATCCATTGAAGGGCATCTGGTTTTTTTTCCACAGTTTGGCGACCGTGGCCATTGCTGCTATAAACACTGGGGTACAGATGGCCCTTCTTTTCACAACATCTGTATCTTTGGGGTAAATACCCAGTAGTGCAATTGCAGGGTCATAGGGAAGCTCTATTTTAAATTTCTTGAGGAATCTCCACACTGTTCTCCAAAGTGTGCACCAACCTGCACTCCCACCAACAGTACAAGAAGGATCCCCTTTCTCCACATCCCCTCCAACACTTGTTGTTTCCCGTCTTGCTAATTTTTGGCCATTCTAAGTGGTGTAAGGTGGTATCTCAATGTGGTTTTAATTTGAATCTCCCTGAGGGCTAATGATGATGAACATTTTTTCATGTGTCTGATTTGTATGTCTTCATTGGAGAACTGTCTGTTCAAGTCTTCTGTCCATTTTTTGACATGAGTATCTGTTTTGTGTGTGTTGAGTTTGAGAAGTTCTTTATAGATCCTGGATATCAACCTTTTGTCTGTACTGTCATTTGTGAATATCTTCTCCCATTCCATGGGTTGCCTCTTTGTTTTGTTGACTGTTTCTTTTTGCTGTGCAGAAGCTTTTGATCTTGATGAAGTCCCAAAAGATCATTTCGCTTTTGTTTCCTTTGCCTTTGGAGAAATATCTTGAAAGAAGTTGCTGTGGCTTATGTTGAAGAGGTTACTGGCTATGTTCTCCTCTAGGATTCTGATGGATTGCTGTCTCATGTTGAGGTCTTTTGTGGATAATCTTTTTAATGTACTGTTGGATCCTAGCAGCTAGGATATTGTTGAGAATCTTAGCATCCATATTCATCAGGGATATTGGTCTGAAGTTCTCTTATTTGGTGGGGCCTTTGTCTGGTTTGGGGACTCAGGGTAATGCTGGCTTCATAGAAAGAGTCTGGAAGTTTTCCTTCTGCTTCAATTTTTTGAAACAGCTTCAGGAGAATAGGTGATATTTCTTCTTTGAAAGTTTGGTAGAATTACCCAGGGATCCATCAGGTCCTAAGCTCTTGTTTTTTGGGAGGTTTCTGATCACTGCTTCAATCTTGTTACTAGATATTGGTCTATTCAGGTTGTCAATTTCTTCCTGATTCACTCTTGGAAGTTTATAGTTTTCCAGGAAAGCATCCATTTTATCTAGGTTGCTTAACTTATTGACATATAACTGTTGATAATAATTTCTGATGATTGTTTCTATTTTACTGGTGTTAACTGTGATCTCTCCCTTTTCATTCATAATTTTATTAATTTGGGTCCTCTCTCTTTCCTTTTGGATTAGTTTGGCCAGTGGTTTATTGATCTTATTGACTCTTTCAAAAAGCCAACTTCTAGTTTCATTGATGTGCTCTACTGTATCTTTAGGTTCTATCTGATTGATCTCTGCTCCAATCTTGATTATTTCCCTTCTTGTGTGTGGAGTTGGCTTAATTTTTAGTTGTTTCTCCCATTCTTTAAGGCGTAAAGACAGCTGGTGTATTCTGGATTTTTTCAATTTTTTTGAGGGAGGCTTAGATGGCTATGTATTTCCCCCTTAGGACCGCCTTTGCTGTATCCCATCGGTTTTGGACTGAAGTGTCTTCATTCTCATAGGTTTCCATGAATTGTTTAAGTTCTCTTTAATCTCCTGGTTGATCCAAGCATTCTTAAGCAAGGTGGTCTTTAGTTTCCAGGTGTTTGAATTTCTTCCAAATTTTTCTTGTGGTTCAGCTCCAGTTTCAAATTCTGATCTGAGAATGTGCAGGGAATAATCTCAGTCTTTTGGTATCAGTTTAATCCTGATTTGTGATGCAGTATGTGGTCTATTCTGGAGAAGGTTCCATGTTCACTTGAGAAGAACCAGTATTCTGTTGTTTTAGGGTGGAATGTTCTATATATATCTATATCCATCTGGTCCAATGTGTCATTCAATGCTCTTGTTTCTTTACTGATTTTCTGCTTGGATGATCTGTCTATTACTGAGAGAGGTGTGTTAAGATCCCCTACTCTTAATGTATTCATATCAATATGACTCTTTATCTTGATTAACAGTTTTTAATGTAATTGGCTGCTCCCATATTGGGGGCATAATTTACAATTGTTAGATCTTCTTGGTGGGTAGATCCTTTAAGAATGATGTAGTGTAAAAAACAGAGGGGAGACAAGCTGGCGGGGAAGTAGGAGGAGGCGCCCTTTCAACCTGTACCCTAAAGTGAGCTGATTACCTTCCAAAGAACTCCGATCACCCACAAAATCAGCCTGAGATAAGAATTATACACATCTGGATCTCTACAGGGGCAGAAAACACCAGTGTGCAGGTAAAGCAGAGTGGGAACGTCGGACTGATATCAGAAGATAAAGAAAAGGGGGAGGGAGTCACCAGTGGTGACCGATTGGAAAGCCATACCCCTAATATGAGAGTGCCCTGTGTCTGGGGACCAGTATTAACTTGGTGACTGGTTGAAAGCACTCAAAAAGAGCAAAGGATCCCGGGGGGAGGGGACAGAAATTGTGGGAATCTGAGAGGCTAGGGACAGGGACTTAATTCCCTGGACCCAGGACAGCCTCCCCTGGCGCTGAGCCAGAGACAGCACAGTGGAGAAACCAGGTCTATGTCCCTGAGCCGCCAGTGTGCCTGAGAACACATGGGGTCTGCCTCCCATGAGGGGCTGGGAGCCTCGCCAGAGGGGCAGAACACTGAGCCATGTTTACAGAGCCTGAGATGTGCGCACCCCTCACCCTCCCCTGGGAGAGGTGTGTGAAGGCCCAGCCCAGCGCTCTTAGGCCCCTCCCCCAGAAAACCAACCAGGAAAGAAAAAAAAAAAAAAAAGACGACAAGAGAACAACCGCCACTACTTAATAGGACAACTTTTATTTTTAATTCGTTCCCACTATTCTGGCTCATTTTTTTATATAGATAATTTTTTTAACCTATTTACCATCACAGTGAGATGTCCAGTACATCAAATTCCACAATAACTTTCTAACATGAACTTTTTGATACATACACCTGTGTTTTTCTTTTGCATTTCTATTTCTTAAATTTTTTTTAAATTTTAGTATAGTTCTGTCTAGTTATATTCCTTTTTTTTTTTTATTTTCTAATATTCATATAGAGTTAAAATTCTCTTTCCCCAATCAATGCCACCGCTATAGGTAAACCAATTCCTAATTCCCCCTTTTTTTAAATTAAATTTATTTATTTTCAGAAAAACAGTATTCATTTATTTTTTTTCATCACACCCAGTGCTCCATGCAATCCGTGCCCTGTATAATACCCACCTCCTGGTGCCCCATCCTCCCAAACCCCCACCACTTCAAACCCATCAGATTGTTTTTCAGAGTCCATAGTCTCTCATGATTCACCTCCCCTTCCAAGTTACCCCAACTCCCTTCTCCTCTCTAACACCCCTTGTCCTCCATGCTATTTGTTATGCTCCACAAATAAGTGAAACCATATGATAATTGACTCTCTCTGCTTGGCTTATTTCACTCAGCATAATCTCTTCCAGTCCCGTCCATGTTGCTACAAAAGTTGGGTATTCATCCTTTCGGATAGAGTCATAATACTCTATAGTGTATATGGACCACATCTTCCTTATCCATTCATCCGTTGAAGGTCATCTTGGTTCTTTCCATAGTTTGGCGACCGTGGCCATTGCTGCTATAAAACATTGGGGTGCAGATGGACCTTCTTTTCACTACATCTGTATCTTTGGGGTAAACACCCAGGAGTGCAATGGCAGGGTCATATGTCAGTTCTATTTTTAATTTCTTGAGGAATCTCCACACTGTTCTCCAAAGAGGCTGCACCAACTTGCATTCCCACCAACAGTGTAAGAGGGTTCCCCTTTCTCCACATCCTCTCCAACGCATGTTGTTTCCTGTTTTTGTTAATTTTGGCCATTCTAACTGGTGTAAGGTGATATCTCAATATGGTTTTAATATGAATCTCCCTGAGGGCTAATAATGATGAACATTTTTTCATGTGTCTAATAGCCATTTGTATGTCTTGATTGGAGAAGTGTCTGTTCATATCTTCTGCCCATTTTTTGATATGTTTGCCTGTTTCATGTGTGTTGAGGAGTTCATTATAGATCCTGGATATCAACCTTTTGTCTGTACTGTCATTTGCAAAATATCTTCTCCCATTCCGTGGGTTGCCTCTTTGTTTTTTTGACTGTTTCCCTTGCTGTGCAGAAGCTTTTGATTTTGATGAAGTCCCAAAAGTTTATTTTTGCTTTTGTTTCCTTTGCCTTTGGAGGCATATCTTGAAAGAAGTTGCTGTGGCTGATATCGAAGAGATTACTGCGTATGTTCTCCTCTAGGATTCTGATGGATTCCTATATCACGCTGAGGTCGTTTATCGATTTTGAGTTTATCTTTGTGTATGGTGTAAGAGAATGGTTGAGTTTTTATTCTTCTACATATAGCTGTCCTGTTTTCCCAGCACCGTGTATTGAAGAAACTGTCTTTTTTTTCCACTGTATATTTTTTTCCTGTTTTGTCGAAAATTATTAGACGATAGAGTTGAGGGTCAATATCTGGGCTCTCTACTCTGTTCCACTGGTCTATGTGTCTTTTTTTTTTATGCCAGCACCATGCTGTCTTGGTGATTACGGCTTTGTAGTAAAGACTGAAATCAGGTAACGTGAAGCCCCCAGCTTTATTTTTGTTTTTCAACATTTCCTTAGCGATTTGGGGGTCTCTTCTGATTCCATACAAATTTTAGGATTATTTGCTCCAGCTCTTTGAAGAATACTGGTAGAATTTTGATCGGAATGGCATTAAAAGTATACATTGCTCTAGACAGTATAGACATTTTAACAATGTTTATTCTTCTGATCCAAGAGCATGGAATGGTCTCCCTTCTTTTTGTGTCTTCTTCAATTTCTTTCATGAGTGTTCTGTAGTTCCTCAAGTAGAGATCCCTTACACCTTTGGTTAGGTTTATTCCCAGGTATCTTATGTTCTTGGTGCTATAGTAAATGGAATCGATTCTCTAATTTCCCTTTCTGTATTTTCATTGTTAGTGTATAAGAAAGCCACTGATTTCTGCACATTGACTTTGTATCCTGCCACATTGCTGAATTGCTGTATGAGTTCTAGTAGTTTGGGGGTGGAGTCTTTTGGGTTTTCCATCTAAAGAATCATGTTATCTGCAAAGAGAGAGAGTTTGACTTCTTCATTGCCAATTTGGATACCCTTTATTTCTCTTTGTTGTCTGATTGCTGTTGCTAGGAATTATAATACTATGTTGAACAAGAGTGGTGAAAGTGGCCATCCTTGTCGTGTTCCTGATCTCAACGGGAAGGCTGCAAGCTTTTTTTCCCATTGAGGATGATATTTGCTGTGGGTCTTTCATAGACAGATTTGATGAGGTTCAGGAATGTTCCCTCTATCCCTATACTTTGAAGCGTTTTAATCAGGAACGGATGCTGGATTTTGTCAAATGCTTTTTCTGCATTGATTAAGAGGACCGTGTGGTTCTTTTTTTTCTCATATTAATTTGCTGTATCACATTGATTGATTTGCGAATGTTGAACATCCTTGTAGCCCAGGGATGAATCCCACCTGATCATGGTGGATAATCTTTTTAATGTACTCTTGGATCCTGTTGGCTAGGATCTTGTTGAGAATCTTAGCGTCTGTATTCATCAGTGATATTGGTCTGAAATTCTCCTTTTTGGTAGGGTCTTTGCCTGGTTTGGGGATCAAGGTAATGCTGGCTTCATAGGAAGAGTCTGGAAGTTTTCCTTCTGCTTCAATTTTTTGAAACACCTTTAGGAGAACAGATATTATTTCTTCTTTGAAAGTTTGGTAGAATTCCCCAGGGAATCTGTCAGGTCCTGGGCTCTTGTTTTTTTGGGAGGTTTTTGATCACTGCTTCAATCTCGTTACTAGATATTGGCCTCTTCAGGTTGTCAATTTTTTCATGGTTCAATTTTGGGAGTGAGAATTTATAACTGAGAATTTATAACCACTCTACCATCTTTCTTCCACCAGTGTTTCTGTGTTTTTGTGTTTGTCATGATAGTATATAAATCTGAGACTCGGGGTTCTTTTTGAGGAGATTCTTTCTTTATTGCTTATATATATATTTTTTTCTCTAGTCATATACTTTTATCAGTCTTTTTGATTTTCCATTTTTGGTTGTATACTGCATAAATCTTACCTTGAGGCCCATTTGAGCAGCTGAACCTTCTCTTTCATCTTCCCTTTCTTTCCTGTCTCTCTCTCTCTCTCTCTCTTTCTTTTTTTATTTTTTTTCTTTTTTCTCTCATTTGGGTGGGGAATCCTGATTGCTTAGAAGCATTCCAGGGTACACCTTGACTACACCACGGTCGATACATCCAGCTACATCCATTCAGCCAACTCTCACCAAAATGACTAGGAGGAGGAATGCCTAACAGAAGAAAATACAGAGGATGGGCCTTCTGAAACAGAGCTAAGGGGTATCAACATAGACAATATGTCAGAAAGAGAATTCAGGCTAGCAATTATCCAAGCAATAGCTAGGTTGAATAAAGCCATGGATGACCAAATGGAATTGATTAGGGCCGAGCTGAAAGTGATGAGAGATGATGTTCACAATGTTAGGGCGGAGCTTAAAGCTACCAGGGAGGAGGTAGACAATGCTCTCAATGAGTTCCAATTTAATATAAATTCTCTCAAAGCTAGGGTAACTGAGACAGAAGATAGAATTAGTGATCTGGAGGACAAACAGATAGAGAGAAAGGATCAGGAGGAAGCCTGGAACAAACAGCTTAGAAACCATGAAAACAGAATCAGGGAAATAAATGATGCCATGAAACGTTCCAACTTCAGAATTATTGGAATCCTTGAAGGGGAGGAGAAAGAAAGAAGACTAGAAGATATAGTGGAACAAGTTCTTCATGAAAATTTTCCCAATCTCGCGAATGGACCCAGCGTTCATGTATTAGAGGCCGAACGGTCTCCACCCAAGATTTTGGATTCTAGAAAAACATCAAGGCACCTGATAGTCAAATTGAGAAATCATAATTGTAAATATAATCTCTTGAAAGCTGCTAGGACAAAGGGACTCCTTACTTACAGAGGAAAGCCCATCAGAATAATGTCAGACCTGTCCACAGAGACCTGGCAAGCCAGAAGGGCTGGCAAGATATTTTCCGGGCACTGAATGAGAAGGACATGCATTCAAGAATACTTTATCCAGCAAGACTGACATTCAAAATGGATGGAGAGATAAAAAGTTTCCAAGACCGGCAAGGTTTAAAAGACTGTGCAACCACCAAGCCAACACTGCAGTAAATATTAAGGGGGGTTCTGTAAAAGAGGAAAAATCCTAAAAATAGCAATGAACAAAAATATAGAGATAATCTACAGAAAGAAAGACTTCAAAGGTAACACGATGTCAATAAAAAGGTATTTATCAATAATCACTCTCAATGTGAATGGCCTAAATACTCCCATAAAACAGCAGAGGGTTGGAGATTGGATAAAATGACAGGACCCATCCATATGTTGTCTACAAGAGACCCATTTTGAATCTAAAGATACACCCAGACTGAAAGTGAAGGGATGGAGAAGCATCTTTCATGCCAATAAGCCTCAAAAGAAGGCCGGGGTAGTGATTCTCATATCAGACAAATTAGGTTTCAAATTAAGACTGTAGTCAGAGATACAGAAGGACACTATATCATTCTTAAAGGGACTATTCACCAAGATGATCTAACAATTATAAATATCTATGCCCCCAAACAAATAGCATGGATGAAATGGGGAGTTAGAAAGAAGAAGAGAGTTGGGGGAAATTGGAAGGGGAGGTAAACCATGAGAGACTATGGACTCTAAAAAACAATATGAGAGGTTTGAATTGGTGGGTGGGTGGGAGTTGGGGTACCAGGTGGTGGGTATTATAGAGGGCAGAGTTTGCATGCAGCACTGGCTGTGGTGAAAAAATAATGAATACTGTTATGCCAAAAATAAATTAAAAATGAATTTTTTAATAAATAAATAAATAAATAAATACCTATGCCCCCAATATGGGAGCAGCCAATTACTAAGAAAAATGTTAATCAAGATAAAGATTCAGGTTAATATGAATACACTAATAGTAGGAGACCTTAACACGCCTCTCTCAGGAATAGACAGATCATCGAAGAAAACCAATAAAGAAAAAAGAGCATTGAATGACACATTGGACCAGATAGACCTCATAGATATATACAGAACATTCTACCCTAAAACAACAGAATACTTATTCTTCTCAAGTGCACACGGAACCTTCTCCAGAATAGACCACATACTGGGTCACAAATCAGGACTCAACTGATACCAAAAGACTGAGATTATTCCCTGCACATTCTCAGATCACAATGCTTTGAAACTGGAGCTCAATCACAAGGAAAAGTTCAGAAGGAACTCAAACACCTGGAAGCTAAAGACCACCTTGCTTAAGAATGCTTGGATCAACCAGGAGATCAAAGAAGAACTGAAACAATTCATGGAAACCAATGAGAATGAAGACACTTCGGTCCAAAACCTATGGGATACAGCAAAGGCGGTCCTAAGCGGGAAATACATAGCCATCCAAGCCTCCCTCAAAAAAAATTGAAAAATCCAGAATATACCAGCTGTCTCTACACCTTAAAGAACTGGAGAATCAACAACAAATCAAACCAACTCCACACATAAGAAGGGAAATAATCAAGATTAGAGCTGAGATCAAAGAGGTAGAAACTAGAGATACAGTAGAACGTATCAACGAAATTAGAAGCTGGTTTTTTGAAAGAATCAATAAGATCGATAAACCATTGGCCACACTAATCCAAAGGAAAAGAGAGAAAGCTCAAATTCATAAAATTATGAATGAAAAGGGAGAGATCACAACTAACACCAAGGAAGTAGAAACAATCATCAGAAGTTATCAACAGTTATATGCCAATAGCTAAGAAACCTAGATGATATGGATGCATTCCTGGTTAACTATAAACTCCCAAAATTGAACCATGAAAAAATTGACAACCTGAATAGGCCAATATCTAGTAACGAGATTGAAGCAGTGATCAAAAACCTCCCAAAAAAACAAGAGCCCAGGACCTGACAGATTCCCTGGGGAATTCTACCAAACTTTCAAAGAAGAAATAATATCTGTTCTCCTAAAGGTGTTTTCAAAAAAATTGAAGCAGAAGGAAAACTTCCAGACTCTTCCTATGAAGCCAGCATTACCTTGATCCCCAAACCAGGCAAAGACCCTACCAAAAAGGAGAATTTCAGACCAATATCACTGATGAATACAGACGCTAAGATTCTCAACAAGATCCTAGCCAACAGGATCCAAGAGTACATTAAAAAGATTATCCACCATGATCAGGTGGGATTCATCCCTGGGCTACAAGGATGTTCAACATTCGCAAATCAATCAATGTGATACAGCAAATTAATATGAGAAAAAAGAACCACACGGTCCTCTTAATCAATGCAGAAAAAAGCATTTTGACAAAATCCAGCATCCGTTCCTGATTAAAACGCTTCAAAGTATAGGGATAGAGGGAACATTCCTGAACCTCATCAAATCTGTCTATGAAAGACCCACAGCAAATATCATCCTCAATGGGAAAAAGCTTGCAGCCTTCCCGTTGAGATCAGGAACACGACAAGGATGGCCACTTTCACCACTCTTGTTCAACATAGTATTATAATTCCTAGCAACAGCAATCAGACAACAAAGAGAAATAAAGGGTATCCAAATTGGCAATGAAGAAGTCAAACTCTCTCTCTTTGCAGATAACATGATTCTTTAGATGGAAAACCCAAAAGACTCCACCCCCAAACTACTAGAACTCATACAGCAATTCAGCAATGTGGCAGGATACAAAGTCAATGTGCAGAAATCAGTGGCTTTCTTATACACTAACAATGAAAATACAGAAAGGGAAATTAGAGAATCGATTCCATTTACTATAGCACCAAGAACATAAGATACCTGGGAATAAACCTAACCAAAGGTGTAAGGGATCTCTACTTGAGGAACTACAGAACACTCATGAAAGAAATTGAAGAAGACACAAAAAGAAGGGAGACCATTCCATGCTCTTGGATCAGAAGAATAAACATTGTTAAAATGTCTATACTGTCTAGAGCAATGTATACTTTTAATGCCATTCCGATCAAAATTCTACCAGTATTCTTCAAAGAGCTGGAGCAAATAATCCTAAAATTTGTATGGAATCAGAAGAGACCCCAAATCGCTAAGGAAATGTTGAAAAACAAAAATAAAGCTGGGGGCTTCACGTTACCTGATTTCAGTCTTTACTACAAAGCCGTAATCACCAAGACAGCATGGTGCTGGCATAAAAACAGACACATAGACCAGTGGAACAGAGTAGAGAGCCCAGATATTGACCCTCAACTCTATCGTCTAATAATTTTCGACAAAACAGGAAAAAATATACAGTGGAAAAAAGACAGTTTCTTCAATACACGGTGCTGGGAAAACAGGACAGCTATATGTAGAAGAATAAAAACTCAACCATTCTCTTACACCATACACAAAGATAAACTCAAAATCGATAAACGACCTCAGCGTGATATAGGAATCCATCAGAATCCTAGAGGAGAACATACGCAGTAATCTCTTCGATATCAGCCACAGCAACTTCTTTCAAGATATGCCTCCAAAGGCAAAGGAAACAAAAGCAAAAATAAACTTTTGGGACTTCATCAAAATCAAAAGCTTCTGCACAGCAAGGGAAACAGTCAAAAAAACAAAGAGGCAACCCACGGAATGGGAGAAGATATTTGCAAATGACAGTACAGACAAAAGGTTGATATCCAGGATCTATAATGAACTCCTCAACACACATGAAACAGGCAAACATATCAAAAAATGGGCAGAAGATATGAACAGACACTTCTCCAATCAAGACATACAAATGGCTATTAGACACATGAAAAAATGTTCATCATTATTAGCCCTCAGGGAGATTCATATTAAAACCATATTGAGATATCACCTTACACCAGTTAGAATGGCCAAAATTAACAAAAACAGGAAACAACATGCGTTGGAGAGGATGTGGAGAAAGGGGAACCCTCTTACACTGTTGGTGGGAATGCAAGTTGGTGCAGCCTCTTTGGAGAACAGTGTGGAGATTCCTCAAGAAATTAAAAAATAGAACTGACATATGACCCTGCCATTGCACTCCTGGGGTGTTTACCCCAAAGATACAGATGTAGTGAAAAGAAGGTCCATCTGCACCCCAATGTTTATAGCAGCAATGGCCACGGTCGCCAAACTATGGAAAGAACCAAGATGACCTTCAACGGATGAATGGATAAGGAAGATGTGGTCCATATACACTATAGAGTATTATGACTCTATCCGAAAGGATGAATACCCAACTTTTGTAGCAACATGGACGGGACTGGAAGAGATTATGCTGAGTGAAATAAGCCAAGCAGAGAGAGTCAATTATCATATGGTTTCACTTATTTGTGGAGCATAACAAATAGCATGGAGGACAAGGGGTGTTAGAGAGGAGAAGGGAGTTGGGGTAACTTGGAAGGGGAGGTGAATCATGAGAGACTATGGACTCTGAAAAACAATCTGATGGGTTTGAAGTGGTGGGGGTTTGGGAGGATGGGGCACCAGGAGGTGGGTATTATACAGGGCACGGATTGCATGGAGCACTGGGTGTGATGAAAAAATAATGAATACTGTTTTTCTGAAAATAAATAAATTTAATTTAAAAAAAGGGGGAATTAGGAATTGGTTTACCTATAGCGGTGGCATTGATTGGGGAAAGAGAATTTTAACTCTATATGAATATTAGAAAATAAAAATAAAAAAGGAATAACTAGACAGAACTATACTAAAATTTAAAAAAAATTTAAGAAATAGAAATGCAAAAGAAAAACACAGGTGTATGTATCAAAAAGTTCATGTTAGAAAGTTATTGTGGAATTTGATGTACTGGACATCTCACTGTGATGGTAAATAGGTTAAAAAATTATCTATATAAAAAAATGAGCCAGAATAGTGGGAACGAATTAAAAATAAAAGTTGTCCTATTAAGTAGTGGCGGTTGTTCTCTTGTCGTCTTTTTTTTTTTTTTTTCTTTCCTGGTTGGTTTTCTGGGGGAGGGGCCTAAGAGCGCTGGGCTGGGCCTTCACACACCTCTCCCAGGGGAGGGTGAGGGGTGCGCACATCTCAGGCTCTGTAACATGGCTCAGTGTTCTGCCCTCTGGCGAGGCTCCCAGCCCCTCATGGGAGGCAGACCCCATGTGTTCTCAGGCACACTGGCGGCTCAGGGACATAGACCTGGTTTCTCCACTGTGCTGTCTCTGGCTCAGCGCCAGGGGAGGCTGTCCTGGGTCCAGGGAATTAAGTCCCTGTCCCTAGCCTCTCAGATTCCCACAATTTCTGTCCCCTCCCCCCGGGATCCTTTGCTCTTTTTGAGTGCTTTCAACCAGTCACCAAGTTAATACTGGTCCCCAGACACAGGGCACTCTCATATTAGGGGTATGGCTTTCCAATCGGTCACCACTGGTGACTCCCTCCCCCTTTTCTTTATCTTCTGATATCAGTCCGACGTTCCCACTCTGCTTTACCTGCACACTGGTGTTTTCTGCCCCTGTAGAGATCCAGATGTGTATAATTCTTATCTCAGGCTGATTTTGTGGGTGATCGGAGTTCTTTGGAAGGTAATCAGCTCACTTTAGGGTACAGGTTGAAGGGCGCCTCCTCCTACTTCCCCGCCAGCTTGTCTCCCCTCTGTTTTTTACACTACATCATTCTTAAAGGATCTACCCACCAAGAAGATCTAACAATTGTAAATTATGCCCCCAATATGGGAGCAGCCAATTACATTAAAAAACTGTTAATCAAGATAAAGAGTCATATTGATATGAATACATTAAGAGTAGGGGATCTTAACACACCTCTCTCAGTAATAGACAGATCATCCAAGCAGAAAATCAGTAAAGAAACAAGAGCATTGAATGACACATTGGACCAGATGGATATAGATATATATAGAACATTCCACCCTAAAACAACAGAATACTGGTTCTTCTCAAGTGAACATGGAACCTTCTCCAGAATAGACCACATACTGCATCACAAATCAGGATTAAACTGATACCAAAAGACTGAGATTATTCCCTGCACATTCTCAGATCAGAATTTGAAACTGGAGCTGAACCACAAGAAAAATTTGGAAGAAATTCAAACACCTGGAAACTAAAGACCACCTTGCTTAAGAATGCTTGGATCAACCAGGAGATTAAAGAGAACTTAAACAATTCATGGAAACCTATGAGAATGAAGACACTTCAGTCCAAAACCGATGGGATACAGCAAAGGCGGTCCTAAGGGGGAAATACATAGCCATCTAAGCCTCCCTCAAAAAAATTGAAAAAATCCAGAATACACCAGCTGTCTTTACGCCTTAAAGAATGGGAGAAACAACTAAAAATTAAGCCAACTCCACACACAAGAAGGGAAATAATCAAGATTGGAGCAGAGATCAATCAGATAGAACCTAAAGATACAGTAGAGCACATCAATGAAACTAGAAGTTGGCTTTTTGAAAGAGTCAATAAGATCAATAAACCACTGGCCAAACTAATCCAAAAGGAAAGAGAGAGGACCCAAATTAATAAAATTATGAATGAAAAGGGAGAGATCACAGTTAACACCAGTAAAATAGAAACAATCATCAGAAATTATTATCAACAGTTATATGTCAATAAGTTAAGCAACCTAGATAAAATGGATGCTTTCCTGGAAAACTATAAACTTCCAAGAGTGAATCAGGAAGAAATTGACAACCTGAATAGACCAATATCTAGTAACAAGATTGAAGCAGTGATCAGAAACCTCCCAAAAAACAAGAGCTTAGGACCTGATGGATCCCTGGGTAATTCTACCAAACTTTCAAAGAAGAAATATCACCTATTCTCCTGAAGCTGTTTCAAAAAATTGAAGCAGAAGGAAAACTTCCAGACTCTTTCTATGAAGCCAGCATTACCCTGAGTCCCCAAACCAGACAAAGGCCCCACCAAATAAGAGAACTTCAGACCAATATCCCTGATGAATATGGATGCTAAGATTCTCAACAATATCCTAGCTGCTAGGATCCAACAGTACATTAAAAAGATTATCCACAAAAGACCTCAACATGAGACAGCAATCCATCAGAATCCTAGAGGAGAACATAGCCAGTAACCTCTTCAACATAAGCCACAGCAACTTCTTTCAAGATATTTCTCCAAAGGCAAAGGAAACAAAAGCGAAATGATCTTTTGGGACTTCATCAAGATCAAAAGCTTCTGCACAGCAAAGGAAACAGTCAACAAAACAAAGAGGCAACCCATGGAATGGGAGAAGATATTCACAAATGACAGTACAGACAAAAGGTTGATATCCAGGATCTATAAAGAACTTCTCAAACTCAACACACACAAAACAGATACTCATGTCAAAAAATGGACAGAAGACTTGAACAGACAGTTCTCCAATGAAGACATACAAATCAGACACATGAAAAAATGTTCATCATCATTAGCCCTCAGGGAGATTCAAATTAAAACCACATTGAGATACCACCTTACACCACTTAGAATGGCCAAAAATTAGCAAGACGGGAAACAACAAGTGTTGGAGGGGATGTGGAGAAAGGGGATCCTTCTTGTACTGTTGGTGGGAGTGCAGGTTGGTGCACACTTTGGAGAACAGTGTGGAGATTCCTCAAGAAATTAAAATAGAGCTTCCCTATGACCCTGCAATTGCACTACTGGGTATTTACCCCAAAGATACAGATGTTGTGAAAAGAAGGGCCATCTGTACCCCAGTGTTTATAGCAGCAATGGCCACGGTCGCCAAACTGTGGAAAAAAACCAGATGCCCTTCAATGGATGAATGGATAAGGAATATGTGGTCCATATACACTATGGAGTATTATGCCTCCATCAGAAAGGATGAATACTCAACTTTGTATCAACATGGACAGGACTGGAAGAGATTATGCTGAGTGAAATAAGTCAAGCAGAGAAAGTCAATTATCATATGGTTTCACTTATTTGTGGAGCATAACAAACAACATGCAGGACATGGGGAGATGGAGAGGAGAAGGGAGTTGGGGGAAATTGGAAGGGGAGATGAACCATACAAGACTGTGGATTCTGAAAAACAAACTGAGGGTTTTGGATGGGTGGGAGGTAGGAGGTTGGGTGAACTTGGTGGTAGGTATTATGGAGGGCAAGTATTGCATGGAGCACTGGGTGTGGTGTATAAACAATGAAGTCTGGAACACTGAAGAGAAATTTTAAAAATAAATAAAAATTAAAAAAAATAAAGTCAGGGTATCCTCCAAAAGGTGAATTAATAGCCTCGTGAGGTACATGTAAGCACCCATGAATGGAATACTAGTCAGCAGTATGAAGGAATGATCTCTCATGTCCATGCAAGAACACAGATGGATCTTAATGCATATGATTACATGAAAGCAACCAAGCTGAGTGGATTATATGCTTGCGCTTCCCTCTATAGGACATTCTGGAAAAGGAGACATCAGAGATCCTGAGGGGAACAGTGACCAAGAGCAGATGGGACAGGTGAATAGAGTAGGGTGATAGGTGGCAAGATGGCTGGGTCGCAGTGGACAGCCCTTCAAGGGATTGCCAATCAAGACCACAGCCTATGTCTCCTCACATCCATCAGAAGCGCTATTATAAAAACAATGGACATGAGTTGGTGAATGTGAAGAAACTGGAACCCTAGAATATCACTAATGAGAATGTAAAACATCTCAGTTGCTGTGAAAGAGTCCAGCAGTTTTGTCCAAAAGCTAAATATAGATTTAATATATGATCTCGCAATTCTGCTCCAACTCTGAACCCTCAGCACTAAACCCACACTCCAACCTGAACACAGACCCTCAGAAACTGCAGCTCTACTCCAGCCCAGAAGCCCACTCCGTATTGCCTGGTCTGGGTCAGCACACTTCACCCTTGTCTCTGACACAAGACCACTGGTTCTATATTTCAACCTACTATGATCACTCAACTCTTCCCACAGGCTATGTTTTGAGAATGAAATCTCCCAGGAATATGATGGATCTCCGCTGTAATCTCTGTTCCTCTGGGCATCCTCCCACCCCCAGCCCTCACACGCAGAGACTTCCAGGTGGGGATCATGGGTGGGGACCTGAGGAGGAGCAGACGCTGGAGGTGGCAAGGGTGGAGGAGAAAGGTTGAAGACAGCTCTGCAAGCCTAGTAGCAGGATGCCCAGGCCCAGAGGGAAAGGAGGGGAAAAATGCCAGGCTGACACACCATGGGGCCTGCCTGGGTCAGGGCCATTGGTGAAGCATCCTGGAGAGGATAGGGCCTGTGCCCAACCCTCATGTGGATGGACTACAGGAGAGAAGATCTATTTCCTCCTCTACAAGTTGGGTGTGTGAAACAGGTCACCTGAAGCATTCCGCATGATCAGAAAGTGTCTTTTGGACTCCTCCAGGGATGTCCTACTGTGTTGAAGACCCGTGGTGGTCCTTCTAGTAAAGTGGCTTAGGGACTCAGGAGATCAAGGAGCTGGAGTGGTTCAGAATGTGGCCGAGCATTAGACTCCAAATCCAGCCAGAGTCTTGAAAGACGACCACCCTCATTAGAGCTTTGGGTCTTCACTTGGCAGTGGGGCCATCATCATTGTCCAGGCCTGATAAGATGGCTTTGGAGTGAACTGGGCACCCAGGGACACGGGGGAGGCTCACAGTCCTTCTCCTAGCCCTGGAACCTACCACCCACTCCTCTGCCCATAGGGCACTGGGGAGCCACGCCTGCTCACACCCACAGGTGAATTTTATTCCCCAGCATCCCACTTGAGCTGCAGTGTGAATGTTATCCACCAAGGGCCCCAAGGGAGCAACAGGGAAGGGATGGTTATTCTGGTGTCTGGTGGGAACTAGTTCTAGGCTTGTGGTGGAGTTAGCTCTTACTCAGAATCTGGCACTGTTTCTAGCTCTGGAACTAGTTCTAGACTAAGAGCCCTTTCTGGAGCCAGCACAGGAGCTGGTGGCGTTGCAGTCTCTGTCTCTGCATCTCTGTCAGTGCCAGACCTGATGTTGGAGTTGGCATCTTTTGTGGCTTCAAAGATGGTGATGACCCTCGCTCCAGAGCTAGCCTGGAGCTGGTGCCAGTGCTGCTCTAACTTGAGAGCTGAGGCAAGAGCTGGTGCGGCAGTTGACTCCATCTCTCTGTCTGGCACTGCATATAGTGCCAGGCTCTGGATCTGGCTTTGACGCTTTTTAATTTTGAAGCTGGCAATAGAGCTGTCGGGACACTTGGAGCTGATGTTAGAACTGAATTTCACTTTAATATTTGTGCTGAAGCTGGAGCTAGCTCTGGAGCTATGGTAGAGATGGCAGTGGAGCTTTCTCTATTCTGGTAGCTTGTGCTCATGCTAGCTCTGGAGCTGGATAGCTCTGGGATGGGACTCAGCTCTGAAGCTGGTGCTAGACTGATGCTGTGCTAGCACAGAACTGGTTCTGGAGCTGTAGCTGGAGCTAGTTCTGCAGTTGGTGCTGGAGCTGGAGCTTACTCTCATTCTGGAACTGGTTCTGGTACTGAAGCTGGAGCTGTTTGCAGAGCTGGTTTTAACTCTGTAAGTGGCTCTGGAATGGAACCCAGAGGCAGCTCTGGGTCTACACCTGGTTCTGGAGCTGGTGCTGGAGGTTGTGCTGACGACACAGCTGTCGTTAGCTCTAGAACTGGCCTTAAAGCTGACTTGAGCTGCAGGCAGAGGACTGTTTAACCCATATGATCACCTTACCATGTGACTTCCCCAAAACAGAAAACACCCCCATTGCCTTGAGGAGAAACCCAGACCAACCCCAGAAGCATATCCTAAGATGTGTCCCCAGACTGCAGTTCACCAGAGTCATGGGCTGAGGTCACTCTTTGCTCCTGTCTTACTTGGCCATCCCCCTCACTGTCATCTGGCTAGGTCTCCTGGCCCTCTGGCTCTGCCTCCATGGGGTCCAGCTAGGCAAGAGCATCTGGGCAGAGCGGCAGGTCCAAACTAGCATGTTCAGGTCTGCTTGGCCCACTAGCAGAAACCCTCCAGGAACTAGTCCAGCCAGGCAGCCAGGACTGGGGAGAAGGTGCTGGGGGAAGGCAGACAGGCAGCAGATTCAGAGGACACCCAGGCAGAAGAGCCCATAGCAGTACCCATACAAACCCCTATAGCCCATACTTGGAGGAGCAGTCCTTCCCCCAAGGAGGGGACAGTCCTTATTATGAAGAAGGAGACTAACAGAGATGGTCCCTTTCCCTCTTCTGCCTAGAAGATCGCCACATAGAAGCAGCCAAAGTAGGGTCTGGAGAGTTGCTGTCTACCGGTGGGCAAACATCTTGGTCTCTTATTTGGGGGATGAGAATTGGAGGTAATTTTTCTTTAAATGTTTAGTAGGGTTCACCAGTAAAAGGTTTTATACTTTCTCTGATTCTAGGAATTTGTGTATTTCATCTAGATTATCCAATTTGATGTTCAGTTGTTCATAATCTCTTATAATAAACCCTTTTATCTGAGTCCTGTCTACATTTCTCTTAGTCAATCTAGCTGTTCTTACAATTTTTTTCTTTTTTTTTTCATTTTATTTTATTTCTTTTCAGTGTTCCAAGATTCATTGTTTATGCACCACACCTAGTGCTCTATCAATCTGTGCCCTCCATAATAACCCCCACCAGGCTCACCTAACTCCCCACCCCTCCCCTCCAAAACCCTGTTTGTTTCTCAAGAGTCACAGTCTCTCATGCTTCGTCTCCCACTCCAATTTTTTTAAAAAGCAATTTCTGCTGACTTTCTCTACCAGGTCACCACAGATGCTGAACCTCCCCTGTGGCTATGGTTGATAGCTCAGCCTGGAACACTGTGGAGCACCTGCTGCCTTAGGCACCGTTTGCTTTCTGAGAGCCCGAGGACTAGCTGACCCCAGCCGAAGAGCACAGCCAATGGGCACAGAGCCCTGCCCGCAGCCAGGAATTCCCCTCACCCCTGCACAGCTATGGTCCCCTGCCACTTGTGCCCATAGGCACAACAGAGCACTCCCTTACATGGGGGGTCTGATGACTACCATTGTCTCCTCGTGTCTGCATCTGCCCATCCTGAGGGTCCAGGCTCTGTTTCCCACTGCTCTAGACTTTCTCAGGGTGGGTGGAATCTCAGATTCTATCATCAAGGCCAAAGGTGAGCGAGAGTCCCCCCCCCATCCCCCGCTCCTCGCCCAGGAGAGGAGAGACCCTCTTCACACACCTTGCTCTTTTCCAAGCGAGGAGGGGCAGCTGTGTCCCACTGATACTCTCTCGTGCCCCTGCCAATGCCAGGCACCAGCGGTTTTGAGACCACAGGAGTTGTGGTCAGTGGGAAGGGACAGTTTCAGAAGAGCTAAAAGAGCAATTGAATTTTTGTACAACAGGAAAAAAAGTTTACCGATTTGGACATTATTGGTCATAAATAGCAAAAGCTACACTTGACTACTGTTTTAAAATCCTCTTTCTACCACAGCTGGCAGTTGGGATTGCGTTATTTCATTTCCTGTGTTTAAATGAAACACAGACTCACTCCCCATTCACTGAGACACATCCAGATGCCCTTTGCTCGGAGGACACTTCAGTCTGGGGACCCTGGACACAAGCAGAGACAGCCCCTCAGAATCCTGGCTTTTAGAGGTTGAAGGTACTTTCACAGGCATAGCGACCACTAAAATTTGGGAGCCTTTAATAATAGCACTTGCCAGGTCCATTCCCATTCTCAGGACAATTTGGGGGAAGAGGGAACACACTCTGCCTCTCTTGCTAAGATTTCTTCTGACCACCAATTGGGAAATTATAATTTTCAAGAACAAAACCCAGGACTTTATCAGCCCTGAGTGGGGAAAATCGTACAAAAGCAAAAACAAAACAAAAATGAAACAGTTGAGAATGTGCAATGTGGAAAGGATGAAGCCAAAGGAAGATGATTGGTGAGTGGACTAAAGGCAGGCAGGAAATGGCCTCCGTAACTGTCCCCAAAGGCCTCACGGCCAACCCTTTACCTAGATTTACTTTTTTATTATTATTATGTTCAGTTAGCCACTGTACCGTCATCATTAGTTTTGATGTATTGTTCAATGATTCAGTAGTTGTGTATAACACTCAGTGTTCATCTTAGCATGTGCCCTCCTTAATACCCATCACTGGGCTATCCCCACCCCCCCACCCCCTCCCCTCTGTAACCCTCAGTTTGTTTCCCAGAGTCCACAGTATCCCATGGTTTGTCTCCTCCTCCGATTACCACCCCCATTTATTTTTCCCTTCTTTCTCCTAATGTCCTCCATGTTATTCCTTATGTTCCACAAGTAAATGAAACCATATGATAGTTGACTTTCTCTGATTGACTTATTTCACTCAGCATAATCCCCTCCATGTCCATCCATGTCCATGTAAATGGTGGGTATTCATCCTTTCTGAAGGCTGAGTCATCTTCCATAGTGTATATGGACCACATCTTCTTTATACATTCGTCCATTGAAGGGCATCTCGGCTCCTTCCACAGTTTGGTAACTGGGCATTGCTGCTATGAACATTGGGGTGCTGGTGCCCCTTCTTTTCACTGCATCTGTTTTTTTGCTTTACCTAGACTTAAATCCTCCAGGGGTTCTGTCTGGGACCTCAGAACTCCTTTTGCTGCTGGTTTCTTATCCACGGTAAAGATTTGTGATGCAGAATTTAGACACCGAGTCACCTTGTTCCATAAGCATTCCTGCTCCCTGTACACAAGGAGTTCCAGCATCCCCACAATGCCTTGCACAAGAGTTCACAGTGGGAATGGCACCCACTATGGTCACTCCTGACTGGGTGATGCCTGATGACTGTGTCCTGGTTAAGTCATGAGGGGTGCAAACTTTTCCCATGAGAACCCGAGCAGAGGGGAGCTACCAGAAAGGATGATCCATGGGCAGCACGCACACTACCTCACCCATGAAATACCGGAAATGTTCCAATCCGGCTGGGAGACACATGTGCCCTGAGCTGGCTGGAGTGCCCTTCCAGGTCCTTCCCCGGGACAAGGAGCTGAAGGGCTGCACCAGGCAAGCCAGGGAGTCTCCAGTGCACCCAGTCTCCTACTGCCAACATGTCCCACTGCAGAGGCAAGAGCCGGGTGAATGACGGGAACAATGCTGAGTGAGCCCCCTCCTCCCCAATGGCTGCAGATGTCAACCACTTGCCCAGCACGACTCAGGCCCAGGCCCAGGCCCAGTGACAGTGCCAGTCTCCATGCTGCTCTAAAAGTACCCCTCAGATGGATTAACTCTGAACTGCACAGACCTTGATAAACAACCTTGATAAACAATCAGGGTGGGCCTCATCCAATCAGGGGAAGGCCTGAAGGCAAGGACAGAAGTTTCCCAAGGAAGCAATTCTGCCTCCAGACTGAGTTTGCAGATTTTGGACCCAAGACCACAAAGTCCCCCTTCCCTGGGTCCCTGGCCTGCCCTGCTCCTCTCCCCCCTCCTTCCCCCACCATCTCTTGCTCCATCCTGTGGGTTCCACTTCTCTGGAAGTGGAACCTACTTCCTACTACTACTACTGTCACTGTTGAGCGGCACTGAATGGTGCAGATCTGTGCAGGGGTTCTGAGCAAAGTCATAGACTCAGACATCGAGCACACGGGAAGGGTGAGGGAGGGATGACAGGGGGCCCTGGACACGGGAAACAAGGTCCAGGCTGTCGCTGGGTGCGCAATCACAGAGGTGGACCCAGAGCTTGACGGACAAAGGAAGTGCTGTCACAAGTGAGGTAGTTAGAGGGCCAGCCAACCCTGAGGTGCCTGTGAATGATGTTCCTGTGATGGCTGGGGGCCTGCACGAAGGGCAAGGTAGGAGGCCTGGCCCGGCGCCCCAACCACACAGACGTCTTTAGCTGCAGACTCTGGGTGGGAGTACAGGGGACACACAGGCCAGTAGAGGGAAGGCAGGCTCCATGTAAATAGTGGGTGTCCTGGGGGGACAGACATGGAGGCCCTGGGCCCAGAGTGCCCCCCCACACAGAGGGGCTTGCAGGGGAAGATGCAGAAGAGCAGGGACACAGTCCCACTGCAGAGGGGTCCTGCGAGATGAGCCAGCCGCCTCACACTGCTGTCCATGGGAGGCCTTTGGGCTTGGATGCTGGTCGTTGCTGAGGGAAGGCTGAGGCTGTCAGGAATCCAGCCACATGCTGCCCCCACGCATGGGTCCCCAGGCATTCTTGCGGCCTCCTGGCCGCAGATCTCATTTCGCAGCACCTCCATACCCACCCCTCACTGGATCCAGAGCACTCAGCCCAGCCGAGCCTCATGAAGACAAGGGGCCCAAGCCCACTGCACAGGCACCAGGGTCCCAGGATGCCAACAGAGAGCCAGGAAAAGAGCACACCCTTAAGAGCAGGAGCCACAGCTGGAACACCTGAGGCCACGAGGCTCCACGGAGAGGTGACAGGTCCCATGGCACACAGTATACAAAACTTTATTTCCAGAAGGGACTGTGGGACAGACAGCCTGCCTTCCAGGCCAAGCCTCATGCACTAGATAGACTCAGTGCTGGCCACGACCTCCTCCAGCTGCTGCAAGAGCTCCTCCGGCCGCGGGGAGAACATGCCAGTGTCCACTTTCTGGAAGTCGGGGTGGGCCACCACAGATGCCAGCACCTCCGTGATCCGGCTGACATCAAACGCAGCCTGATGGGGGCCCAGCCCAGAACCTGCACTGCCCTCCATGGCACCAGAGTCCGTCCCTTCCGCCAGGAGGAGGAGCCTCCGTTCAGCAATGACCTTGAGAAAGTGGTAAAATTCTTCAAAGTTGATTCCAGTGCAGGACCTCATGATGACCTGGCCAGAGAAGATCAGCTATGAGTCGCAGCTTGCCCACAGCTCTAGACAAGGGTCTGTGGATGATGGGCAGAGCCCAGAGCTTCCTGGGAGCCAGTTGGAGATGGGTCTGAGTCTTACAGCCTGGAAGCCCCAGCGTCCCGCCTCAGGATCAGATTGATCTTCACAGGCAGGAGAGCAGCTGCCATGTCCCCAAGACCACAGCTCTGGCCTCATAGACCAAAACCTGCTCTGAGAATGCAGGCTGCCCCATGCCCTCCACCACTGCAGACCTATTCACAGTGAGCTCCACTGGTCAGCCCCCGAGGCAGTCCCAGCCCTGGTCCTGCCAGGGTCCTGCAGAGCCCCCCCCCCACTCCTTCCCTCCCACCCTGGCTAGCCTACCTGGCAATGATGGTGCCAGTCTGGCATAGTTTCCTTCCACTGGCTGACCTCCTGCTGCACGGCCCGGAGCTCTTGCTGCAAGAAGTGCCACATATTGGCCAGATTACAGCCATTGACCCAGTTATGGTTGATGGAGATGGTGTCCTCCTGTATGGGGTGGAGCGAGATGTCCCCATGAGCCCACTGCAGACGGTCCCCAGCCCCTGTCCTGAGGTCCCCGCAGTCCCCTCAGCAGGGAAGGGCTGCGGAGATAGGAGCTGTCTTCTGAGTACACAGCTAACCAGGAGCAGGGCTCCCCTGGGAGCCAGGGAAACTCCGGTGTATAGGGACCCACTGTGGCCCAGGGAACAAGGACGGGGGTGGTGTCCTTTTCTGGAATCTGTGCAGACCCTCCCAGGAGGCAGTCAGCCCACTGTGGGATCAGGAGGGGTACCCTGGCCCTCTCTCTGTGGAAGGCATCTAAAAGCGTGTCAAGGGAGAGTAGTGCTGCCAGGCAGGCTGAGGGACAGATGGATGGAGAGATGGGTCCTCCAGGGCCCCAGGGTGGCCCCCGACCTGTTTGGGCCACGTCGCAGGTGTACGTGGTGTGGTGTGTACACACTGTGGGGTGTGCCCATCTTACCAGGTTGTGGACTTGGTGGTGCCAGCCACTGGGCACAAAGACCATCTCGCCTGCCTCCTGTGTGAGCTCCAGGGCCGGGCTGCAGTGCCCGTGCCTGGGGTACAGGTGGCTGTCGAGGAGTGCAGGCGAGGTCACATCATAGGGCAGGCCTCCGTGGCGATCCCGCAGGGCTTCTTCCTGCCCCGGAGGGAAGAAGAGCCACTTTTTCCTCCCACAGATGTTGGCAGACCAGCTGAAGGAGCGGAAGATGTCGGCATGGAACGGTGACCTGTGGAACCTCCTGTTGGCATCTGGTGAACCACAGCTGCTCTGGCTCTTCAGGAAGACAGGCCCCCGAGCTCACACCTCCCCCCTCTGAGAGCCCCAGGGCAAAGTGCGCAGGGAGACTGGGGAACCCGGGCAGCCTCCCCATGGCCCAGGCATCTCTGAGGCCCTGATGGAGCAGACAGGGTGGGGGGGGGAGTGTGTGGGGGGAGAGTGTGTGGGGGGCAAGGGCGAGGCGCAGAAAGGGGATCAGGAGAGGACACACGTACCAGGAGCCAGCAGGCCCCATGTAGACAAAGCGGTAGTCATCCACATCCAGGGCGTCCCAGTATTCATTGAGCCAGTCAGACGAGAAGTACACAGGCAGGGTGAACACGTCCTCCACTGAGGAGTCCCTGCAGGGAATACCATGAGCCTCTGGCGGGAAGGGCCCCCTCCTGGCACCTGTGCCACAAGCCCATTAGACAGCCAGAGGTCTGGACAGGCACAAATGACCCTGAGCCGCCTTCTGCAACCAGTGTCCACACTAAGGCTGATCACCTGCGCTCGTCCAGCCACCACGTGACAACAGCCCCAAGTGACCGCACCTGAGCGCCGTCCGGGGAACGAAGCCCCATCATGAGCAGGTGAAACAGCATTGGGGGCCATGATGCTGCTTAGGTGACCCACACAGGCAGCCCCGCAATTGTTCCAGCCCCCTCCTGGACCAGGTCCAGGACCTCTGGGCTCTAAGTACCTCATCTGCATCCTGCTGCTCTCCAGGACCCCTGGGCCTCACCCATGCTCTCGCCCCGCCTGTGACCTTAAGTCCGCAGAGTGAATGCACGACCAGTGGCCCATGTCTGCTGAGGTCCCTCTCCCCTACCCCACAGCCGTCCACTCCTCCTGATCCCAAAGCCTGCCCCACCACCAAAACAACGGTCCCTCCAAGGGGAGTCACCAACCCAGCCCCAGGCAGAGTGCACCTCTCCCAGCAACACATGGAGCAAGCTTCCAGAGTAGCTCACACATCACTTACGGTCGGAGGCCACGATCAGGGAGAGCCCAAAGAGCACCCAACCTCTTGTTCCCTCTGCCGCCATGCCTTTGTGACCGTCAGACTCCCATGGAGCCCTGAAATCCTTGCTCAGGTATCACATGCCCTTGGGCCACCTCTGTTTTCCTGACGTCCCTATACTGCTTATTCCAGAGTTTCCAGAGAAAATACATAATATTCAGTCCAAACTGACCTCCCTGCAACAGGCAAGTCTCCAGAACAAGTATGTCCCATGTAATACCCAGAACTCACTCACTGCCTAACTGAAGCCCACAGCCACCATGCAGGAGCACTGGGTCCAGGAGTCCTAGGTGCCCCTGGGTCAGAAGTCCCTGGGGGCCTCGACCAGGGCCTAGGTGTCCCTGATCCACCCCCTGGCCAGCTCTCCCTGCCAGACAAGATGCAGCAAGGCAGGGAGCATCTAGGGCACGACGGGTTGAGATGCACCTTTGCACGGGTCTTGGGAACCACAAAGGAGCCTTGGTTTTCACGTTAGGAAAACCAGAATTCAATCGCTGACTCGCTTATACAGAACTGACTGAGCCGGTACTGTATCTGTGACAGCTGCTGGGGTGAGGAAGATGATCTCTGCTTGTGCCAGCACACCGCTGGGTGGGGAATGGGCACAAAACCCAAGCAGCCCCTCTGAGCATGGATGTGGATGGGGTGGGGCACCCACCAGTGTGAGCTATGTCCCAGAGCACCGGTGGTAGCTCCCCATAGGGAAGAAGGCTGTGGCCGGACCCCAGGTCTCTGCTAGTGAGTGAGGAAGACGCTGTGCAGGCCAGGCCCAGCCTTGCTGAACGGAGACAGGGGAGCAAGACGGTGCCAGACGGGAGGGAGTGGGGGGAGCCAGCGTAAGCCAGACCCGGCAGCACAGCTGCCCATAAGGGCTGAGCCCAGGGCAGCCCCCAGAAGGGTAAGGCTTGCACGGGAGGTTCCAACCACCAGGACACAAGGGAGGCACTGGCCTCAGCCCACCTGGGCTCCCCACCAACCCCCGACGAGAGTGGCCAGCCCCATGAGGGGCGGAGCCCGAGGTGCACGCAGGGGAAGGACCAGCCACCCTGAGTGGGGGTGGGGCACGCCCCCCCCCCGCGCCCCTCACCTGCACAGGTGCCAGTCCTTGAGGTACAGGCAGCCCCGCGGGGACGAGTAGCCGCTCTCGATGTGCTCAGTCCAGTAGCGCAGGTAGTCGCGCAGCAGCATATGCTCCTTGGGGTGCGCGTTGTACTCCTGCCGCCCGCAGTCGGCCACCGGCACCACGGCGTCCCCTGCGACACCGACAGGTGGTGACGCCCGAGCCCCGCGCCGCCCCGCGCCGCCCCGCGCCGCCCCGCGCCGCCCCGCGCCGCCCCGCGCCGCCCCGCGCCGCCCCGCGCCGCCCCGCGCCGCCCCGCGCCGCCCCGCGCCGCCCCGCGCCGCCCCGCGCCGCCCCGCGCCCCCGGCCCGCGCCTGCACCGTAGGTCCGTAGCAGGTGCTGGAAGTCCGGCCGCCCGCCCGGCGTCACCCAGCGCCGCCTGCAGCCCCAGCCCTCGGTGAAGGCGCACGAGAAGACGCACGGCACGTTGGGCAGGAGGTAGCGCTTGAAGAAGTCGGCGTACGAGAAGGAGGCGGGGCTCGCGATGAAGTCCACGCGGCCCGGGGACGCGCCTGCCCCGCCAGCCGGCTGCCCCCGCAGGCGTCGGAAGTGGCTCTCTGCGAACGCTAGCGTCTCGCGGTCCATCCCCGGCCAGGCCCGGCCCGGCCCCGCCTCAGGCCCCTCGCAGCCCGGCCCTTTAAACCAGGAGGCGACGCGGAAGTACTTGCTACAACTACTTCCGGAGCAGACGCCTCCGTGCCAGCCGGTGCGAAAACCGCGCGGCACAGGCTCTTGGAGACTGAGGTCGGCCCGGCGCGGGCGAGCGGAATCAAGAGAATGCTGCCACAGTTCCTGCCCGAGGACGAACCTCGGTGCGCCGGACCCTGGGCGCACGCGCAGAGCAGCCTACGTTTTGCGCAGGCGCGGCAGCGGCCCACAGCACCTCTGGAGCTAGGGCTCCGTCCGGCGTCCCACAGCTCCAGAGCCGAGTCTCGCTGTCTGCGCACCTTCGCGGTGACACAGGTTAAGCTGCGCCCCCAGTCCGCGGTCGGGCCTGGGCCGCAGTCCTTCCGGTCCTCTCCGGCTTAGTCCCGCCAGCTGCTGCTGCCGCGATAAGAACTCCCGTTCTGACCGAGGGGCGCCGGGGCCAAAGGTGGGGGCTGGGGGGCGGTGGGGGCCGGAGCGGAGCGGCGGGAGCCCGGAGGGGGACAGTGGGGATGGGGGCCCGGAGGGGGGCGATAGGGGCCCTGAGGGGATGCTGGGGGCTGAGAGGGGAGACGGTAGGGGGACGGTGGGGGCCCGGAGGGGGGCGGGGTCCCGAAAGGGGTGCTGGGGGCCCGGAGGAGGCCCTGAGGAGGATGCTGGGGGCCCGGAGGGAGGCAGTGGGGATCCTGAGGAGATGCCGGGGGCCGAGAGGGGAGACGGTGGGGGCCCAGAGAGGGTGCTGGGGGCCGAGAGGGAGACGGTGGGGGCCCGGAGGGGGCGTGGGGCCCTGAGGAGATGCTGGGGGCCTGAGGGATATTGGGGTCCAAGGGGTGGTGGAGTCTTGCAGTGGGTGGTAAGGGAATGCCTGTGTGGGGAATGCAAAGTGACGATTTGAGGCTGCACATCAGGACGGAAGTGCGTAGGGAGGGGTGACAGGTCGGGGTCTGAGCGTGCTAGAGGAAACGTGTGAGCGCCAGCCTGCCCCCAGTCTGGACAGGAAGAGCGCAGGCTCCTTGCTCCGGGAGCTTGCAGATGGCACAAACGCGGAGCGGGCTCGGGAGGGTACAGGGCTGCGCAGAGCCTCCCCGGTCTCCCAACTGGTCAGGCGCGGGAAGGAACCACCAGGGCCGCTCATCCCGGTGACTGAGGGACAGATGCACCTGGGCAGTCTTGCATGCGGTGAGAGGGGCCTGACTCAGCCCTGCAGCTGCGCATTTACAGCTCTGACTTGGTGACCATGCTTCCAGAAGTCTGGGTGCCGTCGTACGTCATTCCTGAACAGAGGGGACACGCTCAGTGACAGGGTGGGGTGGGTGGGGTGAGTGCCGCCCCTCTGTCGAATGAAGAAGAAGCCACCCTGTTTACCTTTGCAGGGGAGAGGAGGCAGCTCTCCTCAGGTGGGACTCTGAGCTTTGGTGGGGGCCGGAGGGGGACCCTGGCCACGTTTCCTGAAGCTTACCCCAAAGGATAGCAGGGTGGACCGCAGATCAGGAAAGGCAGAGGAGAGGGGGCTGGGAATTGGGATGAGTTTGGGAGCGTCTGCGTCCTGGGCGGAGCTGAGCACACCAGCGAGGCGGGCAGATGGGGCAGCACGGAGTGTGTGATCCCGTGTGTGCTGAGCTGCCTGCCCAGTGGCCTCGCTGTGCCTGGTGTGGTGCATGTGTGGGGTTCGTCATGGGGCCGGTGTGCATGGAGTCAGGGAGAACATGCGAGGGGGTCATTGTGGGGAGGAGCCCCCTGGTCCCGTGCACGCTGGACTCCTCAACACATTCTGAAATGCAGCTGTTTTTACAGGCACCCCTTCATTGCTTCCTGTGTGAAGTCTCTCTCCTCCTTCCCCCCCCCATACACACATAAACACACACACGTGGTCTCTCAAGTATGTGTGTAAGCGTCTACTGTTTCTAGGCTTTTTTAAAGAAAGTGACCATGCACTGTCCACATCTTGCTGCAAGTCGACTGACTGCTCCGTGATTTTTGGATTGCAGTTGTGAATGCGGATCATGGGGGGCAGTCAGGAAAAGTGTGGGAAGCAGTGTTTGCTGTTGTCCGAAGATTGACAAAGCGTGAGGAAAGTGTGTGTCTCGGGAGAAATACGAAATTGAGATAGGTGTTGACTGGAAAGAATCCCGGGATTCTGACTCCTTGAAGCTCAGGTCTTGAAACCAAGTTTCCTACAAAGGGGGAGGCTTTGGGCCAGAGGTCCGCGTGCTCCCCAGGATTGTTGGCACAGCCCAGCCAGGAGCCAGGCTGGGACATGGGACCTTGTGTTCTGTGCTGTGCTTCCTCTCGTCCACACGGTGGCCCTCTGGTGCTGGAGCTTGGGCTGCAGCGCCAGCTGTGTCCCCAAAGGCCCCCGGCACCTTCTGGGAACCCTGAGAGACGTCCTTTCTTGAGCCCCACTCGGACCTACTGAGTCAGAGCATGGGGGCGGGCAGGACGCTGCTCTGAGCCCTGACGGGGCCCAGCCGTGCAATGTGCCCACAGCGGGAGGGGAGAGAACGCAGCAGAAGTAGAGACAGGTCCTCGTTCTCCTTTCTGAGGGTGAGAAGGACGGTGCACGCCATGGGAGAAGGCCATGCTGTGGCCCTGAGACCCCCCAGCAGCTCATGTGAACCTCCCAGGTCGAGAGTGGGAGCAGGAGGTAGAGGTAATGGAAAAGGTGGCCGCAGACGCCGGGAGACACTGCTCCCACTGTTCTGCCTCCAGACCGCCTTGTGTTCAGGAGGCCTTGGAACGGGCGTGAGACGTCACTGGTTCTGTCCCTCTGGAAACTGACTAAATATAGGTTGTTTACTTGGTGCCGAGGCCCACTCCAGGCCACAGGCCAGGCACCGGCACTGAGCGACGTCCACATCCAACAGTGCATCGTACGGAGGACCGTGCCCCATTCACATGCCTGCTCACGCCTCGCCATGAGTGTCCTTGGAGTGCTGTCCTGGGGTCTTCCCATCCTCATTCAGCTCCATCCCAGGTTCAGCTCAGGGTAACGTAGGCTCCAGGTTGAAGAGGCGAGGACGAGACAAGGCCTCCAGGAACATAGCATAGATCAGACACCCAGGTCAGCAGGAGGGAGGAGGAAGACCAGTTGAGGTGGATACAGTCGCTGTTTCCATGTGTTTACCTGCTGCCCACGATGGGCTGGCCTTGTGCCCATGGCACCCTCCTCCTCATGTTAGCCTTGTCTGGCGTGTAGACAGAGCCTGTCAGCATGTAGGCTCCTGGGAGCTCTGGCAGGTGCCATGTGGTTAGCGTAGGGTCTGTTACCAGGGAAGGGGAGCCCTTGGAGGTAGCCGTGGGCAGGAGGGGAGGGGGCCGCTGGAGGCCTCAGGGCTGGGAGTGAGAGACCAGGGAGGAAGCATGCTGTGTTGGACAGAGGTGGGCAGTACATTTGGCCACCTGGAGGCCTGGGTGGAGCAACCCATACAGGGGGAGGTACCTGGTGGTGGGACCCTCTCTGGGAGGAACGGTGATTGGAGAGGGCTGTGGGGAGATGGGGAGGGGCCCCTGATCTGCCCTAAGGCGGAGAGCTTAGGGAGTGTGTGCTAACTGGGGAGAGGGTCTAGGACAGGGAGGACAAGCGTCGTGGCCCCTGTCTGGTGAGTGAGGACAGACACAGTCCTGTGTCTGCCGTCTTCGGCTGCTCCCACTGTACGATGCCAGAGCTGTGCTCTTGCCACAGGGACCATAGGTTCACAAAGCCTAAGGCACTCACTCTCTGGCATTCAGAGAAGTGGGATGGCCAGGGGTGGGAAGGAAGGATGGAGAGGTGGGTGTTGTTGGGATGGGATGGGATCGAGGGCATAAGAGCAGGGGCGCTGCTTCCCCCCATCAGCACTGGGGAACAGGGCACCTGCAGAACACCCAGGGTAGGTGTGGCAGGTGAGCTTGCAGCTGAGGGAGAGCGAGTGCATAGGATTGTTGTTCTTGCCCCGGCCATCCCTTTCATCTTGTTTACTCGTCTGTAAGCCTGTGGTAGAAAGCACGCTGGCCATGGCTTCTCCCTGTGCTTCTTCTGGAATCGCCAGGCCTGACTGCTGTCCCCACAGCACTCATGCACAGTTCACAGTCTGTCTGAAGAGTGGCTCGGGCAGAGCAGGGGACATGCAGCTCTCACATGCGGTCCACAGTCTGTCTGAAGAGTGGCTTAGGTGGAGCAGGGGACACACAGCCCTCACATGTGGTGCACAGTCTGTCTGAAGAGTGGCTCGGGCGGAGTAGGGGACACACAGCCCTCACACACGGTGCACAGTCTGTCTGAAGAGTGGCTCGGGCAGAGCAGGGGACACACAGTCCTCACATTCAGTACACAGTCTGAAGAGTGGCTTGGACGGAGCAGGGGACATAGTGACAGGTCCTCTGTTCCTCCTGCTCATGGTTCATTCCTGTCTCTTTGTCCTTGGTCTTTGAATTCTGGCGGATTTCAGAGTTGGTGCTGTTCCTCAGTCTTCAGTCACTTTAGGGGAGGATAAACAGGTCCAGAGGGGGAAGGAATGTGATGCAGACCCTGCAGTGCCCTACCCCATCACTGGAGTTGGAGCTCAGGAGTCCCCAGGACACAGGCTTTTGTTGGGAGGAACTCAGTGTCCACACCGCAGCAAGCTCGCCAACACGGACAGTGCTAAACAACATAGGCCTTCCCTCTTTGTGGGTGGGAGATGGTGTGTGGCTCGGGTGGCTGAGTGGCAGGAGGGTCCCTTCGGCCAGGAGGACCAGGGCCAGACCGGCTCCAGGTGCTGACCGGCACAGCCAGCATGGTCTGGGGTGGGGCCCCAGCACCTGGACTCTGACCTTGGTCTTAGACTGGGAAACACCAAAACTTTAGTTGGTATCCCCTGGTGCTAAGAATAGAGGTCTTTCCACCCCGATGAGTCCGTGTGACAGCAGCAGCCTCATGGCACCAGGGTGCTGGTGGGGACCTCGCGGGTCTGGGCTGATAGGCCCCCAGGCGGGCCGCACCCTGTAGTCTGTGTTTGTTCCAGAGTCAGGTGGATGTCCCTCTTGCTGGGGACAGATGTCTGAGCAGGACACATTTGCTCTCTGGTTCCCTCTGTCCAGCGAGAGACGAGATCCCAGAGGAGAGGCAGCCACACCGTGTTTCTGCACCATAGGCTCGGAAGACTCGTGTGTGAGCTCTCTGGAAGGTGACTTGGTATTGGGCCTTTACTGGCCACTCCCAGAGCCCTCCTGAGGTCCCATGGGAGCTTGCTGTCTGCTGGATGCATCGCTTACTCCCCCGGCACTTGGTTCTGTGTAATTAGGAAGCTCCCTGCGACGCAAGATCTTTTCTCATCTTGCCCATCTTTTGTTGCCTGATGGGGCATCACGGAGCAGTCTGGGCCCTAGTACAGTGTCACTCCATTAAGGAGCCAGTCAGGTTTCTGTGGACCCTGAGCTGCAGCAGCCAGGGACCATGTCAGTGTCGGCTCCATAGGGCCTACTGCTCCACAGGGACTGTGGGGCCTAGAGCCCATGGCCAAGATTCAGAGACTCCCTGAGGCCCTGGCCACACTGTGAAGGCCACGCTTCTTGGTATCGTAAGAGGTGACAACAGTGATTTGTTCTCCCATGTTTACAAGTGAGGCCATTCCATGACCGTGTGTGCTCGTGGCAGCAGGAGGCAGGGGGGTGGAAGACAGGCCCCAGACAACTGGACCTCAGGCCACGAGGGAGGTGCACGAGGCACTCCCAAGCCTAGATGTGGCCAAGTCCTCATCACGTACTTGTGGTGTGACCTTGCAGAGGTTGTCCTTCTTCCCGGCTTTGTGGGTGCTCTCTGGTCAGTGAGAGGGCGCACACGGTGCTCTGGAAGGGTTGTCTCACATCCATCATGCCTGACTGCAGACTCTGTCAGCAAACGCAAACTGTAGATGTGAACAGTGCACCTTTGCTGCTTATGGTTGGGTAAAAGTGCAGACAGATGTATACCTGGAGCTCGATGATGACACAGAACATGATGAAATTTGTGGGCAATGCAGGAAGAGAAAGGTCTGCCCGTAGGATGGTTTCCTTATGATGAAGACTTCAAGAGGAGATCGTAGTGTGGGAACGTGTGAGGAGTATGTGTTGGTGGGGTTGTCACAGCAGAAGTGGTGTTCTTATGAAGGGTCTGGCAGTCACATCAAGCCATGGACCCATCCTGCCTGTACCGGGGTGGTGTGGGTCCCCAGTGTCCCCAGCACCCTGAGCTGTCCTATTGTCTGCAGTCTAGGTGTGCTGACACATGCTCCCCTCACCCCTCCACTAACCTGTCCCTCTCCTCCAGAGGCGGAGTGGCCGTGGCCGTGAGACAGACCAGCCTGGGAGCCAGATGAGCAGAGAGATCTGCGTGCACTCCTGGCCTTGCTCCTACTACTTAGAACCGGAGAAGCGATGGGTTTCTGGAAAGCTTTCGTTAACAACGCACTCCCTGAGATTTGCAGCTGATAAAACTGGGGAGGCCCTAGTCAGCTTCCCCCTGTCCAGTGTGATTGAGATCAAGAAGGAGGCTTCTCACTTTGTCTTTAGTTCCATCACTGTTCTGGAGAAGGACCACGTCAAGCACTGGTTCAGCTCCTTGCAGCCCAGCCGGAATGTGGTCTTCAGCATCATCGAGCATTTCTGGAGAGAGGTGTTGCTGTCTCCGGCGGAAGTGCCACTGCCTGCAACTAAGGGGAAGCAGCTGACAGGTCTGATGGCCTGTTCCCAGAAGCGCCTGGAAGAGACAGCCCGTGTCCTCCACCATCAGGGTGAGCAGCTAGACAGCATCACCAGGGGCCTGGAGAAGATGGACTCTGACCTGGATGTGGCTGACAGGTACTGGGGTGCTTCGGACATAGGGGTTACGTCCCTGCCGTGCACGGTTATAGTGGGCGGGCAATGGCCTGGTGCAAAGCTCCAGTTTCATATGAACAAGGGGTATGGCTCATTTCATCCCATGGGGAAAACTGGCCAAGAGGCCAGGTCACACACACAAGGTGTGCTGTTCTGCACAGCCCTGTAGCCACAGGGTTTGAGCTGAAGCTCTGGCTCCAGGAGCTGCCACTTTTGCTGCCACAACAGCCACTCCCAAACCAGGGACCCCCCCCTTCAAACATCAGGGACCCCAAAGGGCTGTTGTTTATGTGAGTATGTATGCCAGTCCTGCTATGTTTTTGTAAAAACTGAGACATTGAAAAATCATGAGCTGTTCATTTGAAAAGCGTGATAACAAACCCACGACCTCATAACATAAGTACCTTTGTACTCTGCTCTAGCTTTGCTGGAGCAGACACGTTTAGTGGGAAGAATGGCACCATCAGGATTCCACATCTCCTTCCAGAAGGACTTTGTCAGACACAGGCAGGCGTCCCGCATGCTTCAGCAGCCTGCCTCCCGTGTGCTCCTGTGTCCCGGGGCTGCAGGTGCTCCCTGCACATACAGGACAGCGAGGGCAAAAAGCTGAGTGGCACCTGGTGCCACTGTGAAGAAACAGACCCCAGAGGGTCCTGGATAGCCCAGCTGCGTTCTGTGTGAGAGGCACTTAGTGCTTATGAAGGCTGCCTGAGAGGTCCAACCAGGTGGCCACCTCTCGCTATGGGCCCTGAGCATAGGCACCAAGCCTCACATCAGAGCTGCGCAGCCCCATGTGACCCCACTTTTCGGGATATTCTGTCCTGAATGCCTGCTTGGTAAAGGGCTAGCACTGCAGGGGACAGGGCCCCCGATCTTACCCTTAGGAGGGGTGCCTGTGGCGGCCAAGGTGGGAGGTCCTCAGATTTCTGTGAGTTTCCATCCTGGGAACATAGCTGGGCAGTTTCTACCCTTTTGTGCCATCTTGGGGCCAGGGACATCATGGGACTGAGTGGTGGGCAGGAGTGATGTAGGTCACTTCCAGGCCTAGTCTCTGAACGCTTCCCACCCCACCTGCCATCCATCTTCCCTCACCTGTGGCCTCATGCGGAGAACCTACTCTGGAACCCTGGCCTGAGCTGGACCTTGGTGGCCACATGGCCTTGCAGAGCTGGCCAGATAGTCTTCTGGAGTCAGTCCAGCCCCAGCCCTCCGCTAGAGAGCTACGTGGGCATTAGACAGTGAGAATCTAGGGAAGAAGACCGCACCAGCTGGAGAGTAGTGAATCAGCATTGTCACACACTGCTGTTGGTTAACCCTTTCAGAGAACAATCTGCCAGTTTAGAAATGTTCTTTTAACAAAAGGCAAAGTGAAAAGACGGACCTGAGGAGAGGAGAAGATGCTTGTAACACGCATTCACATTCCCACCCAGGGATGTATACCTAGCGAGGCAGAGAGCTCGCAGGGCAAAATTCAGTAGAGAGATGGCTGGAGGCTGTTGACTGAGAGCCAGCTGCTGTTGCAGAGATCCACCGATCCTGGGGCTGCTTCCCCACACAGAGATGCAGAGGAAGGTCGGCATCTCGGGCAAGTCGCGGGCTGTGCTCTGGCTCACAGCCCACGGCCCCATGTTGGCTCCATGACTGCATCAGAAGCTGCTGGCAGTATTCTACCAAGCCACTGGGAAGAGGCACAGGGAGGGCTAGGGCCCATAGCCTTGTCTTTAAGCGGGTGAGCCCAGCCCACAAAAGAGAGGTACTGGCACCCCAGTAAGTAGAGAAAGGTAGATTAAACCAACACGTGTAGGTGTGGGATAACACCGACGGCTGGACAGGGTGTGGGTCGGGATGAGAAGTCTCGTGTCACCATCACTGACAGGACTTGGCTTGGCCACCCGTAGGACCTAGCAAAGTTGAAGGTGCACAGACCCCATGACCAAGCCCTGTGTATGTGCTGGGGCACACGTGCCGAGGCAGCCGTAGTCATTCGGCCCTCAAGGGGATGCAGTGATGAGTCACAACTCTGCAGTATTTGAATGGAGGTCGGTCAGAGCTGCCAGCTGAGGAAGAGTTCTTGAGACACCTTCAGTGCATGGTGGTCATTTCATCAAAGCTTGGGCACCGGACCTGTGGGCAGAGAGAGCTGCTGCTGCCTGCTGCTCCCTGCTGCCACCTGCTGCCAGGGGTTACGATGAGCAGAGGGTTCCATACTTTGGGGGTGGGGGAAGTAAAGACAAGGGAGGTTCAGAAGGGTCTTTGTCTGCTAAGGAAGACACAGGATACCGGAGCCCTTGCTTTGTCAAGCCAAGATGGTTCTCCTTATAACAAGGGAGCTTCCTGGAGGAGCGGGATAGCCTGCCTGCCTCGGGTTTGCCAGCGGGCTGCAGGTTAGGACAGTTCATCTCACCTGCCTGTCCTTCTGCCTTTGTTTCCCACATCACTGCTGACTCAGACGCAGTGCTCAGATTCCTGTGGAGCTGCACAAACCGACTTGGATCCACTTCAAAGCCGGGTTATAAAACAAAACCAAGCTGCACGTAGACGTGGACAACAGAGCACCACTTTAAGAGTTTTCAAATGGGCAAAGTAGCAGGGTGGCAAAAACGCAGGGAGCACTGACCTGTGGAAGCCCGAGCTGGAGGGGTGTGCACCGGCCATACGTGCCACAGCTCTACGGAGAGCTCCCACAGAGCTGCCCAAGGGCCCTCCTCATAGGGGCCTCCTGGCTTGTGGGGGCGTCCTGGCTCGTGGGGGTCGTTGGCTCAGGTGTTCGGTGAGCATGAGACATGTTCTACCTCTCCCTTTTAAAGTGTGTTCCTTCTGGAACTCTCCTCATCTAGCTATTGGCCATTCTGTTTTGATCTTTGATAGCGTTCACATTCTCTCCTTGTTTATTCTACTACTTTTTGAGTTTTGTCTTCTTTCTACCCTTCCATTTTTGTGATCTTTTTAATTTCTAAGATTTATTTAATCTTCAAGTGTTCCTTTTTGGATAGACTGTTTTGTTTTCTGGGCTGCTGTTTTCTTCATCTCTTGGGATTTTCTGGATAGCCTTTTGCAGGAGGGGGCGGGGGTATGTGTCCCAGCTTGGGTGAGGCATCTGCTCCCATTTCCTGCTTTCAGCTCAGCACACCCTCTTCCATGGTGACCAGACAGAGGTGGAGCCTAGCAGCACCAGTGGGTGACGTTGGTGATCCGAGCACGCTCTTGTTAAGGGAACTTCCGGTCTGTTGGGTTTCAAGGCCCAACTTCACACCTGTTTTCAGAGATCCCTGGTATTCTGTCTCTTTCCACATAGAGGGCTCCGCAGTGGGCATAACTAGATCCTGGGGTGGTGCGGCCAGATGCTGGCCCTTGTCCACTGAAGACAAGCTGGATGATCACCATAATGGACAGCAGAGCCAGAGCCATGATCAGAATGGTCTGACTCCCAGACATCTGTGCCCTTGGAGGAGAAGTAGACGGACAGTCAACCCGGTTCTTTCTCGGGCTAGGCCTAGTGAGCAAGCCTGTAGTTTGAATGGAAAAAGTGGTGCTGGCCCCTGAATCAGCTCCCAGACATGAAGACTGAGTTTGCAGGTCTGAAACCCCTTGAGTGAGGGGGAAGCTGGAAGGACCCCAGTTTGCTGCTAGAGGCTTACACCTTTGTTCTTTCTCCCAGCCTTCTCCCATAGAAATTGTGGCATCAAACCAGGGTGGCTGTGCATTGGGGAGCAGGAAGCCCTCAGACTTTTCGGGACCCTTGGACGCTGATTCCAGCAGACCGGCCAGAGTAGGGGCTTCCGGGGGTTACAGGATCAGTGGAGTTTTGGCTCAGGTCCACCTCACAGGCTCACAGTGGGCCTAGTAGGCCTGGACCTATCCCAGGGCTATTTTCCCAGTTCTGGAACACATCATTGAGCCACTGGCGGAATTCCACACGGTTTCTCTGACATGTGTGGTGAGGGCTTTTCTGCTGGCTGAGGCCAAGCAGGAGCCTCTGGATGGCCTAGAAGAATAAACCCTTCTTGGAGGGATTTTGGAGGTCCATGTCCCCAGCGAGGACTGGAAGGGTGCGTGGACGGGGAACCCTGCATCACTGGCCCTGGGCTCACGCACCCGATGTGCAGAACCAGGAGGGGCTGTCTTTAGCTTACACATGGCACTCTAACTCCAGCCACTGCTCAGGTGCTTACGTGGATGAACACGGCCTCTAGAACCTGCTGTGCGATGGTCCGTCTGGCAAATGCTGTCTTTCTGTGCTGCCAGAGAGGACCAGCAGACCTTTCAGCCACCATCCCCGCTTGGGGATTGCAGCTCTGCAGGCCTGGTTCCTGCTGTGTATCACAGGGCCCCAACTGTCTTTCCCATCCCAGGATAGCATGCTGGCCTACTACCTAGGGGGCCCCACATGGGTCAGGTGAGTAAGAAGCAGGAGCTACTCTGCATGCAGTTAGGGACTTTCCTCCTCGTGGAAATTTCTAGTGGAGTGGGGCTCCCTGAAGTATCTCTTTTATGGTGAAGGAGAAGTTCTTCTTACAATGAGAAAGAAGGCACAGCTGGGGTTCCTGGGTGGCTCAGTCTGCTAAGTACCCAGGTTTTGGTTCAGGTCATCTCATGGTCATGAGGTTGAGCTCCATGTCCTGCTCCACACCGAGATGGGAGTCTGCTCGAGACTCTTGCCCTCCCCTCTGCTACTCCCTGACTCACGTACATGCTTGCACGTACTGTCTCGCTCTGTCAGAAAAATAAAATCAGAAAGGAGACACAGCGCTTAGTGAGCCCCTTGGCATTTTGGAGGCAACACAGTCCTCATTTGGGTGTGATGCTCTGGCCAGCTTACCAAGTGACATAGAAAGTTGCTAGTTTTGAGTGGGGCCCAGAGCAGTAAGGCTCCATGCAGGTCCAGGTGCTACTGGGGCACACGGTCCTGTAGATGCCATGGCATGCCAGGTATCTGTGGGGTGCTCTTGGGAGCCACTGGCACACCTCTGTAGGGAGTCACAGGGCCACGGTCCGTGCCTATAGGGTTTCAGAGCAAGGCACCCCCGCCATCCTCTATGGATAACTTCTTTTTTTTTAAGAAACAGTTCTTGGCCTGCTTCTGGGCCTTTGTAGAAACAGAACGCCTGAGCGTGGACAACCAGATTATCGCGCAATCTGATATAGGTGTTGTCTGACCCACTGAGCTGTGAAGTGTGGCATGCACCACAGAACGATTGGGTGCAGGAGATCAGGCTTGAAGCAGGCCCTGAAAGCACAGGTGAGGTCACAGGGACCACACTCCTGCCACACCCCCTCTCTCTCCCCGCCTGCACCTAGGGCACCAGGGCACACTTCCTACATGGGGAGAGCCCCACGGTCAGTTGCCTGAGGAGGAGAATAGTGGGACCTGGGTTACAGATGGTTTTATGCAATGTGTAGGCATCACCCAGGAACCCTTCAGGCCATGTACCTGGAAAATTCATTGTGCCAGGAAGGCAGTCTTGTGCATAAAGTCTGTTAGCCCACTCTCAGCCTCCTAAGAATGGGCTTTAGGGGGGGAACACACAGCCTGTGCCAGGCCCATTCCCTTGTAGGGATATAGCTTTCCTTGTTACAAGCTCAACCGGGGCTCTTTGTTCTACGGAAACATGCCTGTCAATGGCTTTCAGGCCCCCCCAGCCTCTTGTAGTTGAGACTCTGTTAGGGCGGAGTGGTCCTTGCACTGCAGCATTAGAGGGAAGTATGTAAGCCAGTTGTCCTGCATCAGCTGCCAGGAGCACCTGCTGGCGGTGAGAGACCAGTGTCCACTACTGCAACTCTCTCTTCTGTATGTGAACAAAGCTGAACAAAGCCTGACCATGTTGTGTTCTGTGGTAACTCCAACACCAAGATGACATGGGCAGAAGTGTTTGGAGTTCCTGACAGGTGACCGTCGTGTGGTACTCTGCTAAACAGGTTCCTTGGCAGGACATATGGCCAGAGGCTCGGCTGTATACTGATGGACTGTGGCCAATGGTTTGGCTGGATGCATGGGGAAGGGAAGAAATTCGATTGGTAACTTGATGACAGGGAGGTCTGGGGTAGAAGAATGTGGCTAGATGTCCCACTTCTGTGAGTGGGACAGGAAGCAAAGATGCGTTCCATGAGAACACTCACCAGTGTCTCTTCAGCAGAGGAGGATTGTGATAATTAAGAGGATAGGGTGACCTGTTCTCCGGATCCCAGTCAGCCTGTTTCCCCAGTGTCTCCTGCGGTTGCCCAGTTGGCCCATGAGTAAAGTGGCCGTGGTGACAGAGGCAGAAGCTATGATGGGTCTCAGCAACATGGATGCCAACTCACCGAGGCCAGCTTGGCCATGGCCACTGCCGCATACCCAGTCTGGAGACCAACACTGATTCTGCACTGTGGGCTGTTCAACCAGTTACTTAACCACTTCTTTTTTTTTTTTCTTTTAATTTTTTTTTTTTATTTTCAGCATAACAGTGTTCATTGTTTTCGTACCACACCCAGTGCTTCATGCAATCCCTGCCTTCTATAATACCCACCACCTGGTACCCCAACCTCCCACCCCCCTGCCCCTTTAAAACCCTTCGATTGTTTTTCAGAGTCCATAGTCTCTCATGGTTCACCTCCCCTTCCAATTTACCCCAACTCCCTTCTCCTCTCCATCTCCCCATGTCCTCCATGATATTTGTTATGCTCCACAAATAAGTGAAACCATATGATAATTGACTCTCTCTGCTTGACTTATTTCACTCAGCATAATCTCTTCCAGTCCCGTCCATGTTGCTACAAAAGTTGGGTATTCATCCTTTCTGATGGAGGCATAATACTCCATAGTGTATATATGGACCACATCTTCCTTATCCATTCGTCCGTTGAAGGGCATCTTGGTTCTTTCCACAGTGTGGCGACTGTGGCCATTGCTGCTATAAACACTGGGGTACAGATGGCCCTTCTTTTCACTACATCTGTACCTTTGCGGTAAATACCAAGGAGTGCAATAGCAGGGTCATAGGGAAGTTCTCTTTTTAATTTCTTGAGGAATCTCCACACTGTTCTCCAAAGAGGCTGCCCCAACTTGCATTCCCACCAACAGTGTAAGAGGGTTCCCCTTTCTCCAGATCCCCTCCAACACATGTTGTTTCCTGTCTTGCTAATTTTTGCCATTCTAACTGGTGTAAGCTGTTATCTCAATGTGGTTTTAATTTGAATCTCCGTGATGGCTAGTGATGATGAATATTTTTTTATGTGTCTGATAGCTATTTGTATGTCTTCATTGGAGAAGTATCTGTTCATATCTTCTGCCCATTTTTTGATATGCTTGTCTGTTTTGTGTGTGTTGAGTTTGAGGAGGTCTTTATAGATCTTGGATATCAACCTTTTGTCTGTACTGTCGTTTGTGAAAATCTTCTCCCATTCCGTGGGTTGCCTCTTTGTTTTGTTTACTGTTTCCTTTGCTGTGCAGAAGCTTTTGATATTGATTAAGTCCCAAAAGTTCATCTTCGCTTTTGTTTCCTTTGCTTTTGGAGACATATCTTGAAAGAAGTTGCTATGGCTGATATCAAAGAGCCTACTGCCTATGTTCTCCTCTAGGATTCTGACACTGAGGTCTTTTATCCATTTTGAGTTTATCTTTGTGTACGGTGTAAGAGAATGGTCGAGTTTCATTCTTCTACATATAGCTGCCCAGTTTTCCAAGCACCATTTATTGAAGAGACTGTCTTTTTTCCACTGTATATTTTTTCCTGTTTTGTTGAAGATTAATTAACCATAGAGTTGAGAGTCCATATCTGGGCTCTCTACTCTGTTCCACTGGTCTATGTGTCTGTTTTTATGCCAGTACCATGCTGTCTTGGTGATCACAGCTTTGTAGTAAAGCTTGAAATCAGGTAACGTGATGCCCCCCGTTTTATTTTTGTTTTTCAATATTTCCTTAGCAATTTGGGGTCTCTTCTGATTCCGTACAAATTTTTGGACTGTTTGCTCCAGCTCTTTGAAGAATACCGGTAGAATTTTGATCGGAATAGCTTTAAAAGTATAGATTGCTCTAGGCAGTATAGACATTTTAACAATGTTTATTCTTCCGATCCAAGAGCTTGGATACTTGACCACTTCTTATGGTGAATCTCTTGAATGTGGCAGGCCGCTTGTGCTCTGGTTTCAACACTTTAACTATAGCATGCCATGGTCCTGATCTTTTTATGTTTATCTTTCTGGGGGCAGGAGCTGGGGCCTCTGTTGAGCTTGAATGTGCACATTCATGCCTTTCATCAGATTTCATCAACCATTGTTTCCTCAAAGGAGTGTTGTGTCCTCTCTCTTTCATCCATCTAGGATTTCTACAATGCATTTGTAGATGTTTGCTGGAGTCCCACAGTCCCTTTAAGCTCTCTTCATTTTTCTTCCTTCTTTTTTCTTTCTTTCCTCAGACTGGGCAGTTTCAAAGGTGTTACCTTCAAGTTCACTGATTCTCTGTTCTCCCTGCTCAAATATGCTATTTAATCTCTCTGGTCAGTATTTCATTTCAGTTATTGTTATTTTTCAGCTCTAGAATTTGCTTCCTTTTCATAATTTCTGTCTTTTTACTGATGTTGTTATTTTATTCAGACATTTTTTTCTGATCTTTCAGTTATTTGTTATGTTCCTTTAGCTTGTTGAACACATTTTAAGATTTTGGTGTAACATCTTTAACTAGTTAATTAAAATATTAGAGGTTCCTCAGACACGGGAATGGGCTTTATGAATGGGCCATATGTCCTCTTTCTTTGTATGTTTTGTAATTGTTTTATTGAGAACTACACATTCTATTATGTTGTGGTAAGTCTGTTATGGACTAAGTATTTGTGTCCCTGAAATTAATATGTTGAGGTCACCCCTCGGTGTGATGGTGTTAGGAGGCAGTGCCTTTGGGAAGTGATTAGGGTTAGATAAGGTCACGAGAGTGGAGCCCCCACAGTGGCATAAGAGGAAGGGGCTGGAAGTCTCTCTCTGCTGTGTAAGGACACAAAAAGGCAGCCATCACCAAGCCAAGGGAGAGATCTCTCTCCCAAAACTGAGTCTGTTGGCCCTCCAATCTTGAACTTCGCAGCCTCCATAACTGAGAAATCAGGCTGTTGGTCAGGCCATGATGTGTGCTACTTGTTACAGCAGCCTGAGCTGACTTTTTCCATCTGGAACCCTAATTTTCCTACTCCTTGGGGATCAGTGGTCTTTGCTTATTGAGGGTCGGGGTGGACTTTTGTGTCCTTTCCAAACTGTGCTTGCAAACCATGTCTCTCTTGTGTGTGGTCATTGAAGTTTCTCTTCCTTTGTCTCTCTCCATTCAGCTAGTGGACTGACAAAGATGTTCTTAGACACCTGCCTTCTGTGAGGGGAGAAGGAAATAGGTCTTGCCCCCTTGAATCTATATGGCTGGAAAGCTGCCTCAGTCCGTGGTAGTTGAGACCTCTCTGCTGACCTCCCCACGGTCACAACCCAAAGCAGCCAGAGGGCCCCATTGACATCTAGATAACAAATTTGTTTATATACGCTAAAACTCTGGGGTATACATGTCCTACTTTCTGGTATTCCATATCTCTCTCTAAATGAAACGAACACAAGTTGGTAACCTGGTTTTGATATTAGGAGTTGGCTGGAATCTAGTTGTGATTACTTTGGTTGTATTTGCACTGCTGTGTGTGAGTAAGCAGTGTGGCCTTGGTGTCACATGTTGGAGGGTGGCACTCTTGAGTGACTGTTTGACTTCATGGTTGAGCCCAATGTAGCCCAGCACTTTGAGGATGTTTTCCACTGTCTTCCTCGTGTATGTTAGTGCTAAGTTGGGTAGGATTGTGGCTGCTGGTTTCGCCCATCCTAGATACACAATGTTTTATTCTGAGGTGTCTTTGTAGACTTTGTACAACAGTCTTCTCATTTATATACCATAAAACTTACTTGTTGTATGTGAACGAGTCAGTGATTTTTAGTAAATTTACAGAGTTGTGCAGACTTCACTGTAGTCCAATTTTAGGACCTCTCCGTCACTCCCAAAAGTTGCCTCGAGCCCTTTAGCAGTCACTCTGTCCTCATCCTGCCCAGGGCACCACTGATCTACTCTTTGTGCATAGCCTTGTCTCTTCTAGAGAGTTTGCATAAGGATCATGTCTTTGGTGGGCTCTGTGCCCAGCATGGGGCTTGAACTCACAACCCTGAAGTTAAGAGTCACATGCTCTGTTGACTGAGCCAGCCAGGCATCCTGCTGCTCTGTGTTTCTGGCTAATACTCTGTTGTCTGATGGATCACATTTTATTTATCCGTCGACCAGTTTGGACAGGTGATTTGCTGTCTCGGCTTTGCTGCTGTTAGGAGTAGAGCTGCTGTGGATGTTTGTTTTCATCTCCCTTGGGAGGGAAATTGCTGGGTCTCCTCAGCATTTCAAGAAACTGACCAGTTTTCCTAAGTGGCTGCACTAGTTTACATCCCCACCAGTAATGTGTGAGGGCTCTGGTTTCCCCACAACCTCACAACACTTTTTCTCGTCTGTCTTTTCCGTTGTAACCCTCCTAGTGGGTGTGAGGTAGCATCTCACTGGGGGGTTTGACTTCCATTTTCCTCACGATAACAAGTATCTTTTCATACACTTTTTTCCATGCGTATGATTTGTTTTCAGTCTTTGACCATCTTTTATGTGCTTGTGTTTTTATTATGGAGTTTGTAAGAGTTTTTTGGGTTTTTTTTTTTAATATTTTTATTTATTTATTTATTTGAAAGACAGAGATCACAAGTAGGCAGAGAAGCTAGTCAGAGAGAGGAGGAAGCAGGCTCCCCACTGAGCAGAGAGCCTGATGTGGGGCTCGATCCCAGGACTCTGGGATCATGACCTAGACCGAAGGCAGAGGCTTTAACCCACTGAGCCACCCAGGTGCCCCGTAAGAGTTTTTTATATATTCTGTAAGAAGTCCTTTTATTGGATATATGATTTGAGAATATTGTTTGCTTTCTGTGGATTATCATCTTATTTTTTTTTTAAGATTTCTTTATTTATTTTAGACCTGTAGTGAGGAGGGACAAAGGAGGAAAGACAGAATCTCAGGCAGATTCTCCACTGAGCACAGAGGTATGAACCCCAGGGGCTCAGTCCCATGACCCTGAGATCATGATCAAGAGTTGAAATCAAGAATTGGATGCTTAACCAACTGTGCCACCCAGGTGCCCCCATTTTACTTTCTTGAAGATATTCTTTGAAGCAGAAAATTTTAATTTTTTTTCTCCAAGGAATCCAGCACAATTTATTTTTGAACTAAATAGGACAGATTGAGTGAAAGAAAGTTTTATCCTCAACTTTCCCAATAGACATTTTCTCCTCAGACTGCATGTTAACAATTTTAAGTCCCATCAGTGGCCTTCATGATATTCACAAAAGATGTACAAAGTGTGTCATTTGGTTGAAGAGTCAGGTTTGAAAATAATAATCTGTCCACTTCTAGTGCGTCAGATTTTTTTAAAGTATTCTCTCTGCCAAATGTAGGGTTTGAAGTCATAACTCCGAGATCAAGAGTCACATGCTCTGTGGACTGAGCCGTCCAGGTACTCCACTTTGCTTTAGAACAGCTTTCAAAACATGTTAGGATGCTCCCAGCTCATAACTGTTCATTTTTTATTCCTAAAATAACTTAGAGCAAGAGAATCATTTACTTTGTACATGTTAAAAAACAGAATTCCTCCCCCATCTCCTGTGTTCCTTGTGGGAAAAACTGGTCCATCCTGACAGACGAGGTGTCTGTGTCCTATTCTGGCTTCTCTGTTTTAAGTGACCAGAGAAAATGCTTTGTTGTTTTTATTTTGGCTTCAGCATAAGAGTACCAAGTGTCCCTTTCTTACTCATGTTCTTGATACGGCATGCAACACTGATCTTCTGCATTCAAGCAGTGAGCATTTCAGAGCTTTGCAGTTGCCTCCTTCACACACTGCCAAGCAGACTTCCCTCCCTGGAGCATGGTTCGACTGTGACAGATTACCATGGCAGACGTGCACCTGGTCCCTGTTTTTGGCCACATCCTCAGCTCCTCCTCGGGATGCCAGAGTCCCAGGGCCTGACCGCCTCCCCTGCTTATGGCTCAAGCCTGCCTGGGTGCCAGCCTAAAGGATTTAAAGTTTTACGAGGTCCAGTGTATCTGACTTTCTTTGATCATTTGCCTTTGGTGTCATGTCTGCTTCACTGCATGGTCCAAACTTTAGCTTTTCTGTTAAGGTCTGTGATCCACTTGGAGTTCACGGCATGAGAAATGGGCTGAACTTCTTTTCTTTGTATGTGGATATCCAGTGGTCTCAGCAGTATTTCAGTTCAGTGCTTCCCTGGTGAGCTGTCTTGTCATCCTTGCTCTTGGCCAGCTGACCCTCCGCATGAAGGTTCGCTTCTAGACTGATCCATCTGTCTGACCTTGTGACAGCACCACACCAGCTTCATGTCCAGAGCTTTGTAGTAGGGTTTGCACACAGGTGGTGGGGTCCACCAGCTCTGTTCTTTTTCAGAACCATTCTGGCTCTTCCGGGTCCCTTGCATTTCTTATGAACTTTGGGTTCACTGGCCAGCTTCTGCACGGGAGCCAGCTAGGAGTCTGACAGAAAGTGGACTCAACGTGGAACAGTTTTGCCATCCTGGCGATATAATTATTAGTGTGGTGTGAAAACACTGACATCTGCTGCTCTATTTTTGTGTTACTTGTTCCCTCTGTTGTTTTTTTCCTTCCCCCCACCCACCTCCTACAGGTTACCTAAATATTATCTCAGAACTCCATGGTGACTTCCGTGCACTGTCCCCAGTGTGCCTCACACAGACCCTTCGCCAGTCACTCTAGGTACTATGTTGTATACGTGCAGTTGGGCACAGTGTGCTGGCGTTGACGTGTAACTGGCCAGTGCTGTGTAGGAACCTAACCTGTCTTTATGTCTCTAACTTACAGACGATTTGTGGGAATCCCGTAGGGTGATTATCTTAACTTGGTGTACCTATTTGAGAACCACTTTTACATATTTTAGCCAGCTCAAGAGAAAAAGTGAGTGTATTTTAGTTCCCTGTATATTTACTCTATTTCTCTACCCTCCTTCCTGATGTTCCAGAATTGCTAGCTACCCTTTCCAGTTCCTTTCTGATTCGACAACTTCTTCAAGACATTCTTTCAGGGCAGACCTGCTAGCAGCAGTTTCTTTGTGGGTTTTCTTCCTCTGAGAGTAACTCAATTTCCTCTTTATTCCTGAAGAAAAGTTTCACTCAGTGTGGATTTTTGAACTGACAGTTCTTTTCTTTGAGCACTGAAAACCACTGTGCCACTTCCTTCTGGCTCCATGGTTTCTGACAAGAAGTGTGCTGTCATTCGATTTGGTTTTCTCCTGTAGGTGAGGTCTCTCACACCACTGTCAAGATCTTTTCTTTGTTTGTTTAACATAAAATGTCATAGTGATTTCTTTGGTATGCTGTGTGGGTCTGATTAGTGTATTTTGATCCTACGGGCTTATGTATTTCTGCCTAATTTGGGAAATAGTCACCCAATATTTGTTTTAGTACTTTTCCAGCTTGTAGTCTTGGGTTTGTTCTCATTGTTGTTTTTAGTGTTTTCTCTCTGCTGTTCTCTTCTTTGACCTTTAATCTCATGGATTCTTTTATCTTTCATCTCTAGCTGCAGTCTCCATCGACCCATTTTTTGTATCAGTAATTGTATTTCTAAGTTCAAAAATTCTCAGATACTTTACTGTGTCTTCTGTTTCTCTGCTAAGACTGTGGTTTAATTTATTTCCAACATGTCCATAATTGCTTGTGGAAATACTTTTCTGATGGTGCTTTAGAATCCCTGTCTAGTAATCCCATCAGTTTCATCTTGGCTTTGGCATTTGCTTGTATTTTTTATTTAAGAGGAACATTTCCTGGTTCTTGGCGGGGTGATTCTTCATTGTATCCTGGACAACTCTGGGTCTTTGTTTAGTTTTCCCTGATGATGCCCTGGGAGTAAGAAGCTGATTCCTCTTAGGGCACCTGGGTGGCTCTGTGGGTTCAGCTTCCAACTCTTGATCTCAGCTCAGGCCGTGACCTCAGGGTGGTGTGATCATGCCCCATGTTGGTTGAGATTCTCTCTCTCCTTCCCCTCTCGCCTTCTGTCTTCCAGAAAAAAGAAAGAAAGAAAAACACTGATTCCTCTTACTGCCATGTGAGGGCAAGAGACCCAATTCCCCACTTGGCCCTAGTTTGTACCTTACAGTAGTTACAGACACCTGTCACTGCTGGCTGGGGGTGGGATTTCACTTCCCTGCACCTGTACCCTGGCTGGGAGAATTAGGGTGGGGTCTTGTTACTGGCCCCCTCTACTGAGCCGGTACAGTTTCCCTTGTTACCTGTGACTCCTCACATACGTTTTCAGACACTGCTCCAATTAGGGGAAAGCACACTACAGGACAGCTCACTGAGGGAGGACGTCCATGCCCTGCCTTTTTTTAACTAAGTATCATTGACACGCAATGTTGTATTAGTTTCAGGTGTTGTATTAGATTTGACTGGTGAATGTTGTGCCCAGCACAAGCGTAGCTACCATCTGTGTTGGTATTACAGTATCATTGACCATATTCCTTAGGCTATACCTTTTACCTCCATGATTTATTTGCTCCATACTGGAAGCCTGTACCACCGTCTCCCCCAACCCTGCCCTCTGGCAACCATCCCTTCTCTATTTATGGGTCTGTTTCTGCTCTTTGATTATTCTTTTGCTTAGGTGTTTAGATTCTACATGTAAGTGAAGTCATGTAGCGTTAGTCTTTCTCTGTCTTATTTCACTTTGCATAATACCGTCTAGCTCCATCCACAACGGAGTCTTGCAAATGGCAAGACTTCATTCTTTTTTGTGGCTGAGTAATAGTCCCTGGTGTGTGTGTGTGTGCGTGTGTGTGTGTCCTCTTCATTATCCATTCATCAGTGGAGAGACCCTTGGGTTGCCTCCATATTTTGGCTACTATAAATAATGCTGAAGTAGACACAGATATCTTTATCACTAGTGTTTTTATTTTTGGGTAAATACCCAGTACTGGAATTATTGGATCATATGGTAATTCTATTTTTAATTTTTGAGGAACCTCCTTACCGTTTTCCAGAGTGGTTGCACCAATTTGCATTCCCACCAACAGTGCATGAGGGTTCCCCTTTCTCTGCATGCTCACCAACTCCTGTTTTCTCCTGTGTTGTTAATTTTAGCCATTCCATATCTTAATGTGGTTTTGATTTGTATTTCCTTATGATGAGTGATGTTGAGATATTTTGGTGTGTCTTTTGGCCACATGGATGTTGTCTTTGAAAAAATGCCTATTCAGATCTTATGCCCATTTTTTAATTGGGTTGTTTGTATGTTTTGGTTATGAGTTATATATCTTTTGCATATTAACCCCTTCTCAGATGTATCATTTGCAAATATCTTTTTCTATTCAGAAGACTACTTTTTTGTTTTGTAAGTGATTTCCTTCACTGTGCAGAAGCTTTTTATTTTGATGTAGTCGCAATAGTTTGTTTTCACTTTTGTTTCCATTGCCTCAGGAGACATATCTGTAAATATGGTACTAAGGCCGATGTCAATGTGATTTTACTGTATATGTTTTCTTTTAGGAGTTTTATGGATTCAAGTCTCCATTTAATCCATTAATCCATTGGGAGGTAATGTTTGTGTCTGGTATTAGAAGGGGTCCTGTTTCATTCTTTGGCATGTGGCTGTTTTCACACCATTTGTTGAATTTGTTGAGACTGTCCTGTTGTCTATTCTTGACTCCTTTGTCACAGATTAACTGACCGCATAAGTGTGGGTGTATTTCCGGGCTCTCTGGTCTGTTCCTTTGATCTGCATGTCCGTTTTTGTGCCAGTACCATGCTGTTACGATTACTACAACTTGGTCATAAGTCCTGAAATCTAGGATTGTGATACCTCCAGCTTTGTTCTTATTTCTGAAGATCACTTTGGCTAGTTGAGGTCTTTCGTCATTCCATACAAATTTTAGTATTATTTGTTCAGTTCTGTGAAAAAAATGTTCTGGTATTTTGATAAGGATTGCATCAAAATGTCTGTTGCTTTGGGTAATGTGGATTTTTTAGCAGTATTAATTATTGCCATCCGTGAGCATGGTATGTATTTCCATTTGTTTGTGTCTTCAGTTTTTGTTTTTGTTTTCAGAATACAAGTCTTTCACTTCCTTGGTTCAAATTATCTGTAAAGTATTTTTGGAATATTCGTAAATGGGATTTTTTCCAAATTTCTCTTGCTGCCACTTCGTTATGGGTATTTATTTTTTTTTAAGAGTTTATTTATTTATTTGATAGACAGAGATCACAAGTAGGCAGAGAGGCAGGCAGAAGGAGAGAAGGAAGCAGGCTCCCTGCTGAGCAGAAAGCCAGATGTGGGGCTCGATCCCAGGACCCTGAGATCATGACCTGAGCGGAAGGCAGAGGCTTAACCCACTGAGCCACTCAGGCGCCCGGGTATTTATAGTCGTAAACTACTTCTTGCTGCAGTTTTGGAAGGTTGGGTGTTTGGAGTACTTTATCTGTTTCATGTAAGTTGTCCTATTTCTTGGTGTGAAGTTGGATATGATATCCCCTTATTTCAGGTGCTAAAGAATCTATGGTAATGCCTTTTTTGTTCCTGATATTGGTAATATGCAGTTTCTTTGTTTTATTCTTTTTTTTTTTTTAAGATTTTATTTGTTTATTTAATGGAGACCAAGAGAGCACAAGCAGGGGGAGGGGCAGAGGGAGAGAGAGAAACAGACTTCCTGCTGAGCAGGGAGCCTAATGCAGGGCTCAATCCCAGGACCCTGAGATCACAACGTGAGCCGAACGCAGAGGCTTAACCAACTGAGCCACCCAGGCGTCCCTCTTTGTTTTATTCTTGATCATTTCTTGTAAGGGTTTACTTTTTAAAAATAACTTCAAAAAACCATCTTTGGGCTCTGTTAATATTTTCTTTTTTCTGTTTTCAATTTCATTGATTTCTGCTTTTCTGTTCTACTTTGGGTTTAATTTATAACTTTTTGGATCAGAAGCATAAATCACTGATTTTAACCCTTTCTAAGACATTTTCAGATGCATGCATTAAGAGCTACAAATTTTCCTCATGACTGCACTGTTTGCATCCTGCCATTTCCTACATAAGGTTTTGTTTCATTCATTCCATTTTGTTTCATTCACTTTTCCAATTCCCTTTATTTAGAATTATGCTTAATCTCCAGATATTTGAGGAATTTGTATTAGTCTTTTGTCATTAATTTCAGATTTCATTTCTTTGGGGACAGTATGCTCTGTAGAGTTTCAGACCTTGGAATTTATTGAAATTAAATAATTTTTTCTTTTTTCTGAAAGTACTTTAAAAGAGAGTGCATTCAGTGGTTGGATAATGTTCAGTAAACACCAGGCTGAGTGAATTGAATAGTGTTTATGTTCTTACTAGTCATTTTTGTCTTCTTGCTATATTAATTATGGAGAAAATTTGTTAAAGTCTACAACTGTGATTGTCTATTTCTCCTTATAATTTTGTTAATTTTTGATCAGTGCATTTAGGAGTTTTGTTAGATATACATGTCTAGCACTAAGTTTTTTTGTCAAATTGACTTTCTTATTGTGTGTTGTCTGTCTTTTTCCCTGGTAACACGCTCTGTCTGAGAGCTTTCTTTTGGCACAATGTATCTCCCCCCGCCCGCCCCCGTCCCCAGTGTTTTTGATGTTTCTGTGTCCTTATGTTTCACAGTTTCTAATGTGAAAAAGATGCCGCTCTATGTTGTTGGTTTTTTCTTTAATCCAGGCTGACAATCTGCCTTTAAATTAGAGGATTTCATCTATTTATATGTACCATAATTACTAATATGGTGGAGTCTAACCTCACCCTCTTGAATTTTATTTTCTGCTTATGCCATTTGATCTGTGTTCCTTTGCTCTTTCTTTTCTGCTTCCATTTTCTTGCTACGAGGTAGATCTCTTGGTATTCGTGGATATTTCACAGTGGTCCATCAGTGCGGTAGCCACTAGCCACAGGTACTTTGGTTGAAAATTCAGTCCCCCCTTACGTCAGTCACACTCGGGTGCCTGTAGACCCATGTGCTTGTTACCACATTGAACAGGACAGGTTACTGCAGATTATTTTCAGTCAGAATTTCCCATAGTCCGATGTGAAAAGGGCAGCATTCTAGTCAGAAGACGTGTGTTCCCGTTGTGTTTACTGCTTATGGGCTTGTGTCTGTAACCCTAAGAGACGCTGCTCTTAGCCTCAGTTTTCTTTTCTGAAACAGGCAGAGTGCTTCCTGCTCTTCTGCTTCGTGGGTTGCTTGTGGAAAAGAACACTATAAAAAGGCTAACTGCTTTATAAAGGCTAAAGTGGTTCTCAAGAAAACATTAACACTCAGTTCACTGTGTTTCTATGTTTTGTTTGGGCTTTTAGGTTGCTGACAGAGCTGGAGTCCCCTTCTTGGTGGCCCTTTAGCTCCAAGCTTTGGAAGATGCCGGCAGAATCGAAGCCCAAGAAAGGCACCGCAACGGCTGGTCCCAAAGCTCTTGGAAAAGAAGGGGTGGTGGTCCGAATTCCTGCTGTTGTCTCCCAGGGGACTGGGTGTCATGTTAAAGCAGGAAGTCTCACCCTCCTTGTGTCGGGGTTGGAAATCCATGACTCAAGCTCTTTGCTCATGCACAGATTTGAAAGAGAAGATATAGATGACATTAAGGTTCACACGCCTTATGAAATTAGCATTCGCCAGCGGTTCATTGGGAAGCCAGACATAGCTTATCGCCTAATATCCGCCAGGATGCCAGAGGCTCTCCCCATTTTGGAGGTGCAGTTCAGCCAGAAGATGGAGTTGTTAGAAGGCGCCTTGATGCCCAAAAGTGCCAGAATGTCTTCCCTAGCAGAGAAGGGCTGCACCGTCTGGCAGGCGGGTGAGTGAGTTCCGGCCCGGCTCGGCCTGTGCACTAGTCTCCAAGGTCGAGGTTGGACACAGCGCATGCCTGCAGTGCACCACTGACTGTCCATTGTTTGTAAATGAAGACCCTGCAGATCTTTCTCCCTAGTCCCAAAGCTCTGGTGTGTCTCGCACCTGAGGGCTGGATAGGTTGTGCCTGAGGTTGGCAGGGTTTGGTGGCCCTTTCAGAACAGAGGAAGGCTCCACATGAGGCTTTCCTCCTTTCCACCATGGGACTTGCTGGCACCGACCTGCCCACCCTGGTGGGCGTCCAGTCCCTCCACCCCTGAGCGCAGCATCAGAGTCATCCCGGCCCACCTTCCAGGGACTTGTTTGCAAATCAGTCTCTGAAAACTGCGGCATAGTTTCTTTGGGTCTGCAGGTCTTCTCCTGTCCCTCCAAGTCTCTCTGTGGGGAGCATGGAGCTGGGCAGTTGCAGCAGGGGTCCTGGGTTCAGGGTCCCAGCCCAGGGTCGTCTGACATCCCGGGTTTGCCATCTGGATGCTGTCAGGTGGCATCTCGTTCATGTGTGTTCTCATGTGATTGACGGTGACATGGAGAGTCTGATGCTGCTTACTTGTTTTCGGGCATCATGAGTTTTCTCTGTGGATTGCCTTGTCTGTGTTTGTTTTCTGCTCTGCTGTTGCTTGGTTTCCCGGCTCTGTAGGAGTCCCTGCCATGCTGTAGCTGTGCGTCCCGTTGGCTTCGGAAGCTACCTGTCCCTCTGCCAGATTGTCATTCTCCATGACAGAAATCCTTACCTGGGTAAATTCCCCGTCAGCTTGTTTTGTGCCCAGCCTGAGAAATCACAGAGTCACAGAATACCCTATTTTCTGCTACTGTCCCAGGTGACCTTGTGTCTGTGTTACCGTGATCCTGCTAAGAGGCCAGTAGTCCTTCCTTATTAACTCTGATTGCTGGATGCCTGTTACAGGAGGAGTATGTTTATGACTGTTCTAGGTTCTTTTTGCTCTGAAGTGATTGTTTTTCAGTGCTAATGTGTAACCTGGTTCCCTAACACATACATATTTTTATGTTATTCTACATGACTTCGTGTTTCAAGAGAAATGTACCTGAAAATAGATGTGGTCCCATAAGCACCAAAGTATCAAAAGTGTTAGTGTACTAATATAATTTCGTGGCATTTCCAGATTTTTCTCTGGCCCTTTTCTCAAGGCAGTACTGGGCAGCCCATAAAGGGGCTGAGAAGGGTGGGCAGTTGCAGTGAGCCTGAGAGAGGCCTCAGGCAGGACATTGTCTGCCCTTACCCTCCTGTTTCTCTGGGAGGGGCCTGGGTCATGAGGAGCCCCAGGGCTGGTAGCGCCTCCAGCCATTCATTCTGCCAGTGCTTATGGGGAACTCCCTGGGCCAGGCACTCACCATCCTGTTCTCTCAGAGCTCTAGCACATTCGTGGGTGGTTCCAGAGAGAGGACACGGCACAGAGTGTCACGAGACAGTTGGCAGGGGAAGCACATACCATACAGGGGAGAAGAGGCTGGCTGGGCCCGCTCTGACCCTGCGTGTCCAGGTGCAGACAGGGAGGGAGGGTGGAAGGTACATGCCAGGACTGTGGTCCCCCGGCAGGAAGCCAGGTGAGTGCAGGTTCCCCAGAGCCTGCCGTTGGGAAGGGCACACGGGCTGCACGTCTTCCTCCTCGGGGAGAGCACAGACAGCCTCCCTCATGAAAGGTCAGCCAGTGCTGGGCCCTCACCACATCCTCAGACACCTTCCCAGCAGGACCTGGACTGGGAATATGTGGCTTCACCTATCACTGTCACAGACCACGGTATGTGTGCAGAGGGAACGGGACCACATTGTGATGACAGATGGGTGTTCACCCTGGTGCTCACTTGAGCCTCGGGGGCGGGAGCAGGGGGAGTTCCCACAGTGTGTCTTGTTTACGTGGACCGAGAGGTGCTATCTTCCCTCGGTGAGGCACCCTGCCTCCAGAGTATGGGGGTGCTTGTGGGGGAGGAGGGGAAGCAGGGAGGAGTCCAACACGTGGGACAGTGTCCCGCTTGCCAAGGGCTCCGCGGGAGGTCTGGGCAGGCCCTCTCTGTCTCCCCTACTGCTCTTTGCCAGCACCGGTGTTTTCCCTCTCCCACGCTGGAAAACAGGCCGTGGAGGTGGAAACCATGACTTGACTTCTCAGAAACAGATGCCTCTCCTCCAGAAGCCGGTTGGGTAGAATGCATGGCCAGCAGGTGGCAGTGTTGCCACGGGACCCGGGTTTGCCTTGAGTCAGTATCTAGAGAACTTTCCAGAGACCTCCAGTCCTGCGTGGTGGAGGTGGATCGGCCAGGGTCAGGCGCCAGGGTCTCCTGGGCTTCGGGGGCTGGGAATGACACTGGTGGACTGCATCCACCCTGGGGAAAAGCAGTGGAAAATGGCTGTTTGTGTGTATATAGCACCTTTAAAGTAGGGTCTTTTCAGGCTTGGGGACAAGCTGGGAGGATGGTCCCCTGCAGCTGCCTTCCTCTCTGGCACAGCTAGCAAGTCTGTCCACCATCTCTCCAGATCCCCCCGTGCTTGCTGTCCCAGGACCCTTGTCTGGACTCATGTGACCTGTGGCAGCTCCCTGAGCTCTCCTTGTTTTGAGGGTCTCAGCAGTTTGCAGGAGTTGTGCTGAAGTTTTATAGACTGTCTCTCAGTCTGTGTTTCATGTTGTCTCAGGGTCCTGGCATGACAGATTTTAGGAAGAAGACTTCACAGCATGGCCCATGCGTAGCATTTTATGGTCTTTTTGGTACTTATTTTTGTCTTTGTTGTTTGCCAACTGCCGCCTTGGAGAGAAGCCTTCTCTGACCACCTCATTTAAGAGGCAACACTAGCCCTCTGGTGGTCTGCCACACTTTCACGCTGGGACATGTACTCTCTGGACTGGACCCAGCTGGTCTCCTGATGACCACCTCTCCAGTACCCAGAACAGCCCCTGGCATCAGGAGCACTCACATCTATGTCACAGTAATACACGTTGGGGACACTGTCATTTAAGACTTGGGCTTCAAGTGGTAGAGTTCCAATCCCAGGACACAGACACCACGCTGACCACAGACAGGCCCCCCCACCCATGTGGTCACTAGGACACGGACATCACGCTGACCTCAGGCAGACCTCCCCCCCACACCCGTGTGGTCACTAGGACACGGACATCATGCTGACCACAGGCAGACCCCCCCTTCCACCTGTGTGGTCACTAGGACACAGACACCATGCTGACCACAGACCCTCCCTGTGTGGTCACTAGGACATAGACCCCCATGCTGACCACTGACAGACCCCCCCCAACTGTGTGGTCACTAGGACACAGACACCACGCTGACCTCTCACAGACCACTCCTGGCCCCTGTGGACCTTTGGGGGCTGTCGGTTCTCACCCACTTGATTTTCCGAGGACTCTTGCTTGGGTCCAAGATACATTTGCCGAGGGCTTTACTTTCACTCTGCTGAGTAGGCTTGCCCTCTCTGTTACCTTCCTGCAGTGTTGAGGGCTTGGGCACTTGGGATTTTGTGGAAGGGCTTCCCACCCCAGTTCTCTAATCTTCTGGGTCCATCCCTGGGTAAGGTAGGCATTTCCTTCCCTGTGTCATGAATGGGGCTTTTGGGTCCCAGGGACAAGGGGGAAGATGGGCCCGTGAGCAGACAGGCTTTTGGGTGAGGGTGGGCTGGGGAGTTCTTGCTCAGATGCAGACCTGTCCATAAAGGACACTGGCATCTGCAGATGCCCCTGCTAGCCCAGCTGTTGTTCCCAGGAAATGAGATCATGCGTAAGTCCCCTTGCAGCTTGAACACTTTGTGCTGATTGTGTTTGACTGTGATCATTAGTGGCTCTAGAGACAGAAACCATCTTAATCAATGTTTTCAGAAGATAGCTCACAGCGTTGAACTGAGTCGGTGACTCAGGTCTCAATACAGAGTACCAGGGGTGCCAAGCTCCGTGCCAGGTGTCATCCTGCTGGCCATGAAAGATACTGTGACTCAGTGTATTCCAGGAAGAAAAATTCTCTGTTTGGGCTTTCTGCTTAAGTAAAACCTATTCCATTAAATATTCAAAGAAATATTAGCATGTCCCTCCGGAAGATAGCTCTGGGTCTTGGAATGGAAAGCACAGCAGTGCTAAAGGGACCCAGGGCCAGGCCCACATGTGAGTCAGATGTGGGCCTTGGTCTCAGAAAAGCAGTGCGGTACCAAGCACGTTAATATCAAAGGTGCTCAAGTGGAATGATGGCAGGACAGATGAGGGAAGGTTGTCACTCATAGAGACACAGTCACACTTGTGCTAGGGGCTGACTGTGTATGTGATGTGTGCAGATGAGGAGCAGGGCGGGCAGGGCCCCGGGGCCAGGGACGGAGTGGCAGTGGGCCAGGGACAGAGAACCAGTGGACTGGGGACAGGGTGCCAGAGACAGAGGGCCAGTGGACCACAAACAGGGTGCCAGGGACAGAGGACCAGGGGGCTTGCTTGGGACAGGGTGCCGGGGACAGGGCACTAGCAGGCCGTGGATGGGGAGCAAGGGATGGGGACCGGGGATGGTGTGTGAGCCTCCAAGGAGGGGGCTGCCAGGCTGGCTGGAGCAGGAGTCCAGGAGCCTGGGGAGTAGAAAGCTGGGAAGGGGAGAGCCAAGGCCTAGTAGGGAGGTGGAACCAGCGTTTGTCATCACATTAGCACCAAGGACTGGTTAACATCGTGGGCATGGGTTGGCCTTTTCTTGAGGCTAATAATAGCTGGTAGTTCACGTCTGCGTTTGCTATTTCTGCCATCATGTCTTCCAGCTCACTCTGACGGTTTCAGAAAAGTGCTTGTCATTATGTAACGTTTTAGGTAGTGACATTTAGATCCCATGAGGCTGAACAGTGCTGATTTGCATGCTGCAGAAAGTTCCTTGCTAATTAAAAGCCGTTAGGGAGCGGGACTCGGACAGAGCTTTGAGGTTTAGAACACAGGTTGTGAGATCAGTTTGCTGGGTTGCGATCAGCTTTTATTTTTCTTACAGAAGGACGTAGACAAGCAGACATCCATTGCATGGTGTACAGTAAGGGTTTTTTCTGGCTTCCTGAATACACCTGCGGTGTGGTGGGTCTCTGTAGGCTCTCCCAGGGCGCACACAGAGCAGGGGGGTTTCTACACACAGCTTCCTCCAGCAGAGGCAGGCCGGAACCCATAGTCCTGCCTCTGCACAGCTCTTGCTCATGCTCCAGTCCCCAAGCTTTCTGCATCGGGCCTAGTCCCTCTTCTGCTCCAGAACCCTGAGAACCCTGTGTCTTCTCGCTCCAGCCTATGTCTCTCCTGGTCGAGGCCATGCTTTCTTTGCTCAGCTAGGCTGTCTTCAGGGATTACTTTGAGAAATGAGCATAGCGGGGATATTTCTGTGTGTGCTGGGGATGGCCAGTCTGGCTCCTACTCTTCAGGCCTGGTCCTTCCCCTCCTGATGGTGTGTTCATCACGCAGCTCTGCTCCCTGCTGCCAGGGTCCTGTGGGCCCTCTGGGCCTCCCGTTGCTCAGGAGCAGAGAAGTGCTCAGAGGAGCTGGTCTGGCCTCTGGATAGCCATCTGCCTCCCGACATCGCTGTCCATGAATGTGGCTGTGCTGTGTCCTGGGGGGAGGCGCAGGCCCTTCTCTGGGCCCTGTGGTGCCAGGGTTGGGGTTCGAGTCAGCGCTTCAAACAAAGGACGGGTTGCACGCCACGGCAGTCTCCGAGATCTTCTTGGTTATCACCGCATCTCCAGGCTGCCCTTCCACCCCTTGGGGAGCCTGGCCAGGTGCAGGCCCCTGAGTGGGGCCTGGCCATGTGCAGGGCTCTGATGCACCCCCACATCCATGCAGCCACACAGCCAGTGTGGCTTGGCCCATCCCACTGGCCCTTTCCTGCACTCAGAGAGCCTCAGCACCATGTGGGGGGCAAGATGATGCCACAGTTTCCAGCAGGTTGTTCTGTGTGCGTTTCTCCAGGCTCCTACCTATAGCCCTTCCCTCAGAGAAGAGAAATGTCTGCACGCCGATGAAGGCCCTTTCCTGCAAGAGCAGTTATGGAGCCAAACCCAGACCATAGTCTGTGCCCACAGGGTGTGGAGGCAGCTTGGACAGGGGTCCGAGGGCATGGAGGCAACCCCTACCCCAGCTCAGCATAGCAGAGCTAAGCCCTGCCAGACCGTGGGTGAGCTGGAAACACTGCGTCTGTCCAGAGAGCCCTGATGGCCTCCCATGGGAAGGTCTGAAAGTTCTCACGTGGTTCACACCTCTGGACGATGTCATTGCCGTTTGGTTTTCCATTTCAGCATCTGGGCTGATGGACCGTGCTGTGCACCGCGAGCCCTGCTTGGCGAGCCAGGAGGCCCAGCTGCTTCCACCGCAGATGAGTGAGCCATTGGTTTCCGAGGGGGATGCCCAGGAGCTAAGACAGGTACTGTGTACTCACAGGGTCACCATGCCCCTGCATGGGGCTCCTTCCTGCCTGCACACAGCTCCCCGCTGCGTGATGCTGGCCCCTCATCAACAGGGCCTGCTGTGTGCCCACCCGCTTTGTTCTCCTCTCTGGAGCTGGAGAACATAGAGCAAGAACAGTGCCCAGTAGAAGCTCCTGTGTTTCCTGGCATGCACATGCGGTCAGCCTATGGCTGCATCCCCCTTTAGAATGTGTGCATATGCCCATGTACATGTGGGCTGTGAGTGTGGGATATGCAGGCACATGGTGGCTTTCTGTGTGTGTGTATGTGTGTGCTGTCCCCGTGTGTGGTAGAGGTACATGTGTGCACATGTGTGTGCTCTGTATATATGCTGTGTCTGTCCATGTGTGTGTTTGTGTGCATACTGTACATGCATCCATGTGCGTATTGCGCAGGTATGTCTGTATGCATGTTGTGCATGTGTATCCGTGTTTGAGCATGCTGTGCGTATGTCTCCGTGTGTATACTGTGTAATTGTCTACATGTGTGCTGTGCATGTTGCATGTCTGTCCGTGTGTGCATGCTATGTCTGTGTCTGTGTGTGTACTGTATGTGTGTATGTCTGTCCATGTGCATGCCGTGCATGCATCCATGTGTGTACCATGCATGCGTCTGTGTATGTCTCTTCATGTGCATGCTGTATATGTCTGTCCATGTGTGAACTGTGTGTGTCTGTGTGTATCTGTCTGCGTGCATGCTGTGCATGTATGTATGTCAGTCTATGTGCATACTATGCATGTTGCGGGTCTGTCTGTGTGTGAGCATGCTGTGCATGTGTCTATCCATGTGTGTACTGTGCATGTGTCTGTCTGTATGCATGCTGTGTGTGTTGCATGTCTGTGTGCACGCTGTGGATGTGTCTATCCACATGAGTGTTAAGCATGTGTCTGCGCTATGCATGTGTCTATCCATGTGGGCGCTATGTGTGTGTCCATGTGCATGCTGTGTGTATCTGCATGCATGCTGTGTGTGTCCATGTGTCTATCCATGTGTGTACTGTGCGTGTGTCCATGTGCGTGCTGTGTGTGTTGCGGGCCTGTCGTTGTGTGGGCATGGCTCCACAGGTACACGTACAACGGAGTATGCTCACTCTCCCAGATCTCTCTCAAGGGCCTGCCAGTGGATTCTTGAGGCTGCTTACCACTTTGTGTCCAGCAAGTAGAAATTTAAACAATGTTTGATAGAACTACTTTTAGGTTCTCTTCAACCTAGGGCTGGATGATTCAGTGCTTTTTCTTTTTCCTTTTCAAGTAATTCTGAAGTAGATGCCTAGACATTGTGTCTCATCACTCACGCATCCTCCGTGCACATCTTTAGAACGTAGAAACTCTTTTTTTTTTTTTAAAGATTTTATTTATTCGACAGACAGATCTCAAGTAAGCAGAGAGGCAGGCAGAGAGAGGAGGAAGCAGGCTCCCCACTGAGCAGAGAGCCCGATGCGGGGCTTGATCCCAGGACCCTGAGATCATGACCTGAGCTGAAGGCAGAGGCTACCCAGGCGCCCCTAGGACGTAGAACTCTTAAAAAGCCCTACGCCATGGTGTGCTTGCCTCATGTCATCAGACACCAGTCTGGTTCAGGGACATGTGCTGCATGTTTATTGGCTCACAGCCCACTTGAGGCCTGTGCCGGCCACTCAGCGAAGACTGTCTTAGGGTATGGCTTCCCTCTGTCCTTGCCGTTTGCTTCTCGGTGTATTTGTAGGGAAAACTATGTTGTTTCTCCGTTGAGATTTTGGTTTGCCCCTGGTTCCTTGCTCAGGGGTTCTGCAAATCCGGGCTCTATGTGAGGAGGCCCTGTCATCATGGTGCCGCAGACTTCCACCAGGGCACAGGGGGACTGTGTGTCTTCCCACGTTTTTAAAGAAGTCTTCCTGACATGTCTGCATCAGCATCGCCTCCTTTAAGCTTGGCCCTTTCCTTTCTGGAAAAAAAGCACTCATCTTTGCTATGGGATATGTTAAATATGCACGATTTGTCACTCTTTCCCCGGTCTAACTTAGTCACTCTGAGTGACGACCCACAAAAACGCTGCTTTCTCGCTGCAGCCTGCAGCTTCTGCAGCTTACTAACCCCAGAACATGTCTTCGGGGCTTGAGAAACCCTCATCCTCTGCAGGAAATGCTCCCCTTCTCCTGAGGGTGGATGCGAGCCAACATGCCTCAGGTTGGTGGGATTGAGGACCCTTTGCCCACCCTTGTGCAAAGGCATCCCATGGCTTTGTGTGGGAGATGTCAGGATTCTCTCTGTAAATTCTGGTGATGGCTGTGCAGTTTGAGAGGGCCCTTGTGTCAAACCGGCGGTCTCTGCCCTAGAAGCTGAGACGGCAGCGGTCGTGATGAAAATACAAGCTGCTATGTCCACGAGAGAGGGACCGTGGGCTCAGCCCTGAGCCTTCTGGTGTCTGTACTGGGAGCAGCAGAGGCCGCAAGTCAGGACACTGAACACAGGCTGGGGAAGTGGTGACCCCTGAGTCGTGGGGTTGGGGAGGGCTGCCACGGGAGAGCAGGGATTCACATCGGCTGGCTGCCCGTCCTCCTCCCTGCAGGGACTGTCCAGTTCGCCCAGAGACTGTCTTCTGGAGGTAAAACACATGTTTCCTATTTAGAGAAGAATTCTTAGCTGTGCACTTGAAGCTCTAGCATAAGTAGGAATGAGGTAAATTTCTGGGGAAAACAGAAATGCAAGAACCGCCCCCCCCATGTTCAGCTGTGGTTTCTGTGGTGGATGCCATTACCGTCCTTACGTGGAAGTGGGTCCTGGTGACTTGCCCTGCAGCAGGATGCTGAGAGACACGAACGGCTGTGGTTTCCCCGGGGCCAGTGTGCTCCCTGCCTGTGCCAGCTCCCACCACACAGAGCCCCGGACAGCCGTCATTGCAGCGTCTACCAGCCTTGGGGAGGGTGTGCGGTGTCGGCGGCCGGAAAGGAAGTGGATGTGCTGGGATGGGTTTGGCAGAGCGCCCTGAACCCTCTCTGGTCTGATGTGCTGGCCTGTCCTGCCCTAGAGCTGTTGCTGCTGCTTTGTTACGAAATCTGTGTCTGTCCCCTGGTTATGTCGCTCCTATTGCCTCAGGGCATCCCAGTGTCCCCAGCTTCTCTTCCAGACTTTCTCCCCTCACTGCTCTGTCCGGTCCCGCCTCTGCCTTTCCGCACCCCAGACCTGAAGAAACTGAGCACGGCACAGGACAGGGGACAGTAGGCGCTCCTGTCCTTCACAGGGATTCGGGGCGTCAGGTCGCTGTCCCTATGGTTGGGGGGTGGCACGGGGACCCGGGGCTTCGGGTTGCAGCCTCTGTGGTGGGGTGACACAGGGACCCTGGGCATTGGGTCGCAGCCCCCATGGCGGGGGTGCAGCGCGGGGCCCCAGGGTTCAGGTCGTGGTTTTGGACTTACCTGTGGTTAGGCAGTGCAGGCATTCTGCCATCCACGTGTGATTCTCCATAAGCAGGAACCACAGAGCCCAGGATCCAGCAGGGAGACTGAGGGTTGGTTCACAGATGACACAGGGTAGGGCTCATGGCGGGAGGGAGCACAGGAGCAGCTCAAGGACCAGCATCCCTTCTGCCTGTGCCTTCTCCTGCTGGTGCAGGCTGTGTGCTGGGATTCTGCAGAACTAGTGTCTCATTCCCGTGTAGGAGGAGTAGAATTCCTTTCACGTCAGCTCTGCTCTCCCTTGTCTATACCCAGTATTCAAGCCTGTCCTAGTGCCCGTGTATCCTTTCTCAGCCTTTCTCCCATACTGCCTTGACCCAAGAGCATCGGGCTTAACACATTGTTCTTCGCCCCAAAATTAATGTCTTGTCTGTGTCGCACTTTCCATGGTCTGGGCATGTTAACGTCTGGAGGGACGACAGAGCTCGGATTTTTGGATAGCTACCCGCGCAGAGTCCTGGGGTATCACGCCAGCCATGGAGCCTGCCACCGTGCTTCCCATCTGTAGCGATGGCAGGACAGGCATTCCAGAATTGACATGTCCCTGGAAGAGGGGTTGGCTGTGCGGGTAAGTGGGTCAGAGTGCAGGCTAGGGCTGATGCCTTCCAGCCCTGGGAGGGCATGCAGGTGCCTTGCTGGAGTGGGCTATGCGAAGAGCCACTCGTGTCCACAAACCCACCGATCCTCACCTTTGTGCCAGGCAGGGGAGACAGGTCCTGTGAGCTGTTTTCCAGGTGGTTCGTTCCTTTCATTACTCTCGGGGCACAGTAAAAAGGGGAGGAGGTTGTCAGTGTTTGTATTTGTGGCTTTAATACCAGTCCAGGTGTTACTCACAAGTGTTCATCCTGTCCTGTGTCATCTATTAAACCATGAGAAGAGCCTGGGTCATGGGGATGACCCAGGAGCAGCCTTGTAGTTTATGACGTCTGTGACAGTTGACATTTCAGCGAGAGGACATGTGTCACAGGATAAGCCCTGCCCTGTCAACCCCAACATCCTGGGGGTGCCGCGTGCCTCCCTGGGCCAGTCTCTGCCTTCTGCAGAAACGTCCACAGTGACGCAAACTGACTCACAGGACAACGTCGTGGGTTTCCCATCTGCTGTGCCCTTACCGTGGTCCCTGGTAGCTTTGAGCCTACTGTCACGCCCCCTCATCCACCCCGCCCCGGCCCCCTTTGGTTTCCTGTGCACCCCTCCCCTGGGCTGGACTGCTTCAGGGCTCACGTTCTGTCAGCTGTGGCCCCCACTCCAGGGCAGGCCTGTGTGCTGTCTGGGCTGGTGGGCCCTTGCCCTCACTGACTGAGCTGGGACAAAGCTGGACCACGTGACGGCACGGACCACATCCTGTCCCCTCTACTGTCCCAGAAAGACGAACAGGGTGGGAGTGCCAGATAAAGGGCCTTAGGGTTCCAGAGATTGTCTTGACTCAGCAAGCATCTTCAGAGCAGGAGGAGCGCAAGGGCCTCTGAGGGCCAGGGAGCGGACGCCTTCCCATCTTCCTGAAGTGCTCACCTCTGCTGTGCGGGAGTCTTACTGTTGAGCGCCTGGCTGTCTTCTAGAATGCTGATTTTAGGGTGGTGACTACTGCCTTTCCACCCAGCGATGGCATACGAGCGCTGTGCTGTGCCCCGCCCCAGATGGTCTTCTCTCTCTCACACATGACCATCCATGCCTGGCTGTCCTCACTTCCCGCTGTGTTTTCAAGCTGATCTGTCTTTCCTTTCACAGTGGAGTAGTGCATACTGCAGGATGGCTCGCTGTCTGCAGCGGTCATGCAAACATGACACATGGCATCTGTGGGTCATGTCTCTGCTCCTCGGGGGCACATAGCATGCACAGTGTGGAATTGCTCCATTCTGGGATAATTCCACGTGGACTTCATGAGCAGCAAGGCTGCTCTCCATAACGGCCACAGCGTTTCACATTCCCGCCGGCAATGGGTGAGGGAATTGAGTCTTCCAGCTTCCTTTTTCTCTTTCAGGATTCCTCCGGGGCACCTGGGGGGCTCAGTCAGTGAAGCAGACGCCTGCCTTGGCTCAGGTCACAATCCTGGGGTCCTGGGATAGAGTCCGTATTGGGCCCCCCGCCCTGCAGGGAAGCTGCTTCTCCCTTGCCCTCTGCAGCTCTCCCTGCTTCAACTCTCACACGAATAAAGAAAAGGATTGTTATGGCTCCCCGCAGTTCTGAATGGATTTGCGGATCCTTTTTTCCATTTCTGGGGGGGGTAAAGAGGCTGCTGGAAACCTAATGTGGATTGCGTTGACTTTGTAGGTCACTTGGAGGCGTCTGGGCGTCTTGTTCATCCAGGAACACAGGACCCCCTCACTGTTTCGGTCTTCTTTAATTTCTTTCAGTGCGATGTGTGGTTTTTAGGACTTTCATCTATTTTCTTACATTCTGGGATGAATCCTATTTGGACCCATCGTGACCTGGTAACAAGCAGGCCACTCCCCAGTGTCCCCCTCTAGCCCTGGGAGGTGTTCACCATATGCTGGCTGTGTCTGGACCTTGGGAGGCCACTGGGAGCTGCAGTGAGGGCCGACAGATCCCTGAGAACTGCATGCTCAGAGTCTGGCTTTGGGAATGCAGTGCTATGGGGACCTGGAGCGTCAGCTTTCCCCTACAGCTGCTTGGAGGGTTGTGGAGGAGGGGCCGCAGCAGGGGCCTCCCTGGAAGGAAGCCTGTGCTGTTGTCCACAGATGGCCCTTGTGGCCTGCAGGAATGCAGCCGAAGGGACGGGTGGGACGTGGGGGTGGTCTATGAGTGCTGAATGTGACATATCGTAGCCTAGAATGTTCTGTACAGTCTCCAGAATTCTGACTGTGCTGGAAGCCACTTTTTCCCTCTCTGCCTTCTCTGTAGCACTTAATGGCCCCAACTGGTAGAACTGTTTGGACGTGCAGACAGCTTGATTTATCCCAGCTCTGTTCTTAAATGGTTGCTAATTTCTCACTGCAAGAAAATTCACAGTTTTCCAGTGAGTCAGCTGCAAAACAAAATGAGGGCAGACAGTCTAGCTCATGCTAAACTCACTGTAGGTGCTTCTTGTGAACATAGGAGTGCTCTGAATCCTGGAGTCTCATCGCAAAGTAGAACAGAACGTCTTCCTTCAGACCCTGGGTGAGGCCACAAGCACGCTACAGGGTCGTGAGAACACGCTGTGTGCCCTCCCCTGCTGCAGGTACGTGGTGGACACCCAAGGCAGAGCCCTCCAGGACCTCGGGCTCCCCGAAGCCCACACTGGGACGGCCTCCCCGAGGGGCACACGTGTGGTTGAGCACATCTGCCTCAGTGAGCGTACCTCCTTGGATGGAGGAGCCGTTCCCCCGTCTGTATGCACACAACGGAGACGTCTCTGCGTCTGCTGTGTCTGCTGTTGGCAGGTAGAAGCCATCACACCATGTGTGGCCAGGGCAGCAGAAACCACAGGAGTGTGTGCTCTGTCCCGGGGACCTTGTCCCGCTTCCAGCCCAGGCTCTCTAGATGCACATGTCCCCACCGCCTCTGGTCTCGGACGCACCCCATCCATGCGCAGACCTGGTGGAACGTCTGCGGCCCTCAGGCTCCAGATCGCTGAGCATTTCTGCAGTTTCTCTCCTGATGCTGCTCCAGGACAGAGTCTGCGCTGCTTCCCCCTCAGCTCTGTGCATGTGCTGTGTGGGGGTAGATGCATCCACAGACAGGGCCAGTTGCAGGCCCACTTCTAGCGAGGCAGGGGCTCCAGGAAGAAAGCGCACAGACTCCTGCCAGCTGATACTTCAGAGTCTGGCAGCCTGACACACTGATGACTGGACAGCTTGTCATTCTGGGCCGCAGAAGTCACAGCTGCGTGACGGTCTGGCCAGACTTGGCGTTCCCCATTCTTTCCACCCATGTTCTTCCTTAAAGGGAAAAGTGCTGGACCAGTCAGTGCTTCAGAGGGACCCTAGCTGGAAGCTTCCTCAGTCCTCTCTGCAGACTCACGAGCCATGTAGGTCCCTTGGGGTTTTGCACTGTGAGGTCATTTCAGGTGCAGTGTGAGGCATTCACAGCTGCTGGGGGGGGTGGTCCCAATGAGACGGCGTCATGGTTGGACCATTGAACAGGGAGGGGGTATCCCAGTGAGACAGCGTTGCGGTTGGACTGATCGACAGTGTCGGGGGTCCCAATGAGATGTCATCGCGGTCAGACCATTGGACGGGGAGGGGGTCCCAAGAGACGGCATTGTGGTCAGACCAATTGACAGGGTTGGGGGTCCCAATGAGATGGCATCGCAGTTGGACCGTTGAACGGGGAGGGGGGGTCCCGGTGAGACAGCACTGCAGTTGGACCAATCGGCGGGGACGAGCCCTGTGTGGATGCCCCAGACTCCATGAAGGGTTAGAGTTGATTGGTCTTGCTCACAAAGGGAGTGCATGCAGTACCTGTTACTGCTGCGTGTCTGTGCGTGAGTGGGTCACCTGTGGGCCATGGTGGTTCTCCTCTGGGCGGGGGATAGTGGGGCCATCCCAGAGCAGGGCCCTCAGCCAGGGAGCCCTATGGACATATGCAGAGAGCACACCATTCATCAAGTAGCAAAGGACCAATCTCATGCATTATTTGTGTTATTTTCGTGTGGAGACGATGACTTTTTATCTGATTGAGTCACACCAGCGGTGTTTCTCATTTTTGCAGGACACCAACTGCCTCCATTGGAGCCGACTAATCTTGGGGTCATAAGTTCGAGCCCCGTGTGAGGATGTAGAGATTACTTAAAGAAATACTTAAAGCATTTTGAGAAATGCTTCTTTTTTACCGTTAAGAATGTGAGCGTTGGAGAATCTAAAGTCACAGGTGTGGCTCTCCTTATGTGGGACCTTTTTTTTAATTTCTTTTCATTGTAACCAGTATTCATTGTTTTTGCACCACACCCAGTGCTCCATGCAATCCGTGCCCTCTCTGATACCCACCACCTGGTTACGTGGGACCTTTGCCATAGCTGCTCTCAGCTCCAGGAGCAAACCAGGCTCTCGAGCCCCCTTCCTGGGGCTGTCTGAACGGCTGCTGATCCCTGGGAAGGTCAGTTTGCCTTGTTAAGGGACGTGTGCTATTCCTGTCAGTGCCGGTGCTATGACGTCTGTGTCATCACGTGGGGACACACAAGTGTCGGCTCTTTGCATCTGGGCCGTGCTGTGGGCCAGCTGCAGACAGAGCGTGGGGTCTTGGGCATGCCCTCTCAGCCCAGTGTGTGAAACAGTCCGTTTGAGGGTTCATAGAGCCCCGCGGCCCTCACCCTCATTCAGGACAGGTGGGGACAAGGAAGCAGGAGACAGAGCTGCGTGGACAGGGTCACGCCCCTGTGCCACTGCTCATCTGAGCGGGTTCAGGATGTTTCCTTTTCTTCTCTAGTCCTGTGTCCTGACCTTATTGCAGCGTGAGTCCTGGAGCAGGACAGTGCTGACAGCTCACAGAGCCTACTGAGCCCGAAGGACCATCATTGTGGTTGACGAGGACACAGAGGTTGTCCACAGCACATGCGGCCTGAGGCACCCACACAGGGCAGAGGCCGTTCGTGGGTTTTAAGCCGGGTGTGAGTTTGTGTCCATGGCCAGCCTCCCCGGGGCTGTGGTGTGCATGTGCCCGGTGCATGGGGACCTGCAGGCCAATGGAGAGGATCTTTGAGCAGAGCAGCACTGAGGACCTGCCTCCCACGGTGCTGAGCTGACTGTTTACTGTGTGTTTGGGACTCAGCCACATGAGGTCATAGGAACGCGGTGGAAAAGACCTCCTACATGAGGTCATGCAGCCCATCCCTCGGAGCCGGCTGACCCCACAATGTACTTTCCAGAGCCACGTCCAGGTTTTCCAGTGACTCAGCAGCTCCCAGAGGGCACAGAGCCTGGCGTCTGAGCCTGCTGCCTGGGTCGGGGATATGTCCCTGCGCCCGAACGGGGTTCCCAGGGATGAGGCCATGTGTGCACACAGAGGTGCGGTATAGCCTGCCTGTGTCCAAACACCTGACTGCACACAGCCTCAGACCCTCCATGGCACGGGTGCAGCGGAGCCCCTGCCGCGGAGCCTTCCAGGACTTGGCGGGGGCTTCTCACGCCCCACTTCATAGTTTTCACAGCTTGTTCGCATTTGTGAGCTCATTCCAGCCTCCCCGCTCCTGAGGAAGGGCTTGATCTTACTAGCCTCTGACCACCTCCCTGCCTCTGATCTGGTCCACGTGGTGGTGGGTGGCACAAGGCTGCCTCATGGAAGCGCACGGGCACTGTGGCCACGCCATCCCCCTGCCCTCAGGGTGCCACATGCTCTCCTAGGCCTGGGCCGCTCCTAGTCTGCAGTGCCACCGGCCGAGCCATGACCATGACATCCGTGTGTGGCGTGCTGCTGGCTGCATTAGGTTTGGGGCCCTCACTGCTGACTCCCATCCCCATGGGGCAGCGGACTTGGAACGCAGCTGTACCCGCTAGATCCCTTGGGAGTTGGTAAATGGTACCCAGGACTCCTGAGAGGACCCACAGTCTGTAGGTCCTTCATCCTAACGCAGCCAGGGGCCTGAAACTCTCCTTCCAAGAGGTAGTAACTCTTAACTGCAAGTAGGTGGTCATTATGATTCCTCTTAAAATCATTCCTTTTTGTTGTCAGCTTGAGGGTATTAAATTTTTCAGCACAGGCTCACCACATTTCACAGTGCAAGTAGTCTCGATGGGCTTGCAGGAAAGCGGCCGTTCCAACAGTGCCTGAGACGCCTGCAGCATGACGTGAGTCCCCAGAAGGCTGAGGGGCCTGCTTTTCCAGGGTTAGCCGCTCTTCTTACAGTGCCCCCAGGGCTGTGTTTGGTAGCTGCTTCCTCCCCTCAGGCCATGTGGAGGTGTAGTGAGGTGTTTTCTACAGATCAACAAGAAACAGGGCTGGCTTCTCCTTTTAAATCCCATTCTGCAGTCCGGACATGGGTGTAGACAGGTAATGAAGCCCAGGACTGGGTCATGCTCCTGCTCTGGGCCAGCCCTCCCTACTGCTCTGTGACTGGAAGAACAAGCAGTGCCCCAGGGACTTTGTCAGGAGGCAGGGGGGCTGTGGCCTGGAGCAGGGCCAGAGGGCTGATTCCTCACCTTTCTTTGAGCTCTGCTGCCCTGGGGCTTGGTGTGTCCTGGGGGCCAGAGCTCCCTGGGGTCGGTGCCATCCTGGGTAAGAGCTCCCTGGGACTCACTGTGTCCTAGGGGTCAGAGTTCCCTAGGGGTCAGAGCTCCCTGGGCGTTGGTGCCATCTTGGGTCAGAACTCCCTGGAGCTCAGTGTGTCCTGGGGGTCAGTGCCATCCTTGGTCAGAGCTCCCTGGAGCTCACTGCGTCCTGGGGGCCAGAGCTTCCTGGGGGTTGGTGCCATCCTGGGTCAGAGCTCCCTGGGGTTCAGTGCATCCTGGGGGCCAGAGCTCCCGAGGGGTCAGAGCTCCCTGGGGCTCACTGCATCCTGGAGGCCAGAGCTCTCTGGGGGTCAGTGCCCCCTGTGAGTCAGTGCCATCCTGGGTCAGAGCTCCCTGGGGGTCAGTGCCATCCTGGGTCGGAGCTCCCTGGGGGTCAGTGCCATCCTGGGTCAGAGCTCTCTGGGGTTCAGTGTGTTCTGGGGGCCAGAGCTCCCTGGGGGTTGGTGCCACCCTGGGGGTCAGTGCTGGTGAGCTGCAGAGCTGAGACCCAAACCCAGGATAGGAGGACAGAGTGTTTGTCATCCCCCCAACTCACAATTTCCAAAGTACTGTAAAAGTGATGGAAAGAGATAATGTCTGTTTTTGAGAGTTTAAGAAATGACAGCCCCTCCTGCTCTGTGCGCTACTCTTACAGATCCTGAGGAAGCTGAAGAGTCTCGCCCTGGACACGGAGACAGAGCTGGAGAGGCAGGATGAGGCCCTGGACGGCATCACTGCGGCCGTAGACCGGACCACCTTAACCATCGACAAGCACACCCGACGTGCCAAAAAACTGACCTAGCACAGGGGAGCGAAGAAGTGACTGGTTTTGATGACAGTCACTGCCCTGAGTACTTTGTTCTCAGCACGTGCACACGGGAGTCACCCCAGGGGCCCGTTAGTAGTCAGAGGCTGTGCCCCAGAAGGCACAGGCTTGCCTCAGGGTGGGGGGCTTGTGTGATGTGACCCAGAGCACAGCACATGCAGGAAGGAGGAGGCCCCGGAGAGGGGAGTTCTGCCTGCAGATCCAGCAGGCCACCCTCTAGCCCCACACCCACTATGGTCGCCCCAGTTCCTTCTTCCCCTGCAACCTTAGGCCCCAGCTCCCTTCTCCCCTGCCTCCTGCAAGTCCCTGCTTCTTGAGGGCCCCAGTTCCTTTTCCCCGCTGCCTCCCACAGGCCCCAGCTCCTTACTCCCCTGCTTCCCTGGGCCCCAGATCCTTTTCCCACACCCCCCCTCAGCAACCTGCAGGCCCTAGCTCCCTTCTGCCCCCGTGCCCGCAGACCTCAGCTGCCTTCTCCTCTGCCTCCTGCAGTCTCCGGCTCCCTTCTCCCCTGCTCCCTGCAGGCCGCAGCTCCTTCTGACCCCTCCCTGCAGGGCACAGCTCCTTCTGCCCGGCTCTAGGCAGGCCCAGGCTCCCCACTCATACTTGAGCACTTCAGAGGGTCACAGCAGCAGGACAGCCCTTCCCTGCAAGGCCGGCTGCACAGAGTACTCATTGACTGCTTTGCATGGCCAGCATCCCCACTGGCTGAATTGTCTTCTCTTTCTATTCTTGATAGCTGTAAAAGGGCAGTGTAAATCTGTGAAAGAAATGTGCTGATTTCTGAGTCCGCCCACCTGGACCCTGCCTTCTGTGTTCACAGAACTTCTTCTCCAGGACCATGTTTAGGCCCAAGCCCGCCTCCCATCTGAGGCTCCTCTGCATGTGCCCCTCCCTAGTCGCAGGTTCTGGTTTTCTCTGACAGAGAGGCTGGTTTCTTGTTGGTCAGACTGTGACTTTTTACCTGAAGTCCAGTATGTCTCAAAGTTGTCCTGCGAACACTGGGATATTCTTTTCACTGCTTACCTATAGCCAAGTGTGAAGATAATACATATTGTACCTATTTTAAAAACTGTTGATTTTTTTTCTTAAAATGCCCCATTTCTATCCAGAAACAAAAGAGCAATCATAGTTTTAGAATATATTTTGAAGACATGCATTTCTGCTGCTTTTTGCTTGGCTTTGAGTGTCTTATTGGGAGGACCCCTCGGAGAAGGACAGACAGGGCAGAGTGGAGAAGAAGGTGACCCCTTCCCCTGTCCTGGCAGAACAGGCCTCCTCCAGACTGCCGTTGGAGTAGGGTCCCTGAGGGCAGTGCACCCACAGCTGCCCTTGAGCCTTGTCAAGCTGACCCTTTGAGGCGCCTTTTCTCTGGTTCTCCTCCACAGGCCCTGTCCTGGCATTCTGAGTCCCAGCTGGTTTTCTGGCACTGCTAATGAGTGACCACAAATGAGGGGCCTTAGGACAGCAGGCTGTGTCCTCTCCTGGGTCTGGAGACCAGGAGTCTGCCAGCAGGGTGGCACAGGGCCCTGTTCCCTCTGAAGGCTCCAGGGGCTCCCTCCTGCCTCTCCCAGCTCGGGGGGGACAGGACCAGGGAGCCTGGGCCCATGGCTGCATCTCCTCCCATCCTGGCCTTTGCCACTGCCCACTCTGAAATCCCCCATCCCTTCTCTCATTGGGCCCACCTTTGTGTTGTGTGGCAGTTTCCACTAAGGTCGCATTCCAAGGTTTGGTGGAGTCATCTAGGAGCACTTTCCCTTCTGGAGGCTGACCTGTTCATGAAGACACAGGAAGGAGCAGTCGCAGAGAATAGCCTTCCCAGGGTCCTTCCAGTTCTTCCCTCTTTCTGTGTCCTGAATTCTATTCCTCATCTCCAGCTGCTGTATTTGCTCTGTACTCCACAACCTTCCCAATGAGAAGTGCTCCTGTCCTCTCTAGCACTGGTGCGAGGGGTTGCTCCCAAGCTTTCCCAGCACAGTGAGGATGAGGACTGCTCTCTCTCTCCATATCTGTCTGTGGAGAGAGCCCTGAGCCGAGGGGAAACAAACCTGCTCATCAGTGACACTGTCCTGAATTGCTAGAGGGTGCTGCTGGGAGGTCAGCCAGCGTCCACTTGTCCTGAAGACAGGCACTGCTCAGCACCTGTGGGGCCCAGGGACTGCACACACTTTGGCCAGTGACAGGAGTCTGCCCAGAGCAAGTCTGCTGCTGTTGGGATGCTTACAATCCTGGACACCAGGCGAGAAGATCTGTGGGACTGAGGCATTGTACCATTATTAGAGGGCTGTTGTCTGGGCTGTTCTCTCCCACAAACACCTCAGTGATAGAAACTACACTCTGTTTCTCTGCGGAATTAGAGTGTTGAAAAGAAAGGTCCATCAGGATCTTCTCATAGTATTTACTAACCTTGATTTGACCCCAATGTGTTCACCTTAGACCCTTCCAGTGGCAAAAAATCCATAGCCAAACCCGATTTGCCTGGAGCCTCAGCACCGAACCCTACCTATGGCACTGACTGCTCGTCTCCATGGTAGACACAAAAGTACAAAACACTTTGAAACCAGGCAGTAACTTCAAGCCCAACTCCAAGCCCAGGTGTACCCCCCACCTCCCACTGTTCCCACAACTGCTTCTTACCCTGAGTACTCTATCCCCACTTCTCTTCACCCCAAGTACTGTAACTGCACGCCCCACTGCTCCCACCCCAAGTGCTCTAGCTCCACCCCCACTATTCCACACCAAGCGCTCTAACTCCACCCCCAGTGCTCCCGCCCCAAGTGCTCTAACTCTCCACCCCAACTGCTCACCCCAAGTACTATAACCCTACGCCCCACTGCTCCTACCCCAAGTGCTCTAACTCCACCCCATTGCTCCCACCCCAAGTGCTCTAACTGCACCTCTACTGCTCCCACCCAGAGTGCTCTAACTGCACCTCTACTGCTCCCACCCAGAGTGCTCTAACTGCACTCTTCAGTGCTCCCCTCTTCAGATGCTTTAACTTTATCCCTATCACTCTTCTCTTTATGTGCACTCACTCCATCTCCTCCTACTATACCCTGGTTTGGGTTGCCTGCCTCTGCCTCCATGTTTTGGAGTCTTGTCGAGAACATAACTGGGAGTGGCCACAACATAGCTCCTGGAAGCTGGACTAGGGGAAGCAGGTGAGTAGTCTGGCTTAGGGTCTCTCCTATGATCTTCAGGTAGCCTGGGAATTGCTGTGTTGGCTGGAGCCGAGTTCTCTGGGTCAGGTGAGTAGATTCTCTGGGGAGTGTGAGGAGGACCATCCTGGTCTGACCATAGTCAGCAACAGCCGGCTCTTTGGAATGGGGCCTCTGGCATCTCCTCCTTCCTGTTTTACTTTCCTGTTGTGCACTTGAACTCTGACATTGGCACTCAGTCCTGGTGTGGGGTTGAGGTCCCCAGGTGCTTTGTTCCTGCATCAAAATTTGTTTGCCTTTCAACTGATGAGTGGGATTGTGTTGGTCCGTTGTCACCCTGTGAGGTGTGTGCACACCCTGAAACACAACATGCTTTAAGTTGGGTTTTGCTCGGCATAACTGGGCTAGAAGCAAGACTCTTTGCAGCTGCTATTCCAGCCTTGTGCTGACAGACTGCTGGTTCTCAAGAGCAAACAGTCCTGAGTTACTCAGTGCTTTGGGGCAGGGATGGGCACATATCTTCTATAAAAGGCCCAAAGTAACTCCTTCACCTTTTGAGCCGTGGGATGCCTATTGCAGCACCTGAGGTGGCTGTTTACAAGACAGCAGCCTGGACCTGTAAGCAGATGGGCTTGCTGTGTTCAGATAAAGCTGCCCATGACATCTGAGTGGCATTAATTCCATGTGTTGTGAAATGTTTCTTTTCCGGATGTTACCTTTGAACTACTTGAATTTTAAACTCGTCCCAGCACGCAAGCTGTAGGATGCATGGCAGGCCCACCACCTGCACAGGGGTGTGTGTTCCTTATGAGGCTGCACTTGGCCTTGTCCTGGAGGATGACACATGGCCCTCTTCAGCCCCAAACTCGAGTGTGGCCTGGGCCGAGACATCCCCACACGTTCCTGGTCCATGCTCAGCTGCCCCGAGCTTCAGAGGCTGTAGCGATGACAATAGTCCTATCCCCTTAAAAGGCAGAGCTGGGAGAGGGGAGGAGGGTGAGGGGAGAAATGACTGGTGCTGGTTTCTACAGTGGTTTTCTCTACAGGCCCCCAAATCCGCACACACAGAAATTTTAGGAGAGAAAAAAAACAAACATCCTTGAGATTTTCAGACACCACACACACACCAAAACTTGACTATGTGCAGGCAGTCAGGGTGGGGGCTCTTGCTTGGGTTTGGGGTCTGATAAAACTCCCTCTCGGAGGCAGCTCTGTTGGTTGGGGCTCAATCCTGGCGTGAGACCACCAGCCTCACCTGCAAGGAGCCCCCTCCATTCTCACCTGCTGCCAGTTTAATTATTAGCTACAGGTTTGAGTAAAACTTGAAAGATGCAAATTGTAGTCAGTTTTCACATTTGCAACTGATTTCCACATTCACATAATATTTCAAACTTCTGGCACCCATCTGGAAACTTGGAACAGCAGTGAGCCTGTCCAGGAGGTAATTTTCCCTGATTCATTTTGAAAGTGAAAAGCCACAGGGCTGGAGGCAAGGGTGGTCCTGCTTCCCAGAAGGGCGGCTCAGTCCTGGCCCCTGGTTTCCTCAGCACAAGCAGGCAGGCAGGAGCAGAGGGAGGGTATCGCTTTGCAGATCCCAGGAGCTCCTCCCAGCCCAGGAGAGCCACACGGGCTGTGCTCCGTGTCCATGGTGGGGGGCCATGCTGCCCGGTAAGCAGCCCTAGGCTGCGGGGGCAGGGAGTGGTGGGCAGGACCAGCATGCAGACTGGACTCCATCAGCCAGGCCTGCACGCCCAGGGCTCCAGCAGGTGTGGGCAAGCATGTCCTCCAAGCACAGTTGGTGCCTTGTCAGGCACACCTGCCATCCCAGGGCAGTGGCTCCACACCAACCCTCTGGCTCATTCTCCCACCAGACTCCGCAGGGTCCTTGAGATGTTGCTCACCATCTCCTGTCCCCACCTCTGCCTTTTTCTCTCACCCTAAGAAGAGAAGTTGAGCCAAGGACAGATGGCTTGCTTTCCCCAATTGACCTGCTTGGAGCAGACATGGGAGGTTAGGAAAAGTGCATCTTCCCAAGAAGGAGCAAAGGGCTTGTGTCCCTCTGGTTGCAGGGCGCAGAAACCCAGGTGTAGGTGGAGGAGGGTCAGGGCCTCACAGGCCTCCTGGGAAGTGCTCACAGAGCCAACACTACTGCCCTTGAGGCTGCCCCACCCACATACAGTGGCCTAGCCACACACTGGCACAGAAGTTGGTGAGGCTGATCCTTGCGTAGAGGTGCCCAGATGCCCTGGGGAGGGTGGGGGCAGCAACTGTAAGGCAAGAAAGTGAAAATGAAGGGAAGAGTCCCTAAAGTTGACTCGAATGCTAGCCAGGGAGGCCAGAAGGGGTGCACGAATTGCTGTCATTTCAGAATCACAGATCCCGAGAGAAGCACGCTCAACCAGAAAGTCATCAGTTACAGGCCCGGAAGGAAAAGGTATGCACTGCATGTTCTACCAGAAATCGACCACCCTTCGGTCCAGCCGATGAGAAATCGTTAGTGTCAGGAATTGCAATTCTGTCTTATCCTGGAATAAACCCATTCTTGCTGATAAAATAACTAGTTCAGTTGAGTTTCCTTGATGGCTAATGATGAACATTTTTCCATGTGTCTGATAGCCATTTGTATGTCTTCTTTGGAGAAGTGTCTGTTCACGTCTTCTACCCATTTTTTGATATGATTATCTGCTCCTTCGGTGTTGAGTTTGAGGAGTTCTTTATAAATCAAAACCACATTAAGATACCAGCTTATACCAGTTAGCCAACATCAACAAGACAGGAAACAACAAATATTGGAGAGGATGTGGAGAAAAGGGGAACCCTCTTACACTGTTGGTGGGAATGCAAGTTGGTGCAGCCTCTTTGGAAAACAGTGTGGAGATCCCTTAAGAAATTAAAAATAGAGCTCCCCTATGACCCTGCAATTGCACCATTGGGTGTTTACCCCAAAGATACAGATGTAGCAAAAAGAAGGGCCACCTGTACCCCAATGTTCATAGCAGCCATGGCCACAATCGCCAAACTGCAGAAAGAACCAAGATGCCCTTCAACGGACGAATGGATAAAAAAGATACAGTCCATATATACAATGAAGTATTATGCCTCCTTCAGAAAGGATGAATACTCAACTTTTATATCAATGTGGATGGGATAGGAAGAGATTAAGCAGAGTCAATTATCATATGGTTTTGCTTGTTTGAGGAGCATAAGGAATAACACGGAGGACCTTGGGAGTTGAAGAGGAAAAGTGAATTGGAGGAAATTGGAGGGGGAGACAAACCATAAGAGACTGTGACTCCGAGAAACAAGCTGAGGGTTTTGGAGGGGAGGGTAGTGGGGGATGGGTGAGCCTGGTGGTGGGTACTAAGGTGGACACATATTGCATGGAACACTGGGTGTAATACGCAAACAACAACTCACAGAACACTGCATCAAAAACTACGTAAGTATTGTATGGTGACCAACAAACAAAAAAACTTTTCAGGTTAACAAGGAAAAGCAGGGAACATAGAGCCTCATGATGTAATCTCAGGTGTCGCCATTGGAACCACAGGCTGTGTTTCCCAGTGGATGCGACACTGGTTCCAAATGTGGCAATGGCTCTGAGAGGCACTGCTGGGGTTGGTCAAGAGGGTTAGGCCCTGGCACCACACTAAGTGCTGAGTGAATGCTTCAGTCGCGAATCAGACATGTCTGCCCCTGTGTGTGGTCTTGCTCTGAGAGCTCATGGAGAGGCCCGAGAGTAGCCCTGAAGCCTATGGCAGATACCGTCCACTCTGCACGTGAAATCCCAACTGGCCAGCAGGAGCGACCCTGAAGGGAGGACAGTGTGGAGGGAAAGGAAGGGGAGGGGCTCAGGTCACAGGATGGGGCACCAGGGCTGCTCAGCGTGTAGATCCAAACCCACCCTCGTATGCCCCATCCCACAGGAAATTGATTTCCTTCTGGAATCAGTGGCTGCCTGCTAAACCAGCTTTCTTTGTAACTGGCCTATCCACACAGGACATGGCCCAGGCAAAGGGTGTCACTGAGGGGCTTGGAGAAATTGCTGGGGGAACAGAGCAAGACACCATGTATAGCAACCATGCTGTGATCCTTCCAGACCAGCCCAAATCAGGAAATTAGGAGGTGCCCAAACCTGCAGCCTCACGTGCTTTGTGTGCCCTCAGAAGTGTTCAGGTCATGAGAAAGGAAATCGCTGCATCTCGTCCAAGCTCTCTCTGACCTCTACATTTGGCAAAATAATTCACACCCTGACCCTAGGGTGCCCACAGTCCAAGACCTGCTACCATGAACACGCTCCCTTGTCACACAGCCAGCGTAGGAACACAACCCTCACCATGCACAGAACTGCCAGCCTGGGTGGGGTCTTCCTATCACCTAGCCTGGAAAAAAAATTTGGGTATGTGATGTTACTGGGGCTTCCATAAGGAACTTGGGTGCTTGGAACAACAATTTAGGCTCTGCAACCAAGGTGTGGTCAGAGCGTCACTACCCTCAGGGGCCCCAGAGGAGACCCCCTCCCCGCCTCTGTACCTGCTGGCGCCCTGAGACTCTCTCCATCTCCCCCACATTGGCGTTACTGCCTTCTCCTCTCTGTGTCTGTCTGGAGGATGCTTGTCATGGATCCCGTGCCCACAAAATAACCCAATAGGACCTCCAGCTCCTTGACATAAGTGCACCTGCAGAGACCTTTCTTCCGCGTGAGGTCGCATTTACAGGGTCCTGGAACCAGGACTTGGGACATATCTTTTTTTTTTTTTTTAAAGATTTTATTTATTTATTTGTCAGAGAGCGAGCGAGCGAGAGCGAGCACAGGCAGACAGAGTGGAAGGCAGAGTCAGAGGGAGAAGCAGGCTCCCTGCGGAGCAAGGAGCCCGATGTGGGACTCGATCCCAGGACGCTGGGATCATGACCTGAGCCGAAGGCAGCTGCTTAACCAACTGAGCCACCCAGGCGTCCCGGGACATATCTTTTTGAGGGCAACAAGTCAGCCCATTACACTCTGCCCTCTATTGCTCTGAACTCACATGCCACATACAAAATATATTCACTCCATCCCAATGTCTTCAAAAGTCTCAACTCTTTACACAACTTTGTCTAGTCTCATCTAAATTTCACTGGCTCCTTCATTATCTGAATCCCTTCAGTCTGGTGCTGTAGGGGGAGACTCAGTGTGGCCACCCTGGGGCAACATTCCTCTCCATCTCTGGTTTCTGAAGCCAGAAAGCAAATCACCTGCTTCCAGACTACTTGGTGGGACAGGCATAGGATAAGAGCAGCAGACTGTCCCTACTCCAAGAGAAAAACATGGAAGTTAGAAACATCACCATAGTTCCTGCTCTGGTCACCCACACTGGGAGCTGGGAAGTCTCCACCCCATCCCAAAATCCAGCCAGACAAAAGCTGAATGAAGTGAGAATGCAGCGCTCTTTTGGTCCCTCTGAGAAGTGAGGTCATGGGGTAAATGGTTGCCCCCAAATCTGAAGACAGCTGAACCCAGAGAATTACAACTACTGGAGCAGACACCCCCCTTGTGCGTAACTCTCTAACAGGTTGCTGGAGGCTCTGTGTGGACAAGAGAGAGTTAAGACTCCGGGGGTGGGGAGCCACCAGGTTCTCCCAGGAAAGATAAGAGAAAGTGTCCCCTTATTTTCCTGCCAGAGAGGGGGACATAGCCAATGTGAAATACTCCAGAGCACCCACCTGTCTTCCCAACATGGAAGGGATCTGGAAGGGAAATAACCTGCAGCTTGCTGAGCCATCTGCCCCACCAGCAGATGTGCATGAAACCGAGCACAGGTGAAGATCCCAGTGACGGGTCCAGCTAACTGAAGACTGACACCTTCTCATCCCTCACCATATCAGTAAAGGCCTATTCACAGAGATTCCTTTCACCTGGTACATCATGTGTTGCTATCAAGAGAAAATCACAAGGCACACTAAAAGACACAACATGGCTTGAAGAGGCAGAGCAGCACCAGAGCCAGGCGAGCTGGTTGTGCTCAAATTATCAGACCAGGAATTGAAAACAGCTTAGGACCCTAGTGGATACAGTAGGCAGCACCCAAGAACAGTTTGCAGAGGAATAGAAATGCTAGAGATTAGGAACACCATGACAGAAAAGAGAAATGCTTTTGACGGGCTCATTGGGATGGTGGACACAGCTGAAGAAAGATTCTGTGAGCTTGGGGCTGTGTCAACAGAAATTTCCAAGATGAAAGCAAAGAAAAACAAGACCAGAAAACAAGGAACCCAGATTCTCCAAGGTCTGTGAGACAGCTACAAAAGGTGAAGCATACATTTGTGGGGAAGACCAGGAGAAGCAAGAAAGAAGAGCAGAACGGAAGCAGTGACAACTGAGAATGTCCCCCCTCATTAACTACAGACACCAAACTGGATTCAGGAATCTTAGAGCACAACAAATAAGATCAGTGCAAAAGCAAACCAAGAATGAAAAACCCTAAACCCAGGCATATCATAATTGAACTTTAAAAAACCAAAGACAAAAACTCTTGAAACAAGCCAAAGGGGGAAAATCACCTTACCTACAGCTGAGCAGATCTCATGGACATTAAAATGATAATAAAGGAATATTATGAACAGTTTGCCCACAAATTTGATAATCTAGGTGAAATGGACCAAGTCCTTGAAGAACAAAATCTGCCAAAACTCACATTACAAAAGATAGACAATTTGAATAGACATGTATCTATTGGAGAAAGTGAATCAGTGATTTCATAGTCATTCCAGACAGAAAGCACCAGACCCAGATGGGTTTACTGGTGAATTCTACCAAACATATAAAAAAGAAGTTACAGTAATTACCTGCAGTCTCTTGCAGATGATAGAAGCAGAGAGAGTACTTCCTAACACATTCTATGAGGCCAGCATTACCCTAATACAAATCTGACAAAGACATTACAAGGGAACTACAGAAAATAAGTCTTGTGACCATAGATGCAAAAATCCTCAACAAAACATTAGCACATCAAATCCAACAATGCATAAAATAATTGCATGCCATGACCAAGTGGTGTGCAGGGCTGGGTCACCATCCAAATATCAATTAATAGAATCCGTCACATCAACAGACTAAAGAGAATCTATATGATTGTATTAATAGATGTAGAGAAAGCACATGACAAGTTCCAACTCCCATTCGTGGTTAAAAAAAAAAGAAAGAAAGAAAAGAAAAGAAAAACCAGCTTCCAGAACAATAAGAACAGAAGGAAAGTTTCTCAACCTCATAAAGAACATGTATAAAGCATCTACAGCTACCATCATATTTAATGATGAGAAACCAGAAAATCTCCCACTCGGATCATGAGGTGGGCAAAGTGCTCTCTTTTGCCATTTCTTTTAAGCGTCATCCTGGAAGCCCTAGGTAACACAACAAGATGGGGGAAATACATGGATTGGAAAGGGGAGGAAACTGTTTGCAGATGAGAAGATCCAATCCTGTCAAGATGTTAGCTTTTCCGAACATGATGTATAGATTTAGTGCAATCCCAGTTAAAATCCCAGCAGCTTATTCTGAGGTTGTCGACAAGTTGAGGACAAGGTGTGTTTTCAGGATCAAAAGACTCAGAGTAGGCAACTCCTGCAGAGTGTGAAGAGCTGCCAGAGACTGTTGGAGACTCACTGTGAAGGGACCACCATCAAGACGGTCTAGAAGCAGTGAAGGAGGACACAAGGGGCTCCCTGGGACAAGAGGCAGACCAGGTGGACACCCTCAACAGACAGCCAGCAGGTCGTGGGCAAAAAGCCAAAAGCCAAGGCAGTCTCCACACCAACTCGTGCTGCCCATCCATAGGCCAAAGAAAGAAAACGTCTAGACAGAGACCTTCTGTCCTTCACTTAAATTAACTCAAAAATAGGTCTGGGCCCAAATGTAAGCCATGTGGAGCTAAAACTAGGAGACACCACAGGGGGACCCAGACAGCCTCGGGTGCAACAAGGCCTTTTACACCTGGCCCTGGGGCACAGCTGCAGCGGATGTAAGGGAGGACGGGCCTTCATCACACATATATGTCTTCTGCTCCAGGAAACACCGTCAAGGCCGTGAGAGACTTTTCACAGAAGGCGTAGCTGAGGAAGGACAGTTATCCAGAGGACAGAAGGGGTCAACTAACTGTGGTCCATCCAGACCACCCCACCACCAGCGCTGCAAAGAAATGAACTCCCCACCACTAGAAGACACAGCAGAAGCAGAGTTGTGTGCCCCTGGGGGAAAGAAACCCATCCGACCAGGCCACTTGCCCTATGATCCCCAGTGCAGGCAGCGTTCTGGAGAAGGCGAGATTGTGGAGATGGGAGACACACCCCTCAGTGGGTGCTGGGGGACGCGGGGGAGCCCAGTGGGGCTCGGGGCGATGCCGCTGGAACATGCATGGATTTGCCTGACCCCATGGAGCTCTGGGCACCAAGACCACGACCTGCTTACACCGTGAACCCAGGGGACCCAAACACATTGAGCGCTGGACACCGGGACTGCGGCCTGCTTACACCGTGGACCCAGGGGGACCACCATGTGTCAGCAGGGGCTCTTCTGTCAGAGGAAACACATGCCTCTGCCGTGGGATTCTGACAGCGAGAGAAGCTATGATTTATGGGCTCAGAACATCTGTGGGAACTCTGTCCTTCCACTCAGTTCTGCTGCGAACCTAAAAGTGCTCTCAGGAGTAGAGTCTATGAGCGGGGGAGGAAAGGAAACCCCGAAATCCACAGGGTGAGCTCTGATAGGGTTCAAGTCCTAGGACTCAGGGCCCTGCTCTCTGCTCGGTCTTCCTGCCAGGACGGGCCTGTCCACAGCCGGTCTGGACACCCACTACCCTGTCTCCCCTGGTCTCTCCCATCTAAGTGGGTAGTACCTGCACCAACACGGCGTTCTCCATGCCCTCACAGGCTGCTTGGCCTCTGCTCTGGGTTCTGCAGGGAAGCCTGGGTGGCCGCAGGGTCGCTCCCAACCACGAAAGTCTGCAGCGTGGACAGGCAGAGACCTTCCCACCCCATCAGGAGCGGCTCTGCGAGTCCTCCTCCGTTGGTTTCCATGGGGCTCCAAGCCAGGCTGCCCCCTCCTCCCCCAGCACAGGGATTTCCCCAGGTGGGAGAGGGAGGTCTCTGCCACCGTGGCAAGCGCCCTCCACCTCACCTGGCACCTGCTGGCACTCTTGGACAGCCAACTGCTCCAGGCAGCCTGGGCTTTTTCTCCCGTGTGTATCAGAATTCTCCAGCCACTCGCCGTGTGCGCAGTGTGGGGCCCCACAACGGGAAGGGTCTGTGCTAGTTTCCTGGGGCTGCAGAACAAAGCAGCACAAAGTGGGTGCCTTGAAGCGAGACAGATGTGTTTTCTCATGGCCCTGGATGCCAGAATCAGACAGGGCTGCAGCCAGACTGCTTCCCGGGGCTCCTGGGGTCACACCCAGGTTGTTGGCAGAATCTGGCTCCTTATCGACGTCCCGCTTTCTGCTCCAAGTTCCTGAGGTGGGTTACCCACATTTCTCAGCTCACAGCCAACCCTTTCTATGCTGGGAATGTCAGACTCCCTCCCGCGACCATCAGCTGGAAAGGACCTCAGGTGATGAGGGCAGGCCCACCCGGCTATGTCTGCAGGTCCACTGATCCGGGACCCTCACTCTGTCTGCAGAACCCATCCCAGCACCCTCAGGACTGCGGAGTTACCAGGAGGGGCTGTGTGCTTAGCAGAACAGGGATGCTGGGGGCACTAGGGGTCTGCCCCTCCGTTTTCAGCAGATCTGTGGTCTGGCTCCCACTGCCCGCATACCTCAGGGAGTACACACCTCCGCCCTCAGGGACCCTTCCTTGCCGCCTGCAGGAATTCACTTCCCACCACTGAACCTCCATTTCCACAACAAAGCTGTGAGCTCCTGAAGATCTCATGTCCCTGCCCTTCAGAGCCCCAGCCTGGACCACTACAACCTCTCAGGTCACTATCCTGTTCCAGGAGCCCTGCAGAGCTGCCGCCCTGGAGAGGGCCCTGCCTCTCCCCACGTGGACACAGAAGGAGCGTGAGGAAGCCCGTCTCGAGGGCAACAGCCTGGCAGGCGAGAGGACTCCCCAAGACACCCTCCTGTGTCCCGGGCAGCTGAGCGCAGGCTGACAGCCAGACCAGAACTGGCAGCAGCCAGGGAGGGGCAGCCAGGAGCTGAAGCTGGAGGCTGGTGGACACAAGCCCCATGCACAGAAATGTGCCCACGTGTTCAAATGTCTGACATGTTTTCAATGGAATGCTTTCTACCATGGTCATGTGTTTACAGCAGAAGCCAGAATAGACAGCAGGTCAACGTGAGCCCAGGATCCCCCTCCAGCCCAGAAAGGAGGTCACTGTGGGCCCTGGACCCCCCTCCAGCACAGACAGCAGGTCACTGTGGGCCCAGGACCCCCCTCCAGCACAGACAGCTAGTCACTGTGGACCGTGGACCTCCCGTCCAGCACAGACAGCAGGTCACTGTGGGCCGTGGACCCCCCTCCAATATGGACAGCAGGTCACTGTGGGCACTGGACCCCCCTCCAGCATGGACAGCAGGTCACTGTGGGCTCTAGACCCCCCTCCAGTAGGGATAGCAGGTCACTATGGGCCCTGGACCCCACTCCAGCAGGGACAGAAGGTCACTGTGGACCCTGGACGCCCCCTCCAGCAGGGACAGCAGGTCACTGTGGGCTCTGGAGCCCCCTCCAGTATGCATGGGAATGAGCTCGGTCAGTGACTGCGCATGTCAGTTTGCCCACTGTCTGTGGGCACAGGCGTGCATGGGGAGGGGAGAGGCAGGGAGAGATGGAGGCCCAGGGGTCTGGGTATTTCTGGAGCTTGCTGTGCTCCACAGGGTCCCTCAGCCCTGCAGATGCCTGGGTGAGACCAGCAGGCTCCTGCTAATGCTGGTTGTGGTGTCTGGCGAGGTCCCAGTCCTGAGCAGCCCAACCTCTGGGCTGCCCGCTACCTGGGCAAGGACAGGATGGAGGCAGCAAAATGACATCAGTGTCCAGGGTGAGCTCCAGGCAGGCCCATAGATGACACGAAGTGCCGATCAGGGTCTGAGTGCATCAGCAAAGCCCACGTGCAGCCAGGCTCGCCTACCCTTCCAGAGGGGCCTCCTGAGGTCTGATGGGCACCATCTGTACCCAAAAGGGCATGCCTGGCAGTTACTTAGGGCGGTGGCTGCCTGATGTCCAGCTCCCAAGGCCTGTGCCCCTGAGAGGAGTGACTTTGGATGGAGGCCCCAGCTCCCCACTTGGGTCTCATAGGGCAGAAGCAGGACACAGAGACTCACAGCCTGGAGTGGGGCCCCAGGGAGAATGGGGTGGCCATGTTCAGGTCCCATCCTATAAAGTAGAGGCCAGCGAGGGCAGACAGCCGTCCCTGGAGGAGGGCTCCACCCTGGGTGCCCGCCCCCCACCAGTCTCTTGCTTTGGCAGGGCTGACTTAGCTGTGTGCCGGGCACGACGGAATCGCAGGCTCTCACCAGAAGCAGATGTCTATCTCCAGACGCCATCCCAGAGCACGCACGGCCTGAATAAATAAAGCACTCTCCAGTTCAGAGGAAAGTATGCCTGTCAGCACTGGCTTGCTGGGGTTTTCAAAGGAGAAGTTTCCAAAACAAAACCCTCCACTTAGATTTGGAAATGATACCTCCTTTCCAGCTTGATTCTTTCCTTATGTTCGGAGTCTGATAAAGACGAGCAGCAGTTGGGGCCCCAGAGCTAATGCAGTTCTGCTATGCATGTGGGCTGCAGGGGTCAGGACTGGCTCTGAGCTTGAGAAAGTGACTGGCTCCCTCCTTTGTGGGCCACGCACCTCAACATGTGTCACGTCTAGACCCTGCCCTCCAGAGTCCCGGGAGGGTACAGGAGTGAGCTGACGGCCATAGTGGGAAGGCACAGAGTGCTGTGGGCTGAGTAGCGGGTGGACCGTAGTGGACACAGGGCATCCAGGAAGCGACACACTGGGGATGGACTGGGTTGTGCAGATCTCCGGTGACATCCCCCAGCCGCTGGAACCCAGCGTGTGTGGAAGGCAGGAAGGGGACGGGTGTTGAACTGTTTCCCTTTATGAGGGAGATTTGCTGGAAGCATCAGGGTTGGGGAGCAAAGGACCCTCATCTTCCAGCCTCCAAGCCCTGAAGGGTGATCAGGAAACACACAGAGTGATTCCGAGGTGCCCATCCACACTGGAGAGCCTTTCAGACAAGCATGTCTACACTCAACCTCCCTGCAGCCCAGGTGAGCATCAGCTGGCCACTACACGCTCCAAGCCCCTCATGTAGGGTTCTACCTTCTGACCAGACCCATGGCCTTCTCAGATCCTGACCTCCACTGCTGGGATCTCTGTCCACTGACCAGGTCTGGGCTCTTCCCCTCAACTCCAGAGCTGGGCTCCGTCAGGGACACAGGCCTGGAGCTGTCTGTGGGTGCAGTGGGAACAGAAGCATGGTAGGAAAGGGAAGTCTGGCATGGCTCCGGAATGGAGGAACCAGTGTGGGGGAGTGCTCTTCCCCACAGCTCACCAGGCTCCCTCAGGGCCATTGCTGACAGTGTTCCCAGTCCTGGGTGGAGACACATCACAGGACAAGTGGTGTATGTGCATGGTGTTTGTGTGAATGGGTGCATGCTGTATGGGCTTGGTGTGTGCATGAATGTCTATGGTTGTGTGTACATGGACTTGGGTCTGTGTGACTGTGTTTTTATGGGTGTGTGCAGGTTTGGGTGTGTGTGCGTGTGTGCATAGGTGTGTGTGAGGCCTTGGGTATGTGTATATGAGTGCGTATGTGCATGTGTGTATGAGTGTGTGCATTAGCATGCATGTACATGTGTGCAGGGATTTCCCAGTGCGGGTGGGCACGGGTGTGTGTTTCAGGGCTCAGGTATGTGGCGTCCTATATACAGCGCATTGCATGTGCGTGTGGCATGTCTGGGTGGTGTGCCCAAACTGTGCAGCGGACAATCCTCTCAGCTGTTGGCTACTGGCAGTTCAGGCTGGAGCTGAGCAGAACCTGAGCTGGGTCATCCTCGCTCGCACTGCCCTGAACCAACTGTGGTACGCGGTGCAGGTGTCTGTGGGCTCTCCCCACACAGGGGAGCAGTCCTTGCACCCCTGGCTGGCACTGGAGACTGCCCTCTGAGCACTCCCCATGCAGCAAGTCAGCTGCACCCCCTCCACGTAGAGCACGCCCGTGACTCCACAGGCTGCCCAGCAGTGCAAGCCGCAGGCCAGGCAGTCAGTGCCTGTGGGAGGCCAGCAACCTGGCCCTAGCCGGCCCCCAGCCCACAGTCAAGGACCTGTAGTGGAAGTGGGGTCTGCACAGAGCCCTAAAGGAGCAATGCGTGGGCCTTGTGAGTGGTCAGACCCCCACTGGTGAGTCTCAAGCTCGGCCACACCCTCCCTTGGGGGAGCATCTTGCACTAGACCCCACAGGACAAGGACCATGTACTCACCAGCGCCCTGCAAGGCTCAGCCCCCAGCGGTACACGGCCCCATGTGATGCGCGTGACGGGTGGGACGGGCTGGGGACACCAGGGCTGACACGGTGCCTGACCCCTGACGGGCCCAAGGGCCCAGACCCCTATGGGACCCCTGAGGGTTTCTCCTGGGAAGAAAGCAGCCGCTGCCCCCCATCCTCTGAGGAGAGAGGAGGTACCCATTCTCTGGGGCTGGCAGGTGAGTTCGGTTATGATGGGACATGATGTGGCCTGGAGAGCTGAAGGGCCCAGATGCTGAATGAGCTGTGTGAACTTCCAGGGAAACAGAGCCAAGACTGGGCCACGAGGTGGCCCCTTCTTCCCCAGGCCGAGTAGACACATGTGAAATCCAGATCTCTTAGGGACTGCTCCGCATGTTGGATTGATGGATGGGTCTATGGTTCAACTTTGATCTCTGCTCGGAGTAACTGAAGAGCCATGGTGCAGACACATTCTCCCTGGGCCCAAGGTCCGGCCTCTCCTCCAGAGCGGATGTCTGCTGTCCACTTGGGCTGGCACTCCCAAAACTACATTAGCCAACATATTCACAAGACAGGGGAACGGGGATTCATGTCAGAAAGTAGTTTTCTTTTCTAGTTACGTCTTTCTAAGTAGGCTACACACCCAACCAGGAGCCCAGCCTGCAGCTTGAAGTCATGACCCTGAGATTAAGACCCAAGCCGAGGTCCAGCGTGGATGGACGTCAGCTGCCTGACTTCACCAGGTGCCCCTCAAGTTACTTTTTCATCCACATAAGGAAACAGAGCTTGTTTTCAGGCAAAATGGTGAGTTGCAGACAGAATGTGAGTCCAGAAATTCACATACCAAGAGCCATGGCATGGCCTGGGCTACCAGTCTCCATGGGGGTGGCCGGTCAGTGTCGTGTCTTCCTGTGGGGTCAGGTGCATTTGTAATGTATGTAACGTTTCCACACAAACCCCTTTCCCATGGAGCTGAGCCTGAACAAGGTCGTGTTCCCCGTCTCCTCTGCAGCCACATCGTGGAAGCATACCCTCCGTCCCACGGCCTCCCGGGACACACGCCAACCCACTCAGACCAGTGAGAAGGCCACCCTAGGACTTCTCCATCTCACTGGCTCTGAAGGAATTATGCAGTTAAGTTCTTCGTGTGTGTGTATATGTGTGTGTGTGTGTGTATGCAGAGGCACACAGACCCATGCAGAAACACACATACACGTGGAAACATGCAGACAAGCACACACACACAGGATTTGCTCAGTGTGTCATGTTCTGTCATGGCTCTGAGACTGAACTGCAAGAAAGCCAAACTAAAGATCGTGACAGCAGGTGGCAGTAGGAGGAGAGCTAACAGGGAACACAGTGATGCTCCCAGTCAGTCCCTCGCAACGTGCCTGGGCTGTGGGACGGGAGGTTATCCTGCAGGCATAGGCTTCCTCCAGGCATCTTTGGACGGCATCACTGTGCGGAGCGCAGGAACTTCTGAGCCACATTTGTGAGTGCACAGAATGACTCCTGGCACACAGTTGTGCCTCTGGGGGACGGGACGGGCTCCTCTGCGGTCTCTGCGGGTGTACACTGCCCCCACAGCCTGTTCATCTCTCATGCCCCAGGTGAATGCTGTGGCTCTGGAATTTATCAAGATCATCACTGGGCCATGGGGGCTGTTGTTTTGGGGTCACATGTGGTTTGGGGATCAGAGAGCGTACTCTGAGAAGGGGCGGAGGTCACGTCTGGACCCCCTGGTGGCACCATCTTGGCCCTTTGCTAGGACGGAAGAAGGGTTGGCAGTCAAGGCACAGTCACAGCTGTGTGGACGCGCGGCCTCAGGCATTTTCCTGCCTCTCCAGGCCCTTCCCAGCTTGGCCATCTGGCCCATGAAAGGGAAGCCCTTGTACGCGAGGGCTGTGCTGCTCAGGCCAGCCTCCACATTCACACAGTGGGAGGCAAACCATGGCTGGGACCTCAGACAGGGACAGGGATGGGAAGGATGACAGGGCGGAGGGTGCTGGGTGCCAAGCTCTCCTGCTGCTCTGTCAGTTCCAACCAAACATCAGCCCTTGCTGCCACTGAGGCCTGACCTGGATGTCCCTGTCCCCAAACATGTCCTGGATGTCTCTGTCCTCAGCCCGGTCCTAGATCTCCATTCCCCTGGCCTGTCCTTGCTCTCCCTCCCCACAGACATGTCCTGGTTGTCTCTGTCCCTGAGATCTGTCCTAGGTCTCTCTGCCCCCTGGTCTGTCCTAGATCTCTTTGTTCCCACACATATCTTGGACCTCCCTGTCCCCAGACATATCCTAGATCTCCCTGTCCCTGAGATCTATTCTGGATGTCCCTGACTCCCACTCTGTCCTAGATGTCATTGTCCCCCCCAGCCTGTCCTAGACGTCCCTGTCCCCATGATCTGTCCTAGATTTCCGTGTCCCCAGAATGTCCTAGATATCCCTGTCCTCAGGCTTGTCGTAGATCTCCCTGCCACAGACATGTCCTGGCTCTCTCTGTCCCCAGACATACCCTAGACATGCCAGTCTCCTGGCCTGTCTGAGATCTCCTGTCCACAGACATGTCCTAGATGTTCTTGTCCCTGAATTCTGTCCTAGATCTCCCTGTTCCCCAGTCTGCCCTGGATGTCCTTGTCTTCCCAGGCCTAGAGACTCCTGACTCCTCTTTCTCTGCCATAGTGCCTTGCTGATTACATGGGCCCAGGCCCTCTGGGTGCAAAGTTTTCTTCTGTAAATCAGACACAGGAGAAGGCTGTCGCATTGCCGTCATAGGTCTTCATTAATGTGGTCAAGTTTGACAGCAGGACCCTGTCCTGATGGCCGATGGGGAGTGGTCACCCCCCAGTCACTAATGACAGACCCTTGCACAGCCGGGGGCCTCGGACAGCTGCACTGCCTTCCTTCCTTATGGTAGGAGCTAAAGTTTCCCTTTGAATTCAAAGGCTGTGATTCTTCCAGACCCCTAGGTTCTGAGATTTGAACCTGGCTTCCGACCCCAGAGCCTGTGCTCAGGGTGTGCTGCTCTTTGAGATCCTCCAGCTCTGTGCCTGGACTACGTGGAGTCTGTGGATGGCCAGGAGGGAGGCTCTCTTTTAGGGGCTGGTGATAGAGTGGAGGGGCTGCATGTCAGGTGGAGGAGTGTTCCCAAGTCCTATCAGGAGATTGTTCCCTATTCTGCAGCAGTTGCAGACAAAGGCTACTTGCAGTCACCTTTCTGGAAGCTTTCTAGGTGACATGCTGTGGTTCCGATGGGGCACCATGATTGGACTTTTCCCTTTGTGGGTCAGTGGCAAGCCACCTGCCCACTCCATCCCCAGGCTGGTCGTGCTGTGTGGGCTATGCCAGGAGCAAGGCAGGGACCCTCTATGGGGGCATCCTAGGGCAGACCAGGATGGGAACTCAGAGGTAAGGCTGGGGTGTAGGAGGGAGACCCAGAGTGGCCAGGGGCTGAAAGGTCTGCCCAGAGCCCCTCACGGGTGGCATAGCCCAGGTGTGGATAGCACAGACAAGAGACCCCTTCAGAAAGTGCGGTGAGGAGAGGGATGGTGAGTCTGGGACTAGAGCTGAGATGGCGCTCATGTTGCCTGGAGCATGTCAGAGTCAGGTCCGGGAGTAGGCTGGGAAGGGGGCCGGGCTCAGGATAAAAGGATTATGAATGTGCAAGAAGCTGCAAACTACTAATCAAGGAAAGTCCCATGTCCCCTTGGTCCTTGGCAAGCTCTCACCTTTATAAACCCATGTGTGTGGCTCTGGGCAGCGGGTCCCGAAACGGCGTGGAACCCCTCCATCACCCACCCCTTTAGTATCACACTGCCCTGAAAGTTCACTCTCCCAGTCAACAGCTTCAAAAGCTGTCCAAACTCACTCTTTCAGAACTTTGGAAATCAATCAAAATTGTGACACAAGGAACATTTTTTTCTTTTTCAAAATTTTATTTAAATTCTAGTTAGTTAGCATGCATGGGTAGAATCCAGTGATTCATCACTTCCGCACAACATGTAATATTCACTATAGCGACTGCCCCCTTAATATCCATCACCCACCCGCTTCCCTCCAACAGCCCCTGTCTTCTTCTCAATCGATAAGTCTGTAGGGTTTCTTGCCCTGTTCTCTTTGCTCCCCCTCCTGTATGCTCACCTGTTTTGTTTCTTAAATTCCTCATATGATAATTATCTTTCTTTGAATGAATTATTTCGCTCAGTGTAATACCCTCTAGTTCCATCCATGTCATTCCAAATGGCAAGATTTCATTTCTTTTGATGACTGCATAGTATTCCATAGTACATATGGACCATATCTTCTTTATCCATGCGTCCTTTGAAGGGCGTCTTGGTTCTTTCCACAGTTTGGCAACTGTGGCCATTGCTGCTATGAACATTGGGGTACAGAGGGCCCTTATTTTCACGACATCTGTATTTTTGGGGTAAATACCTAGTAGTTCAATTGCTGGGTCATAGGATAGCTCTATTTTTAACTTTTTGAGGAATCTCCACACTGTTCTCCAAAGTGGCTGCTCCAGTTTGCGCAAGGAACATATAATAAATAGAAATGTGAAAAAGATTATATACCATGATGAAATGGGATTTATACCAAATCTAAGAAAATATTGCCTCATCTCAAATCATGAAGATTTACCCTTATGTTTTCTTCTAAGAGTTTTATAGTTTTAGCCCTTACATTTAGGTTTATGGTCCTTTTTTTAAAGTTTATTTATTTAAATAATCTGTACATTCAATATGGGGCTCAAATTCATGACCTCAAGATCAAGAGTCACTCACTCTACCAACTGAGCCTGCCAGGCACCCCTATGATCCATGAATTAATTTTTAAGCATGGTGTGAGGTAGGGGTCCAATTAACCTTTTGCAGGTGGATATTCAGTATCCCAGCACCATTTATTGAAGAAATTATTCTGCTCCCATTAAACTGTCTTGACCACAGATAACCGAGTTTGTTTTCCATTGATCTCTGTGTATATCCTTATGCCAACACCACACTGTCATGGTGTAACTTAGTAGCTTTGAAATCTGGAATACAAGTCTCGCTTGTTTTTTCTCAAGAATGGTTTAGCAGGTCTGGATTCCTTGAATTTCCATGTGAATTTTAGGATCAGTTTCTTGATTTCTGCAAAGGAGGGCACCTGGCATTTCCACAGGGACCTCACTGACTCTATAGATCAACTTGCTATCCTAAACATTTTAAACCTTTGACCGATGTACATTGAACATGTTTCTATTCTCTAGAAATTCTTTAATTTTTTTCCACAAGTCTTTGTAGTTTTCAGTGTACAAAGCTTCCACATCTTCTGTTTAATTTATCCCTCAATGTCTTATCCTTTTTGGTATTATTGTAAATGGAATTGTTTTCTTAATTGCATTTTCAAATTGCTAGTATACAGAAATTGATTGATTCTACATATTGTTGTTGTATCTTACAACAATTAGAAATTCTAACCATTTTTCGTGGAATTCCTGAGGGCTTTCTATACACAAGATCATGTCATCTGCAAGTGGAGATTATCTGACCGCTTACTTTCCAATCTGGATGCCTTTTATTTCTATTCTCCTCTAATTTCTCTGGCTGGAGCCTCCAGCAGAATGCTGAGTAGAATAGAACTGGTGCAGCCAGATGTCCTTGTCTTATTCCTCATCTTACAAAAAAAAACACTGTTTTCCATCCTTAAGTATGATGCTAGCTATGGGGGTTTTGTATATTCTCCTCGTCAGGTCAAGGAAATCCCTCCCATTACCAGTCTGTGAGTATTTTATTGTAAAAGGGTGTTGACTTTTTCAGATGCTTTTTCTGCACCTATTGAGATGATCATGTGGAATTTGTCCTTAGTCTATTTAATACAGTTTATTACATTGATCTTTCGTCTTAATCCAACAAATACCACTTGTTCCTGGTGTCAAATGCTTTTATTCTGTCGCTGGATTCAGGTGATAGCATGTTATTGAGGACTTTTGTTTCTGTATCATAAGAGATAGTGGTCAGTAGGTCTCTGTTCTGGGGTGTCTTTGTCTGTCCTAGGAACTACTAGCCTTAAGGAATGAATTGAAAGCACTCCCTTATTTTCTATAAGGAAAACTCTTGGAAGAGTTTTGAATGAGTATTACTTCTTTAAATGTTTGGTAGAATTCACCCCCAAAAATCATCTGGTCCTGGGTTTTTCTTTCTGGAATATCTTAAAATTACTAATTCAATCTCTTGTAATGGATCTATTCAGACATTCTATTTCTACTGGGGTCACTTTAGATAGTTTGTGCCTTTCTACAAATCTGTCCATTTCATCTCAATTTCTCAATAGCTGGCAAGCAGTTGTCAATAGCATTCCCTCACAAAAATTTTACATAAATTATTACTGATTTTATTATGTGAGTCTTTCTTTTTTTCCATTATCAGTCTAGCTAAAGATTGTCAGTTTTGTTGATCTTGTCAAAGAACTTCAGTTTTGTCGATTTTTCTCTATTTCTTACTTCATTGATTCGCTCTCCACTTTATTATCCCCTTACTTTTGTTTGCTGTGGGTCTGTTTCCGCTTGTTCCTGCTGCTTAAGGTGGAAGGTTAGGTATTGGTTTGAGAACTGTCTCGTTTTTCATGTGGGCATTTAAAGCTCTACTGACTTCTAAGAGCTGTTTGAGCTACATCTCGTACGCTTTGACAGACTGTGATACTGGGCTTTCATTTTAATTCATCTCAAAGTATTTTCTAACTTATCTTATGATATTTTCTTTGACCCACTGGCTACTGAGGAGTGTGTTATTTAAACTCCTCATATTTGAGAATCTCCAGATTTTATTCTTTTACCTATTTCAGTTTCATCTCATTTTGGCTAGAGGACACAATTTGTATGATTTCAGTCCTTTAAATTCATAAGGTTTATTTTTTGACCTAGCATATGCTCTATTCTGGAGAATATTCCATGAGTTCTGGAGAGGATGTGTATTCTGCAGTTGTTGGGTGAAGTGTCGTACAGACCTGCCCGGTCCAGTTGGCTTACGGTGTTGTTTCTGGCTTGTTAAACATGGCTGAGGTTCAGCTTAGGCACTTTAATCCACTGTTGAAAGTGGGCTATTAAAGTATCCGGTTCGTTATTGCTTGTCTGGTTCTCCCTTCAGTTCTGTCAGTTCTAGCAACATTAATTTTGGGACTCTGTTGTTAGATGGTTATATATTTCTATAAAAATATATATATATATTGGGACGCCTGGGTGGCTCAGTGGGTTAAGCCACTGTCTTCGGCTCAGGTCATGATCCCAGGGTCCTGGGATCGAGCCCCAAATCAGGCTCTCTGCTCAGCGGGGAGCCTGCTTCCTCCTCTCTCTCTGCCTGCCTCTCTGCCTGCTTGTCATCTCTCTCTGTCAAATAAATAAATAAAATCTTTAAAAAATATATATATATAATATATATTTATATATTTTAATATATATAAATATAAATATATGTTTATATATTTCTATTATATATAATATATATTATATTAATAAAATTAATAATATAATAATGTATTATATATTATATATAATATATTATTAAATATTATGATATATTATTATATGAGATATTATTATATTATATATAATAATTAAATTTTTATTATAATTTTATTATATAAATATTATATATTCTTTAATATTATATTAATATACATTAATATGGCATATTATATATTATATAATATTATATTAATATATATTAACAAATATATAATTATTATATTATTTTAAATAATTATATTTTTATAATTATATTGTATCATTATATTATCATATATATCAAACATATATGTTATATATTTATATATAAAATATAAATATTTATGTTTATATAGTTCTATATATTTCTATTATATATAATATATTACATATTATATATTAATAAAATTAATAGTATAATAGATAATATCTTTTTATATATTATCTATTATATTATATTATGTTATATGTTATTACATATTATCATATATTATATTATATATAATTGTCATATATTTATATGTAACAATATGCATTACATATTTATATATAACATATAAATATATATTTTTTATATATACACATATGATAAACATATATGTATATGTATATATAATATGTATATTATAATATATATTTTGTATATATTATACATTATATATTATATATGTATATGTATATAATAATATACATAGTATATGGAAGTAATATGTATATAATATGTAATATATATGCTATTACATACAACATATATAATATAATAAATATATAATAAATAAATAAGATATACTATATAATATAATATGTATATAATATAATATATAATATTATGTAAAATTATATATAATGTAATATAATAAATAATGTATAATAATAAATAAATTATATATAATATATTCTATAATATATAATATAATTATACTGTTATATACATATTATATATTATTATATAGTAATACAGTATAAATATTATACATATGTATATTATATAATATACATATTATATAATATAAATACATATATTATATATGTAATACATATATATAATACATATATAAATATATACATAAATACATATATAAATATATAAATACACAATATAAATTATATTGTATATATAATATATAGATATTATATAATAATATGTATTATAATATGTGTATAATATATATTTATTTATAATATAATATATATTATATATTTTTTATATATTATAGTTATTTCTTCTTCATGATACAGTACAGCTGATAGGTTTGTGATCATTTGTTACACACCAATAGGAAATGAATAAGGATTTCAGTACCAAGTACGAGCTGTTGCCTTAACAAATACCTAAGTGTGTGTGGCCTTGGAATCAGGCAGAGGGTGGTGGCCGGACGGACTCTGGGGGTGTGATAGGGAGAGCCTAGATTGGGTTGATGGAATGCGGTGGGAATGTGGATGCTGGTGATGTTATAGATGAGGGTGAGGGTGTTATAGAATGAGGGTGTTACAGAATAGAGGGTGTTATAGAATGAGGATGCTGTTGGGAACTGGGGGAAGAAGGGCCCTCACTGTGGAGTGGGAGAAGGCTGAGCAAAGCTCGTTTGACAGGGAGGATGGGTTTCTTCTTGCTCCTACAGAGAAATGAAAGAGGAAAGATAACCAGAGGGAAGATGAGTGGAGCAAAAACCCCAAGGCATCATGATTCTGGACAATCCCCTCCATGCTGCTTTATCAGCACTCTCCCCTTTACACTCTACAAGAGTCCTTGGTCACATCAATGTGGTGCTCTGTGCACATCTTCTTGTGTGATTTCCTTACCCACCCACATCCTCTGAGCTGTTGTCCTCAGAAATTTTACATTTCTTTGTTACTGACCCCTATTACAGGTATGTGTGTATTACCTTACGCAACTACTTTTAAAGCAAGTTAAAGGGTCAGAAGAGAAGATATATGCATTACATGGTCTCTTTTTTCCCCCCAAGATTGATTTATTTGAGTGAAAGAGACCTAGCAAGAGGGAGAGAGAATCTCCTGCAGACTCTGTGCTGAGCACAGAGCCTGACACAGGGCTTGATCTCACAACCTTCAGACTATGACCTGGGCTGAATCCAAGAACCAGACACTTGACCTACTGTGCCAGCCAGGCGCCCCCATTATGTGGTATCCTAGGACAACCTATATAAACACTTGTCCCAGAGTGTTTCATTTCTTCATGTGCACCCTGATTGCCATCTGTTGTCACATGCTTCCAACACAAAGAATTTTTCTTAATAAGTCTTGTGAAGCAGGTCTGCTAGCACCAAATTCAGCTCTTGTTAATTTGGGAATGTTTTTATTATGCCTTCATTTTTTTTATTTATTTGACAGACAGAGATCACAAGTAAGCAGAGAGGCAGGCAGAGAGGGGGGGGGGAAGCAGGCTCCCTGCTGAGCAGAGAGTCTGATGTGGGGCTCAATCCCAGGACCCTGGGATCATGACCCGAGCTGAAGGCAGAGGCTTTAACCCACTGAGCCACCCAGGCGCCCCTATGCCTTCATTTTTTAAAAGATAGTTTTGCTGAATATAAAATTCTTGGTTGATAGTTTTTTTCCCTTCACCAGCAGCTTGAGTATGTTATTCGCTGCCTTCTGGCTACAATTGTCAGCTTGTGAATACTGTTTAAAATATCTGTGGTGATGAAATGCCTCCTTGTTTTTGCCTGAGGCAGGCTTTACTTCTTCTTTTTTTTTTTTTAAGCAATCTCTACATCCAATGTGGGGCTTTAACTCACAACCTCAAGATTAATAGTTGCACACACAAAACAGACAATCATATCAAAATATGGGCAGAAGATATGAACAGACACTTCTCCATTGGAGACATACAAATGGCTATCAGACACATGAAAAAACGTTCATCCTCACTAACCCTCAGGGAGATTCAAATTAAAACCACATTGAGATATCACCTTACACCGCTTAGAATGGCTAAAATTAGCAAGATAGGAAACAACATGTGTCGAAGGGGATGTGGAAAAAGGGGAACCCTCTTCCACTGTTGGTGGGAATGCAAGTTGGTGCAGCCTCTTTGGAGAACAGTGTGGAGATTCCTCAAGAAATTAAAAAGAGAACTTCCCTATGACCCTGCAATTGCACTCCTGGGTATTTACCCCAAAGATACAGATGTAGTGAAAAGAAGGGCCATCTGTACCCCAATGTTTATAGCAGCAATGGCCCCGGTCACCAAACTGTGGAAAGAACCAAGATGCCCTTCAATGGACGAATGGATAAGGAAGATGTGGTCCATATACACTATGGAGTATTATGCCTCCATCAGAAAGGATGAATACCCAACTTTTGTAGCAACATGGACGGGACTAGAAGAGATTATGCTGAGTGAAATAAGTCAAGCAGAGAGAGTCAATTATCATATGGTTTCACTTATTTGTGGAGCATATCAAATAGCACGGAGGACATGGGGAGTTAGAGAGGAGAAGGAAGTTGGGGTAAATTGGAAGGGGAGTTGAACCACGAGAGACTATGGCCTCTGAAAAACAATCTGAGGATTTTGAAGGGGCAGAGGTGGGAGGTTGGGGAAACCAGGTGGTGGATCTCCACACTGTTTTCTAAAGTGGCTGGTGCAGAATATTTTTGCACATATTGCTCAGCTCTGATCTGAGATGTATTGAAGTTACTTGGATATAGACAGGTCTTTCTAGTATTGCTTTTGGGATTGTTAGGGGGAGTCTCTGTGGTGTTCAGTCTGGGGCTAATTATTCCACACATCTGCAGTGAGAACTCAAGGGGCACTCTATCCTGAGCTTTGTAAATTATGAGCTCTTCATGGCTGGCTGGTGGGACCACTATTCCCAGCCCTTTGTGAGCACTGGGGACTGTTCCCTCTCTTTCTTCTGGGAGATTTTTTACCTGGCTTCAGGCAGTTTTTGGATACATTCGTGCTGATCAGTTCTCAGCTGAGCACCCTCAGGATTCCTACTCAATACTCCACAGTTCACCTCTGTGTAGTGCTCATGCCTCTGGCTCTCTGTGTGGAGACCTTGAGCCACCGTGGTGAACTGTGGCTCAGGCAGGTTCTTTTCCAGGCCTCATCCCCAATCCTTCTTCCTGTGCTGTGGCCTGGAAGCTGAGACAATTCAAGGGCTACTTCCAAGTATTTCCTGTCTCTCAGGGATTAGAGTCACACACTGCCTATTGTCCAGGTCCTGAAAACCAGTTTCCCATATTTATTCTTTTTATAGTTTTTGGTGATTTCAGATGGAAGGTAAGTCTGTCCCAGTTACTCGATCTTGGCCAGAATCAGAGTCTCTTATTATTTTATTCAAACTAAAATTAAAAAATTTAAACATCGCACGTTTTCCTTAAGAAATATACACACCAATAGCAATGAGGTACATTCATCCTTCTTTCCTCAATTTCCCTTTTCCATTCCCATTCTGGATAGTTTCATCGGACTTGCATTTTGATCCATGGAGTCCCTCTTCACCTGGGTCTAAGCTGTTATTAATTCCATTCAACGAGTTCTGAATCCTGATTTTTGTGGTTTTCATTTCTGGAAGTTCTATTTGGTTCCTTTTCAAACCTACTCTGTCAAATTTATAGTTTTCAGTTGTTGCTGAAGTTTACAGGCCTTGTTTTATCCCCTTGAACATAGTAAGCACATTTGTTTTACAGTTTCTGGCTTATAACTCACATATCTAGGTTTCTTCATATATGTTTTTCTGCTGGTTCTCAGTCATGGCATGTCATCTCATGTTTCTCTTCATCTTTGTTTGTGTGCTGAAATGATATTTAAATGCCATTTGTAGAAATAATCTCAGGTCAAGGGTGATGTGACTGCTATCCTAAGAGAATATCTGCTTGCTTCTCTGGGGGCAGGGTGCACTAGCAATCTGGAGCTCCCTTACACCAAGCTTGGGTTTGAGATTTTCCAAGCTGTCCGTGTGATTTAAGGCTGGGCTGTAGTCCATGGGAGAGCTGGCTCACTGCACACTCCCTCCAAGGAGGCATCCCATCTCGTCTGCAGCCCAGGACAGGTGTGGTTTACTGTTGTTTCCCGAACCCCAAAGATGGCCAAAAGTGACACAGCCACGAAGCTGCTGTTTCTGAAAAAGCAAGAGCAGCCTTGACTGCTTGACTCACCTTTCCACCTCCTTGATCCCCTGGGTCTGGTGATTCATCACCAAGATTTAGATGTTTCCTTCTTCTATGATGTCTATGTGTTGTCTTCATGGGAAAGCCCTTACTACACTGTTTGCCATTATTAGAAACCTTTTCATATATTAACCTAAGTGTTTTAAAGTGTTCTTATTGCTTAATTTTGTATACTGTGAGGTGGCAATGGATCTTACTCTTCCACATTAATCATAATTTTTAAAACCAGTCTTTAGTGTACATTTAAAAACCATTCCAGACACGTGTGTGTGTGTGTGTGTGTGTGTGGCTTAAAACAACACATATTTATTCTCTGACAGTTCTGAGGTCAGAGGTCTGAAGTAAGTCTGATGGGGCTACAATCAACAATTGTGTCTGCAGGGTTGATTCTTTTTGGAAGAGAACACATTCCTTGCTGCTTACAACTTCCAGAGCCTGCCAAATGCCTTGGCTGATGACCAATCACTCAACCTCTACTTCATGGTTCCATTGCCTTCTCTTACAAGAACCCTCCTACCTATCCTGTATAAGGACCGTTGTGTTTTCACACTGGGCCAATATGGATAATACAGGAAAATCTCCCCAACCTCAATGCTTAATCACACCAGAAAAGTCCTTTTTACCTTGGAGGTACATTTTCATAGGATATGGGAATGAGGATGTTGATGGCTTTGGGGACCCATTCCTGCCTGCCATGCCACTCAAGTAATTGCTATGTCATATTTTGACTAGATTCACAGTAGTCCTATAGACTGACTTAGAGACAGGTACATTATCACATTAAGCTTTTGTATCCATGAACATTGAATATCTATCCATTCATTTGTCTTTAACATCTCAATAAAATTTTATAATTTTTCTGACATTGTGTTAGATAATCTTAAATACTTAAACATTCAGCTGTATGTAAATGTCATATGTTTAAGCATGTGTCTCAGAGTTTGTTGCTTGCATATACATATATGATGGCTTATATTTTAACTAAAATCAAGGAAACACGAAATTCTCCTATGACTAGAATAATTTTTAAATTCTTCTGAATTATCCACATAGACAATCAGATCATTTTTTAAAATTTTTTCAATTTATTTATTTTCATAAAAACAGTATTCATTATTTTTTCACCATACCCAGTGCTCCATGCAATCTGTGCCCTCTATAATACCCACCACCCGGTACCCCAACCTCCCACACCCCCACCACTTCAAACCCCTCAGATTGTTTTTCAGAGTCCATAGTCTCTCGTGATTCGCCTCCCCTTCCAATTTACCCCAACTCCCTTCTCCTCTCTAACACCCCTTGTCCTCCATGATATTTGTTATGCTCCACAAATAAGTGAAACCATATGATAATTGACTCTCTCTGCTTGACTTATTTCACTCAGCATAATCTCTTCCAGTCCCGTCCATGTTGCTACAAAAGTTGGGTATTCATCCTTTCTGATGGAGGCATAATACTCTATAGTGTATATGGACCACATCTTCCTTATCCATTCATCCGTTGAAGGGCATCTTGGTTCTTTCCATAGTTTGGCGACCGTGGCCATTGCTGCTATAAACATTGGGGTACAGATGGCCCTTCTTTTCACGACCAGATCATTTTTTTAACATACTGCTTTCCCCTCTTCCATTCTCAACATTTAATTTTCTTAGTTTCGTAATACAGGAATGTAATAAAGCAATGACATTAATATATATGTATAAAACATACATTAATACAATAAAAAAGACAAGCTCATTTCAAGAGAGTAGGAAAGTATTTCATAATGGCCATTAAAAATACATGATTAAAAAACATTACCAAGGCTAAAAGACAAAACTTCTGTAACTTGAAGAAGAGATGTTTTAAAAACTGACAACGGGAGTTGTCATCAGTTAACATCAGTTAGTTAAGTGTCTGCCTTCAGCTTGGCTTATAATCCCAGGGTCCTGGGATCAAGCCCCATGTCAGGCTCTGAGCAGAGAGCCTGCTTCTTCCTCTTCCTGCTGTTCTGGCTGTTTGTGTGCTCTTTCTCTCTCTGTTAAACAAATTTTTAAAAACTGACCAAAAAGACATGGAAAACATTACCATGAATGAAGAAAACCTAGTGGCACTCACTGTACAATCAGGACTAGGACAAGTGCTATCTCTGTTCTGTATGACCCTGGGGAGAACCTAGGGGCATTCACTATACAATCAGGACTGGGACAGGTGCTATCAGTGTTCTGTATGACCCCAGGGAGAACTAGAGGCACTCATTACAATCATTACTCAGTACAGTCTGGACTAGAAAAGGTTGCTTCATCATTCTTGTTGACCTGTTCTATTGATATATGTTCCTCGCTCTATGGGTGAGCAGCGTTCACTGTCTATCTCAGTCCTGATCATTTCCATGAATCCTGGTGCCCTCGTGTGCAGAAGTGAGAAGGTAAACTCCTTGAGCATCTCTATGAGAGCAGGTGTGTGAGAAAACCCTGGTCCATGCTGCATGTTACCATAACATGCTTTACATCCTGTCCCTGTGCATAATTCATGTTCTTGGCTTGTTGTTCATACCTGATAGTTGCCTTGGGTCTTAATTGAAGAAGGAGAGGTGTTCCTCTAGCCACTAGCCCTAAGCTCTTCCTCCAGCAGATTTAAGTCAGAGTTTCCACGGGAAACTGATATGTATGTGTCCTGGTGCTTATTTTATAGTCTTCCCCTGGAAGAGTTCAAGATGACATGCCATGTGTAAAGAAAACAGAACAAGAGTGTCTGGTGAAGACATGCCTCCATGAGTGGGTGTCGTGGCAGAAATGAAAGGGGAAAGCTAATGGTTCTGCAATGTTTTTGCTTTTAGGGGACTGCTTTTCCCAACAGGAGGCTGCATTGGAGTCTAAGTCAGGAATATTCCACACTCTGGCCTGGATGATGAGGAAACACCTGCAGATACTCGCCTGGAACAAGGAAGGGCAGGCAGAAAAGGCAGACCTCCCTGCCCACCAGGGGTGTCCATCAGTGGTGAGAGCAGCCCAGGACCACAAGTTTACTAGATCAGAATGGTATAAAGGAAGACAGAAAGTGGCCATGGACACCCCAGGCCTGCTGGGGCATGGACAGGTGGTATTCCATGTGTCCTCTCTTATCAGCTCTCCTTTGCCCTTCAGGGCTTCTGGCTCTGTAGTGCAGTATTGGTGACCCCTGCAGCAGAGGGGCATTACCTTGGCTGAGCATTCTGTGAGCAGAAGGAGGACTACGGCCTATCTTCAGGGCAGAGGGTCTGGGAGCAGCAAGCACCGCTGCTTGCCACACCTGCAGGAGCTGGCCAGGCCCAGATCTTGGTTGTGTCTAGTGTAGCCACCTGCATACCTGGGGACCAAGTTGTGATTGCAGGACACAAGCAAGCCCAGCTCAGAGAAAACACCACCCTTCTTCCCAGGGTGTCATAATTACAACCATAAATTGGAATGGTGATCTGTTGTAAACACTGTTCCAGGATAAATGAAAACATGCTGTGTCTGCATGTTTCATTGGTATTGCTAGCCACAAAGAATGGGTCAGTGTGCCTCTGGAGAGCAGGTGCCCACCCACCTCCTGCACCCAACCCAACAGGAATGCAGGCTCAGCCCTCTGGGCACAGCTCACACCTGGCCACCATGCCCTTCCCTTCACTATGAACTGAAAGCTTTGCTCATCCCCTTCATCAAGACCTTCCTCCAAGGCCACTTCCCAATTCCCCTCCCCCCCATGCTCTTGCCTTTTCAAATAGGGTGGCTTTCTTTACCTTCTGCCAACTGCATGGAAGGTCCAAGGGGCAGGGCACCAGCCTGTGGTCTGGGGCGGGGGAGAGGGGTGCTGAGGAGGCGTTCTGGGAGTCTGACCCCCTGAATGAACGGCACTGATGGGAAGGGCCTTGAAGGGCAGTGGTCCTAAAGGACAACGAATGGAGTGAACATTTCCAGGGATCAGATGCAACAGAACAGTCTTACCTCTGAGATATTGACAGGTTCCTTGAAAAGCTGAGAAGATGGGAGGCCACCCCATGAGGTTTCTGCATGTGGCCCTGTGTCCCCAGGACTCTGGTTCCTTTGTACAACTGGACAGAGTCTGTACTGGCAGCACCAGGAACCACATGAGAATGGAGACATGCAGCTTAAAACAAGAACGGGGAACTATGCACATTTCCCCAAGCCTTTTACTTTTTCAAAAATACTTTTTTTATTTATTTGACAGAGACGCAGCGAGAGAGGGACACAAGCAGGGGCAGTGGGAGAGGAAGAGGCAGGCTTCCCACTGAGCAGGGAGCCCAGTGTGGGGCTCAATTCCAGGATCATGACCTGAGCCGAAGGCAGATGCTTAAGGACTGAGTCCCCCTGGTGCCCCTGCCCCAAGCCTTCCAGACAAGACCACAAGTGCTGCAGAATGGCCACAGGGACATCTCTCCTGGTTTGACAAGGGACCAGGGAAGCCACGAAAGGAGCATCAACCTCCTATCCCTCGTATCCACGGGGCAGCGAGGGTGACACACACCACGCTACACGTGTAACAGAGAGCCATCAGATGCCCTGCACATGCAACAGAGAGCGGTCACACATTTTACATGTGCAGGGCACCACCTGGCCCTTCCCATGAGCACCCTTAGTAGCAAGGTTCCCAGAAGCTCGCTGCACACGACTGGACAGACGTGCTTCCCGCCTGCACCACCTGCAAAGCCGCTAGCCCCAGGCCACGGCGCTACCGGTGTCAGGCAGGACGTCCCCGAGGAGCTGCAGAGGTGACCCGGAGTGAGCGCGCTTCAGCGGAGCTGGCCACGGCCGGCCACTCTGGCAACACAGCGGCGCCATTGCCCACAGCCCCGACGGGAGAGGAAGCCCGCGGAACTTGGAGCAAGGGCGGGCGGAAGGGGCCAACCGGCACCCCACCGATGACGAGACAGCAGCCCGGCACCCAGGGGCCTGCACGACAGTGGCATCCAGGTGGGAGGTCAGGGCCTGCAGGCAGGAGGATGCGGACTCCCACCAGATCAGGAGCCACGGTGTGCCCGAAGGGCAAAGCAGGTGTGGGACCAGAGCCGTAGAGGCGCCAGTGAGGGCCACATGCCCTGCGCCACCGCGTCTTGCGGGCATCACGTGCCCTGCGCCGACGCATCTGCCAGGTGTCACGTGCCCTGCCCAGTGTCACGTGTCCTGCGCCACCGCGCCTTGCGGATATCACGTGCCCTGCACCGACGCATCTGCCAGGTGTCACGTGCCCTGCCCAGTGTCACGTGTCCTGCGCCACCGCGCCTTGCGGATATCACGTGCCCTGTGCCGACGCATCTGCCAGGTGTCACGTGCCCTGCCCAGTGTCACGTGTCCTGCGCCAGCACGCCTTGCGGGTATCACGTGCCCTGCACCGACGCATCTGTCAAGTGTCACGTGCCCTGCCCAGTGTCACGTGTCCTGCACCAGCACGCCTTGCGGGTATCACGTGCCCTGCACCGACGCATCTGCCAGGTGTCACGTGCCCTGCCCAGTGTCACGTGTCCTGCGCCAGCACGCCTTGCGGGTATCACGTGCCTTGCGCCGTCGCGCCTTCTGGGTGTCACGCTCCTGCACCGTCGCGTGCTCCTCGCGTCGCACTCTGCTGTAGTCACTCGTGGTGGAGCCGCGTGCCACCACAAGGCTTGCGGGCTCGCTTCACAGCACTGTCCCCCCTCATGGCCGCCCCCCGGTCAGACTCACGCGCCACGCCTGGAGCATCCCCACCCGCGGCCCCGCACCTGCTCCTGCTCCTGCTCCTGCTCCTTCTGCCCCCCGCCCCGGCTGCAGCCATGGCCCACAGACGCCCCCGGAGCCAGGGCGGCGCCTGGAGCCCCGACGTGGGTAGGACCCCTCCGCGCCAGACATGGCTGTGGTCCTAGTGTGCGGTTCGGAGTCCTTCCCCCCACTCCAGGGTGGAACCTGCCCTGCGCTGCCCTGGCTTCCCTTCCGTGCCCCCGCCCTTTCCGGGCCCTCCCTTCCCCAGGTCTCCCACCATGCCCCGTCTGTGCCCAGCCTGCCCTGCCGCTGCAGCCGCTCGCAGGCTCTGTCCATTTCTCCTCAGCCTGTGGCCATCGTTACATACAGGGGAAGATTTTGGGGGGCACGGATGCCCTGGAGCGGAGGTGGCCATGGCAGGTCAGTGTGCACTACAGAGGCTTCCACGTCTGCGGAGGGTCCATCATTGATGAGTACTGGGTCCTCTCAGCTGCCCACTGCTTCAACAGGTGAGCAGGCAGTGCCGGCAGCCATTCGCCTGGGGATGCAGGGTAGCAGGACTGAGCAGGTGGGCAGCGCCTGCTGGGACTGGTCAGGGATGGGGGACGAGGGGCCCAGCACTCAGCTCATCAGTGCGGCTTCTCCTTGCACAGGGCCGAGGGCTCCTTAGGGCCCCGGGTTCTCTGAGGCAGGGGTGGGGGACAGCGGGTCCTAGCACACAGCTCATCTTCTGCAGCCTCTCCTTACATGGGGCCAGGGGTTCTTTGAGGCCCCAGGTTCTCTGAGGCAGGGGTGGGACAGCGGGGCCCAGCACACAGCTCATCGGCTGAAGCCTCTCCTTGCACAGGGCTGAGGGCTCCTTAGGGCACTGGGTTCTCTGAGGCAGGGGGGAGCCATATCCTAGGACGAGAGGCAAGGTGGCATGACCCAGCAGGGCAAGAGGCATCCCTGGCAGATAGATTAGGAAAGACCTGCCCTCACAGGCATTCCCCACCACCCTGGGTGACCTGAATCTCCTGAGTCCTCCAGTGGCCCATGTCAGGACTTCTCTGGAGACAGTTCCGCCACACGGCCAGGCTCTCAGCTTGCTGGAAGCGTGCTTTTCCATGCCTCCCGGGGCCTGAGAACACACAGTGCCCTTGCTTCCCAGGGGCATGACACTCGAGTCACCATGCCCTTGTTCTCTGTCCTTCCAGGGACAAGAACATGGAGGCGTTTGACATATACGTGGGGCTGGTGGACCTCAGGCTTGCGGGCAATCACACCCAGTGGTTTGAGGTCAACAAGGTGATCGTGCACCCCACCTATGAAGTGTACCACCCTGTGGGAGGCGACGTGGCCCTGGTGCAGTTGAAGTCCCGCATCGTGTTTTCTGACTCTGTGCTCCCAGTGTGCATCGCATCCCCAGATGTGAACCTTCACAATGCCACTTGCTGGTCTACAGGGTGGGGACTCATCTCCCCACAAGGTAAGAGCACGGAGGGTCAGGCCTTTTGCCGGACCTGCAGAGGACCATGGCTCTGTGTTGCTATAGGGAAGAGAGAATCCCGTCGGTTATGGGGCTGCAGGTGTCTGGAGCCTGGAGCATCCACCCACCCGGCATTCTGTATGCTGTTTCACCCCAGCTATCTCTGTTGCGCACAGAGAAGCACTGACAGCTGCTGTGAGGACCCTAACACACAGACTTCCAAACAGTTTTCTTTAAGATGCAAAATCCAACGGGGAAACCATCTTTTTAAACATATTTAAAACAAATCTGTTAATTATTCTGGTTTTCTCTATAATGACCTCATATTGTCTTTCTAGGTGTATACCTAGTACCTTAGGATATTTACAGGATTTTTTAAAGATTTTATTTATTTATTTGACAGAGAGAGATATCACAAGTAGGCAGAGAGATAGGCAGAGAGAGGGGGAAGCAACCTCCCCACCGAGCCGAGATCCCGAAGCAGGGCTCAATCCCAGGACCCTGAGATCTGATCTGAAGGCAGAGGATTAACCCACTGAGCCATCCAGGTGCCCCAGGATATTTACAGTTATTGAAAACATTCTTTTTTATTATATTTGCTGACCAGTCACACCTGTTGATTTTTGCACACTAACTTTCAGCCACCTTATGGAATTCACTTTTAATAGCTTGTCAGTCAATTACTTGATTTAAAAAAATCATATGTCCTTCAAATAAAGACTGTTTCATCACTTCCTTTCCCATATTTTTTCCTTTATATATGTTTTATCGGTCTTATTGTAGTGGCTGAACCTCCAATTAGAAATGATGCTAGGTCTCCTTTTCCTGTTTTTTATTTTAATGAAAATGCTTCTAATGATTTACTATAAGCTTGTGGCCTGGCCTGGAGACTTTAGCTTGATATCTTACACCAGATTTAGAAAGTTTAATGTCTGCTTTACTTAATTAAAAATTTTATTGAGATTAGGGTTCTATAAATTCAAACTGGAAATTTATAATTTTAGGATGTTCAAAGTAATCCCATGGTAACAAAGAAAATAGCTGTAGAATTTACAGAAAAAGAAATTAAGAAGGAATTTAAACATTTCACTACAAAAAAAAATCATTTTTAACCCCAAAGAAGATAGAAATGCAGGAAATGAGGGACAAAAATCTATAAAGCCTAAAGAAAATGAAAAGCACCATGATTGAAGTAAGTCTCTCCTTATCAGAGATTGCTTTAAATGTAAATGGATTAAACTTTCCAATGGAAGGACAGATTAAAAGAATGGATAAAAATAAGCTGTGTGCTGTCTTTTGAGAGGCACTTGAGATCCAAAGGCACAAACAAGTGGAAGGTTAAAGGACAGGAAAAGACACCCTTGCAAATAGTGGCCAAAGGAGAGCAGAGTGGGCATACTAATAATATCAGAGAAAATAGACCCTAAAACAAAGAAGGCTACAAGAGACAAGAAAGGACATTACAGATGAATAAAATTTCCATACAGCAAGAAGATACAAGAATTATCCACACTTACACACCTAATGACAAAGCAACAACATGTATGAAGCAACAAAGGACAGAACTGAAGGGAGATATCAGCAGCTCTCCATTAGCGGTTGTGGGACCAATACGCCTCTCTCAGTAATGGGCTTAACAACCAGACAGAAGGTACATAAGGAAACTGAGGACTTAAACAGCACGGTACCCCAACCAGATCGGACAGACACAGACATCACCTGCTCCAGCCACACACACGTTCTCAGGTGCCGTTGGGATGTTTTGTCAGGCAGACCGTATGTTAGTACACAGGCGAGGTCTCAGTGGAGTTTAAAAGGTAAATGTCATACAAAGTAACTTCTCTGACTGCAACAGGATGAAACAGAAACCAATGATATGAAGAAAATAGAAAAATTCACAAAATTGTAGAAAGTAAAAAACACACATTTAAATAACCAATGGATCAAAGAAAAAAAAATCACCAGGGAAGTTATAAAATATTTGGAGATGAAAGGAAAGGAAAGGAAAAAAGAACAAGAAAGAAAAGACAACTTAAACCTTTAAGGGATGAGCAAAAGCAGTGCTAAGGGGGAAAATTAAAGTTGTAACATTTATTGCTTTATAAATACCTACATTTATAAAAGAAGAAAGACCTTGAACAAATAACTTCACTTTATGACCTAAGGAACTATAAAAAGAACAAACTAAGCCCAAAGCTAGCAGAAGGAAGAGAATAATAAAAATTAGAGCACAGAAAATGAAATACAGAATAGAAAAAAATAGTCAATGAGTCAAATGTCAGTTAAGTTTTTGAAAAGAGCAACAAAAGTAACAAACCTACATCTAGACTGACTTCAGAAATGAAACTGGAAACATCACTACTGTAATCACAGAAATAAAAGGATCACAAGAGATTACTAAAATAACTCTAAGCTAACAAATTCAATAACCCCCATGAAATGGAGAAATTCCTAGAAACACTCAAATTACCAAAACTGACTCCAGAAAAAGTTACAACACTGAATGAGTAAGTGAATCAATTTTTAAAAACATCTCAACAATTAAAGTCCAGGACAAGGTGACTTCCCTGATGAATACCAAACATTTAAAGAAAAATTAACATCAATTCTTCTCCAACTCTGAAAAAAAGAGAGGAGGGAACACTTCCCTCATTCTGTGGAGCCAACATGACACTGATACCAAAGCCAGACAGGAAAGCACAAGAAAAGATGATTACAGAGACTGTCCCTCATGAAAATACACATATAAACCCTCAATAAAACACCAGCAAACTGACTCCAACAGCACATTAAAAGGGTTGTGCACGCCAATGAAGTGGTATTCATCCCAGGAATACAAAGGGTAGCCAACACACAGAAATTAGCCAGTGTAACACAGCACACAAGGGAATGAAGGGGGAAACCCATACCTTCGTCTCTGGTGGTGCAGACGGAGCATGTGACAGGACCCACCGTCTCTTCATGATGAAATTCCACTCCCAAAGCAACTAGGAAGAGGTACTTCCTTGGCACAACCAAGGATGTTCATGAACAACCCACAACTAACACCGCAGTCAGTGCAGGAAGGCGAGCAGCTCATCCCTCAAACCAGAGCACGATGGGAAGCCCCCTCTCACCCCCAGGATTCTGTGCTGTGCCAGAAACTCCCAACAGTTCAATGAGGCAAAAAAGAGAACTAGAAATGAGATAAGAACTGTCTCTCTGATGACATGATGATACATATGGAAAATTCCAAGGAACCCTAAAAACAAATTTGCAAAACCAACTACAGACAAACAGTCTCAGTGGAAAGTTGCAGGGCACAAGATCAGCACAAAGACTGGCTGGGTGTCTTGTGCCTTCTGTGAACCATCACAGACAGACAGTGAAGAAGCAGTCCTACATTGTCCAGAAGAAACGCTACGTATGAGCAAATTAGTCCGTGGAGGTGGAAGACTGGTGCACCAAACATACAAATCTTGCCAAGAGAGATTCTGAAAGACCTCAGTAAATACATGGACAGCCCGTGTATCTGGGCTGGACTTAATACTGCCAAGAGGTCGGCATCAGCCCAAGTGACCTGCGTGTCCTGTGCAGTTGGCACCAGGGCTCCAACGGCTCTTCTGCAGAAGTGGAAAAACCGACCGTGGAGTTCGCGTGGAATTGGAAGGCCCCAGAATAGTCACAACAGTCCTAACAAAGACCAAAGCTGGACAGAGTCCTGCCCCCCACTCTCAAATCGTACCGCGACGTTACAGTGATCAAAACAGCATGATTTTAGCACAGACGTGTGAGTACGAGTATGCATGTGCATGTATGCATGAGTGTGCATGTGCATGGGAGTTGGGCGGCCGTGAGTGTGTGCACGTGGGCACACAAGTATGTGTGTGAGTGTGCATGTGTGTGACCTGCATGAGTACACACGTGTGTGCACATGCATGCAGGTGTGAGTTCAGGTGTGTGCACGTGAGTATACATGTCGGTGATGGGAGTGTGCACATGTGTGCATGTGGATGGTGGGTGAGTTCAGCTATGTGTGCACATGCGTGTGGGTGGTGGGTATGAGTTCGGGTGTGAGCGTGTCTTTGCCACATTTGCTGAAGGCTAGGTGTTACAAGAGAATGTTTAGGCTGAACTCTCTGCACCCCAAATAGACCTGGGGCAGGATCAGTCGGCCCGGAGAGGACTGGAGCCGGGTTGCGGGCTCTGCTGTGGCTGTGGCCATGTCTTCCATGCACTGGAGGCTCAGGTCCCTCCGTGAGGGCTGCTGGCTATGGGGCCTGGGGTGTTAATGGGTTCCTGCTCCAGCTTTCACCCCAGCATCTCTGCACACCCACAGCATGCTCTCACCTTACCTGACCCTTGTCGCTAGGATGGTGTTGAGGGGGTTGGAGCTGTGACTTCACTGGTTCAAACTGGTCCCAGGCCATGTTGTGGCCCTTTGGAGATGGGCCTCTGTGTACTCTGCTGCCACATTGGGACAGCCACGCTCCACTCGGTGTCCCCTCCCAGCTGGTGGAAGGCTTTTGCTCTGGGGGGCAGAGGGAGTTCCATGACAGCTGGCCACCCACCAGACACCTGCCTCGAGGTGCTCTCTCCCTGAGCCCTGCCCTGACTCCACCATTGTCTTGTGGGCGCCCAGTGGAGACCCAGGGGACAGACCTAGCAGTGGACACAAACCTCACATCTGGGTCCACAGGCCGCTCCTCAGGAAGGCATGGAAATCATGGCTGGCTCTGCCCACCTGCCTCTATGTTCCATGTCCTTCTTCGTGCTCCGATGCAGGCTCATTGCTCTGATCCTCCATCCGCCTGGCTCCATGCGGTCCTGCTCGGGGAGCAGGGCACCTCAGATCCTCTCTCTCCACCACTGTCCTGGGTAGTTGGCAGGACTATGTGCCCTGGACTGGCTAGAACTCGGCATTCCAAGCCCCTGTGAGCTCCAGGGGCTGCGGAGTCCATGCTGCCGCCCTCTGCCCACCCCATGCCGCCTGTACCCTCTGAGGGCATGGCGCAGGTCCCAGCAGCAGGCTGAGGGCACCAGGACCCCTGTGCCCTCTGGATCCCCTCCTATCCGCTTTTCCCTCCTTCTGGCATTCGCCTTGGGGTTCCAGACACCTGTGGGCCTCACAGCATGTCGCAGCCTGGGGAGTGGCCTTGCAGGGCAAGGGGTCCTCCAGGCCTGGCCCCATGTGTGGTTGCCCCTGTTCCTCTGTGGCAAGAGGGAACCACACTCCCATTACCCTGGGGGGCCTCGGCGGAGGTCCAGGCGGGTGGCTGGCTGACATGGTGGGCTGCAGGGTTCCCTGATGGCCTTTCCTGGACAGCCTCTCCCAGCACTGCAAACACTGGGTTTGTGGGCTCTCTGGCTGTGCATTTCCATTTGCACCGTCTGCCTCTTGTGTGGCTGGATGTGACCCAGCCAGCACAGATAGCAGCCACAAACACGGCTAACTTCTACTTTCTGTCTTCTTCCCCCCAGGTGCACATTCATTAGGTCCAAAACTGATTCCCCGGGTGCTCCCTGTCTTTCCCCAAACAAGCACCCTGCATTCCTTTGACACCAGGGTCATGTGGGTCTGCAGTGTGTGCAAACAGCTCTTCTTTAGCTGAATGAAGCAAGGCCAGAGCCACGGGACCCACTCGCACATGGGCCTGGAGAGCACAGGTTTCTGGGACCAATTGCTGTGCCCATCAGGGTAGAGCCAGGCACACGGGGTGACACACAAAACCCAGAGGCCCATCTTGCATCACGGTCAGCCCCTCGTTCAGGGACCGGACTGACAGAGGCCCTGTCACTTGGGCCTGCTGTCGCAGGAGGGATGGGCTCCTGCTGCTCCTTCGGGCAGAATTCTGAGACATTTCTGCTGCCACTCGCTGACCAAAGTCTGATGCCCCCGTGCAGACAGGACTACAGGGTGAGCCTGCCAGTCTCTCACCAGACTTGCACCCCTTTCTGACAGGCTATGTCCCCAACAAGCTGCAGGAGGTACAGATACCTCTGATCCCATTGCCCCTGTGCCGGCTGCTCTACGGACACCTGTCGTACATCATGCTGGACATGCTGTGTGCCGGGGACATCAGGGACATGAGGACCGTGTGCGAGGTGCATCCCACGGAGGGGCCGAGGCCAAGCCTGGGATTTCAGACACTCACCTGTGTTGAGCCAGGGGTACTTCTGGGTGGGTGGTAGTTCCGGACAGCTGGTCCCCTGCAGGCCTCAAAAGCACAGCATCATGTGGCCTTCAGCTGGGTGGGGGAGCCTGGGGTGGCTTGGGCACCGCAGTCCACTCCCAGGGCCCTGTGGAACCCAGCGCTGCTGGAGCAACCCAGGTTCCACATGGGCCCAGGGGCCTTGCCCACTGCTGTCATCTTATGCCACCCACCCTGTGCAGGCAGGACAGTGGCAAGAGCTCAGTCTGCCTGCACCAGAGCCTCGGCCCTGGCGGGTGGGGCCAAGGGCGTGGCAGTGCCCAGGGTCCCCCTCGTGCAGGAAGCTGCAGGCCCTGGACTCCCCACTCATGGGAAAATCTTCTTCTCTTCCAGGGTGACTCTGGGGGTCCACTCGTCTGTGAATTCAACCACACCTGGTTGCAGGTTGGCATAGTGAGCTGGGGCCGTGGGTGCATGTACCCTATGTATCCTGCAGTCTACGCCCGCGTCTCCTACTTCTCCAAATGGATCCATTACCACATGGAGCACACACCCCCACCTTCTCAGCCACTCCCCGCCCTCGCCCGCATGCTGGGGGTCTCTGTCAGCGTCCTTGTGGCCCTGCTGGCTGTCCTGCCCATGTTGTGAGGGCTGAGGGCCCATCCTGACCTACTCAGACTGCATGCCTCTGTCCCTGTCCAGCTCAGCCCCTCGGGTCTCCTCACACCTGAGTGAGGTTAGGGCCACAGCAGGCCCAGATGTGGGGCGAGATCCAACCACAGAAAGGCAGAGCACCTTGGCTCAGTGCTCTGGGCTGATATTTGGGAAGATATTAAATGTTGGCCAAGTGAGCATCCCAGAAATCCTGCGTCATCTGTCCACCCAGAGCACAGGCTCCCTCACGAAGACAGAGTATGTCCATCAGCTGAAGCTCAGTGGCCTTGTCGGGGTGACAGGCAGCAGGGTGAGAAGCCCTGACCCAGCCATCTAGAAAAGACGGCCTCACAAGCGCTGGTGTCCAGGTTCAACCCAGAGCCAGACAGATGGCGGGTCATTGATTTACATGCTCAGACCCGTCAAGATCAGAGTCTTTAGACTTTTTATACCAAAAATTCCAGTATGAACATTGGAAGATATGAGCTGAGAGTAAGCACACAGAAGGAGTAAAAAAGGTGAAACCAGAAATCAGTGGGCTGAGCACCACGAAAATACTAACATTCTAAAAGTCTGGCTTTGGGGGCACCTGGGTGGCCCAGTGGGTTAAGCCTTTGCCTTCAGCTCAGGTCATAATCCCAGGGTCCTGGGATCGAGCTCCACATCAGTCTCTCTGCTCAGCAGGGAGCCTGCTTCCCCCTCTCTCTCTGCCTTCCTCTCTGCCTTCTTGTGATCTCTGTCTGTCAAATAAATAAATAAAATCTTTATTAAAAAAAAAGTCTGGCTTTGGAAAAAAATCTAAAACTAAAAAAATCACTAACTTAATCAAGATATGAGATCAACACACAAAACAAGAAATGGCAAGGTAAAAGTACATATTAAACACAGACAATTTCAGAAATCATAAGAGGTATTGTGTGATCCTATGTAAATAAAGGTAAAATGAGAAGTTTCACTTTTTAGCAAACCAGTGACATACCAAAGCTAATGCCCATAGAGATGTAAGGTGTACATAAACCAGAGTCTGGAGGAGAAACGGAGGCATTTCAGGAAGAACTTCCACTCCGAGTAGCAGCCCTTGTTCAGATGGTTTACCTTGGAGGCCATTAAACCTCCCATGATGGGGCTGTCCCTGTGCTTCCATGCAGCCCACACGCGGCCCAGGGAGAGCCTTCCAGACTCACACTGGCGTCGTGTGTGTGAACACATCTAACCATGCACAAGCAGCATATGGTTCAGAAACCCTGGTGAAGGGCAAGCAGACAGAATCCAGCCAGGTTTCGCAATGGCCTGTAAGCAAGCAGGCACTATTCCAATAATGCAAGGAAACCCATGGACACAAGTCACCTAGTAAATCATTCACTAAGGAGAGTAATACTGATGGAGAGGCTCTTAAAAATTCAAAACCCATTTCCAAAAAAAAGGAGAGAGAGAAAAGATAGCAATCAGTGGATAATAAGACACACTCCCGCCTTGCCTGAACACCAACCTTCCCTTGTGGGGAGACAGAATGCATGCGTACTGAGGCTGGGTCACTAGACGATGCTCCTGTGTCCAGCCTGTTGGAAGAGTAGCCACCATAGCTGCACAAGGGATGATCCAGGGAAGCAGGAGAGGGCCGTGGAAGAAATCTCAGAAACTGAGATGATATGAGAAACTCCCAGAAGCAGTAAGAACATCCAGCAAAGCCACTGGACAAAACAGGACCAAAGCAGAACCTATTCCTACTGGAAGACAGACAACAGAAGAGAAGACCCCTTTACAGTAGCAGCCGGAGACAGAGGGTGCTGATGGCCTCAACAAGAAATGTGAAAATCCACACGAAGAAACTTTTAGAATGCTCCTGGGGGGACAGAATAAAAGAAAAAGTAGATTTGAATGAATGTTAACATAGTCTGTTTCTCAGGCAGATCAACCCAAGTGTGTGCTCATGCATGTGTATGTATGTGCATGCCTTGTGTGTATATGTGTGCATGTGTATGTGGTATGCCTGTGTGTTTTACATGCATGTGTGTTCATGTGCCTGCATTGCATGCATGTATATGTGTGTGCACATCTGTGTGCACATGTGTGTATGTGCACATGTGTATGTGCATAAATGTGTGCACGTGTGTCTGTGTTGCATTGTTCCACTGCTCTGTGTGTCTGTTTTTGTGCCAATACCATGCTGTCTTGGTGATCACAGCTTTGTAGTAAAGCTTGAAATCAGGCAACGTGATGCCCCCAGTTTTGTTTTTCTTTTTCATCATTCTCTTGGTGATTCAGGATTTTTTCTGGTCCCATGTTGGGCACAGCAAAGATGGCGCTGGCCTGCCTTCTCTTCCGGCTAGAAAAGGCGCCACCGGGGCAGTATTGGCGCCAACGTGGCGGTTTCGGTTCCGCATATCTCTGATATTTCCTCCTCTCGCCCAACACACCCTACCCAGTTACTGACTACGTAACCAAACCCCATAGGCTCTCTCCCCGCTGACCTCATTTCCCATCCTCTACCCAATATAAGCTGCACCCCACTCAATAAAGTGAGATCCTGCTTCGACAGATCCCCAAGTCTGGTGTGGTTCGTTAATGCGCCTGGACTCGCGACACTCGCCATCCCGCTCAGCCCCAAGGGGAGCTACCGGCTGGCCCGGACGCTCTCCTGGTGCCTGTCGGCCCGCAAAACCTACCGGAGTCCGACAGTCCCATACAAAGGAAACAGTCAACAAGACAAAGAGACAACCCACGAAATGGGAGAAGATATTTGCAAATGACAGTACAGACAATGGCTGATATCCAAGATCTATAACCTATGCCTCAAACTCAACACACACAAAACAGATAATGAAGTCAAAAAATGGGCAGAAGAAATGAACAGTCACTTCTCCAAATAAGACATACAAATGGCTATCAGACACATGAAAAAATGTTCATCACCACTAGCCATCAGGGAGATTCAAATCAAAACCACATTGAGATATCACCTTACACCACTTAGAATGGCCAAAAGTAACAAGACAGTGTTGGAGAGGATGTGGAGAAAGGGGAGCCTCTTATACTGTTGGTGGGAATGCAAGTTGGTGCAGCCACTATGGAAAACAGTGTGGAGATTCCTGAAGAAATTAAAAATAGAGCTTCCCTATGACCCTGCAATTGCACTACTGGGTATTTACCCCAAGGATACAGATGTAGTGAAAAGAAGGGCCATCTGTACCCCAATGTTTATAGCAGCAATGGCCATGGTCGCCAAACTGTGGAAAGAACCAAGATGCCCTTCAAGGGACAAATGGATAAGGAAGATGTGGTCCATATACACTATGGAGTATTATGCCTCCATCAGAAAGGATGAATACCCAACTTTTATATGAACATGGATGGAACTGGAGAGGATTGTGCTGAGTAAAATAAGTCAGGCAGAGAAAGACTATTATATGGCTTCAGTTATATGTGGAGCATAAGGAATAGCACAGAGGACCATAGGAGAAGAGAGGGAAATCCAAAGGGAGAGAAATCAGAAAGGGAGATGAACCATGAGAGACTATAGACCCCAAGATACAATCTGGGGGTTCAAAGGGGAGGAGGGAGGGAGGGGGTAACAGGGTGATGGGTATTCAGGAGGGCACATGCTATCATGAGCACTGTCATACATAACTAATGAATCATTGAACACTACATCAAAAACTAATGCTATACCATACAGTGGCTGACTGAGCATAATTTTTAAAAAGAGAAAAATTAAAGACCTAAATAAATGGAAAGATATCCTGGATTCATAGATCAGAAGACCTAATATTGTCCACCCTACCCTATCATTGCATGAACACCTTTCCCCACCCCCGGCCCCCATCTCCTGGGAGCCCTACAAGCAGCTGTTGGAAGATGACAATGCCAGAGGGTTGGCCCAGACAGCATACTGCTACTTCACCTAGAACGCTGCCAGGATGGAGGACTATGGCCATCATACCAGACCAGGCTCTGTGTGTACCTGGTTGAGCCCCTGAGCTGCAGGTCTGCTGGGCCTTGACCAACAGGAGAACTCAGGATGGGCACAACTGAAGGAAGGGACACAAAGGATGTGCCCGGGCATCTCTGGCTCTTCCATGCCCAGCTGTGACCAGAAGTGTCAGGCTGCTCATGGGTAAGGCCCCAAGCTACCACTAGCCCAGGGTGGTGAAGGTGGCAGGATGTGGAATGGGGGCTGGAGGAAATGGTGGTAAACATCCCAGGGCTCAGGACCAACAGCAGCAGCAGGCTCATGGCTTATCCCACTGTCTTCAACATTCTCTCAGAATTAGGGCCAAAAGAATCCCAAGGAAGTGGGCAGACAGAGTGTTTTAATAAGAGAAGCGAGGATGTGGTGGATGCCCTTGGCTTCCCTGCCAGACCCTCCATAGCAGCCAAGGTCCCTGCAGCTGGCATCTGGCATGATGGCCAGAGCAGCTTACCACTGGCCGTGCTAAGGAGAGCTGTCCTTATCCCAGTGGGAGTGCCTGCCTGGGAGGATAGCTCTGCCCCTGCAGGGCATACCTCAGCCAGGGACCATGGTCTGGCCAGAGGGATGGCCAGCTCCTTGCCACAAGGTGGCAACCACTGTGTCCCCATCTCTTGAGCACCACCTTCCCCTCATGCTTCAATGTGGACCATGCCATGGCTGGGCTTCCTCTTCTGCCTCTGTGGCTAACCCACGCCCCTCTTCCTGAGAGAGTCTGATTCTGTAAATTCAATCAGTTCAACCTAAGCCCCATTATCATGTACAACAGAATGAAAATATCTGCTTAGGAAAAAAGTCTAGCAAAATATGGACAGGGTCTCTACCTTCAAAACCCAGGACAGTATTGAGAGAAATGACAGATTCCCTAAACAAACAGAAAGCCAAATCATGGGCATGAGTACGTGAGTAGGAACACCAATACTGTAAGGGGTTACACTGGACTAGAAAGTCAATGCTATTTCATTAAAAATCCCATCGTGCTGTGTGAATTGACAAGCTGATCCTAAAACTCATGTAGAAGTGCAAAGGCACAAACAGCTATGACATGCTTGCAGCCACCAAGCGCAGTGGGAATATTTATTTGCTTGAATACAATAAGGCCACAGTGACAAGGAGAGGGAGGTGCTGGTGTGCCAGTAAACAAATGAGGCAAGAATGGAATAGATAGTGGAGGAGCACGCAGATGTGCACATGGACACCTGATGCTGATGGAGGAGAAAGAGTGTTGGTGCTTTCCATAACCACCTGCATAGTGAGAAGCTCAGATCACAGCTTCTACCTTGCCAGCTCGAGTTGTACAGATATCCAACTGTGAAAGACAAAACAAAGCCTCTAGAAGATCATGTAAAATATTTTCATAACATAATTCATAAAATATTTCATAACCCAGTTTCATAACCTGGTTGTAGGCAAATAATTCTTTAAAAGGTGTATCACACATAAAAAGTTATGAGGGAAAATATGAAAATTTTGACATAATTAAAACTTTCTCTTCATTAGAAGACATTAATAAGATAGAGAAAAGCCATTGGGTTTAAAAAATTATTTGTCACACGTAAAACTGACAAATGTAAGGAATTCCAAAAAAATTGAGAAAAGACTGACAATCAAATCCAACCCAAGGATAAGAGACTTAAATGGACACCTTATAAAAGAGGTTATCCCAATGGCCACCACCATTACTCATCAGGAAAAGGCAAAATTAAAGTGTAATGAAATGCAACTACATACGCAACATAATACCTAACATTTAAAAAATAAAATAAAACCTGGCCATGTAGAAGAGCTAGAATTCTCATACGCTTCCAGGGAAAGTTTAAATTGATTCAACTGGTTTGGTATTACCTACTCAAGTCAAATATGTTTTCATCCTTTGACCTAGCAATCCCTGTTTAGGTATACACCAAAAAAAAAAAGCATCCATGTGTACAGCAAGGAATGTGAAGAAGGTATGCTCATAGGCTCATTATTCCCAATTGTCCCAAACATGGGGAAAAAACAAATAACCAGCAACAGAAAAGGGTCTTTAAAAATAGTGGTAGTTTCATGGCACCTGGGTGGTTCAGTCAGTTAAGTGTCTGCCTTTGGCTCAGGTCATGATCCCAGAGTCCTAGGACTGAGCCTCATATCTGGCTCCCGGCTCAGCAGGGATTCTGCTTCGCCCTCTGCCCTTCACCCTGCTTGTGCTCTCTCTCTCTCATTCCCTCTCAAATAAGTAAACAAAAATCTTAAAAAAAAAAATAGTGGTAGATTCATGCCATGGAATACTATGCAGCAGTGAAAAGGCTACAACAAGAAACAGCAGTTGTAGCAGCAGTTGGTTGAGAGTCTGCCTTTAGCTCAGGTCATGATTCCAGAGTCCTGGAATCAAGTCCTACATCAGGCTCTTTGCTCAGCGGGAAGACTGCTTCTCCCTCTCATTCTGCCATCCCCCTGCTTATGCACTCTCTCTCTCTCTTTCTCTGACAAAGGAATAAATAAAATCTTAAAAAATATATATGCAGCAACCTCACAACTCTACTATTGAGCAAAAAAAGCTGAACACAACAGATGATATACTACATAGTTGCATGCAAAACTGAACTATCGTGGACAAGAATGCAGGTTTACAGAAAAGTAAAGAAATTACTTGTATAAAGTCAAGATAGTGGTTGCCTAAAGGAAGTCTCCAGTTTTCCTCCTCCTGGAGGGAGGGAATTATTGGGAGGAGCCCAGATGCATCTGATGTACCAATCACCTTTTATTCTTGATCTGGGTGGAGTTCCCATAATAAAAGAAATTCCTTTATGACCATTTTCAGTGGCTCAATCTTCTTTTTTTTTAATTTCTGTATCAGTGTTATTTTTCAAATGGAATACTTTTTGAAATGAAGAGTGAAGAGTACAATTACACAGCTAGCACATAAAAACAAACCTTCAGGAATTAACAGACCTTTTTTTTCATTTTTTTAAATTTATTTTCAACGTAACAGTATTCATTGTTTTTGCACCACACCCAGTGCTCCATGCAATCCATGCCCTCTCTAATACCCACCACCTGGTTCCCCCAACCTCCTACCCCTTGCCCCTTCAAACCCCTCAGATTGTTTTTCAGAGTCCATAGTCTCTCATAGTTCACCTCCCCTTCCAATTTCCCTCAACTCCCTTCTCCTCCCTAACTCCCCTTGTCCTCCATGCTATTTGTTAAACTCCACAAATAAGTGAAACCATATGATAATTGACTCTCTCTGCTTGACTTATTTCACTCAGCATAATCTCTTCCAGTCCCGTCCATGTTGCTACAAAAGTTGGGTATTCATCCTTTCTGATGGAGGCAGAAGACTCCATAGTGTATATGGACCACATCTTCCTTATCCATTTGTCCATTGAAGGGCATCTTGGTTCTTTCCACAGTTTGGCGACCATGGCTATAAACATTGGGGTACAGATGGCCCTTCTTTTCACAATATCTGTATCTTTGGGATAAATACCCAGGAGTGCAATGGCAGGGTCATAGGGAAGTTCTCTTTTTAATTTCTCGAGGAATCTCCATACTGTTCTCCAAAGAGGCTGCACCAACTTGCATTCCCACCAACAGTGGAAAAGGGTTCCCCTTTCTCCACATCCCCCCCAACACATGTTGTTTCCTGTCTTGCTAATTTTGGCCATTCTAAGTGGTGTAAGGTGGTGTAAGTGGTGTAAGGTAATTCCTCAATGTAGGAATTAACAGACTTTTAACATCATTTCTAAAAATGTAAATTGTAATCACGGACAAAAATTTTAAAACATGTGGATGGGCCAGCAGATTAGACACAATTGAAGAGAGAAGTAGTAAAGCAGAAGGCACGCCAAATGAACTTATCCAGAATGCAGCAGAGGTGAGAAGATGGAGAATAGGAGAGACTGAGAGACACAAGTATTATAGAAAGTGGACCTGATCTGTATCTGTCCAGAAACTCTGAAGAAGAAAATGGTGAGCATTAATTTAGGAATGGCCATATACATTAAGAGAATTATACAGTAAGAGAATTTTCCAGAACTGAAAAATATAAGACCCTAGAAATAAACCCACAATTCTATGGTCAATTAATCTATGACAAAGCAGAAAATAATGTCTAATGGAAAAAAGACAGTCTCTTCAACAAATGTCATGGGATAACTGGACAACCACATGCAGAAGAATGAAACTGGACCACTTTCTTACACCATACCCCAAAATAAACTCAAAACGGATGAAAGATCTAAGTGTGAGACAAGAATCCATCAAAATCCTAAAGGAGAACATAGGCAGCAACCTTTTTTACCTCAGCCACAGTAACTTCTTTCAAGAGATGTCTCCAAAGGGTAACCTCTTACACCATTGGTGGGAATGCAAGTTTGTGCAGCCACTATGGAAAACAGTGTGGAGATTCCTTAAGAAATTAAAAATAGATCTTCCCTATGACCCTGCAATTGCACTACTGGGTATTTACCCCAGAGATACAGATGTAGTGAAAAGAAGGGTCATCTGTACCCCAATGTTCATAGCAGCAATGGCCACAGTTGCTCAACCGTGGCAAAAGACCAGACATCCATCAACAGGTGAGTAATAAAGAAGATGTGGTAATATGTATAACAGAATAGTGCCCAGACATAAAGTTAATGAAATCTTACCATATACAATGACGTGGATGGAACTGGGGGTATTATGGTATAATGCTAAGTGAAATAAGTCAGAGAAAGACAAATACCTTATGATTTCACTTGTAGCATAATTTAGGAAACAAAACAAACAAGTGAACAGAAAAAAAAAGAATGAAACAAGGAGGCAAACACAGAAAGACTGTTGCCTACAGAGAACACACTCATGGTGACCAGAGGGAAGGTGGGTGGGGGGTCAGGTGAAACAGGTGATGAGCTCTAAGGAGGGCACCTGTCGTGATGAACAGCAGGTGGCATGTGGAAGAGCAGAATGGCTGTATTGCCTGAATCTAACAGAACACGATGTGTTTGTTGCACTGCAAAACAAAGGAGAGGAGAAGGGTAAAGCCACAGGTGCAGAAAGTGCATCATCACTAACCAAAACATGCTGCAGGCCAGTTGAGGAACCTCAACAGCAAAGAGACTATCTTGCAGGAACCAGACAGAGAGGAGAAACCCGCAGCACAGGAGAGCGGTGCAGACCTGCCATCAGCAGGTGCACCTTCCCTGTGCCTTCTTGTGGCCCTTCCATGGCTCATGTGCCCCGTGTGGGGAAGTGGAGACATGTGCACTGGGGGCAGACGTGGAACAGCGTCCATACTGTCACCTTGGTTTCCTGGGGGCAGGTTCTGGAGAAAACCACCTCCCCCTCCTGGAGGAGAGAACTCAGTCCTGCCCTGGAGGGGTCTTTGCGGGGAGAAACTGAAGCCTGGAGACAGACACTGAAGTCTGCCGACATCCAACGGTTGGCTTGGCATAGACCCGGAGGCAAAACCAACTGAGGCACCACACCCAATTCCCACCCACAAAAAGGGCGGAAAATAACCGTCTTGGGCCAGTAAGTATTAGCGTCATTTGTTAGGCAGCAACAAATCCCCAACATCTTAGAGTAACAACTGCAAATTTGTGAGACCACAGAAGCCAGCCTGGAGTGGCGCACAGAGCATATGTGCTTGTCCAGGACAAAAACAAAACAACCGTCCAGAGATGAACAGAAAGGGAGGGACAACAGCAGGGCCCACTGTCAGGAAGGGCTGGGGCAAGAAGGCCATCCTTGGTGGGACAGGCACGTGTGAGAGGGAAGGTGAGTGACATGAAAGGGCTGTGCACCCAACTGCAGACAGACACTGTCCAGGAGGCGGTCGGCCAGTGTCGGACCTGTGAGCCGAAGTCAGAACTAAATGGAGTGATGGGAGCTCCAGCACTCTTGGGGGTCTTTGCTGTCTTGGGACTGGTCAGTGTTACCTCAGTCTTGGTGGAACAGGTGGGAAAGGGCTCCAGGGGCAGCCCTGGAACAGACAGATGGCACATGGGGCCCAGGAAGGGAGGGAAGGCTATTAAAGCAAACTCTGAAGAGCATGGGACTCTCGATCTCAAAGTGGTGAGTTCCAGCCCCACTGTACCGAAAAATACAAGCTTTAAGAATAAATACATAAAACAACATGAAAAGCAAGGAAAGAAAGTAGAGAAGAGGAAGATGGGTCCAAGTGGAATAGAAGTGTAAGAGGACAGGAACAAGTCCAAGCATGACCCAATCACTGCGGAGGGCAAGGAGGACAGGGCCACAGCTCCAGCTGGTTGTGGCCGAAGTCAAGGGCAAGAACAAGGGCCAAGAGACACCAGGCTGGGAGTGGCCCAAAGGAAGCCCCAAGTGACAAGGAGGGAGCGGGAGGGGGGGGGAGAAGGGGGAGGGGGGGCACCAGGGGAAGGAGGGAGGAGGGGAGGAGGGCCAGGGAAAGAAGGGGGAGGTAGGTGAGAAGGGGAGGAGGGGGCAGGTGAGAGGAGGAAGCACTGGGAGAAGGGGCACAGGTCCCACCAGGCCTCTTCGGTCCTAATGGGGAAGCCAAGACACCCTTTCCCCTCAGGTGGGTCCAATTCTAGGATCTGAGCCCCCGCGGAGGTAGACAAGCCAGGGGACCCCCATCAAGCCCTTTGTCCTGTCAGGACACCAAGCAAGCCCAGGGCCTTGGTCCCATGGTGGAGGAGCACCTCTGGCCTACCCAGCCCACCTGCCAGATGTGCTGCTGGAGGAGTGCTGGGCAAGGGGCACACAGGGGGCAGGCCAGCAGGAGCTCATCTAGCTGCAAGCAGACATGTCCTGCCACAGTGTCCAATGACCACACAGGTGACAGGGGCAACACAGGCTTCCTGCTGAACAGATGAGCTCTGTAAAGCTGTCCTGTGCCAGCAGAGGGGGGCAGAGGGTGAGGGGTGCAGACAGGCCCAGGAGCACTCCCAGCCCCCACTGGGCAGAGGTACACAAGTCCTGAGAGACCCCGGCTCCACGTTTCTGGCTTGAGGTCTCCTGAAGCCATGGGCTTCTGCACCAAAGTTTGGTACCCCACCCCAGGCTTGCCTACTGTGGTGCCCAGCCAGAGAGCAGGGACCTCGGCCCCAGGACAGCCCTCAGGAGCCGCAGAGTTTTCCCCACCAGGCTTACCAAGGAGGGTACTCAGCCAGGACATGCTGTTTCAGGGGGAGGAGGATGGAGAGCTGTGTGTGGGTGGTCAGCTGACAGTTCCGACAGAACTGGGGCCTGCTGCTCCATCTGTCCATCGGTTCAGCTGTCTGTCTGGCTGGCAGTGGACACCCATTGTCGGATGGCTCAGCTCCCTCCAGCCTCACCTCCTGTGGCCCAGACTGACTGATGGCCTCTCCCAGCAGCCGCTGAGCGTGCGTTTGGTGGGGATACATGGAGGCCACTCGGAGGACGCACCTGCTGACCCCCTTGCTCCCCACCAAGTTCTGCACCTCACACAGTGGTGTCCAGGGGTGAGGGTCTGCGAGACTCCCACTACTCAGAAGGTCTCAAGGCTTAACAGAAGGGATACTCTCCGGCCCCAAATGCCAGAAGTCAGACAGTCCCCACCCCAATCCAGAGCCAGCTGGCCCCTGGGCATGCACACTAAGTAATGACATGGTCCCTCGAGCCCCCTGCAACTGCTCAGAGAAAGCTGTGCGCAGCCCGCAGCGAGGCGGAGGCGGTGGACTAACCCTCACCCCACCCCACCCCACCCCATCCGCCCAAAGCCCATCCAGGCCAGAAGCTGCTGCTACCCTGAAGGGGGAGAGACCCTGAGAGGGAACAGGAGGGCCACACAGCCCACGCCAGCCCACGCCCTGACTCCAGTGTGTCCCCTGGGTTGTGATGCCTGCCTGGGACTCCACCACGTGGCTCCTGGAATCACACCTGCGACAAATGTCATTGGGATCTCCCGCAGGGCACAGCGCTTCTGAGCAGACGCTTGTGTTGGGCAGCTCAGCGGGGCTTCTGCGGAGAATGGAGGTCTCGGCCTCCAACCCTGCCGAGACCTGGCGGGGGGTGGGGATGGCCGCCGCTCCGGGAACCGCTCCTAGACGCAGGACAGACGGTTTCTAGGGCGGGAAGACACAGCCCCTTCCTGGTCCCGCGGCAGGCCCCTCCTCGCCCAGAGGGGCGGGCCTCTGGCCGCCGCTCTGGTCGGTGGGGCAGACCGTACCGGGCGTGGCCCCGCCTCTCGAGGGGTCGCAGAGAACACAGGACGCCCGCAGCCCCCGGAGACCCCGCCCCCAGCCCTGCTGCTGTGGCTACGCCGCAGCTCCCAGCACCCGTAGGCCTGCGGGAGCCTCCGCCACTGCCCTCGCCGCTTCCCCAGCGGTCCCCACGCACCCCCCCCCCGCACTCCCCAGCGCCCCGTTCCGCCCGAGACCCCGCCCCTCTCCGCGCGCCTCCCGGGCCCCCCCTTGGAGGTCCCGCCCTCGCCCCGCCCCCTCGCAGGCCCCCGGGAGCCCTCCCTTGCCCCGCCCCGCCCCGCCCCTCCGGAGACCCTTCCCGGCTGGAAGGGCCCTCGCCCCGCCCCTTGCAGTCCCCAGCCCCAAGCCTGACCCACTTGCTCCCTGCCCCTGGAACACCGGACCAGGCGGACCTGGAGCTGTGTCCCCCCGAGCGGCGCATGCAGGGTAGCTGGTTCTGGGCGCAAAGCCCAGGTCGGGTGCTTGTTGGGGCGGGCGCGCGGTCCTGCCAGCCCGGGTCTGAGGGCACCTGCGCACCCAAGCAAAGCCCCTCTGCCCGTTTGCAGGTGAGTAGCCTGCGGGAATGCACACCTGGCAGCCGGCTTAGATACTCCCCCCCCCCCCCCAAGAGTGCTTCGGCCCACCACCGCCAGTGCCAAGGACAGTCAGCGCTTGAGGCTGCGATGGACTGCCCCATCTTCAGAAGGGCTGGAGCCAGACCCCACCCGAGGGAAATAGGTAGAGGGGTAGAGTCCCCCCCTCACCCACTGACAGTGGCCTGAATGCCCCCACCACCGTCGGGGGTGGGGGGTGCGTCTTCAAACTCTGATGGTCCCAGAACTCCTTCAAGAGAGGCCCATCGGAAGTGCCGCAGCCCCAGCCCAGACCCAGCACAGCCCCAGACCTGGGGACCTCAAGATTCCCCAGACCCCAGCCCCAAACTCACACCCTCCACCCTCAGGCCAGGCGGAGAGCCCATAACCAAAGCAGAGATGGAGCTGGCCGGCTCTGCTGGGGTCAGGGAAGAGGTGGGCTGCGCAAGGTTTCCACCTGCCCACCCAGGCTCACAGGCTCCATCTCCCCAGTGACCCTGGCCTGGCTGATCGCAAAAACAGCCCTTCCTTCACGGGCCCCATGCTGCTGTGCCTCTCCACGGAGCTTAATGCCCAAAAGAGACCCAGGCTTCGACTGCCTGGCTGGGGCCAGGACAGAACCCAGGAGCAGATCGTATACAGCTCCCTCCCTCCATGTCCATCTCAGAGGGCCAGCGGGTCAGCTGGGGCAGCCCCAATGGGGTAGGGGACGGTTCTCACACTCCACCAGCTCCCCAGCCCTGGCCAGAGCTTGCCAACATAGCACATACATACCAGCAGCCAGGATCTCTGGGTGGAATTACAGCGTCAGTTCCCAGCCTCCCCTCACCTCCACCATCTCTGGGATGCTCTCCCAGGACTGCTGGGATCCCAGCTGTCCCTCCCAGAAGAGAACTGAGAACTTCCCACCGCTGTGTTAGGCTTGAGGGGGAGGGGGAAGGGAACTGGGAAGGGGTGTGCTACAGGGAGCAGGGCAAGATCAGAGGTGGGCTGGTGGGGCTCCTGGTCTGAGGGGTCCCACCCACAGGGGCTTAGTCCTGAGGAGGAGGGGCTGCTGGGGTCGTTTCTAGAGCCCCTTCAGGACGCCCCCAGAACCCCCTCCCCCAGAATCCCTTCCCCTAGAACCTCCTCTCCCAGAAGTCCTGTGCTTGCCTCCTTCTCCCCCTCCAGGGAGCCAGCCCATCTCTCAGCTCCTAAGTGGGGCTTTTGGTTCTTTAGGAATCTCCCACCCCATAAAAGGATCACCGCTATATGCAGTCCAGAACCTCTGGAAACAGCTAGCACTGTCCTACCAGCAGCCTGGGAGAGGGGCTGCTCTGAGTGTGGGAAACGGGGTGTGCTTGCTGGGTCTCGGTCACTCGGCAGGCTGGTTGCCGTGGTCTGGTCACCACAGCCAGCCTATCCTTGGATGGTGTGGGAGGGACAGCTGCTGCACAGCCCTGCCACATGCCCTCCCACTGACTCCCAGACCTAGGTCCCTCCCAGGAACGTCCGGAGGGGTCAGGTGGGGGTTGACAACAAACGTCTCTGATTAATAAAAGTTTGATGGCAATTTCATATGTTGATGCGGATCCTAAATGTTCTCCAGGAACATCTGGCAGAGGTGGAGCCCTGTTTACACTCACAATGAGAGCGTTTTTTCCAGATCCTCAGCCTGTCTCCTGCTCTGGGCCCCTCTCGGGGCTCTGGGCTGCCACTACATCTCCGAGGCCTGGGCCCACCCCTCACTCAGGAGCAGACACTCCCTGGGACAGGAGCCAGAAGCCAGGCCCTCCAGCTCTTCCCTCCCACCTATGCCGGCCCCTCCCTCCCACCCAGAGGATCCCAAATTTCCTCCTCTTCTGGGGCTAGGAAGTCCTTCCTTCCCTGATGCTGCCAGTCCCCCAGGTGCACAGTCTGGGGGCTGTGGCCCCCCCTTGGCCCTTACTGTGGCCACCCCCACCTTCCCCTGCCACTAACCCATCCCCGTGGGCTGGGGGCTTCAGCCTATAAATGACAGGGCAAACCAAATGAGGGTCTGTCTGAGGTGATGGCAAGAGAGAGTTGAACTCCAGGAGCAGATTGGGCCCAGGGCCGCCCTGCAGGGGAGGGGTCGGGGGAAGGGGTGCCCAGGGCTGACCTGCAGAGGAGGATTCAGGAGGGGGTCCCTGCAGGATCAGCACCACCCCAGCTCCACTACTGGCACAACCCCCCAGGGTTGCAGACGTCTTCAGCAAAGGTCTCCTTTGGGGGTATGTGGGAACTCAGAGAAGACGAGGCTGGTTCCCACCACAACTATGCAAAGGGGTAAGAGCTGGGTGAGGCTCCCTGCTTACGCCCCCAGGACCCAGTCCCTAACCCAGGGCAGCAGGTAGGCAGTGAGCAGGCAGTCCTGTGCTGAGGCCAGGGGACCCAGGCTGAGAATCCCCGACCCTTGGCCCCCTGTGTGGGTCAGGAACAGACGTCATGGGGAGACCCGTGCCAGCTGGACGCAGTCTGCACCCCCCACTGGCCTGTGCCACGTGTGTGGTCCTTGTGGGAACCACTGTTTATTTTACTTTCTTTCCTCCACCTTTTAAATAAAATGCAGTGGAGCAGAGAGCAGAAGCCACGTCCTGTGTCCTTATAGAACACGTGTGAGTGCTGTGGGCGGGCAGCTCCCCAGCCAGGCCAGCAGCCCTGTGCATCACCCCCACCTTTGTCCCCATGGATCTCAGGGCCCAACTTTGAAGGCTCCCAGACATTCGCACATGCCGACAGCTGAGCCTGGCAGACAGGAGCCAGCCCAACTGTAAGGGCACTGGAGAGTTGTCCTGGCCACCTCCCAAGCTCAGTCCCCGGGGTCCCTGTCCTGCCCCATGCTTCCGTGCACACTCACCCATTACCGCGCCTCTGGCTCCTGAGTGGGGTGGAGGGGGTCGGTTGTTCCTGATGTCCAGAGAGGCTGTGGGGGGACACCTGACCCCACCTGACCCTGCTGGAGCAGGTAGCCATGGGATGGAGCTGTCCTGGCCAATACCCCCACTCCAAGACTCCTAGCCTATTAGCAGGAAGGGCCTCCCTGTCATCCTGCAGGGGACAGGGTCAGACAGGGAAGACAGGACACCTTTTCAGGGCACTGCAGCTCGCCTGGCTCTGAGCCAAGCCCTCATGCCTGGGTCAGTCAGCAGCCTCCTCAGAGGGCTACCTGTGGGAGGTCCCAGCCAGAACTGTTGGCCATGCCCCTAACTGGCAGTGAGCGAATGTGGGCTATGGTGCCCGCAGTTTGGGGCTGTTCCTTATGCACCAGAAAGCACCATCCTGAAGTCCCCTTCTGGGTCCCTTCCAGGACTCTGTCGGTGGGACCTCCAGGTCCTGGAAAGGGACCTGTGCCATGTGTGCGTGCACACTGCCTGGGAAAAGCCTTCCCCGGTGACCTGCACACCCAGCCCTGTCCACCTCCGCAGGATGGCCCTCCCGATTCCTGGTTAGGAAACAAGGCCTTACCTTCCTGGTACCCTCTCACTTCCCCACCAGCACCCCATGCCGGAGCCAGCCCCATGTGCAGATGAAGGGGAAGCCCAGGGCCAGCGAGGGGAGAGAGCCTGATTCACTGTGGCTGCGTGGCACCAGACGTGGCCCCGAGCTCTGGGAAACTGCCATCCGCCTATTTCCCAGGGGAAAACCCTATGGCCTCCACCTTAAGGGGCTAGGAAGCCTGGTGCAGGTGGAGCAGGACTGAAGGCCGGCCTGGAGTGGGCAGAGGAGCCAGGCCTCTGCTCAGCCACATTCGCACACAGACACACTTATGATCACACATGCTGCACACCCACCCAGGGAATGCACACACACATGCGCGCACACACATGCACAGTCACACACGCACACACCCAGGAGAACACATTCCCACAGGTGCAGGTGGGTGTGGCTACTCCCCCATTTCTGGCCTGGAGCTGGAGGAAGCTGTCACCGGCCAGCCCCTCCCTGCGCCTGCACTCAGGGAAACTTTGTGGGAGACGAGAGGGACAGCCAGCAGCTGGACCCCAGACCCAAGCTGGAGAGTCTCAAACACCAGCCCCCAAGGCCTGACTCCTCAGAGGCCGCCGCTGGGCCGGAGTGGACGTGTGAAGCCCGGGTGGCCTCCTGCGTGTGCGCATGGTGAACCCCGAGACCTGATTTATGATGGGGCTCCCACACGTGTGTCAAAGGTGCTGTGTTAAGCGCCGGCATAAAAATAATATATAGGTCACTGCACCGTTTTTATGACCCTCCCCAGCCCTGCTCAGGAACACTAGGAGCCAGCAGGTGAAATAACACACAGCCCAGCGTCTGCCGGGGCGCCGTGTCTGGGCCAGGTCTGCATGGGGAGGCAGCGCAGGGATACATCCTGGAGCCCAGGGCCCTTCCGCCTGGGCTGCAGTAGGGTGCCGCCCCACGGACTATCCCTTCACTCCAGGGGACATGCATGCCACAGGCAGACTGCAGAAGAGGGATATGCTGGGAGTGCCCACTGGGCCAGCAGCCACTGTGGAAACCAGAGCAGGCTGAGCACTTGTCACAGGGAGTATGGCCCTCGTGTTGGTGCTGACCTCAGGCTGCAGCAGGGAGGAGTGACGTGCAGATGGGGCCTGTGAGGACCCCATCCCTTCGGGGACAAGGAGAATGTAGCCTCAGCTCTGGTTCCAAGACCAACATCCAGCCCACCAGGGTTCCTCTGCCCAGGGCCAACCCACAGGGAGGCATCCCCAGGGGGACGATGGTGCCCACAGTAGGGGGTATCCCAGGGGGACGGTGGTCCCCACATGGGGGGTGTCCCCAGGGGGAGGACTATCTCACTAGGAGGAGCATCCCCACACAGAGGACTATCCTCGCAGAGAGGAACATCCCCACATAGAGGGAGGATCATACCCACAAGAAGGGATGGGGCATCGCCGCAGGCTGGTTTTCTCCTCTGGGAGGCAATGGGTGCAGAGTCTGAGTGACACCTTGCCAGGCAGTTGGTCCATTTCACAGCACTATGTGTCCTGGGCTTGGGGCCGGCCCAGGCTCTGGTCCTACATCCGAGAGGAGATGCCATTCCCTCTGGGGGCTGGGCAGGGGGCGGTTGAGCCTGCAGACCTAGACTGGCACGCAGTGCACATCTGCAGTCTTCTAGGCTGGGGCCTTTTTCTGAAACCTTCCTGAGGTGGCCAGAGACAAAGCCAGGCTTCAGCCTCTGTGCCTACCAGGGGAGTCTCTGGTCAACTCCTGCTGGCTGCCCTGAGCCCCTCTGGGCCCACAGAACCCACACTTGAGTTGCAGCTCACCTCTGGGTCCCCTAGACAGCAAGAGTTCCTACAAGGTGAGGGACATAGGTCATGGAGGGGCTGGGACTGCAGCCAGGGCCCCCTGGACCAGGTAGGGGCTGGCTCTGGAAGGAGAGAATACCCCAGGGACACAGCCAGCCAGATGGCACCTGTCTGGGGCTGGAAGAGGCCAGGGTGGGTGATGATTGGGCAGGACATCTGGAGGGCTCCCGCCTGCCCCCATACAGCAGACATCCTTTGTCGGGGTGGAGAGGAGTGTGAGGGATCCCACTGCCTGGGCATAGAGGAAGGGCCAGGCCTGGAGAGGATGGCCAGCAGGGTTGGGTGGAGCTCCAGGGGATGTCTCCCCAGCTGGGCCTCTCAGGTTGGCTGCAGAGAGGCCAGGTCCAGGCTCCAGTCTCCAGCTCCGGGGTGCTGGCCTGGCATGGCCCTAGGGCCGAGACCGGGGCGTCCTCCACAAGATGGCCTGACGTGAGTCCAGTCCCTGGGGATATGGCAGCCTGGGTGTCCCTTCCTGGGGCCCCCTGCCTGCCGCCACCCCTGGAAGTCCTTTGTGCCCCCCAAGCCTTGCCCATCAAGGGGCCCATAATGGGGAAGCCTATCTGGACTTGAGGGACATTAGGGAGGCTGAGGTGGGAATTAGGGCCAGTCCACGCCAGGCCCATTTGGATCTTGTGGGCAGACCCTCATGTGGGTGTCTGCCCGAGGCTCCAAGGGGAGCCAGGAGTGGGCACCGGGGACGGGACAGGCACAGCCCTGGAACCAGCATGCCACAGGCAAGTTCCACAGTAGCTCTCAGAGAGACCCTCTGGTGGTAGGGAGTAGGCTGTGAGGTCCTGCCCATCCTGGAGGGACCCTGGGCTCCATCGGCACTGGTGAGGACCCTCCAGGTGCTCCCCGGCACGCCCATCCACGCCAGGCCTCTGGGGTCCTGAGACTGCAGCCGAGGTGGAAGGGTCTAGCCGCCCATAGAGTGGGATAGGACAGGTCAGGATGCCTTTTCCCGGAAGGCTGAGGCATAGTTCAGTGCCTTGCCCCACCCCCCAACCACACACACATAAACACCAGAGACACTGGGGGCCCAGCCACTGGAGCCTGGGCTTTGTGATCACGGGGACGTGTGGGAGTGGCTCTGGGTCAAAGAGACACTGCCAGGGCTTGGCCTGGGCTCTGAGTGCCTGTGGCCACAGCAGGGAGTGGGAACTGGCCCAGACCCCTGGCTGGGCCTCCACAGGCCCCACCCTGGACCTGGGATGTTGGGTCAGGCGGTGAGTTCCAAGCCTGGATGCCACAGGCAAGGACTCAGAGAGACAGGCCTGCCCTGGATCACACCCAGCAGGAGAGGAGATTGAGAAGGAATTCCGGGAATTCACGGGAAGAAGGAAGGAAGAAAAGTAGGAGAGGGAGGAGGGTAGACTTTTCTTCCTGTTTCTTCTCCGACCAGAAGACACAACTGTTAACCCCTTACTTGGGGTTCCCTGCTCTCGGGTGGAGGCCACACTGGGGCTCTGCCTCACAAAGCTGGAGACAGCCTACAGGCTTTCCTCACCCAGGACCGTCCTCCCCTGGCCCCCAGCCTGGGAGGCATAGGGCCAGCATCCAGGGCAAAAGTGAGGCAGGACCAGCCACCCAAGGCACCAGCTTCAAGCCCCAGGGCAAGTCTACAGGGCTGGGCCTGAAGCCAGTCACATCCAGGACCCCTACAGGACCCACAGCCAGAGCTGGGGGGGGGCTCCCCCTGGCTAGTCGAGCACCTGACTCCAGAGGATCTGGGAAGGCAGCAGCCAAAGGGCCACCAGGAGTCTCAGGACTGTGTGCCTGGACAAGGGAGGCCCTCTGCAAGTCCAGCTCCTGAGGATGGCTGCCGGGTGGCAGTGCAACCTCAGGACCCTTGGGGCCCGGGATTGAAGGTGTGATGGCCAGGAGACAGAATGGGCAGTGGCCAGGGCATTTCTGCAAAGCCCACGTGCTTACAGGGCTCAGCACCCTCGTGCTGTCATGGAAAGCCTTGGTCCCTCTGGGGTTCCAGGCCAGGAGAGGGAGGTAGGTGTATAGGGCGTGCTCAAATCCAGAGAGGAAGACAAGGGTCATCGCCCCCCACAGCCCTCAGGCCATAGGCTGACTCCCAGTAGTCCTGTCCTCCCAGGTTGGTGCCCAATGGTTTGGCCATGGCCCTGCCAGGAGGTGAGCCCACACTGAGAGAAGGGAGAAGGCCCTTGCTGCGGCCCCTGTGCCCCCCACCCAGCAAGTGCCCACAGCATGTGCAGGCTCAGTCTGAAAGCCCTCTGGGGGCAGGAGTGAGCCAGCCAGAGTAAGAGTGAGCTTGCTGGTCTCAGCAAAGAAACTTCCACAAAGGAAGAGCTGGGGAGGGGCATGAAGCCAGCACAGAGGCCCCGCTGACCCCTGAGCATCCCCTGCCTGTCATGGGAGTTCCTCAGGGGCTCCCTCCCCTTGGCCACATTGTCCTCCACAGACCCCATGGGCATCATCCTGGCCCATTCAGCATCTCCTGCAAGATCCTCCTGCCCACTTCCTGTCCTGAGTGGACACCCAGGGGTGGGGAGAGCATTGCGGGTGGAGGGGACCGCCCAAGGTGGGGGCGACCAGCGTAGGCCTCCTCCAGCTTCTCCATCCACCCGCCAGCCCCCGTTCTCAAACACTCAGCCTCTGGATAGAGCAAGGGTAAAGCACGGAAACAAGTAGAAAGGAGCAACTTATCTTCTGGAGCATCGGAGACAAGTTTCTCCTGAACTTTGGAAAGTTAGCTTGGGACGTGGAATTTCTCCATGTGAGAAGGGAAGCAAAGAGTGTGGGGCAGCTGCAGCCTGGGGTAGAAGACAAGGCTCAAGTCAGGGGATCCCAGGGCACAGATGCCTGTGCCAGTGCCCAAGATGCAGGCAGGATGCACCCATGATCCACCCAGGATCCACAGTGTCCACAATCCACTGAGGACACATGGCACCCACGACACACCCAGAATGCACGGTTCCCAGGACACACTCAGGACACATGGTGCCCACAGAGTCCGTGTGCACCCCCACAGGTCATAGGGCCTCTCCATGTCACTGAGGGGCAGAGGAGCACATCCCTGTGCTCACAGACACACGAGAGCACCGAGGTCCAGGGGCCCACAGCAGCATGTCACATATGTGGGGAGCGTCCGGTGGCCCAGAGGCCTGCTGGTGATCCCTGTTCAAACATGCGCGTGGCACTCCCAGTCTGATGACTCCCCCCACCCCCTCGCAGGTCCTCTGGTGCCCAGGGCCACCTCGGCTCCAGAGCCCAGCCTGCCAGGGAGGCCCGGTCCAGCTGCCACCCCTGGGGCCTCCTTTCTTACATGCTGTCCCAGGGCCAGATCTGATAGGCAGGATTCTTCCCACTGAGCGTGCAGAGGCCAGCCACCCACCCCAGGCCCCCTGAGAGTCTCACTGGGCAAGGTACCTGGCGTCCAGCAGCCCCACCCACCGTGACCCCAGGATCAGGGCCTGGACTATGCACTAGCAGTGGGAGGACAAAGCATGTCTGTCTGTGTGCTGAGTGGAGAGAGGGCCTGCACAGGCTCAGGATCCCTGTCTGGGTGTCCTTCTGCTCAGTCATTGGTCCACTTACTAAACAACTCATTCACATGACCCCATGCCAGGCCCCAAGGGCTCGGACCCCGGCCCACCCTGGAGGGCCCACAGTCAGGCACGCAAGCAGGTTGGGACAGAGCCATGTCCAAGGACCTGTCAGCGTCCAGAGGCAACTGTCCAGTCCTCCCTCTGGGGACTGGAGTCAGGGCAGGTAGCCCAGGCAAGGGGACATTTGAGGTGGGCTTTGAGGTGTGGCTAGAGGTTCACAGAGCAGGAAGGGTGCTCTGGGCAGTGAGGGGGCATGAAGGAGGAAGCACTGAGGGGCCAGGGATCCTGGGGTCCTGTGGCTGAAGCTCGAGCCCGGGACAGACCAGGAGGGCACGGCAAGTGTCAGAGTGGCCCAGGCAGCTCCCGAGGTGGCAAGACCAGCAGGGGAGGCCCATGGAGGCTCAATTAGAAAGACCCCCTCCTCCTCCTCAACTCCTCCTCCAAAGCCACAGCCCCTACCTGCCCACCCACACCCCCACAAGGAACCATCTCACCACAGCCCCTGGGGGACACAAAGGCAACACCTAGGGTCTTGGCCCCACAGTCCCAGCCCATCGCCCCTTCAAGAGGAGGGGCCCTCTGCTTGGGGGCGGGCCTTCTCGGACCATCAGGTGTCCAGGGGACACTCCAGTCACTGCCATTCCTAGGGACTCCACCACCTGCAAGGAAGCCAAACAGAGAGAGCCCTGGGGCCCCCTCAGCCTCACAGGACCCCAGGACCCCATGGGCCGCCCCCTTTCCTATGCTCACCAGGCCCAAGCCCAGAAGGAGGAGTCCTGAGCTCACATTTCCTCACCATCTCTGGCCTCTGGGCTCCCATCAGAACTGCCCATTCCCAGGTGCAGATGAGTTCCATGAGCGTTTTGTCTTAGAAAATGCCAGACACGATTCTGGAAATCCGCCTTACGCCACAGGCCTAGAAGGAAGGGGCTGCTGGGGGTTTCCAGAGGAGCTTCCCCATCTTGGGCTGGGGACCCCGGACACAGAGCCTCTACCAGCAAGGGGATCGAGGCCCCATTCTTGCTACTGCCCATCCAGTCTCACGTCCTTGTCCCAGGCCAGAGGAAGGGAGGGAGGACAAAGACCATGGGCCACTGAGCCTTCCTTCTCCAGCAGACACTGTGCCCGGCCCCTGCTAGCATCCCTTTGGGCCAAGGGGGCTCTGCTGGGTCCCTCAGGGCCTGAGGAGAGAGGAATGGAACAGAGCCCAGAGAAGACCAGGACTTAGAAGAAGGCCTGGGTTTGGGAAAGTGAACTGGAGAAGGCATCACCTTCGAGAGGGGACAGAGTCGGTGCTGAGGCCAACAGGACTCGCCCTGTCCTGGGGGGTAGTCTTTGGGGACATAGACCTGGCAGCTTTGGGTGGTGCAGGGGTTGCTTGGTGGGGGGCTTCCTGAAGTGGGCAAGAGGATAGGGCATTCTAGGCCACACATGGGACCGCGAGGCCACAAATGACCATGCCCTTTCCCATCCACACAACCACATACTCAAAGGCACACCTATGCACACACATCAGACCACTCAGGGTGGGAGGGGGAACCGATCATCCCTAGGGGAGCAGTCCAGCATGGGTGGGGTCGGGGGCACAGAGATGGGGACCCTTGAAAGTTCCCAGTTGGGGCAGGTGGACAGGGGCTCCTGTGGCCCCAGGTCAGTGGTCCCTGACCCACATTCAGGCACACACACAGCCTCTCTGCCTGTGGCTGCTGCTGGCCAGGAATCTCCTGGAGCGTCCCTCATGCTGGCCTGCCCCTTGGCTCTGCTCCACTTACACTAGGACTCTGTGGGTGGGGCAGGAGGGAAGGGAGCCCAGAGCCCCCGACCTGCTTGAACTGCTGATGCTGGGCCAGCAGGGCCCTGTCCTGGGTGGCAGGCAGTGGTGCAGGGCTCCAGCACACAGATGCCCCCTGCCCTGGGCTCCCTGCCCGGGCATTCCAGGCCCCTCACCAGCCTCTTGCCCTCTGGGAGTCAGGCCTGGGTCTTCATGCCCTTGTGCACTTATGGAGTGGTGTACCTGCCCATCCCCCCAGGCTCACATGGAACCCCAGCAAGTGACCTCCCCTGACAGGCCTGGAGGGAGGGAGGGAAGGAGGGGCGGAGACCCCCCACCACCAGGATGCACCTCCCTGATTTGGCTGCCCTGAGGCCTCCCGTGCTGGACCCGTCCGGACCCCCAGCTAGAGGAGAATGACTTCACTCCCGCAGAATCCAGAACCTAGCAGCCCACGGTGTTTACATGAATACTCCCCTGCCCCTGGAAGGCAGAGAGGCAGCAGGCTTGTGGGGCTGCTCAGCCTCCCAGCCCCTGGGTTCCAGGCAACCAGCCCAGACCGCTGTCTGTCTCTGGAGCTGCTTCTCAGGCTGCAAGTGCAGCATTTAGGCCTCCCGCCATGTGCAAGCCCAGCTGGGAGGCACCCCAACAGGCAGAGTGCCAGGAGCCCATTTCCCAGCTCTCTCCATGCCTGCCCACCAGATCCCCACAAGACACCCTCCCTGGCGGGCAGGACAAACAGGCCCCACGGAGAACGCAGAGGGGTCCCTCCATCAAGAGCAGGCAGCCTTGAGTCCTGAGCGATGAGATGTACCCAGGCAGCTGAATGATTGAGGACAGTCCCAGCAGATTTCAGAGCCCTTGCAGGGGGTGAGGGCCCCAGGAAAGGAGGGGACACCTGTCACTGGGCCGGAGCAGCACTGCAGGCCTGATGTTCCAGCCAGTGTGGAAGGGGCAGCTTTGGGGAGAGACTGTGGAGACCTGCAAGGTGGCAGGGTGGGCTGCCCAGGAGAGAGGTCCAGCGAGGACTACCGATGAGGGCAGCCAGCTGCCTGCGGCCCAAGCTGGCTGACCCCTGGAAGAAGTCAGGTGGGAGGAAGCTGCTGTTCTGTGGCTGCTCCTTCTGATGTCTCCTCTCCAGCTCCCAGACAAGAACAAGGGGGCTCAGGGGGTATTCACTGGCAATCTGGCCCACTACAGAGAGGCTCTGCACAGGAGGGGCTGTCCTGGATCCCACCCACAACTCTCTGCTACAGCAGCCAGGGCTAAGTCAGGGATGCAGTCCCCCAGGTGTGGGCATACAGAGGAGACCAGGGCTGCCCCAGGTGAACAAGGGGCACCCCGCCTCAGCCTCACTGGGCTGAGGCTGGACACAAGCAGGCCCGAGGGCACACTTCCTATCCTGTCCATCTCCCACCTCCCCAAGCCTCAAGCTCTCAGGCTCTCATGCAAGAGGTACAGAATCACGAAAAGCTAGCCCCAGAGACTCTGCAGCCTGCCTTGTGTCCTCTGCGAGGGTTCAGGTCTGAGGGTCAGGGATCTAACCTGGGACATGGTGTGGGGATCGTGGCCTTCCCTCAGGATCTGGTGTGGGGATCATGGCCCTGCCTTGGAATCTGGTGTGGGGACTGTGGTCCTGCCCTGGGATCTGGTGTGGGGATTGTGGTCCTGCCATGGGGTCTGGTCTGGGGGTCATGACCTTGCTCTGGGATCTGGTCTGGGGATCATGACTCTACTCTGCCCTGAGATCTGGTCTAGGGGTCATGACCCTGCCAAGGGCTCTGGTCTAGGGATCATAGCCCTCTCCTGGGCTCTGGTTGAGGGTCATGGCCCTGCCCTGCAGTCTGGTCTTGAGTTCTGGCTGTAGTCAGAAGGGTTGGCTGGTCCAGACACTTGTCTGAGCCAGAAACCAAGCCCATTCCAGGCCGTGACCTTTGCTGGGCAGACGGCTCCCACCCTCAGGGCCAGGGGCGGAGCAGGACCCTGCCAGCACACAGGAGACAGGCCCTGCATTCCCAGAGCCCACTGGAGCATATCCCCAATCCAGGCCAAGCCCCAGCTGTTCAAGAACCTTCTGCCCGAGGCTGGCAATGGTCCTCCTGACACCCCGGACCACAGCAGCTGCCAGTCCAAGCCCACAGCAGGAGATGGGGTGCTGGAGGGACAGGCCTGGCTAGACCCCACACAGAGTCCGTCTGGGAGGGCACAGAATGTACTGCACAGACTGCCACCCAGCCTCATGGACAGAGCAGCAGGGGCACCTGGGGTCCCTTACGAGGCACCCATCCTGGTTGCTGCCGGCCACACTCAGCCTTCCCTCCATGAACAGGCGGGGGAGCTTGCAGGAGGGCTGGCTTCCCTGGGCCCTGCCTGTCTAACCCACTGAGGAGCACATATTGAGCACCACTGTGTGCCCCACCTAGGAGCATGTATTGGGCACCACTGTGTGCCCCACAGAGTCAGCCTCCCACCCCCGATCCTGCCCTGCAGGGACACAGTATTCCAACCCAGCCTCAGTCATGGAGACATAACCGGCATGACGAGTCACATACTTGGCAGAAACCAAATCTAGGCAGAAGCCAGGGAGAGGACCGCACCGGCCAGACACCCTATCGTAAAACCTTTACAACCCCAGGCCTTCCTCACGCGTGTAGCTTTGTCCTATGTGGCCCCAGTGAGCTATTTAGTGTGCAAACCACTCCCCCTACATACCCAGAGCCACATAAACATCACACTGTTAGCAGCACCAGTGGCCACTGAGCTCCGACTCCTCCTGCACACCTACCAGGTGACCGTTGGGAAGCCCCGGCCCTGTCTGGGTGGTCCCCTAGAGGTGGGCTCCCTGAGCGTCTCACCGGCCCAGCTTCAGCCCACACTCCAGGGGTTGGGGAAGTGAGAGCTGCAGGGCCGGGTGCCTCCAAGCCCCAGGATTGTGGGTCCAAACACAGAGTCATAGCCACCCGAGAAACAGTCCTGGGGACACTGAGGTCCCACTTGCCCCCCCCCGCTGGGGTCACTGCCCCTCCCTTACAATGTGAAGGTGCTTCAGCTGGGGTAGGATTCCCAAACTCATGGCACTGGGCCTCCCCATCGCATGCCCAGGGAAGCCAACTGCATCTTCCAGATCCCAGTCCAGCTGCCCAGGACACGCAGATTCCCAGATCCCAAGGGACCCACTGGCTTGACAGCACCCATGACCATATCCCATGTCCCCATGTCATGTCCCTCTGAACCATCACAGCTCCCTCACACACATTCGCAGGTACACACTGTCTCACAGACACTCACACACACACACACACACACACACACACTCAGGACCTCCCCCTCCCCACATCCTATGTCCCCAATCATGCCCCTGTGAGCCATTGCAGCTCCATACATACACACTGTGACACACGTGCACACACACAATGGGCCCCTCCCCTTACTCCTTGGGTCAGCCCAAATGTCCCACTGCCCTTCCCCATCTTCCTACAGACAGCCCTTGACACACCTGGACCAGGTCCCTAGCTGGGCATCTCTGCCCATAGCCTCATGGGGAGAACCCCCACCTCTATCGTCCCTCAGCTGGAGGTCAAGAGTGGCTTCCAGGCATGGCTGTGGGTCCCTTGGGCCTCACGTCCAGGCTCAGAAGACAGCTCTGGGCAGACACGGGAGGCACCCTGTCCACTTACTGTGGCCGTGGCAGCCAGCAGAAAACTCCCTGTTACAACCAGGCCAGTGGTCTGGTTTCTCCTTATAGCTTCTAGTCTCATGGAGCATGCATGGCTTTTCACAAGTACGTCTCCCTCCCAGAAGCTGCCAGTTTCAGGCTGTGCCCTACATGCCCTGTGCCCGGGGGTGCACCCCGGCCCCCGCTCCAAGACAGGCTAGGTCCCCGGCGACTGGCCAGCTCGGCACCCAACCTTCCTTCACCTTCAGAAGGACTCGCTGAAGAGCTGAGACATAGGGAAAATCCATCAGGACATACACGTGAAAGAGAGTCAAACAGTGCCCCAGACTCCTTCCCCAAGAAGCCAGGAAGCAGGAAGGGAGCTTCTCGTCCATACTTGTTCCAGGCATCCCAGAATCCACAGGGACAGGGATGCAGGATGCTCCAGAGTCTCATCACCGAGTGCTCTATATCCACACTGGTACCTTGGAGCCCTGCAGGGAAAGGAGGAAGGGAGGAGGAGGGCAGGGGAAGGGGAAGGGGGAGAGGGAAAGAGAGAGGGAAGAAGGGGATGGGAAGGGAAGAGGGAGTAGGGCACACCGGAGAGGGAAGGAAGGAGGGTAGAGCCAGGGATTCGCGGCCTGGACTGGACACTACCACCCATGAAGTCCTGGTCCCCCAGCCATCCCCAATCCTGGTGGAAGAAAGCGAGCCTGAGGATGAGGAGGTTGGGCAGGCCAACAGCCAGCGGAGGTGTCTTAGGGGTGCTCCATGCCCCTGCAGGGCTTGGCCTTGGTCTGCCTGCACCCACCCCCGGACCTTCTATGCCAAATGTCTGCCCTCCCCACTTCGTTTTGGACTCATCTTGCCAGGGGTGGGATCCAGTTCCAGGAGGTAGTGCGGTCTTCCAGGAGGACCCACAGGGCTGCCTCCTTCCCTTGTTCCTGGCACCTGCCCCTCCCTGTGCCCATGGGTCCCCAGCCCACCCACACCATGCTCCCAGGGCTCCCTCTGCATCCCTGAATCCCTCGGGGAATTTTCCAGAGAAGGCACTGAAGGGGAGGGAACTTTCTAGAACTTGCCCACCCCCGATGCCTGAGTTCTGGCTTTGCAGCCCCTTGGCTGGGCGTAGACTTCAGGACCTTCCATCCTTCAGGCCTGGGACATCCGCACTGCTGACTGCCGTGTCTAGTGTTTGTCTGATCCTTGGTACCCGCCCTGTGGACAGGAATGCTCCACATGGTGGAAAACAGAACCCAATGGCTGGGCTCAAGGCAGATGCACACTCCTTGTTCTCCATCAGACACCCCGGGAATGGAAGCCCAGCCTCCTCTCGCGCTCCAGTGTCCACGCACAGCGGCCTCTGGGCCCTTGCTCCCTGAGCGTCTGCTCTGGCAGTACTGGGTAGGCGGGTGGCGGTGCCCAGCAGATGACCTTCTCCCAGCCAGGTCTGGCTTCTTAGGAGAGAAGCGCACTGATCACGGCACCCCATGGCCAAAACTGCCCACGGCCAGCAGGGCTGGGAGATGGCTGCCTTTCCCAGGCTTTATCTTTCCAGTTTTTGTCCAGCTGGAGGTTTTCTTTCCTTAGCCCTGTTTTCACTGTCCCCAGGTCCCTTCAGGTTTCCTTGTCTTCTCTCCACGGTCGGTTCTGGCTGGCCCTAATCCCTTCCCTGGTCTTCGGGACACAGAATCCAGTCCCCATGAGGGCTTTCTCTGGCCCTGTGGCATATTCTACTTCTTCCAGCACCATCTGGGAATCTCGCCTCTGTAAATGCCGGAGATCTGGAAGTGCAGGAGCCGGGAGCCCACAAGGGAGAGCTGTGTGTCTTGGACCTAGAGATTTGCTGAGGTCTCTGCAGGAGGGATGACGGAATGCTCTCCACAGGGCTGAGGCAGGGAAGATGCAGCAGATTACAGGGTTAACCCACCTCACACCGTGGTGACCCTGGTGGGCAGACCATCAGTGCCGGAACCTGGGGCCACAGGGTGTCTGCTCACCAGGACAAGACAGGACACACCTGCACAGCACCAAGCACCTGCACCAACACCTACTCATCCCCATAGGCCCACTAGTCCCAGGGCAGGGAAGAAGTCCCCCACACAGCTCCTAGGCTGCCAGGATCTTCCTCTGAGTGAGCACCCCATTACAGTCCCACCCAGGGGAGCTGCTGGGGTGGCCTGTGTTACAGGATGGCCCCCAGGTCCCATACAGGGACCGTGCTGGGGTGTCGCTACCAGACTCTCAAGGACAAAGATGGAGCCTGCAAAGTTACAAACTGGCAGATCCAGTTAAAGACGCAGGGCATGAGGGTTGGTGGCCCTCTCTCCCTCTCCCTCTTCCTCCTTCTCCCCTTCCTCCGCCTTCCCCTCCCCTCCTTCCCCTCCCCTCCTATCTCTCTTCCCCTCCTCCTCCCCTTCTTCCTCCTGCCTCTGCCTCCCCCCCCTTCCCTCCTCCTCCCTCTTCCTCCTCTGCCTTCTCCTCCCCTTCCCCTCCCTCCTTCTCCCTCCCCTGGCCCCCTTCTCTTCCTCTTCCCCTCCTCCCCTTCCTCTTCCCCTGACCCTCCTCCCCCCTCCTTCTCCCCCTTCCCCCTCCCCTCTCCTCCCCCTCCTCTCCCTGCCCAGCTGAGAACCACAGCAGGATCCTCTGGGCTCTGCTACCCCCTCAAACCCAGCCGTTTCCATGGACAAGGGCCCAACACAAACACGAGATGCTGCAGCTCCCCAGCCAGCCCAGGACCCCCCACAGCACAGGGTTGGTGGGCAGATGAGGTCACTGCCACAGGGGCCCTATAGTTGGGGGGGGGGACTATTTGTTTGGTCTTGTTTCTGGGGCAACCTTCTAGACCCCTCCTCCACTCTGTCCAAGGGGCAATGCTGATACAGGATAGAAAGGTGCCCCTGAAGCCCCCACACCACCTCATACTTGGCCCCAGGGCTGGGCCCAGTGCAGAGTCCCAGGCTGTCAGGAAGCAGCCATGACCATTAGTCCCATGTCCAAGGGATGCACAGGGAAACTGAGGGCCAGGTACGGGGCAGAGGCAAGACCATGCAGACCTGGAACACTTGTCCCCGGACTGCGGTCCTCCTCAGCCTAGGAGCTCCGGTGGCAGAGGCCCCGAGCACAGAGCCCCATCCCCCTCTGCCCAGTGTCTGTCCGGCCTGGGAGTCAGCCCCACGACCTGCATGCTGGCCAGTGGGTTGCTAGGGTACCCTCCGAGGAGAGAAAGCCCTGGGCTGTGACTGGGGAGGGCTCAGAGGACACAGGCCCCAAGGCACCCCCACCCCTCGTCCCACAGCAAGGTGACTTGGGGCCCTGCTGTGGCCTGTCCAGGAGCTAGCCGCCTCTTCCACCCTCTGCTCCTCTCCTCCTCTCTCCTCCTCCCCCTTCCCTGCCTCCTCCCCCTTCTTCACTTTCTCCCTCCTCCCTCTCCTCCCCCTTCTCCCCTCCCCTCCCCTCCCCTCCTCCCTCTTGTCTTCTCCACCTCATCTTCAGTCTCTGAAGCCAGCCTGGAAGGCAGGCGGTCCCGCTGAATACCTTTCCCCGTCTGAGACATTACCTAAGTGGGCCTTCTTACCTAATCCCCCAGCCATCTCCAGCCTCGTGCTCCCATCCCCCACCCCGCAGGGCCAGACAGGGCGGCAGTCCTGACTCGCCTTGGGGCCACCTGTGTGTCCTGAACTGCCTTCTCCGCATCTGTGAACAGCACCCCCGCACTAAGGCAGACCAGTGGCACTGGCCTTGAGTTGTGGCCCGGCCTGAGTCCCAAGCCAAGCAGAGCGTGGGGCTGCCCTGGGCCCTGGGGCTGCTCTGCGCTGGCCCTCCTTGCCCTCACGGGCCCTGCCGGCAAGCCGCAAGGATGCTGCCCTGTGCTCTGGTACTTCCTGCGCCTCCTCGCTGACCCAGGTGGGCAGGAAGCACCTGGCGGCCTCTGAGGTGTCTCCCCACCCGGTTGATGTGCTCAGACGGGCCAAGCCTTCTACCTCAGGCCAGGGGCTGCGCCAGCAGGAGCCTGTCAGCTGGAGGGGGCCAGAGCTGAGGTGGGAGAGACCTCAGTGGCCAGTCACTGAGCAAGGCAGGGGGCTGAAAAGGAGAGTGCCAGCCCCTCACGGCCCCTTCACAGTGCTGACACATGCATGCACACTTGCACACGCACACCAGACACAGGCCTACGCCAGTCCAGCCAGATGCACAGAGCCCAGGAGGGACGGGAGACCCAGCTGTCCAGAGCTGCGTGTGCCAGGCAAGGAGAGGCGCAGCAGTGCAGGGGGCTGTGCATGCTGGCCTGGCCAGCCTATCCTGCCCCCCAGCCCTCTCTTCTCCCCGAAGCCTCCACCCCCCAGCCTGCAGCCCTCACCAGGTCAGTTTCAGCTATGGGAAGAAAGGCCTCATTCAGGCCTCCTGCTCCCTGGCCCCGGCCACTTGCTGTCCCCTCCCGCCCAGGCAAAGGCTGAGCCCCCTGCCCATACCTCAGTGTCGGAGCTTGGAAGGGGACCTGGTTTCCCCAGTGTGCTTCCCCTGGGGGCCCGCCAGGCCTACCGTGCTGTTCTCCCCATAGCTAACCCGCGGAGCTCAGTGCCCAGCCAAGGAGCCGCACCTGCAGCCTGACGGATCTGACAATGGCCCGTGCCCCTTGCCTCTTCTTACTGGGGGCCATGGGGCCAGAGGGCAGGTGCCAAGACCCTTCTGCTTGAGCACCAGGATTGGACAGATCATCCCACTTCCTCTGGCAGGCAGCCTGGGTCCCTGGGGCTCTGAGGGGTGGAGGAAAACCAAGGAGGCAGGGAGGCAAGCTCCCAGCCAAGGGGCCCCAGGGGTCCAGCAAGGTATGTCACAGCAGTGGGGGTCACACAAAGTGGGCTCAAAGGAAGACCGAGGCCTGCAGAGGGGCGAGGCGCTGGGGACCAACTCTCTGAGGGAGGGCCTGTTATGCCTGGAAGTCCCCAGACGCACCAGGCGTCTGGACAAATGGACAGGCCATGTCAGAGACCCAACCCTGGGAGAGAAGGCACCAGGCCCTGGGGCAAGGGAGGGAGCGCTGGGGTCATAGCCTGTGGGTCCCCTCCGCCCAGGGCAGGGAAAGGACAGCTGAGGCAGGGGCCCAGTGTGTGCAGAGACAGGCCTGTTCCCCAGCAGGCCAAGAGCTCTCCTCACTGCCCTCCAAAGGACATGGCCTTGAGCTGAGGAGGGAACAGTGGCCCCACAGACAGAAGGATGCTCTATCTGGCCCTAGCCTGGCAGATAGCACACTCTATCCCCCACCAGTGCAGGCCCAGGTCCTGCATCCCATCCACCGCCCCCACCCAAGCCACCAAGTTCACACCCATCTTACCCACAGGATGTAACCTTATTTGGAAAGGCCAAGATGAAAGCATCCTGGAGAGTCTGCCCAGTCCTGCCTCTGGGGACAGGTGTCCAGCAAGGGACTGGAGAGGTAGAGCTGGAGGTGGGGGTTGGGTGGAGTGCCCAAGACCCCAGGGTTGCCTGGGGCTCCAGGAAAGCCCTTTCCCTGGAGCCTCTGGACAGAGTGAGGCCCTGCCCACAGCTTGATGAGGGAAATTCTCTTTCGGGAAGCCCTCACTTGGGGCCTTTTGCCCCTGGACACGAACACAGAGGCTCCAGGGACACGTGGGGCCTTGTCTGACCCGCTAGACAGCCTGCAGGCTGTGCTGGGACCAGAGGCTGACCTGGAAGCAGCCTGGCACAAAGGGGCCCCAGGGGCCTGTCTCCTGATCCATGGGACCTCTGAGAGGAGCCTCTCATAGGGGAGGAGCAGCCTCTTCACTGTGTGACCAGGGAGAGAGCACCACCCCACCTCTGTAGTGGGCTGGGTGGTACTTGGTCTGCAGGGACTTCCTGCTCCCAAAGCCTGCCCCTCCTCCCTCATACACTCCTTCCTCAGGCCCTCCTCCAAAAGCTCTCCTCCCTCAGGCCATTCAGAACCCCTCTGAAGGCAACAGACTCAGAAGGGGCTATAATTTAAAATACATTTATTTAGTGTCCATTTTGTTTCTGTTCTGTTACACAAAGCTGTTAAATAAATACATTCTCCAAGTCACTCGAGTACACACCTACTCGCTATACAGATGAGGTAGAGAAATAGATAGGCTCGCACGAGACTCCGCACAGAGATGACGGTTCTCGCATGTGAATGCCCCTCTTCCCCCCAGCCCCGCGTGGACCTGGCTGAACCTGCCGGGAGTCCTCGCGTGCGCGTGTGTGTGTGTGTGTATGTGCGCGCGCACGCGCGCGCACGCACGTGGCTGGCAGGGAGCAGGTGGCCGGGACCCACCTGGCCCTCATCGAGGCTCCTCCCTGTTCCCCTTCCCAGGAGGCTGAGCCCAGGGGGCCCCGTGCCCTGCCACAAAGCACAGATTTTTCTAAAGGCTCTCCCTGCATGGAAGGGAAGCAGGCCAGTGAGAGGCTCTGTCAGGAGGAGTTGCTTCTTTGCTTAGCAAGATATTCTGATATATATTTATATATAAACACACCAGCCAGCAGACGTTTCCAGTCTGCCTTGTTTCAAAAAATACTTTCCTTTATATTTATGACATGGAGCTAAATGTGGTGTCTGGTTACAATGAGGTCTTTCCTCTGACGCGCTGCCTTCGAAGACCCAGCAGCAACTGAGCTGCAGTCTTGTCCTGGGGCTGTGGCTGGACCCACCTGCTCCGGCCCTGCCCACCCTGTCAGTACCTAGTTATTCACGGGTGTTCTTGGAACCACAGAATAGACTTTCCTATTTACACTATAAAAGAGGGACCAAGAGACCCACATTGACATAAATAGGTTTTCTTTGAAAAACACAGTCCCCAGGATTCCTGGAGCCCATGGGACCCCAAGGAACCCCCTCACTCAGTAGTTCCTGTGTCTGCACTGCCACCCAGCTCTGGGCCCCTCCCGGAGCACAGCCACAGAGCCCCGAGGGACAGGCCTGGAGCCAGAGAACCCAGGAGCCTCAGCTGCTGCTCACACCAGTGTGGAAAGGACAGCCTCAGGCAGAGGAAGGACCCTGGGTAGAGGCCATGCCCCAGCTGAGCACTGACCGTGCCCACACACACGGGGACACCTGCTGACCCACACGCAGGCACACACAACCGCAAATCCACACGTTTGCGCACATACAACACACTCGCACATGCGCATGCACACACACATGCACATGTACACACAACCGCAAACCTACATGTTGGCACACACACACACCACACTCACCCACGTGCAGGCACACACAGCCACACGCATCACACACGCACAAGTTCACACACAACACGCTTACCCATACGCATATACACACAACTGCAAATGTACACATTTGCACACAAAACACACACACATGTATGCACAATTACACATGTACATGTTCACACACACCACGCTCACCCATGCACATGCACACACAACCACAAATCCACATGTTCATGCACACAAAATACACTCTCACACACACGCATGCAAACACAACCACACGTGCACACAATCACACACACAACACACTCACCCACATGCATGCACACACAACCAGAAATCCACACGTTCATGTACCACAACACGCTCACATACACACATGCACACGTTCACACACACAACACACTCACACATGCATGCACACACAAGTACACATGCACACATTCACACACGCAACATGCTCACCCACACATGCACAATCACACATGCACATGTTCACACGCACAACACACTCACCCACGCACATCCGCAGACACAACCATACTGCACACATTTGCACATACACAACATGCTCACACACGTGCATGCACAACCACATACACACCACACATGCACACTTCAAACACACAGGTTCACACACGTGCATGCAGACACAACCATACATATCACACGTGCACATGTTCACACACACATGCACATACAATGATACATACACACATTTACATACAACACTCACTCCCACATACATGGACACACACCACACATATACCATGCATGCACATCTTCATGTACACACACAACACACTCTCACCCATGCATGAACACACAGCCACACATGAACCACACACATGTTCACATACCCTCACAAATGCACACACAACCACACACACCACACATGCACACATTTGCACACACACACGCTCACCCATGTGCATGCACACACAACCACATATGCATCATACACACAAATGTTCACACACACAACACACATGCATGCACACACAGCACATATGTACCACAGATGCACGTGTTCACAAACACACATGCCTACACACATGCATGTAGCACACAGCACATATGCACCCATGTGCTCACAGGCACACTCGTGCACATGCATAACACGTGTCACACACGTGCACACAACACACAGAGACATGCAGGTGCCTTCATGCACATGTACACTTCACATGCACGTGCGCATTCATGCACATATATACACTCATGCCCACATGCACACACACTCAAACCAAACCAGATCAGTGTAGTCCATCTGTTTTCCTTCCCTGCAAAGACAATAGCATGGCCAAGGAGAACAGCCTGCGGCTTGCCAAATCTTAGCCCCAGATTGTCACCATCCACTGCCTTCTCCTGCAGTAACACAAAGCAAGCTATGAAAGGACCCTCCCAGGGGCTATCCTTTCCCCTCTGCCATGCCCACCCCTGAAGGGAGGGCAGGCCATCCTTGGCCACCCGTGGCCTCCAAACCTACATACGAAGGCCTGGAGTGCAGGGCTGAATGCCCGAAGTCGCCCAGAGCAGGGTCCGCCCAACTCCCAGGACAGTCTCACCGCGGGCAGCAAGCCTGGCTACAGACATCTGGCTCCCAGAAGCCCTGAAGGCAGTGACCAGACACAACCTGCTTTACTACTTGAAAAACAACAACAGCAACATCCTTCTTGATTTAGTGGTTTCAAACAACAAAGCAGATCAGGCAAAGAGGTTAGCAGGAGACACCAGGGGAAGGGAGGAAAGGGGCCTTCCAGACCGGGCTCCGCCAAGAGTAGGGGGAGCCGCAGCCTGAGACAGGGCAGGGATGGACAAGTAATAATTATATATTAGTTAAATAAAAATAATTTAAAAGTCACCGCTATCACTCCCGAGAGAAGCGCTCCATGTCAGAGGGGACCGGAGGGAACCTCCCCACCCCCGTATACGTGGGTGGCTGGGCTGTCTCTCTCCTAGTGGTTTGACTCTCTAAGCCAGTGGTGGAGCAGGACAGCCCACAGGCAGCCGCACAGGGACCCTGTGTGGTCACAAAGGTGCACCTGCTGCTCCTTCGAGGGAGCCCAGAGCAGCGAGGGTCGTCGCTCTGCAGTAACTGGCCTCTTAGAGATGGACAGAGTTTGGAAAGCATTGTACAATGCTCTCAGGTCAGGGGGTGGGGGTGGACAAAGGGGATGCAGGGGCCAGACCAGGGCCACTCCCCACCTCTGGGACTCTGGAGGGGGGACAAAGGGCAGAGACAGCCAAGTCAGCCAATGTCTGGGCTCCTGCCACCATGTGCCAAGTGCGCTGAGGGCCGCAGCCCATGGGCTCTGCCCCTGCAGTTGCAGACCCCTCACCCGGTACGCACAACCTCCACCCTGCAGCAGCTGGGCCAGGCCAGACCGGGGGCTCAGCCCCTGCAGATGTAGACACCTCCGCACTGCACGCACAGCCTCTACCCTACAGCAGCCGGGCTGGGTCTGACCGGGGGCTCAGCCCCTGCAAGTGCAGACACCCAATGCTGCACGCACAGCCTCTACCCTGCACCAGCCAGGCCGGGCCGGACCGGGAGCTCAGCCCTTGCAGGTGTAGACCTCCTCACGCTGTGTGCACTGCCTACACTCCACGTAGCAGCACCAGCGAACCTGGCACTGGCAGGGCCGGGTCACCACCCGACTCTGTGTGTTGTGGCCACGCCCACAGCAGATGCTCTCACAGTTCTTCTCCCGGTGGCACCTGCGACCGGCGGTCCCCGGAGAGAAACGGCTGGCCAGGCAGAAGCTGGGCGAGTCATCCAGGTGCACGAGCTCTGGTGTGCGGGGCAGTGGGTCGCCGCCACCTGTCCCTGCCGCCCGGCCCCGAGGCGGAGAGATGGCGCCGGCTTCGCCCGTGGCCTCGTTGGTGGTGCTGCCCACCTTGAGTGCCGTCTCGTACTTGTGTTTTAGGCGTTTGCCCACTTCGTGGAAGGGCGCCAGCTGCCGCCAGCATGTCCGCACGGTGCAGGAGCCCGATACTCCGTGGCACTTGCATGTGGTCTCCACCCCGGCCTTGATTACCTGGGGGTTGGGGAAGGGAGCTGGGCATGAGGGCCACACTGTGAAGCCGGGAACAGCCCATGCAGATGACCGGCTCTCCTATACCCAACCCCACCTGGGGGATCACCAGGCTACCCAGCTCATGTGTCTGTCTGTCCCCCTCTCCTCCAAGCCACAGGTGGCCCAGGGCAGAAGTCCTCCATCCTGTACTGTGACCTCCAGAGTGGAGGCCTCCTGTGCAGACAGTCCCTCCCTGCATCCAGGGCTGCCCTCTGCAGGGGCTGAGCACGCCACCCCTGTCGCCCTGCTAGCAACACCGCCCCAGAACTTCCCAGTCTGGTGTCAGCAGCCTGCTTCCTGCAGAAGGGAGGACACATGAGTTAGCTTGTCCACCTGGCAGAACTGGCCCCTAGATCCTCTGGGCTGGCCCAGAGAGGAGGAGCAGCACCCCTACCTCCACATGTGCACGCGCACATGCGCGCACACATACACACACGCATGCACGGCTGCCTGGAGGGGCCTCCTGCCTGACCACCCACACTGGGGTCTCCGGCCGCAGAGAGGGGAGGCCCTCCCCAGTGGGGCCTATCCTGAGACAGGCCAGAGCTCCCACGCCACCCCCAGGGAGGGCCGGCGGCGGGCTGGAGGGGGATTAGGAACGTAGCTGCCCTCTGGCCAGGCAATACAAGAGTCACATTTAATGACACTTTGCTGAGAAACCCGGACAAATTTAATTAAAACGCTGCTTACCCAGGCCCCGCAGAGCTAATGGAGCACTTTCCATATCCTGACTTTTCATTAATAGTTTACAAAGGAGAGAACTCCAAAGAAAAGAAGTAGCCTTGCCTTGGGGATTTAATCTGCTCCCACCCCTCTCCGGAGGGCAGAAGGAGGAACAAGGGCTCCGAAGAAAAAGGGGGAAATTGATTCTTTAATGAGCGCAGGACTCAGACCTCTGGTTTCTCAATAAAGAGAGGCTCAGACCCGGGCTGGCTCTAATTACCTACCCCCTCCCAGGCTAGGGCTTCACATCCCAGGGGCTGCCTGGTGCCTCAAGGCCGGGCTGTACGGGGACTACGGGGATGGGCATTCTGTCCCCAGGCCTCCTCTGCTTCTGTGGGCCCCTAGGAGCTGAGGGGCTATAGGGAGGGCAGAGGATCGAGGGGAGCCAGGCACCCCCAGACCCAGCCTGCTGGCTGGCCGCTGGCTGCCCGCAGCCCCCAGAAGGGCCCAACCCCCATCCCACGAAAGAACGCAGCTGCAGCTAGTCATCCCTGTTAAGACCAGGAGCCTCCTGGGCAGGAACACTTGGAGAGCCCCCGAGGCAGAGGCCACAGTCCCGCGCCCCACATCCCCCTCCATGCCCCTCCACGCCCCACCCCTCTTGCCTTCACACCCACGAGGTTGTTGTGGAAGTCCACACGGGCTCTCAGATCTTTGCTCGACCGCCGGCCCAGGAACTCCTTGACGAACTTGCTGCTGTACTTGAGGTTGTCCCCACAGCCCCCCCACTGCCAGGCCTCACGGTTCTCTAGGTCTGGGGCCTCGTCACAGGTGCAGCGCTCCATGCGGCCGGCACTGCATGCCTTCGCCAGGGCATGTGTCAGGCCCGCCGAGGAGATGGCGTACAGGAAGGCGGTCTCCTTGAAACCTGGGAGGTGGGTGGGGACGCAGGGACCTTAGGGCCTGTGAGGCCATGGAAGCACCCCCACCTGACCCAGGTGTGGCCAAACCGCGGCAGGTCAGCTGGAGCCCTGAACCCTGAGCACAAGCAGCATGCAGGAAAGGGTCCCCGCTGGCGTTCAGCTTGGCTGGGGGCGCACCTGCCCGGACTGCCTGGCACACCCGCAAGGAGGAGGCACTCCGTGTGCCCGGGCCCAGAGTGGGGTGCAGGAGAGAGGACTCAAAGCACACAGACATCTAGGCTCTACTCAGGGCCCAGCGACCTCATCTTTCTGGGTCTCCCACCCACCAGACTGGCTGCGGGCCTTGGAGAGCCCCATCCTGCCTGCCCTGGGCCTCAGGTCCCCAGTTTTTAAATGAGGCTGTTGAGAAGCTCTAATCAGAATCCCAAGGACCCAGGAGAAAGAAGGCTCCATCCTCAGGGCAGCGGCTAGACCTCTGCCCCTCCTGCCCAGCCGCAGGGCATCAGTCACCACCAAGTGGCAAGAGCCATCAAAGCTGCCAAAGCTGCGCAAAGGTTTCCTGCTGCCAGCAACTGGTCCCCGAGGAGGAGCTTGGCTGGAGGCGGGGTAGGAACTGGGCAGGGTAGGGTTAGGGGGTGGCCAGGAGGGAGGGGCAGGCCAGGTGAAGAAGACTAGAGGGGGGCGGTTTGGGGAAGGGGCAGGGCCAGGAGGGAGGGGCGGGGCAGGAGACAGACTAGGCACATCTGGAAGCAGGGAGGAGCAGGACAGAGGAGCCGGACGGGGAGGAGCAGGGCAGGAAGAGGTCCTACGGCAGGTACATGGGGTCAGGAGGAGGGAGGGATGGGTCAGGATGGAAGGGAGAATCAAGTGGAGGAGCAGCCACGAGGGAGCGGGGCAGGAGGACAGTCAAGCCCTGCCATGTCTTCACCGCACCCCCAGGTCCCCTGGGGCCAGCCAGAGGCACAGAGGCTCCAGGGACATCCTGTTACGGAGCGCCTTTCGCGCACTCACCCCGCTTGAGCAGGCTGGCCCGGTAGCGGCCCTCCAACGTGCAGTTCCAGCGCTCGAACCGGAACTGGTACTGGCACTCCAGCGCACTCATGCTGACCGCCTCCACCAGCGTCTCGGCCACGCCTGGGTCTCTGCGGCACATGCGCCTCTGCTTGCGCTCCAGCTTCAGTTGGTCACACGCCTTGTAGTGTGCCTGGGCGGCAGCCTCAGGCTCCAGGGTCAGTGGGAGAATGGTCAGGGGCTCGCTGCCTGTCAGCCTGGGCACAGAGAAGCTAGGTTGAGGGTCGCCACGTGCACACACACACACACACACACACACATACATACACACGATGTGCTCCAAGGGCCAGGAGGGGTGCAGCAGCCCAGGCCACAAGGAAACCACATCCAGCACACCCACCTGCTCTTCTGCTTGCTTACCCAATTGGACTGTGCACGCTCCAGGACCCCCACCCTCTGCTGACCCCAGATGGGAAGGCCCAGACCCATCACAGCCCTGAAGCCTCTTGGAGAGGGTCTCTGGCAGCCTGTTAAAATGCCCCTGCAGGTCCCAGTGGGGCTTTCTGGAACTCCTGGGCCACTGGGCACCTCCCAGAGGAAACCAGGCCATCTCCTGGTTCTCCTGCAGCTCCACCTCTCTCCTGTGAGCCAGTCACATGCTCTCAGGCTCCTCCAAGCCCTGTTTCTTGTGTTTCATCCAGGGATGGACTGGTCCTGACCTCCCGTCAGTGCTCTGACCCACAGATCTCAGTGGTCCCCCACAGGTGGCACCACATCTGGCTCTCGGCACACCCCTGCCCAGCCCCAGCCAGACCCTTAACCCTCAGGAAGGATGGGTGCCCAGCTAAACCCTCCCCCAACATGAGCATCACAGGAAGCAAGCCTCCCCATCCCAGCCAGTCAACCCGGAGCAGCCAGGGGTGCCAGGCATTCCCTGATACTTAACCCCACACCGTGCCCCATCCCTCCTCTTGCTGCACCTCTAAAACCCCTCAGGGGCATGGTTGCCACTGGGCAGGCTCCCACAGGCTTTCTACAGCTCCCTCTAACCCCAGCCTGCAGCAGACCAGGGCCTGTGGCACACCACAGCAACAACCCTGCAGGCAAGGCTCCCTGAGGACTCCCTGGGCTCCTGGCTTCCAAAGCTCTTCCATTCTGGGCTAGGCCTGGGGTTCAGAGTCAGGAGCAGGGAGGCAGGTGGGAGAGACACACACACCGTGAAGGGTAAAGCCACAAAGGCAGGTCTGAGAGCAGTGATGGACAGAGAGGGAAAGACCGATGTCTCCCACCCTCTTCACACTCAGATGCAATGTGCACCCTGAGAAGACCCACCCCAGGCTTTGGCCCTGCTACCCAGGGGTGCTCTGAGCCAATGTGGCACCAGTGAGGGGTTGAGCAGAGAGCTGCAGGGGAGCGGGGCTCCAGCTAGCCCTGGAGACTAGAGTGCTGGTGAGAAGAACCCAAGACGGGTTCCTACAGACCTTGCAGAACACATGGCTCGGAGGTCCAGCTGCTGCACCATGACCAGCATGGGTGTGGGCTGAAGGAGAAGCTCCAAAAGTCCCCAAGGCACAGGCAGGCCTCATGTGGGCAGCAAGGCCTTCGGGAAGAAGGTGTCTCTGAGCTCAGAGCTAGGACACTGGGCTGGAAAGCAGCTGGTAAGGGAGGAGGCAGTGACCTGCACCCCCAGTTCCTATCCCAGGTTTTGGGCTTCATGCCCAAGGGCACAGGGATGCAAGAGGGGTCCACATCAGGCAGCGTGGTAAGGCTTCAGGCCCGCTGGAGCTCAGACAGCCACAAGGACAGGGACAGCTGCCGAGCTGGGCTAGAGGCAGGCAGGGGCTTGAGGACCCGCAACAGAGGCTGGAAGAGCTGCTCTCCCTACACAAAGGCAGCTAACATGGGCGAGACTCGTCCCCAGACAGGAATGTCAACAGCTGTGCCCAGACTGCTGCCGCTGCGCATCGGCAGTGCCCTAGCCTACAAGCTGCCCGTCCCCCAGACTAACTCTCCGAGGTTAGCCCAGCCCCAGGCTGGGAGCAAGACAGTCCTGCAAGGCCCCCCGGGGGCACCTGGGGCTGTGCTGGTTAAGGCAGGGTGGGTGTGGACAAGTGGAGGGGGTGACCCTGTGCCCCAACTGCACCCAACTGCATGGCCCGTGTCCATACCCCATGCCCAGGGACAGCCTGAGTCCACACCGCAAACCTGGGGATAGCCCACGTCCACACCGCATGCCCAGGGACAGCCGGCATCCACACTGAGGCCGGCCTCTGCCCCAGGCCCCCCTCACTGCTGCGGTGTGCTCCACCGAGGGTAGCCCCGAGCTACAGTGGCAGAGGACAGAGCCACATGGAGGTGGTGGTTGTAAGCAGGCAGACGGTACACAGGGTACGGGGAATGGGGTGGCACCCAGGACCAAAACCCAAACAGGGACAGAAGCCTACAGGAGTGTGGGGGAAGGAAAGAGGTTCACAGAGCGCTCAGAGCAGGGCATGCTCTGTGAGGGAGGCTCCGGCAGTACACCTGACCTTCTCAAAGGGCAGGAGATTAAAGGAAATGCTGCAACTGGGATCCCAGACCTGGAGCCAACTTCCTTCCTGTGTGCGAGTGTGCATTTCCAAGGGGGGGTGCACCTGCCCATGGGGTACACACAGTGGCTTCCCGGAAGGGATTGTGAGCCTCCCCCCAACTCAGAAACACAACATCAAGCCAGGTGGGATTTTCCCCTCCTCATAGGAGTACAGATTGGGACTGCTATGCACACGGGAAAAGATATTCATTCCCCCACGGCCAAAATTCTGGACTAAACGTCTCCAAAGCTCGCCTACCGATGCTCTTTCTGGAATTACATGCTACAGACAGATCTCTGTAACCCACAGAAACCGAGGTCGCTTCCACAGTGCCCACCACTGGCCATTACATGAGATCCCCAGAGGCGGGAGCCTAGGGCCTGGCGGAACAGATGGGCTCTCTGTTCCGTGGAGTCCTTGCAGGGGCCAGAAAGTCCCAGCCAGCTGCCCCGGGGGCTTGTGGGCACGGGTCAGCCCTGGACCCAGGAAGCCTGGGACAGAAGAAGTACCCTCCTGTTCCCAAGGCCTGTGAGCTTGTCACAGGTATGTGGGACCATGTGGCCTGTTCCAAACAGCAGCGCTTTGCATACAGCCCCTCGGCCCCACATGTCAGACTGTGGGGGTCATCGTCTGACTGTGGGCCCACATCTGGAGGCTGCACCTTCCAGCCCAGAGAACGCCCCTGCCCAGCTGCCCACCCCACACCAGCACACCTGACTCCATCCAAATCCCCGCCCCTGGCTGTCTGGCCCAGGGTGGGAAGACAGGCACACAGGCAGCATGCAGAGGAGCAGAGCCTGGGTAGGCCGCCCACAGACAACAGCCCCTCGGTGGGCGGGCAGCAGGACCCCCCATCCCTGCCCCATCCAGCTGCCCTCGGCCAGTGCGGGGCCATTCCCAGGATGGCATCCCAAGCAGGTCTAAGAGGCAGCCCAGAGGCTTGGGACAGGTATTATCAAAAGACCAGGTGTTACACGTCACTCATGAATGGCTGAACGCTGCATCAAGGACTAATGATGTACTCCAGGGACTAGCGGGACAGAATGATAAAAAAGAGAAAAGATTAATAAATTTGGCTATATCAGAAGTAAAGAAAAACCAAAGACAGAGTGATGGAGGGGGAGCCGGCAGCAGGGCTGGTAACGCAGCCCTCCCTCCAGCACCTGCGAACCTTCCTACGAGCTCCGAGGACAGTGCTCTGATTCCTGCAGTGGCTGCACAGCACAAACCTATCTGGACAGCATGGGGTTCCCCTCACAGCATGTCCCCATAAACACAAGTTCCGTCCTGGACAAACTCCCTTCTGCACGTGCCCCTTCTTCCACTGCACTTGGAAACCCGCGTCTGCTGAAGTGAAACAGCTGCCTTCTCCTCAACGACAGTATACCTGCACTCCGTCCACGGGAGCCAGCATCCGCATTCCGGGTGGGGCAGCACCCAGGGGGCCCTGGCTCCACACTGCCCCGCAATGTCACCGCAGCCTCACAGCAGCTACTCTAGGCTTTGCCCTGGGCCGGTGACTGGGGCCTGTCCTGAGGGCACAAGCTGGCTCTGCACTGGCTTACAGGTCCTGGTGCCCACCAAGGCCCACACTGGCCGGGTGTCCCGGAGCCCGCCCAAGGTTCATGCTCCCTAGAGGTCAAGGCTCATACCCGCCACGGGTTTTCTGCAGAGCTAGAGTGAGTCTATGGCAGTCCCTCCTACCACTCTCCGGGTTCTTTGGGCAGATTCCGCACCTGTGGTCCACCCCATGTTGGTCAGTGCCAGATTCCAGGAGAGATGATGTGTTACCCCCAGAAGTGAGACCAGTCAGAGGCAGCTGGCCTTCGCACACGCGCTACGCCCGTGCCGTGATCACCGCTGACGGTCTTCAGATGCGCTGTGACCCGCCGTGTGGTCTTCTGAGACACAGAGCTGCTTTCATCCTCCTCTGTCCCAGGCCGTCCTGCTTGCCTTCCTGCCACAGTGAGGGCCTTGTGAGCCACAATGGAGTGTTCAACAGCCGCCCAGGGCCCAGTGCCCTGTCCCTGGCCCTGCAGCGCCATCCAGTGAGCTTCTGGGCAGGCAGGCGCCATGTGGGACAGAAACATGGGCGCCGGTCCTGGGAGCAGGGACCCTGCCCCCTCCCTCACCCCCACTGCCCAAACTCACATCTCTGCCTCCCAGACCCAGTCCAAGGGAGACAGGGACACCCTGCAGGTGGGCGAAGCACCAGAGGCCAGAGACAGGGAATGTGCCCTATTGTCATAGGACAGACCCACTCCCATCCCGCCTGAAGGATCACGTGGCATCACGTGGCTTCAAATGAGCATGGCAGCGGGCATCCCTGTCTGACTTCTGGTCTTAAAAGGGAAGCTCTGGTCCACTCAACAACAAGCCTGAGGTTGGCTGGCTGTCTTCTGGGCCCCACAGCAGGTTAAAGGAGCCACCTCTGCTTTCTGTTCCCTATGAGCTTTCCAAAACATACAAGCCAATGTCGAAGGTCATTAGATGGGGTCCTTGCCTCTACTGGCATGGGATTTTTCTACTTTAATCTGCTAAAACAAGGAATTCCACTCCCTTGCCTTCCCGAGGCTGGACACTCACGTGCCTCAGCCGGGAGGGGCTTGGCCTTCCTCTGTGCAGCTAGCCATAACCCTAAGATGTCGTGTCTAGGCCTTCCGCATCTGTGTTTGCAATTTTCTCTTCCATGCTCATCCTGCCAGGGGTCAGTGCCTCAGAGAGAATTAGTTTGTTAAACCGCCTAGAAGACTGGTCAGATTAGAATCACATCTTCTTAACTTCTTGGTAGAACTCAGCATGAAGCCTGACCTTTTCTGGAAAAGATCTCCCTTCTGATCCGATTACTCTTCTTTCTTTTCTTTTTCCTTCTTTTTTCCAAGCAGCTTTATTGAGATATAATTCCCACACCGTAAAATCACCCATTGAAGGTCTACAGTTCAGGGGTTTGCCGTATATTCTCAGATATGTACAAACATGGCCATGGCCAATTTTAGGGCATTTCATGGTCTCAAATTGACATGCACCCCTTTAGCTCCTGGTCCCAGCCCCTGGCCAGCACTAATCCACTTTGTCTCTGAGGTCTGCCTGCCCTGCACATTCTGCACCCAGGGAACCAGGCGGAGTGTGGTCTTCTGTGACAGCACCCTCACGCCAAGAATACCCTGTTTTCGGAGAGCACCTGTCTGCTGAATGTGGGTGCCTCATTCCTTTGCGCATCAGATGCTACCCCAGTGTGTGGGCACACTGTGTGATGCTCAGCCATGCTCCAGGCCTGCCCTGAAGTCATCCACACACCTCTGTGCAGGCGCGTCTGCAGCTCCCATGGGTGACCGCCCCATCCAGCTCATCAGGTCTGCCCATGCGGGCACCCCTTCATCTCTAACGCAAGGGGGTTGTTTCCTCACTTCTGCGTCCTTCCTTCTGCTTTCTCTGGGTTTAGATCCCTGCTCTTTGCCTCAATCTGTGACCTACAGTTGCTGAGGGCTTCCAGGCTCCTCTACACTTCTCAAATATGCATTTCCTCAAATTCCTCAAATATACTCCTATGGCACTTGCCTCAAAATCAGATCACCATGTGGAGCCCAGGTCACAGCCCAGGGTTCACCGTGCAGAGTCCAGGTCAGAGCTTAGGTCACCGTGCAGACCCAGGGTCAGAGCCCAGGGGTTACCATGCAGAGCCCAGGTCACAGCCTGGGGGTCATGATGCAGAACCCGGGTCACAGCTCGGGTCACCATGCAGACCCAAGGCAAGAGCCCAGGTCACAGCCTAGTAGTCACCATGCAGAGCATGGGTCACAGCTCAGGTTGCCATGCAGACCTCAGGTCACCATGCAGAGCTCAGGTCACAGCCCAGGGGTCACCATACAGAGCCCGGGTCACAGCTCAGGTCACTGTGCAGAGTCTAGGTCACAGCACGGGCCACCATGCCAAGCTCAGGTCATTGTGCAGACCCTGGGGCACAGCACAGGGGTCACCAGGCAGAGGCCAGGTCATGGCTCAGGTTACCATGCAGACCCTGGGTCACGGGTCAGGGGTCACTGTGCATTGTGTTGGTCACAGTCAGAGGTCATTGTGCAGAGCCCAGATCACAGCTCAGGTCACTATGCAGAGTCCTGGTCATGGGTCAGGTCACCGTGCAGACCCCAGGTCATGGTCAGGTTGCCATGCAGACCCTGGGGCACGGCTCAGGGGTCACTGTGCAGTGTTGGTCACAGTCAGAGGTCATCGTGCAGAGCCCAGGCCATGGCTCAGGTCACCGTGCAGGTCACAGTCAGGTCATCTTGCAGAGCCCAAGTCACAGCTCAGGTCACTGTGCAGAGCCCGGGTCATGGTCAGGTCACCGTGTAGAGCCCAGGTCACAGACCAGGTCGTCGCACAGAGCCTGGGTCACAGTCAAGTCACGGTGCAGAGCCCAGGTCATGGTCAGTTCACTGTGGAGACCCCGGTCACAGTCAGGTCACGTGCAGAGCCCAGGTCACAGACCAGGTGGCCATGCAGGGCCTGGATCATGGTGCATCTTTCTGCATCTTTTCTCTAGCTTTGCTCTCTGCCTTACAGTCCACTGAGTTGGTGTATTATGTCTCCATTTTCCTGCATTCTCTATGCTGATGTCTTGTCTGTGTCTCCTGGACCCAGTGATCAGACCTACGACCCCACTGCAACCCAGATGCATGCAGCCACACAGCTGGGGTGTGTCCTCCACTGTCTGCTGGGCCTGCCCGCTTTGTTTCTGTTCCTCCTGTCCTGCCTCATGTTGGGTTGTTTCTTGCTATCCCCTCTCTGCCCCGCAGTCTGAAGTTGCATGTTTCCGCATCCTCCATGGCTGCCTCACAGGACCGCGTCTGGGAGGCATCCCCTGCAGGTCCCCAGCCAGCCACTCTGTAGTCCGTGGCCAGACTGCCCGTCCTGAGAAGTCATCTGTGTGTGTTTGCCCAGCCTCTGCTCTTACAGTGCTTCATTTCAGGCATCTCACCGGTCTGGTTCTGGATGTTCTGGTATGATTTCTGTGTTTTCTGCTCAGGGCTCCTCAGGGCCTCCCGAATCCCGTAGGTGCCACCGATCAATTCTGAGAATTGCAGAAAATGCTCAGCTTGGCCATTGTCAGATGGGAGCCCTGTCCATGCGTCCCCAAATCCGGCCTCTAGCCTCTGTGGAGGCGGGCAGGCACCCCACGGGCCACACTCAGGGTAACCCTCTGCTGCCCCACCTTCCAACCTCGCTCGTGCTCTTCAGCTATTTCTAATCTGCTTTCAAATGGACCGACAAGTCACTCATTGCCCGGAGTTCCACTCAGTTTATCCAAACCTGCTGGGTCAGTTTTGTGGTCTCTTACTCCTTGCAGAAATTGCAGGCTTATCTTAACTCCAGAAAGAACAGCACAGCAAGAACCTGCATTAGGCCTGTGACACTCAGCTCACAGGTGTGCGGCTGTTCCTGATGAGGCCCACAGGGGCATCTCCATGCATGCCCATCCACCCACAACCCCTGAATTAGGCTGGTCACTGAATGCAAGAGGCAGAAGAGAAGGCCCCCAAATTCATACCCTCTGGGAGTATGGAATGCACCCTGTTTGTGGGTGTCATTAAGGTAAGGATCCTGGGCACAGCTGCCCCAGACTAGGTTCTGTGACCTGCCCATAGCACCTCTGAGGAGACCCCACCCCGGTCTCCCCAGGAGTGAAAAGAACCCAGGCAGGAGAGGCACAGCCATGTCGAGGAGCCTGTGTCCCTCCGTGGGCCAGGCCAGAGACCGCCATGCGTGGCGGCCTGGGGATGGAGATGTCCTTGTCCTCAGGCCCACATGGCCCAGGCCCCAGAGCTCTTGCTCCTTCCCGCTTTGCAGCAGGGACAGATTCCAGCAGCACTTCCTCCTGCCAACAGACCCAGCCACCCCAAGGGCCAGCCTGCCCACAAAGCCAGCTCCCTGGGCTGGGCGGAGGGAGTAGAGGCCGGAGTTCCAGAAGCCACAGCACCCTGCCAAGGAAACCTCAGCCCCACCAGACAGCATTTAATTTCTGTGTGAATCTAATTCAAAACAAATTCCAGTGCAGAGAAACTGGTTGTGAGATTAACCCTCCATCGCCTGAGTGCTGGCCAATCTCACCAAGCATGCAAGACGCGGGGCTGCGGACACCACCAGAGGCTGGGCCCTCCCTGTGGGCTCCACAGTCAACGGGGGCCCAGACACGCCAAGGAGGAAGCAGGAGCCACGGGCCATGGTGAGCAAGGTGGGAGGGCGGCCCAGTGGCAACGACAGGCCAAGCAACCCTGTGTCTGCGACAGCTGTCACCTCCGTCAGCTGGGAGAGCCCGGGCCCAGACATTCCTGGGTACCCCCTCCTTGCTCCCTCATGGACGGGCTGTGTCCATGCGGCTATAGCAAACCTGCAGATTGAGTGTTTCTGGGGAGCTCCTGGCTCAGGCTGGGCCAGCTTGGGGGTCAGCCGGCGGACACAGGACTCAGCCACACCCAGCAAAATCCAATGCACAAGGCCTGATGTCTGCGAGTCCAACCCCAGGCCCCTGTTTGTGGGTGTCATTAAGGTAAGGATCCTGGGCACAACCCCCAGACCCCAGGTCCAGCAAACCCCTGGGACCCCAGACCCAGCAAACCTCCTGGGATCCCAGGCCCTGGAGGCTGCTGGCCAATAGGCCTCTTTCTGGAGCAGGGAGTGGAATGCCGTGGGTACTCAGGGGGGCTGAATGGGACCCCAGATTCACGGACAGTGAGGGGAGAAGACGGGGAGCTGTGGCCTCACAGAGGAACAGGAGCAGTGGACTGCATGGCCCCAGGCCTCACCGACAGCACAGGTCCCCGCGAGTTGTCACGGGGAGGGACAGGCAAGACATGGGGCAGGCGGAAACTGGAGAAGCCGCCAGGAGCGTCACCCCATGACCACCTCCGCACACCCAGCTTGGACAGGGATGCCAGGACAGACACTGGGACAGCCCAGACGGACATCCCGCCCCAGGGTGGCCTGGGGCGGCTGCAGCAACTCTGTCCAGGAGGAAGCTGGCTCTGACGTGCTCTGATCTGGGAGCCCCCGACGGCCTCTCGTCCTGGGCCAGACCACTTCCCTGGCTGCGTCTACCTCAGGTATCGCTAAGAAAAACAAACGCAGCTTGAGGCTTGCCGTTTTCCATTCCCTCGTCCGGCTGCTGGTCCCGAGGAGCCGGGCCTGCCAGCTGGGCGGCCGGGTTTCCTCCTGCGGCCAGGGGCGCCAGGCCAGCCAGGAACCTCGCTGGGAGGGGCAGGGGAGGACGGTGGGCCGGGCCCATGGGTCACGGAGCTGGGCGGTCAGCACGCCACCCAGGTTGGCGCTGCCGTCCCAGGGAGGCCCCTGCCCAGCCCACCTGCCCCCTGCCCAGCCTGCAATGTTCTTTCCTGGGGGGCCCCTGCCGAGGCCACCTGGCCCCCCACCCAGCCCACCCTGGGGAGGCCCCTGCAGGAAGACACTGCTGTTCGCACCCAGCCGGGGCCACAGGCCCCCACCTCCTGCACCCATACCAGGGGTGCCCCAAGCCCTCCACCCATATCCCTGCCCTGGGAGCTCCACAGGGGTCCTCTACCCCTCAGCACATGCCCTCAAAACCCGTCTGACAGGCCAGACCGCAGGATGGGGGGTGCAGCTGAGCAAGTAAGGGCCTGGGGTGGGGAGGGGGCTAGCCAGCCTGGTGAAGGAGCCAGCAGACCCCACACAGGGCTCCCGAGTCCAGAGTGAGGGAGCAGAGGAACAACAGGATCCCCCATGGGCCTTAGGCACACCAACCCAGGGCAGCTTGGACGAGAGCTCTGGTCTCACTAGAGGTAGACGGCAGGTAGGCCACGGCTGGCTTTCTGGAGGAGGGGACAGCTGGGACCAACCCTCGACCAGGGGGGAGGCTGACAGCCCACCAGAGGCATGCGGCAACCATGGGTCCAGCCTTGCCCATGTACCAGACAACCAAGCCTCCCAGAAACCCAGCCGTCCTGCTGAGCCAGGCAGGGCCCTACAAGGGCACCCGCGCTGCCCACTGGGACAATGCACAAAGGGAGCCCATGCCCTCCAGGATTAAGTGGGCCTGGTGCTGGCCCTGCTGACAGGTGTCATGTTTCTGCGGCCAGGAAAATCAAACCAGACCCCTTATCGGCTCATCTCAGTCCCACGGGAGGAATCGCGTGCGTGCATTCTTTTCCAGGAGAAAAGTTACCCACACACTTCTCCTTTTGTCCTCTACATGGGGGGGGGTGGGGCCTGGGGGTAGTCAGCAAGCGGTGCCCTGGGCCAGGGCCACCCTGGGAGCCCAGACAGGGTCCTAACAGTGCTCTGGGCTCTGGAGTTGGGTCCCCACCACAGTGGCAAGGACGGGGGCGAGATTAGGCCAGCTGTCCCCCTGTCCAGACAGCTGCCGGCTGTGGTAGGACATCTGCTCCCACAGCTGAGGGGGGCCAGGTGGCCGTGGCTTCCTCCTCACCTCAGGCTCTCCATGAAGCCTCGGGAGGCCTCCAGCCCAGGGGCCTGGTCTAGGCTGCAGCCAAGCACCTGCCCCTACTTGCTTCTGTGCTGGGGCGGGGGGGGGGGGGGCGGGGGACAGGGAGGAGGGACAGACTCTACCAAGCAGAGAGACGGGGCACATCTCCATCCTTGCCTACCTGCTCCCTCCACCCGCCTCCCCATGTCTGTCAGGGCCTGGGGTCCAGGGCTCTCCATGCTCTCCCTCCTCACCTCACATCCCCCCTTGCACCACTCCAAGGGCTCCCCACAGGGCCACTCTCCGCTGGCCACCCAGCTGCCCTGGATACTTTAGAGAAGTAGAAGGCCCTTGACTGAACCTGCACTTCCCCTCAGCTCCTGGTGCAGGGCCACACTCCCCCAGACCCCCAGGAGCTCTCCACAGTGTCCCCAGCAAATGCTGGCCTGAGGCGTCACGGGGCTGCTCCCAGCAGCATGTGTGTGCTGAGGACAGCATCTGCCCAGACTGCTAAGGCTCCCACAGCTCACAGTTCCACCACCCACCAGGGGGTCCCCGGGGACACCTTCCCCTCTGCTGGTGCCTCCCTAGCCCCACCACAAGAGGCTGACCTCCCTCACTGGGGAGCCTGATCCCCCAGCCCCCCACAGGCCAACCATGCCCAGGCTGCCTCCTCCAGCCCTGGAGCCCCTCCTGCCTTCCCCTCCAGGGACCAGCAGGCTCCCCTCCTCTCTGGGCCACACAGGACGTGCAGCCAGGTCCCAGGCTTATATAGCAGGCGCCCCACACCCTGGCACTGACCCCACATGCACAGCCACCCCCATCAGACAGCAGTGCCTGAGGGCAGGGCCAGGGACGCCTCCTGTGCAAGTGCCTAGAGCCCCTGACCAGGCCTCCAGATTGGGCCCCAGCAAACAGACGGCCTCCTGCTCCACACAGTCATGCTGGAGCCCAAGTCAGAGGACAACGCACTAGGAAGGCTCACACGAGTTGCCTGTGCACGCAGCTCTGGGAGACACACTGCTGGCTGGCAGCTCAGCCTGTCCGCTGTCTGATAATAGATCCACATAAATAAAGAGCTCTTACAAATCAGCACAAAGACCCACAACCCAGCCAAAAGCTGGGCCCAGAAATGGAGCAGAGATTTCTGCAGAGAAGAGCTACAGATGAACAGTATGTCGCCAGTCAGCAGGGAAAGGCAAACCCATCAGGGAAGGGCACAGTGAGATGCCACCCCATGCCTGCAGAACGGCTAGAATAAAAAGCAAAACCAAACCCAAAGCCAGAGACAACGAGAGCTGGTGGCTTTGTAGAGAAACTGGACCGCTGCTGCAGGGCTGGTGGGCATGCATGACGGCAGCCAAATCATGTCCTGGGTTCTTGGAAACAGAGACAGTCACCACGGGGCCCAGAATTCCACCTCTCGGGATCACCACACAGGAAAGCGTGTCCACCAATGCTCATGGCAGCATGACAAGGGCCTAATGGTGGAATCCAGCCAGGCATCCGTCAACAGAGGCCCGAAAAAAAGAGATGGGTCTGCGCCCACACAGTCGGACATCCACCCAGGCACAAAGGGAAAGGCACACAGGCGCTCGCTACGACTTGGATGGGTGCTGGCTGACATGAGCCAGCCATGAAGGCCACAGGCTGTAGAACTCCGCTTATGCACCATGTCCAGAACAGGCAAACCCACAGAGACAGAAAGTGGCTTCGCGGTTGCCGGGGGCAGGGTGGGGGCAGGATGTGAGGTTTCTGGGGTGATGGAACACTCTGGAATGAGATAGTGATGCTGGCCACACCCCTTGCAGAAGGACCAGAAACCACAGAACTGCATTCCCTAACAGGGTGCACTGACGGGATAGGAGTTCTGTTTCAATCACAGACAGAACGGGGGCCTGGAGCACCAGAGCTGCCTTTCAGACTGGTTCCGAGTGCCCCCCCAACCCTGCGCACTGATGTCTGGCCTGGCTGGGGGGGGGGGGGTTCCCTCCGTGGCCGTGCCCGCTGCAGCCTCCTCCAGACAGACCTCTTCCCCAAGCCAGCCCACAAAGTTTCCCATAGAAGGTGGGGTGCTGGGACCAATCCCAAGAAAGGGTCTCAGGGCTCATCATAGCCTTTCCTAGTTCTTGGGTGGTGACCGATGTTGGAAGACTGAGGCCTCGCCCCCCATCCCCACCCAGCGCCGGCAGTCCCTGGAGGCAAGTGTATTGGCTTGGGTGCCTCTGCTGGGGCTGGCTTGGCACACGTGGGATCTCTAAGCAAAGGGCCCTGTGGGACCCACTCTGCTGGACCCAGTCCCTGGCTCCATGCTTGGGGGAGTTGCAGGGCGCCTCCCCCTGGGTTCAGGGACCCCCTTCCTGAGCAGACATTCAGCCTCCACAGACACCCCTCCCTCCCTTGGCTGATTTTGCTCCCCTCTAATACCAGAGGCAGGGCCGGGTACAGGCCAAGCTTTCAGCCCACCCAGGCCCACAGGGCATGGGGAGGTGGGGGCCTGAGTCTGTTTCCCAAACTCGCCAGACCTCGGGCCAGCCCCTTGCTGCGGGGAGCCAGGCAACCCCTCCTTCCACGAGGGCATCAGGCCAAGCTGTCTAGGCCCCTGGAGAACCAGATGGAAACGCCACCTGCTAATCACACCACCAAGAAGCAGGGCCAGGCCCTGGAGGAAGAGGGAAGAGCCCCTTCCCCGTGGCCAGGAAGCGGCCTGGAGGGTCTTGCCTAGTGGCCAGAGGCGGAGAGGGCAACAGGAGTAGGGCAGCTTGAGTTGCAGCCTCTTTGAGGGGGCAGGGAGGGCTCCCGCCGCCCACGTGACACCACCCCCGCCCCCCAGCCCAGGCCTGCCTCTCTCAGTTTCTGGGTTGTAACAGGAGCTGCTCGGCCTGCTGGGGAGCCTCCGTGCCAGGCAGAGCTTTCGGAGAGGGGGAAGGGAGAAAGAGGGCCTGACTCCCAGGTCCCAGCTCCTTCCTCCTGCTCCTTCTGCACTCCAGGTTGGGAGGGAAGCCCCCAGTCCCAGCCCTGCCCTGCCCGTCCCACCTTGGGCCATCTCCTTCCCCCAGCCCTCCAGCTCCTGCCACTTTGCTAGGCCAGGAGGAAGGGCCCCAGACCAGAAGGGCTGGACCTCCACACACAGACCGGTTCCGAGCACATCTTGCCCCCTCCTCTATTTCTGGGTCTGGTTCCACCTTGGGGATCCCCTCCCAAGGCGTTTGCTGGGTAAGGACCCCTCCAGCACTGGGTTCCTGCCCTTCTCCACCCGGCCAGCTGGCACCAGGCCTGCCCCTGCTCCAGAACCTCTGTCCATCACACGGACCCCAGCTCCCCTGCCTGGTGCTGGCAGTGGACTGGTCCCTGGGGCAGCAGGTCTGCCTCCTATGCTCTGCACAGGACAGCCTTTGGGGCCAAAGTGCTGGGCCAGAGAGTTGGCCAAAGGGGTCCCAGGGGCACCAAGCCCTCCCTGCATTCCCCTGCATGCCCACTAGTTGCAGGGCAGACCTCAACGACTTCTCCAGAGGGGCAAAGCCCCTCTGCTGCCCGAGGTGAGGGTGGGGGGTGGGGTGTTGGGAGCCAAGGAGCCAGGACCCACGACCCCTACCTCCCCTCTGTGGGCTGGCAGCAGGAAGACCCACAGAGCAGACAAGCCAGGGTGTGTCTGAGGCCTGGTGAGCAGACCCGAGGCTGGGCCGGCAGAGCAGGAAGGCACAGCTGGCTGACAGGCTGCCGTGACTCACCGTGGACCTGCGGCCAGACGGCCACCCTCTGACCCTCCCTCTGCCCGCGAGGGCGAGGCGAAGCCTGCACAGATGGCGTGCAGAGGCGTGCCAGCCTCTGCACAGCCCAGGCCCCAGGCAGGGCTGGGCCCACAGCCGGAGCCAGGAGAGGGCAGCCGGGTGGGGTCTCCAGGGGAAGGAGACACGGAGCTGACCCTGGAAGACGACCCAGGAGAAAGGAACAGAAGGAGAAAGGGGGGGAAAGAAAAACACAAAGGGAAAGTTTCCCATGAAAATATTTTATTTTCTTTGAGAACAGGATACACCTGCAGGGCTCCTCGCCCAGTGGCCTCTCCCCGCCCTGGCGGTGGCATATTTCTGGACCGACGGGGCCCTCTGCCGGCCAGCCGCTGCGCGACGGCGCCGGGGCCACGGGCGAGGGAACAGGTGACGGGCAAAGGGCCGCGGCCGGGAGCGGCACCGGGAAGCCCAGGGCTGGGACCCGGGCTCGGGGCTGGGCCTCGGCTCCCGGGGCGGCGCCTGGGCGGCGGGAGCGGAGGCTGAGGGGCCTAGAGGGCTGTCCGCGCCGGGCCAGCCCCGACTTCGGGGTGCCCATCTGCGTGACACAGTCAGAGAGGGTCCCCCAAGGGCTCTGGGCTGGACATCCCAAATCTAGGAGACAGGGACGAGGAAGGCCAGAAAAGAACGGCGGGAAGCGACGCGCCGAAACCACGCAAACTGCTACTACGGAGAGCGGAGAGCGCGCGGGGCAGCGACCCCTGAGACCGCGGGGGACCGCGTTCACAGCCCCCGCCGGGCCCTGCGCTCTAGGCCGGGTCCCACAGAAGCGCTCCCGCGGGCCGGGGCCAGAGCGGGCATAAGAAGCAAAGCGCAAGAAAAATAAATTCCTCCAGCTTGGTTCCCCCCCCCCTTTGGGGCTCAGTGCAAGGAACATCTGGATTTTGTACGTATTTTTTTGTTGTTGTTAAATTAACTTCTCGAGGAGAGAAAGGAGGGGTAAGCTGCAAGGGTGGGTAGGGGCGGGGGGAGGCTTCAGCCGTTCCCCCAGAACTCGGCGGCCTAACAGAGCTCCCGGACCAGACTTGGTCCCCGAGCTCCAGGGAGCTCCGCTCACGGGCGCGTCACGGCGAAGACGACTCCGGGGTCACGGAGGACCACGACCCTGTGCCAGCCCGTCAGGGCCGCCGGCCCCTCTCCCCACGCAGCGCCGCGAGGACACTGACCCGTGGACGGAGCGCCGCGCATGCCGCCAACAGCGCCCGGCACCCCGCGGCCCGCGCACCTGGGCCGCCCACCCCGCGTCCCATCTCCGAGCCGCCCGCCCGCCAGCCCGCCCGCCGGGCCGCCGAGGCACCTACCCGAAGTAGGCGGCCGAGGGGCGCAGCGCGGCGAGCAGCAGCGTCAGCGCGAAGGCCGCGGCCAGCCAGCGCGCCAGCAGGGGCCCATCCAGCATCTTGCCGCGCCTCGGCGGCTGACCATCGCGCTCCCGGCCCCGCGCAGGGTGCCCCGCAGCCGCCGCCCTCTTATAGCGCCCGGAGCCCCGGGCCGGGGGCGGGGCGCCGGCCAGCTGGGCCCGGCCCGCCCGCGCCCAAGAAGGGGTCACGCCGACGCCAGGGGCGGGCCGAAACCCGAGCCGAGCGCACCGCCCCGCTGCGCCGCCGCCCGGCCCTTCGGGTGTCGGGGCGCGCCGCGCGCCTGGAGGCGGGGAGCGTGGGGGGCGGGAGGAGTGGGGAGTGGTGGAGTAGGGGCGGGGCTGGGGCGGAGCGCTGACTCCGAGCCGGGGCGGCCGGGTTAGGAGGGGCGGGGGGCGGCCACGGGGGCGGGGCTAGAGGCGGTCTGGGGGCGCGCGGAGGGCTGGGGCGGGGCCGGGGCGGAGCGTTGGCTCCCAGCTGCTCGCCGGGTTGGGGGGACCCGGGGCGGCTGCGGGGGCGGAGCCAGGGGCCCGGGGCGGGGCCGGGGCGGAGCTCCAGGCCCGGACCAGCGGTGGTGAGCCCTGGAGGACCCAGGGTCAGCCCTCAGCGGAAGCGAGCTGGCGCGCTCCCCTGGGACTTGCCGTGGACAGGGAGACCCTGCAACAGGTGATACCCGCGCTCTTAGCGAAGCCAGATCGCTCGGGAAGCCGGCCGCAGGGCCACTTCTTCCCGGGACTGAGGCGACCTGGCCAGCGGAGGGCAAAGGCTGATTCGCTTGACCTTTTGGGACCTCTGTCTCTCCCCATCCTTATTACATCGAGGGAGGTGAGACAGAGGCTGAGGTCACTGCCAGCGCTGACGCTCGAGCGACCCCCGTTCTCAGGGCCTCTGCACAGGGGCGGCTGGGAGAAGTGGGCTCGGAGGACCAAAGGGGCCTGGCGTGGCCAGAGGCGGGAGGAGCAGCGGGGGACGCGCTGAAACAAGACGATGTCAGAGAACCCAAAATCGAATGAAACAGACACACGATTGGGTTCGAGGAGAACCAGCTAAAAGGCCCCTGGGTCAGCTCCAGGGCGCAGGCTGCGGTGTAGGGTCCCACGAAGGGCCAGCCTCCAGGTAACATCGAAGACCCCTCGGACTAGCCAGGCCTTGAGCCTCAAGGGAGACCCCAGCTCCCCACCAGCTTGTCTGAACCCAGAGGAGCCCTGGATCTGGGGTACAAGTGGCCCTAGATCTGGGGGTCTGAGCACCTCCAAAGGCGGACTGGTGGGCTCTGAGAATTTAGCACTCAGTGACCTGTCTTGGAACGGTGCTAGAAGATGCACCTCACGGTGGCTCCTGGGAGTAGGACGGCTCCGGTGCGCCTACGTCTCTGGGAAGGCTGCCCAGGTGAGCACTCCCCGGTCTTGCTGCGGGAGTTCCTGGCGCAGGAGTGAGTGAGGGGTGGGTGGGGAGCAGATGGGGCGGGACAAATCATGTCCTCTCAGGGACTCTCTCTGAGAGCCATCTCGCACCAAGGAGCTGTGGCCTTTTCTAAGCTGTGATGCCATGTCGTGGAAGGACCCACCCATGATTAGCCCTCTCCGTGGGTGTGACTGGCCTCACGTCATTCCCCTCTTCCCGGACTCCTCCTACAAGAGGGGGCTCTCTCCTCTGCCCTCATCTGCTCACACCCTGCTCCGCCAGCTCACCGGTGGGGCTGGCTCCGCACGGAGAAGGCTGACCAAAGACAGCCCCAGCCCACCCAGGCTGCAGGGCCCCAGGGGCAGGGAGGGGGGCGGGAGGGGGCGCCCTGTCCCGACCTGGAGGGCTATGGCCTTGCCCAGCCTGCGGGGCCTCCCCCTGAAGCCTGCCTCCCACACCCGGGAAGTGCTAGGTGGCCGGTGGGGGGGACACAGAGTGATGACATGTTTAAAGGCACGAAATTGCGTCCAAGAAAAATGAAGTGTGAGATTGTAAACGTGTGTCTGGAAGGCGTTGCAGGCATTACCGAGCTCTTCCGCAGGGAGCGGAGGGTTCTCCCGTTGGCCGCCCGGTGAGTCCCGCGGAATGAGGTGGGTGGAGGTCCCAGCAGCCTGGACCTGCAGCAGTGGGCTGCTGCGGAGAGAGGGAGGAGGACAGGGTGAGGGCCATCTGTGAGCTCCGCAAGGGTAAGGCCATCTGGGGTCTGGAAGGAGCCCAGGTCAGTCCTGTGCCAACCCACCTAGCCTGGCTGGAGCCCCCACTAAGCTGCCCCAGATATCAGCAGGGCTGGGGTTCCCAGAGACCCTTCCAGCCTGAAGAGCGAGCGGGGACACCAGGCTTTGCCCTCAGGGAAGTGGGGGGTCCAGTGCCCTGTAACTCAGGGTCTGGGCTGTGCCTGCCCCCACCCCCTGCACCTTGGAGAGACACCCCACCCCAGCTAGACCTTGGAGGCAGGCTCCCTGTCCCCAGTCTCAAGCTTCACACCTCTACCTACATGCCCACCTCCCCAGTAACTGATGGGCCTTCACAGACTTGCTCTTGGGCCCTCCAAGCTCCCCAGTGGGCACCAGTGCCCCTGCCTCCACCCACACCCAGCCCCACCCACCTTAGCAGACCCTGTGGGCCTGCAACACCTGCAACACTTGCCCTGGCTGGTCCCGGATAGGCCAGCCACGCTGTGTGGAACAGCTACCAACAGACCAGCATCAGCTCCGTTGACCCTGGAGGGTAAACTGAGGCCCAGAAAACCACCATAAAGGCTAGGGGCACAAATTACCCAGCAGGTAATCTCACGGCCTGAGTACAGCGTGAGGAGGGAATGCTGTCCAGGGAGGGCAGGCGCGTCTCGTCAGCATTCTTGGCCATGGCCGATGGCCTCTGGCCAACGGCAGAGTCGCTCCACATCTCTTGCAGAATATTGGGCTTGGGACTTCTCTGGCTGAAAGCCCCTTGTCCCCCTTCATGGCCACCTAGGCCTGCTTGGGCACAGGTCAGCTTGCCAGGGCAGGATATGCAGAGCCAGCAGCAGGACAAGCTTCCTCTATTGGCCCAGAGGCTGCAGCTGCCCTGTGTCCTTGAGGGAGACAGAGGAATGGTCCAGACCCGACTGGATGGTCTCTGCCCTGCACACATTCCTAACATGGGTCAGGATTGGGAAACACAGTGGTGCTGTCCATGAGGGGAAGGGGCCCAGGCCCAAGAGGGCTGCGTCCATGCCACAGAAAGGCTTGTGCTCCAAAAGGAAGCCTACCTTGGGAAGGGAAAATCAAAGGCAATGGGCCTCAGTGCTCACTGGATCCCACTGCTTTCACAAACAGCCCCAGGAACTGCTGGAATCCTACACAGCCACAGACCCTGAACTGGTCCCCAGCCATACAGACGGGCCTGGCCAGAACTCACAGAGTAGCAGACACCTGCAAAGTCAGAGTCCCGCCATGACCTCAGGCTGGGCAAGGGCAGGCCAGCCCGACATCTCCAAGGCCCCATCTGGATGTGGTGGCAGAGTCTCATCAGTCTATGCATGACAGCCTCATTCCCCTCCTCCCTAGGAGATGAGAGATGGAGCAATGGAGGGGACAGAGAACAGCAGGAAGCCTGCTTGCCCAGCTGCTACCTGGCCAATCTTTACCCCCACTGTAAGCCTCAGTTTCCCGGTCAACAGCAACGAGGGTGGAGTTCTGGGAGACTCTGGGAAGGCCAGCCTGGGGAGGGATTGCCAGCCACTGCCTGGATCGGGTGGGGGTACAGTTCTCTGGGTGGTCTGGAAGAAGCCAGCAAGCAGCTGCTTATCAGGAAACATTGCCTAATTGGGAAGGTTTATGGGGCCAAGCAGGGGGTCTCCCTAGGGGAGATGGTGAAAGCCACTTATGAGTCATTTGAAACTGAGCTGGACAAAGAGCTCAAGGAGAAATGATCCCACCCAGCCTGCCAGTCATGGGCAGAATGAGCTCATGGGCTGTGGGGCACGTGTATGTGTGCTTATGTTCGTGTGTGTGTGTGTGTGTGTGTGTGTGTTTTCACACTCATGTGAGAGAGAGAGGAAGGAAGAGAAAGCTGGTGCACTCCCAGCTGGGACTGGGAAGCTGAGCCCAGTGGAGCCTCTACCACAGCCCATCCCTACATGGCCAGGCTGCCCACTACAGATCAGCTGGCCCAGTGTCCCAGCCAGCACCCAGTCCACTATCCCAGCCAACACCCTGACCCAGTGTCCCGGCCAGAACCCAGTCCAGCATCCCAGACAGTGCCAAATCCAACATCTCAACTAAGCATCCCAATCCAGCAAGATAGTGCCCAGTCCACCATCCCAGACAAGCATCCTTGTTAAGTATTCTGGCCAGAATCCTGGTCCAGCATCTTTGCACAACATCTCAGCCAGCACCCAGTTCAGTACTCTGGCCAAGCATCCTAATCCAGTATTCCAGGCAGCACCCAGTTCAGCTTCAGGCCAAGCATCTCGTCCAGTATCCCAGCCAACATCCTTATCCAGCGTCCTGGCCAGTACCTGGTCCAACATCCCAGCCAGCAACCAGTTCAGCATTCCAGTCAGTACCCAGTTCAGCGTCCCAGCCAGCATCCTTGTGCAGTATCCCAGCCCACACCCTGGTCCAGTGTCCCGGCCAGTACCCAGTCCATCACCCCAGCCAAGCATCCTGGTCCAGCATCCCAGCCAGCACCTTTGTCCAGTATCCCAGTCAGGGCCCAGTCCAGCATCCCAGCCAAGCATCCTTGTCCAGTATCCCAGCCAGTGCTCAGTTCAGTATCCCAACCAGCATCCTGGTCCAGCATCCTGGCCAGTGCACACACCCTCTAGGCAGTGCCCAGCACAGCACCTGTCCTCAGACAGATGCCAGTGGACATGGAGCTTTTTCCTCACAGTAGGACACCATCTGTTCACACCACCTTGCCACCTGTGAGAGGTGTGTTGGAAAACTTGGGTGCATAGTAAACATTTCTTAACATGTTTCAAGGTTTTAAAATTTGTTGTTTAGAGAAAACTGAAGGTTCACATATAATTGTAAGAAATAATAAAGGTGATTCTTGTATCCTTCACTTGGATACCCCTAGTGAAGAAACTGTTGCAAAACTCTAGGACAATATGACACCAGAAAACTATCATTGACACAATCCGTCAACCATGGTGCATGCCCTCATCACATGCTGTGTTCAGTCCACCCATCACTTTCAGTACAGGAATGCTACACACATAGAAGCGTATAGTGTGTAACCTTTGAGGACTGGCTTTTGCACTGAGCCAACATTCAGTGGATTGACTGGATGGATCCATCCAATCAATCCACCCAGCATTGATGGATTCCCTGGAGATCCATCCAGGTTGTACATTCCTTCCTTTCTTTGCTGCATAAGATTCCACTCGACAGACGGACCACAGCCTGTTAAGCACACACCCATTGAAGGACACCTGGGCTGCATCCAGTTTCTGACTATTATGCGTAAAAACTGCTGTAAACATTCTTGGAAAGGTTTCATGTGAACAAAAGTTTTATTTCTCTGGGATGCATGCCCAGGAGAGCCAAAGCTAGGTCATATGCATGTTTGGTTTTGTGAGAAACTGCCAAACTGTTTTCCAAAGTGGCTGCATCGTTGCACACACTCCCACAAGCATCATACACGAGATCTAGTTTCTCCACATCCCTGCCAATATTTGGGACTGTCACTGCTTTTTTTTTTTTTTTATTCTAGATGTTTTTATAAGCATGTGGTTGTGTCTCATTGTGGTTTTAATTTGCATTTCACTAGTGGCTAATGATGTTGAACATTAATGATTTTTATTTGCCATCTATATCTCCTCTTTGGTGAAAGATCTGTTCATCTTTTGCCCATTTTCTAATTGGATTGGCTCTTTTAATGTTGAATCTTGAAAGCTCTTAATCTATCGTAGGCATGATTGTTTTGTCAGATTCCTGGTTCGCAAACATAACACCCAGGGTCTGTAGTGTGCCTTCACGGACACGACAGCACCTTCATTTCTTCAGGTATATAACAAGCGTTAACACTGGGAGACTATTTTTTCCACTTCATTCTTCTTTTTCAAGATTATTTTTGGGTAGTTTAGGATCTGCACCTTTCTGTATAAAGTTTAGAATAAGCTTGTCTGTGCCTTGGGGGGCAGAAAAACATCACTAAGATTTTATAGGGATTACATTAAACCTATAAATCAATTTGGGGAGAACTGTAATCTTTGCTATGTTGAGTCTTTCAACTCATGAACATGTCTCTATTGAGCTTTTCTTTGAATTCTTTTATCATTGTTTTGTAATTTCAGCACACAGATCTCATACATGTTTTGTTAAGTTAGTCAATGAGCATTTCTTTTCTTAGAGTGATTAAAATCATATTTCTTTTTTTAAAGATTTTATTTATTTATTTTAGAGAGAGCACGAGCAGTGGAGAGAGGCAGAGGGAGAGGGAATTGCAGGTTCCCTGACATGGGGCTCAATCAGGACCCCGATATTGTGATCTTAGCCAAAGGCAGATGCTTAACCTACTGAACCACCCAGGTGCCCCTAAAATCATATTTCACTTTCCATATGTTCATTGTAAGTATACAGACTTGAGATTGATTTGGTATGTTGCTCTTGTAACCTGCAACCCCACAGAGCTCACTCAGTTCTAGAAGGTTTTTGAGGTTTTTTTTTTTTTAATTCATTGGAATGTCCTATGTAGATAATCATGTCATATGTCAATATTCTTTTTCCATCTCACTACACTGACAGAATTTCCAATTTTATGTTGAATAAGAGACCAGATATCCTTGCCATGTACCTAATCTTAGGGGGAAATCTTTTGTTTTTCACCATTAAGTATGTTACCAGCAGGGTTTGATTTGTGTTCTTTTTTTAATGGTCTATATCAGTAGAAGAAGTTCTCCTGAATGCCTAGTTTTCTGAGAGGTTTTGTCATGAACAAGTGTTGGATTTTTTCAAGTGCTTTTTCTTTATCAATCAATGTAATCATATAATTTTTCTCCCTTGGCTTGTGGATGTGATGGATTACAGTGGTTGGTTTTCAAATGTGGACCCAGACTCAGACATCTGAAGTGAATCCCTCTTGGTATAGTATGCAATTCCTTTCACACATTGCTAAATTCAATTTGCCAATATTTTGCTGAGAATTTTTCTTCTAAGTTCATAAGGAAATTAGTCTGCCAGTTTCTCTCTCTCGCTCTCTCCCTCCCTGTACTGTCTTTGTCTGGTTTGGGCATCAGGAGGGTAATGCTAACTTCTTAACATGAGTTGGAGTTATTTCCATCTCTTCTACTTCTTAGAAGAAATTGTATAAAATTGGTGTTATTTTATTCTTAAATGTTTGATAGAAGTCTTCAGTGAATCCACTGGGCTTGGAGATTTCTTTTTTTAGGAGCTTTTTATGTACACGAGTTTTTAAAATAGTTATAAGACTATCCAGGTGGTTCCTTTCATCCTGGTTGAGTATCTATAGTTTGAAAGGAATTGGTCTGTTGCATCTAACTTGTTGAATTTTTTAGAGTAAAGTTGTTCATAGCATTAGCTCGTGGTCATTGTGATGTCCTGGGATCTGTAGTGATGCCTCCTATTTCATACTGATCTTGGTGACTTGTGTCTTCTTCCATTTTAACTTCTTCAGAGTCTCTACTGGTTTATAAACATGATTGAGTTTTTTGAAGAGCCAGCTTTTGTTTAATTGATTTCTCTATTTTCCTGTTTACAAATTCATCTGTCTCTGCTCTTAACTTTTATTCCTTCCTGCCTCTTGCTGTAGTTTTATTTTGCTCTTTCTTTTCTAGTTCATTGAAGCAAGAACAGAGAGCATTGCCGGGGGCCTACCCTACTTTCTTTTTTTTTTTTTTTAAGATTTTATTTATTTATTTGACAGACAGAGATCACAAGTAGGCAGAGAGGCAGGCAGAGAGAGAGAGAGGAGGAAGCAGGCTCCCTGCTGAGCAGAGAGCCCGATGCGGGACTCGATCCCAGGACCCTGAGATCATGACCCGAGCCAAAGGCTGCGGCTTAACCCACTGAGCCACCCAGGCGCCCCCTACCCTACTTTCTAATGTAAACACTCAGTGCTGTAAATCTTCATCCCTCCCATATGCAGTCCTGCGGTGAGCCCCTTGGAGAGGGGAGGACCCACAAATGTTCAGCAGGGCTGTGCTGGATGAAAACCAATCTAAAGGGAATGAATGAACAATTTCAAAATGGGAAAGTTGCAGCCCTAGTTCTGCCATAAGCAATCTTCAGAGGGTGTCAGAAACCTTAATAAAATGAGGATGAAATGCAGAACTTTCTGTTGATGTCAGGATGAGAAAGCCCTTCTTAAGTGTAAAAAGGAAATGTCGGTGGTGGCAGGCCAAAATGCTACACATTTTTCGTAGGCCATCTGGCAACATGCCTTGGCAGTTGCAGCTTTGTCAAACCACTGGCCCAGTTTTTAGACATTTATGCTACAAAACAACAGAGATGCACAAATATTCTGAACAGGGATCATGACCAAAGCATTGTTTGTAATATTACAAAATTACATGCATTATAAATGTCCCCCAAAGGAAATCCATTTTCATAGAGTTCCAGGAAAATTAAACTGTTTGAAGATACAAGAAAACTTCTGGTTGAAAATGGCTCTGGAGCTCACACACTGATTTCTTCCTCTTCCCAGGCCCCACAAACAGTGTCCTAAATGAATGAAAAGATACAAGGCCCATGGGACAGAGTCATCAGGAGAAGCTGGACAGAGATTATAGTGGAGTTTGGGAAGAAAGAAAACAGATGGGTGAGCTGGGGGTTCCAGAGAGTTGAGCAGAGCGGGACCCAGCAGACCCCCAGGCTGAGGAAACAGCGGGAGTCCACAGAGGGACTGGATTGTGACCCTCAAAATTCATCACCTGCAGGACCTCAGACTGTGACCATGTTTGGAGACACAGCCAGGAAAGAGGTGATCCAGTGCCCACTGGAGGGCACTGATCCAGGGGAGGAAGGATGAGGGGGCATGGCCCAGGCCACACACTCTGCTGCCTCTGTCCATAAGCCTTGCAGGCCTCCACCTGCAAGGGTGAGGCCCAGGTGTCAGAGCTGACATTCCATGGTTCTCTATTACAGGGCAGACCTTGGAGGGTAAGACCAGGATGTGGCAGTGGTGTCTGTGCTCCCCATCACACCCCAGCAGCATCGGCAGCGGATGGAGACCGTCCTCTGGCAGAAACGTCCTTGAGCCCAGGTCCTGCCAGGCATCTCCCTGCTGTGTGCTTGGCACCTCAACCAGATCCGGGAGGCCCACCAGTGAGCAGAGATGGGCTGACCAAAGCTGGGTGAGGGAGCCTGTGCTTGGATCGGGGACCTGGGGCCTCAGACCTGGGGGAGAGATGTCCCAGGGGAAGAGCTGGCCCCCTTTCCTGGCGGAGCTCAACAACTCCACACCTGGCAGCTCCCTGTGCACCCATCACAGGCCACAGATGGGTCCCAGCAAGCGGATGTGTGCTCCACTGTACAGCTCCCACAAAGCTGGGGGTTCCTCTTGGGCATGCATGGGAGAACACAGTAGACAAAGGGCCCCCCTGCAGGACTGGGGAGCTGCCCTGCTGCCTGTGGGGTGGGGCCAAATCTCAAGGGGTCAAAGAGAATGAAGTGCTGACTGTACCCTTCATGCTGGGACAGCAGACCTTCAGCAGGAACTGCTGGCATGCCAGGCCCTGGCCAAGCACCTTAGAGCCGCCTGCTGCCTGTCGCTACTTATACGAAAGTTAAAACTCAAGAACGTTAGCTAAAACTAAAAGCCGAGGTCCTCAGCTGCACTGACCGCATGTCAGGGGCATGGGAGGGAATGTGGCCAGTGGCTATGGCAGTGAGAAGTCCAGGCTCAGAGCATGCAGTGGGCAGTCCGGCCGGTCAGTGTTGCTCTGCATGCGTGCTCATTTGATCAACAAGGATGGATCCCATGCCAAGGGCTGAGGCCTGTGCCAGGTGCTGGCAACCCAGCAGTGATCACCCTCTTCTACTCTACTGTGGAGAGGCATATAATGAGTCAGATGATAGATAAATACATGATAGATAATAAATAGATTGATAGATCAATGATGGATAGATAGGCCCATAGATGATTAGATAGATAGAAGATCGATAATTCAGATGGACAGATGAGTAGATCAGTAGCTAGGAAGATCAATAGACAATAGATGGGGGATATAGAGAAACCCTGCCACAGAACACTTAGATCTGGGAAGAGTGGTCGGGGGTCAGAGTGAGTGTCTCTGGGGCAGTGGCAACTGCACCATCCCAGAAGGTGGTGAGGGGCCTGTTCTGTGCAGGCTTGGTATGGGGCATGTCAGGAGGTCAGCAGTGTGATGAGCGAGGCCTGGGGGAGGTGTGTGTTGGACCACAGGGAAGCAGAGTGGACACACACGTCAGGGCCCCACAGTGGGGTCGCTCAGGCTGCAGCCCTGAGATTGGACCGCAGAGCCAGCACAGGAGCAGGAAGCCGGGGAGGCTCCAGCCAGCCCTGCAGGAACTGCTGGCAGGCCTCCCAACATGCATGATGCGCACGTGCATGAGAGGCTGAGAGCCAGATGGCCTGAGGCTGGGCTGCCCTTGCTTGGCTCAGACAGGAGCTCCAGCGAGGGATGTGTGAAGTGCAGCATTGGTCATCCACATCAAGGTTGGGGTGAGGAAGGACAGACATTGGCATGGCAAATTAGAACCAGCAGCAGTCCCCATATCACAAAGTCAGCCCTGGATTCCAGAGACCAAGGAAACCAGCAGCAAGATAGAAAGTGCAGCCTACCACAGCCACAGAATCCAGCCAACAAGACAGGCCATGCACCCAACCACAGCCACAGAACCCAGCCAGCACCCAAGAGGCCTGCACCTAGCCACCCCAAGGTGGCAGGGAGAGGCCACAGGAGCCTTGCATGTCCATCTGCAGAAGCACCTGCTCTGAGAAACCTTGTCCTCAGATTCTTAGGACCAGGGACATCGTTGTCAGAAACCACCCAGTGGCACAACCCATTCTTGCCTGAAAAGTCCAAGCCCCATGCATCACTCTGACATAGACAAGCAGCATCGGTTTCCAAGCCTAGTGTGCCCTCAGATCCCCAACCCCAGCTGTGCACGCCTTGCCAAAGCCCCAATACGTGGAGGAGGTGAACCTGGGTTGAGTGCAATGGGTTGAGATTACTGACCAGCTGACTTTGAGAAGGCTGAGTGTCCAAGTGGGTCTCATTCAATCACGTGATCTGGTAGCTGGGACTAGTCCTCTGAGGGGTCACAGAGAGTGGAGGCATGTGAGTGGCCAGGAGGGCCAAGACATGAGGACAGTTCTTCACTGCTGAGAGCAGTGAGACAACAGGCACCTCAGGCTTGAATTACAAGGATGCTGTCTCTGCCAGTGATGCAGGGGGGTTCGGGGCAGCTCCTTCCCCAGTCCAGCTCCCAGAAGAGGACACAGCCTGCCTGCCCCCTTGGTTCTGCCTGATGAGACCCAGGGCAGAGACTGGTGTGATGCACCAGCTTTGCTGTGCTGATTTGTGGCATGTGGACAGAAAACTGACACATCTGTGCTGAGCTTCAGTCGAGAGGCTCCACACTTGACTGTCCATGTGTTGATTTTTGTGTAGCGTTCCAATAGGCAGAAGTCAAGGGAACAGCATTTCTCCCCAGGCTGCCCTGAGCACTCCGTCCTCCAGCCCTCACTCTTCCCCACCTCCACAAAGACCACCAGGGCCCCAGTTACTGATGGCCCATGACCCAGAGCTGACCTCTGCCTCGCAGCTGCTCTCAGGATCACCCAGCAGAGCACCAGGCCCTGATGCCCCTTGGGTGCTCTGCAGCAGGCAGCGAGTGACCTCAGTGAGGTCCTGCAATGGGGTTGATCTCAGCAGTCTTACCAACTGGGTTCATCATCAGGTAGGAGGAACACTTCCATCATCCAAACCTGCCCCTGGAGCACAGATACCAGTTGTGGACCCTGACCCCTGCTTCTGGTGTACATAGGTAAACCTATCTCAGGCCACCTGAGAGCTCTGGGTGGGGAGAACATGAACAGGTGTGGACAACCTGGGGCCCTTGGCAGGTGGAGACAGATTGCTCCTGGCCTTTTGTTTCCCTGAGTGTCTGTTCCTGCCATACCAGACTGTGGAGTGACAGCAGGCACAGTGGCTCATGTGGTTTTGGCTTTGGGCCTGATGCACCAGGGATCAGCCTGTGCCATCCTCTTAGACTCATGGATTGATCCAGCCTGGGTCTAGCTCTGGCCTTCCCAGCTCACACTACCTGACAGGACTGGAGCCCTTAGACCTGAAGTATCAGCTGTGTCAGAACAAAGGCCACTGGACACCATCACCATCTGAGGCAGAAGGAGCATGACATGCTGCTTAAGGATATGATGACACAGAACAGGAACAAGAGATCAGTGTCCAGAGCTTCTGAGGCCCCACCACATCCCTTCGGCGCATGCAGAGATCCTGTGGAGAGCAGAGGGTGTGTGGTGAGGAGCCGTGTCTACCCCCTGGCAACAGGGAGGTAGCACCTCCCCATCCCCACTGGCTGATGTTACAATGGACCAAGAGACTTGAATGTAGCACACTACAGTCATGCTGCCAAGAGGCAGGAAATCCTCAACCTGAATGACAATCAGCAGATGCTGAAATGACAGAGGCGTTGAACTTATCTGACAAGGAGTTTAATAAAGCCATCAGAAAAGTGCTTCACAAGCAATTACAAATGCACTTGAAATAAATGGGGGGGGGGTTTCAGCCAAGAAATAGGAGATATAAATAAGAACTGAAAAGAAATTTTAGAACTGAAAAATGCAACTAAATAAAAAATCTCAAAGCATGGGCTTGACAGCTAAACAGAGAGAACAGAGAAAAGGATCAGGGAATGTGAAGACGAACAATGGAAACCACCCAATCTGAACAGCAGAAAGAAAACAGACAGAAAAGGAAAGAGCAGAGCCACCAACAACCTTCTGCTGTTCACAGGTCTCCTGTGTCACTGGATCCTGGAAAGATAGGAGAAAAGAGGTCCAGACTGAGAAAGTTCGTACAGACAAAAACCTACAGATTTGTAGGCTGAGCAAACCCTGACCAGATCAATGGGAAGAATGCCCACCAGGACCCATCAACGTCAAACTTGGAAAGCCAAAGGCAAAGAAAAAGTCTTGAAAGCATCAAGAGGAAATAGACATCTTACCAACCAAGGAAAACCATTCACATTGTGGTGTATATCTCATTAGAAACCACAGAAGCCAAAGGAAGTGGCACATTTTCCAAGCACTAAGAGAAAAGAATTGTTAACCTATAGTTCTCTAGTCAGAAAAAACAAAATTCTTCTGTAATGAAGAGGAAATGAAGACATTGGAGGGGAAGGAAAATGAAAATAATATGTCCCCAGTAGACCCACTCTGAAAGATGGTTAAAAGAAGTTCATGGAACATAAAAGAAATGATGGAAGGAATCAAGGAATATTGTGAAAGAAGAAAGAGTAAAAATTTGGCAAATACAATAGAATTTCCAACCCCTCTTGAGTTTTCTAAATTGTTTTTGATGGTTTGAGCAAAAATTAGAAGCTTGTGTGGTGTGATTCTCAAAGTTTGAAGAGGAAATATTTAATATTTAATATCATAAATGAAGGATGGCAAAAAGATGTTCTTGAACCAGTACAATATCTGGTAAAGGAATGTAAGTTTTCTACACTGTATGCAAACTGGAAAGATGTCTACTCCAGTAGAATGTGATGTTATATACAAAAAAACTGATACCTAGACCAACCAGTAAAAAAGCTTTACAAAGTCATACTCTCAAAAGCACAGTAGCTAAACTAAAATGGAATTTTAAAAAGTGTTCAAGTAACCCACAGGAATGTATGATAAAGAAAACAGAGACCCAGAGGGAACAAATAGAAAAGAAAACAAAGTGGCAGACATAAGCCATAACATATCAACAATTACATTAAATGTAAATGGACTAATTTATTCATAATAGCTAAAACAATGCAAACAACAACAAGGAAAAAATCCCTAAGTAGGTGAATGGTTAATCAGACTCTAGTGTACCCATTCAACGTACTACTTACCAATACAAAAAAAACAACTATTGATTCACACAACAGCTTTAATGGATCTCAAGAACATTATGCTGAGTGGAAAAGCTAATCTGAATGAGCCACATGCCATATGATTCCACGTGCACATTTTGTGAAATGACAAAATTATAGAGATGAAAAACAGACTTGTGGTGCCAGAGCAGAGATTTGAGGGGAGGGCTAGGTGGGTCTATAAATGAGTAACCTGAAGAGGAGCTTTGTGGTGGTGGACGAGGTCCATATCTTGGTTGTGATGGTGGTGATGAAATGAGAAAAGCTAACAGACATCATACCAATGGCAATTCCCTGATTTTGACACAGTGTTCTAATTATGTAAAATGTAGCCATGGAAAGAAAGTAAATGAAGGGCATGGGGAAACCTCATGTACTATTTTTTGTGGATCTATGGTTATTTTTTTACTCATTTACTTTTAAAGAGTTATTTATTTATTTGAGAGAGACTGTGTGTGTGTGTGTGTGTGTGTGTGCATGTGCTTGTGTGTGTGCGGGTGTGTGTGCACATACGCATGCATGGGGAAAGGGCAGAGGGAGCGAGAGAGTGAAAGCAGACTTCCCACTGAGTGAGGAGCCCGATGCAGGGCTCAATCCCAAAACCCTGAGATCAGGATCTGAGCTGAAACCAAATGTTTGACATTTAACAGACTGACCCACTCAGGCACCCCAATCTATGTTTATTTTTAAATAAAAAGTGTTTTTAATGAGTAAGAGATTTGAAAAGATACATCACCAAAGAGGATACCCAGAAGGGAAATTGGTCCATGAAAAGATGCTCACCAGCATTAACCATTGGGAAATGGACATGAAGACCACAAGGAATGATGACCACACATCTATTAAAACAGTGAAGAATAAAAACAAGCAAACCCTGACAATGAAATGCAAGGTGTTGACAAGAATGTAGAGCAACTGGAACTCATATGTGCTGGTGGGAGTGCAAAACGGCGCAGCCACTCTGGGAAATGGTTTAGCAGACTTTGGAAAGTTAAAGAAACACTTAATCCCACTCCTAGATATTTATTCCTGGGAGAAAAAAAAACACTTTTGTTCACACAGAAATCATGTACACTAAAGTTTATAGCAGCTCTATTTATGACTGCCAAACAGGTAAAACCCCAAATTCCTTCAACAGGTAAACAAACTAGGTAATGGGTAAACAAACATGGTGCTTCCATATGGTGGAATATTTTCTGCAACAAAAGGGAATGAACTACTGATAAATCCAATAATGTGAATGAAGCTCAAAGGCCTTGTGCTGCAGGACAGAGGACAGCCTGAAAGGGTCATATACCACACGATTCTGCTTACTGATGTTCTTAACAGGACATTATTGAGAATGGGGATGCCTGGGAGGCTCAGTTGGTTGAGCATCTGCCTTCAGCATGAAGTCATGCTGCTGACACCCAGGATTGAGTCCCTCATTGGGCTCCCTGCTCAGTATGGGGTCTGCTTCTTCCTCTCACCTTCCCCGTCTCATGCTCACTCTCTCTCATCTCTCTCTCTCAAATAAATTAAAAAAATATTTTTTAAAAAATAACATTATTGAGAATGGAGAACACATCAGTGATGGAGCCACATAGGGAGTCTTTTAAGGTGATGGAGTAGTTTCATAAGATTATAGTGGTGGTTCTATACCTGTGGTAAGATTTCATGAAAACACACACACTCACTCACACACACAGAGGACTGGCATCCAGGATGTATAAAGAACTCCTACAAATAAAAAAAATAGGTAAAAATCTCAATAAAACAATATGTAAAACACTCAAATGGATACTTCAAAGTAAGAAAATACACAAGTGTCATTAGAAAAAGTGCAACTGAAAACCAAAATGATACCACTTCACATCCACTGGCAGAACTAAAAGCAATACTGACATCGAGAATTTTGCTTCCTTCCAAGGCAGAGTAATAGGGAATAGATTTACCTTCTTATATAAAACAACAACAAAGAACAAAAAAGGAACCGGCAAAATAGATGAAACCACAGAGAGTAAGGGTCAAACAATGCAGGACAGTGATCCCTAAAAGAGGGAAAACAAGCAAGGTGAGCCCTACAATTGCCAGGCCAACTGGGGAGAGTCCCCACTGCGATAGGGAAGAGGACACAGAAGGAGCTTCAGCCTTCCTGGAACTAGGGAGACAGCACTGGGAGTCTAGGAATCCAGGTTGGCTGGAACTCACAAGACAGAGCACCAGAGAGGACAGAACTACATGGACGGCATTCCTAAGATCTGCAGTGTGCTCCCTCAAGTCATCCCTGAGGGCTGATCGGCCCGTGTTCTACTAATCATTCGGGAAAAATACTAACAATTCTCTTCTAGAACATTAAAGAGGTTGTAATGTTCCTAAGGGGTCCATGTAGCCAGAATTATCCTGATACCCAAAGCAGACAGATATTATAAGAAGAGAAAATAGCAAACCAATATTCCTCATGAACGTAGATGCAAAAGTTCTTAACCAAGTTTTAGCATATCCAATGGATTACAGTGCTTCATGACGAAATGGGATGTATCCCAGGAATGCAAGTTTGGTTTGATATTTTGACAATCAGTTAGTACAATTAGATATATTAACAGACTAAAAAAAATAAAAACCATCAATTGTCTCAATAGACGAAGAAAATCAGTGGAAAATTCTGACATTTGGATAAAAACTCAGCTCATTAGGAACACAAGAGAACTTGCTCAACCTGATAAAGGACATCTATGGAAAACCTGCCACTGACATAATACTAAATGAAACAGCACATGCTGGTGCCTCCAAACCAAGAAGAAAACCATGTTATTGACTCTTGCCACTATTATTCACCATTGTCCTGGCATTTCTAGCTAATGTAATAAGGCAAGAAAAAGAAATGAAAAGTATCAGAATTGAAAGTGAAATGTAAAAGAGTCTCTACTCACCATGTCTGCGTAGAAAAATCCTACAGAATTTATGGAAAAAAAAAGGAAAGAAAACAACACTAGAACTAAAAAGTGAGTTTTGGGACAATACATATTCAATGTGCTAAAATCAATGGTATTTCTTCATAGCATCAACAAGTAATGGAACGGGAAATGAGAAGAACTAAGTCCATTTAAAGTAACACCTAGCCTCTAGACTATGAGGAAGGAACTGGACTGTAGAGCAGTGGAGGATTCAGAGACAGGGGATGCCAACTGAGTTGGGACATGAGAACACATGCTTTCCTGACCATGAGACCTGACCATGAGAACACATGCTTTCCTGGACCAGCGGCAGTGGTGGAAACACTGTCCTCTTGGGCAGGAGGGAAGCTGGCAGGAGATGTGGGGAGCTGACGCCCCATTTCTTCAGTCTGGGGAGGGGTGACGAGGGATGCATGCTTCCTCTGCCTTCACTGATGGAGCCCACAGGTGGCAATGGGGGTGCACAGAAGGAGTGAGGTTCTTGGTGTGGAAGGAGTTGGAGATTGTGGGCAGGTCATGGGCAGTGCAGGAAGGACGCCACCACCCAGGCCATATCCTAACTGGACGCTCTGAACACCCACCCAATTAACCTCAATCTTGGCCCCTGAGGGGCCTGAGCTGTGATTCACGCCCTGAGGGTAGTGATACCAACATCTTGAGTCATCTCAGGATCAAGCAGGTTGCCCTCTGCACCTAATGCAGACTGGCCAGGGCTGTAGAGACCACTGTTCCAGGAGGAGTCATTGCACTTGGGGGAAGGCAAGCTGAGGTCTGACAAGGGGCTGGGCATGCTCTACCCACAGCTGACCCCAGACACCTTCAGGTGGGAGACTTAGAAGTGACCCCTGGGCCTCATCCACAACACCTCCCTCAGCCTCTCCACATGGTGGCACTGTTGGCTCAGAATCACAGCTGTCACAATCGGCATGATAGGCAGAAAGGCTGGGCTACCAAAGTCATTTTACAGGTGAGTGAGTGCCTCCCCATGGGAGGCCAAAACTCCAGAACAGCTAATTTACTGTCCCTGTGGTGGTGGGTACAGGATGATAGAACTCCACAGTGCTTCTGTTTACCCCCACATTCTGTTTCTTTATGGTTCTAAGACTCTCCATCCGTGGCTTCCTTTGTCAGGAATCAGATGATGCCAAGACCCAGTGGCTCTTCTTCCAGCTGCTCTGGGTCCCATGACTCTGTGGCTGGGTGACGTCAGCTTGCTCCTTCATGGACAATGCACAGCTTCTTACTTGGGGAGCTAGAACTTGGTGCCCCCTCCATGATTCTGGGGTTCCACCCTTTCCCCCCCAAATTCCCACATCACCAGCCCACTTCTGTCCATTCGACTGACCTGCGGCAATGGGCTCAAGAAGCTGCGAAGGGCATGGGGTCTGCCACACCTGCTAGGTGGCCATGCCCTAACTGGAGCCAGGGCAGGAGGTCGGGGAGCCACATGAGCAAGGGCTGCACGCCCCAGAATTCACACAGGAGTCTGGGTGGTGGTGGGTGTTCATTCTCCAGGCCTTTGATGGCAGCCTCCCATAGGACAGGCTGTGTGGCTGATGATCCCCCACCAGAAGGGCATGGAGACCCTGGAGGAGGGGTCCAGACACCCCTGGCTCCCTATCCCCACCCTGCACCAGGTTCCTCCATGCATGGAGGGCTGATCCAGAGCTCTGGCCTGGGCCAGGGGTTGGGGGAGACCCCACTGTGGGGGAGAGCTTGAGATGGATAGATGGATAGACTGCCCCCAACACCTGTGAGCTCCCTATCCCAGAGAACCCCAGCACACAGAGACAAACCACACGGATCCTGCATGCTCCCTGGGGGAGAACACCCCATGCACACCCTCTCTGCCCCCCACTCAGATCTGGAGGGACTTGTGGCACACGTAACCCACAGGGACTCCCATCCCCGTCCTGGCCAGCAGGGACGGCAGACCTCAATCTCATCCAGCCCCCACCACAGTCCTTAGAGCCATGGTTCCCAAACAGTGTGCCAAGGCACCCTGGGGTGCACCAGCAAATCCCCAGGCGCTAAGGGATCTTCCCTGTTCTCCCGACACAGCAGTTCATGTCATCTGCAGGACAGACACCCATGATCCCCAGCAGCGACACCCCAGAGGTGCTCCTGAAGTGACAGGAGAATTAATTACAAATCAGACTTTTTCAAAGACTTGCTGATGACCGCATTTGTTGTGTGGCCTGAGTCGATTGCTAAGCCCAGCGGTGAGGTGTTCCTCTGGGCCTGGGCTCTGTGGAAGCTGGCGATGGACAGAAGGTCTGGCTCTAAGGCCCAGTCCCCTGCTGTGAAAAGCAGCTGTCCTTGAGCAATCCCTGGATAGAACAGGACCCCAGGCCCTCCTCCTGCCCTGCCTGCAGCCCCTCTGAGCTCACAACCCTACAGACTGCCCAGTCTTTCCCCTGCTAGGAAGCAACTGAATAGATTGGAAGGGGTCTGAAGTCCTGGCGCCCGCTCCCCAGGACAGGAAGGACGAGCCCATGAGTACCTGACACCGACAGGGAACTCACTACCTCACAAGCAAACTGCCCTCCCATCGGGCCTCCCAGACCTCCTGGGCCTGTGCCTTCTTCCCTCCGGGACATGTTCTGGGGCCTCTGGGAGCTCCCTGTGGGTCCCTTCCCTCCAGATCATCCATAAACGGGGAGTACTTTGGCAGACCTGCTTTGCAGTCTGCCAAGGAAGCTTGCCCTGCATGACAGCAGGGGGCGCTGCCAGGCACAAGGGAGCCAGGCCCCAGAAGGCAACGAGGAACAGGGGCACCGAGCAAAGACACGCTCGAGGCTGCCCTCTACCTTCATGCGAGGAGGCAGAATTTCCAGCTGAAAAGTAGGAGCCCGGAAAGAACAGCACCCCAACCCCATGCTTCTGGGGTCTCAGAAACCAGGGGAAACAGACTCCTGGGTTTTGAGGACGCCCAAAATAGGGCAGGACCCCATTCCCCCTCTATGTCAGCTTCCCAGGATCCCTGGAAGGGCCAGTAGTCACTGCCATCTGGACCCAGGATGCCCCTGCAGGCCAGCCTTCCCTCCAAAGTCCTGCTCCCCTCGTCTCTGCATTCAAAGAGAGGGGCCAAGACTCTCACCAAGACCACAGTAGGGGAAGGAAGGGCTCTGGAAGCTCTCAGCCCAGGACCACCACAAAGACGTGCTGAGATGCACATCCTCAGGGAACTCTCCCCCTCTCTCTCCCCCTGCAGCACAGGGGGCTGCCTAGCTCAATCCCTCCCCCCCCCCATCCCCTGTGCAGTAGAGACAGAAGCAGAGGGAGCCCCAAGGCTCCTGGCAGATGAGAAGACTGTGCCCACTGACTCCATTCTGTGCAGAGCCCAGCTGGCTGGGTAGCTAGCCCCTTTGTGTGCACAGAGCCACCAGCCTCTGGGGCTCCCCATAAAGGCCCTAACCCCTGGCCCCACAGCTGGGGTGGAGGGGGTGGGAGCCTGCTGCCTCAGCTCACCCCCCCCCACACACACACACACACAGCCCAGGGCCCTGGTAATGCGATAATTGGGTGGGATTTTTGCTGAGAGAGAGAGGGGAAGCCCAGAGGAGGATGAGCCAGCCCTCCACCAGCCCACCCCACTTCATTCCAGAAACTTCCCTCCTTCCCGATGCAGGTGGGGGGCTTGTGGGGACTGGGGGAGGGGGGTGGGCAGAGGGTCCGGGCATGCATAGACTTAACTGGATCCCAAGGAGGTGTGGAGGAAAGTTTCCTTTAAAGGGAAGAGCTCTTGCTCCCGGTCCAGGAAGAGATCCTGACGGGTCACCCACCCCTGAGGCTGACTCCCTTGGCAGACAGGGAAACCACAGCAGGCAGGGGTGGCATGCCATGGGTGCGATCTGCCTCTGGTTCTCAGCACCAAGCCTGAAGGCTCGCCACCCCTGCCCAAAGAAGGGGTCACAGGTCTACCTCCATGGGTCCCCTCACACTGCAGACGAGGTAGCGATGCCTGGCTGAAGGGGACCCGTGGAGGGAGCAGGTGGTCCACAAGACAAGAGATATTAGAGAAGAACCCGGAGTTGGGATTTCTAGCTGCAGCTCTGCTCCCTCAACTCCAAAACCATGTCATGAATTCCTGCTGTGTTTATCACAAGGCATCATTTGAGACTAACTGTTCTCCCACCACCGTCAAGGCAGGCACAGAATCTCTCACCTGTTATCATGTGCCATAGGGAAGCTGGGGAGATTTCAGGGTTTGGTCTTTCTTTCCCCAGTCAAACTCCCTTGGTGTCCCACTCACCCACCCCCAGAAGGTGCAAGCAGGGCTTCCAGGTGGACCCCAGGGTGGGTACTGGCTAGCTGCTCCTTGAGACTTTGGATAAGTCACCTTCCCTCTCGGGTCTGCCCTTTCCCCATCGACTAATCATATGGCTTACCTAAACGGTCAGAAATCCCTTCTGGATGAAGAGACTAGCGGCGCTGGGCATACCCGGAGGCTGGAGGTGCCAGAGCGAGGGATGCAGGCTGCACCGCCTTGGCTAGGAAGCGCCAGGGACTGGGGCCCATCTTTCCTGGAGGGGTGTGCGGGAGAAAGTGGAGGCGTCCACACCTGCGCTCCAGACAGTCCACACCCTTACCTTCAGGTAAGGGGCTGCAGCCTAGCCGCCCACCCAGCCACTGTCCGCACCGCAGGCGGCCTCCACCACCGCCGCGCTCCGCAGAGGAGCGGATCGGATAGCTCGGTTCCCAGCGGACCAGCGAGCAGCGACTCGAGGGATTGGCCCCAGACGAGCGGACCTCCCAGGCAAAGAGATGGAAGAAAGGGAGAGCAGCCCTGCCGCGGTCCGAGCAAGAGAACGAGCGCAGAACAGAGCAGCCGCGGGAGCGAGAGCGGGACCTTGCTTCCCACGGCGAGCGCAGGGCGCGCGGGGTTCCACACCGCCGCGCGGCCCAGGAGTTCGGGGCAGCGCGGCCCTGGACCTCGGAGGGGGCGCCTGAGGACCACGCTGCCCAAGCCGCGCACCCCCGCCCCACAGCCGCCCAAGCAGCAGCTCATCTGGCACAGTGCGGCCGTTAGAGCGGGCGCATCCTTGCGCACCCCGTGCGCCCCGCAGCCACGAGAGGGGTCGGCGCCGCCGCCGCCGCGGCTGCCGCCGCCGCCGCCGCCTCCCCAGCTCCAGGGCCCCGCCCGTCCCCGGCCCGCCCCGCCCCGGCCCGGCCCTGGCCCTAGCCCCGGCGGGCGCCCCCCGCGGCGCTGCCCCGCCCCCGCCGGCCCGCACCGCCCCGGGCCCCGGCCCGCCGCGCGGCCGCCGGCCCACCTGGCGCAGCGCCGCCCTCGGAGCCCGCGCACCGGCGCACACCCGCGCACCCCGCGCACCTCGCGGCTGCAGGAGGGCCCAGCGCCGCCGCCTGCCCACTCCCAGGGCCCGGCCCGCCCCGGCGTCCGTGCTCTCGGGGCGGACTCCCGGCCCTCGGCGCTCTCCCGCCCGGCGATGGCCCTGCTCGGATACTTCTTATTCCTCTACGGCCTGGAGCAGGCGCTGGGCAGCTACCCGATCTGGTGGTGAGTCTCCCTCGCGTTCGCCTTGGTCTCGCTCCGAGAGGCCCCCAGCCTCCGTCCCCTCGGGCAGGGCCCCATGGTGGCCCGGAGCCCGCGCCCTGCCCCTTCGGCTCCGGGGGCGCGGGCAGGCTGTTTTCCTTGGCGGCCACTTTCGACCTGTTGGGGCCAGGGCTGGGACGCGGGTGTCGGAGCTTCCGGGGACATTGGTGTCCCGGGCCTAGAGGTTCCCCCCGGCGTCTGAAGGGGCGCAGCGGCTGGGGAGAGGTAAGAACAGGGTACGCACAGATGGCACCAAGGGCCAGGGTGCCTAGGGCCAAAGGACGCGGGGGAGGGCCAGCGGGTGCAGCTCGGGGGAGAGGGAGACGTTCCTTGAATACCGTATGTTACGCACACGCACACCTTAAAACAAAGTCGGTGAGACAAGACCAAACAGCTTGGGGCAGCGCAGTTATGTAAGGACAGCGGGACCCGCCGCCCCAAGTCCCTGCCGCCTCTGGGGCTGACTTCGTGTGGGTGGGTGAAGGGGGAGCCCTCTCCGAGGCCCCTCTCTGCAGCGGGAGGCAAAGGGGGGCTGCCGCGGAACAGAGACAAGGCATCCAGTTCGAAGGTTCTTGGGTGAGGCCCACGTTTGAGAAGAATGGGGGCTGCCTCCTCTCCGCAGAGGAGGCCCGCTTCAGTGAGACCCTTGGAAATCTGACGATGGGAACGCAGATAAATCGAAGGGAGGCGCCCGCGGGGCCACTACACAAATATCAGGGGGCTGGGAGAGTGGGGGGCAGTCAGGGTGTCTAATGTGACCGAGCCCCCACCGGCGAAGGTCACCCGGCTGGGGGACGGGGGGAAGCGGGGGAGTCGGTGTGCGGGGTTGCGCTCTGAGAAGCCCACGATCTGACCAACATAGCCAGGGGGGATGCAGCCAGAAGACCCGGAGTCGGAGAGCAGACTCCCCACACACATGCTTGCGGGGGCGCGCGCGCGTACACGCACACACAGGAACCTTCTCCGACGGCTTGCCGGGAATCATAATAATTACGCCGAGGGAAAGGGGGGGGAGAACCGAGCGAGCTGAAGTACATCTAATCCGATAATAATTTTTCTCGTCGACATGGTTCAGGAGCATGGGCGCCCGGGTGGGGACGCAGGTCCAGGCGCAGCCAGGCGGGGCGGGGAGGGAGGGGAGGCCGGGGCTGGTCCAGGGACCTGGAGAGGCGGTTGGGCCGCACCTCGGGGACCCCGGCAGCCCGGACCGGCGCGCGCCGCACCTGCAGCGCCCTGTCGCCTTGGGGCGCGAGCAGGGCCCCAGTGCCTGCGGCCGCGAGGACACTGACGCCCGCCCGGCCGGTCGCGGGGAGCCGGGAGGCATGTCCGAGAGAGCGCAGCGGCCGCCGGCTTCCGCGCAGGCTTCTAATTAGAACCCGCCGCCGCCGCCGCGTTCCTGGGCGCAAGAGGAAGCGCCCTTCGCCCCCGCGCTGCTCCCGAAAGGAAGGGCCCTGCCCCCAGCCTCCTGGCTACGCCAGACCTCGGGATCTCTGTCCTGTTGGCCCTGAGGCTCCCTGGCCTTGACCTCCCCCGACACACACAGGTATGCACCTGGGCCACTTGTGTCCCTGTGAACAGACCCGCACATGCTCGGAGGTAACTCCTCGTTTTCCAGGTCCGTTGGGAAGGGCCCTTCGGCTCTGCAATCCACCCAAGTAAGAGTCTAGAGCAGCCCCTTGGCCCCATGGAGAAGGGGTGCCATGGAACCCCCACTCAGTGATTCTGTTTCCTTCGGGAACGGTGTCTAGCAGACAGGACCTCAGGGCCCACTGGGGAGGGCGGTTTGCCCTCCTCCGTGCCGCAGACCAGCTGGATGGAAAGGAGCCATGTCCCCACAGCTCATGCAGGCAGAGTACACAGGAGGGCTCACAGAGAAGCCTACCTGTTTCCTAGCAGGGGAAGGCCTCTCCATCCTCAAGCCCTACCTGGCGGAGCCTCCCACCGCTGCTCCTCCTTCCACTGCCCTCCCTTTCCCCCTTGGGGCCAGGGACCCTCTCTTTATAACTTCTCACCTTCACACCCAGCCTCCCTAATTGGCTGTTCTGTTTCATCCTCCCTTCCCCAGACAAAGCTGGGGGGGGGCCTTCTCCCCACACCTTGCATATAAAAGTGAAAGTAACGGGGGCCTTTTCACCTGCGGGAGCACCGCTGGCAACAGTGAGGAAACAGCCCAAATCAGGAGTAATTAGGCTCTTGAAGTTGGTGTGTCTCCCAGTGGGAGGGGGCAGGGGGAGGGGTTGGCGCTGCTGGCAGCTGCCCGTTGGGAATTCCAAGGGCCACCCGCTCCCCTGCTCCCCTGCTCCCCGCTCCCTTTGCCTAGGGAAACGTCCCTCCCCCTGCCAGGGCAGGTCCCAGCCAAGCCTCAGAGAGATATACACACAGTCCCAAGACCCCTGTGTAGACAGTGAAACTTGGGGGCCCCTCCTGCAGCATATGAGGGGGTCCCCAGAGAAGGGACCAGAGAGGCCACAGATAGGCGTGTGGTGGGTCCCTCCCCTGTCCCCCAGGAAGGCAGGCCACGCAGGAAGGCCCCTGGGAACACAGGATGGCAGCAGGGTCAAGGGGACACACTGAGCACTGGGAACAGAACCCAGTAGGCTCCAGGGCTCCTGTAGCATGGTCTGAGCCCCTCCTTCTGTGTCTGAGTCTGGACTGAGAGCACCTAGTAACCCCCTGGGCCTTGCCTGGGCCCTGCAGGCCAAGCTGGCTTCTGTCCTGCCCACCCTCCCTTGCTCCCCCCACCCGGCAGCTCTGCCCCATTCCTACCTTTTCCTGCCCCTTCTGGCCCTCATCTCCTCTGCTGCTCTGGACTTACACTGTCCAGAGTGTAAGTCCACCCTCACTGCTCTGGACTTACAGCTGCCTGTCCCCTTGCCAGTCGCAGCCGGACTCCAGGCTCCCCAGCACAGAGTGTAGATGTTGCCTGGGCTGACCCAAGACCTACCCCTGCAAGGTCACCCCAGGTCAGATCCGCAGCCTGGGCCGTGCTCCCCATGCACTGCTTCCTGTTCTTGCCCTCCCTACCACCTTCTGCATAGGTCCTCACTAGTGGAGGACTCCCAGCTAAGAGACAGGGCCTGGCCCCAGGCCCTACTTGCTCCCACCTCCCAGAACCTCCTCTCTGCCTGGCCCTCCCCAAAACCGTGCCACCCCACTGCCCCCCACTGTTTGTGGGGTGCAGATGCACCTCGAGTTCTCTGGGTGGGGGTGTGCCCTTGTGGCCCCAGCCCCAAGGGGGTGAGGGGGAAGGGAGAGCTGCTGTGGTGAGGGCTTACCTGTGTCAGGTGACTCTGACCTGATCTTCTCAGAGAGCAGGGGCCCATGCATGAGACTCCCCACCCCACCCCTGCCCAGCTGCCCTGCCCTCAGTGAGTCTGCACCCCTATGCCCCTCCTCAGGGCAGCCCCGCTCCCTCTGCCTGCCTGTCTGTGCCTGTCTCTGTCTCCATGTCTCTGTCTCCCTGTGTCTCTCTGCATCCCAGAGGCTGGTGGGGACAGCAGTTAGGTCACAGGACCAGAGGACTTCAGACTGCAGGTTACCCTTCTGGTGCTGGCAGAGCTCCGGATCCTAGCAGCCACGTCCCCCAACAGAGCAACCCATGGCCACTCTTGTATCAGGGACATGGTCAGAACACCGGCTTCCCAGAACCACCAGGCAGGCAGGCTTCATCTTTGTCCCTCAAGATCACAGCGCACCTGTCTCCCCCACCCCTCCGGGTCCCCCTGGCCTGGCTGCCCACACTCTCAAGACCATGTCTCCCAGCCCCCTGGGTCCCTGCTTCTCACTGGACTCGCTCATTCATAAGATGATTTTCTGTGGCATCTGCACAACCCTGCTAGAGTCCTTTGTGGCAGGCGGGAGGACCAGGCAGCTAACACAATCGGGGAAGAAACAGTCTCCCTTAGCAAAGGGCTATAAAGCCACACTTCCTATGGTGGGTCCTGTGTGCAGACTAGGCCTGCACTGCGGCAGGTGCCCTGTCCCAGTCCCAGCATGGGAAAGCAGAGCCGTCCTGGGACCGTTGTCCATGAAGAAATAGGAATAGAAGCAGAAGACAGGGAACGCTTGGGTGTGACGTGGTGTTCTGTGTTTTGTCGTGTAACCTCTTTACATACTTTGTCATACTGGATTGGGAACCTATAAACCCCGAAACCCATGTTGTGAGGTCAAGACACACCTTTACGTCAGCCAGCCGGCCTGAGGAGGGACCTCCCCGCAGACCACCAACCCTCCACGGGCTAGCCACATGGAGAGTTTGCATCTGCCCCTTGTAAGCTCAGTAGAAGGACCGAGAAGACTCGGGAGGCAGATGTGGGCTCTGGGTCGGGTTCCTGAAGGTGACAGGAAACCCACATGGTGCTGAGAGGTGGTGAGTACCCCGTCATGGCCGGAGGCAGAAGCGGAGCCCCAAGAAGGCACAGGCTGCAGAGGCCCCAGGCCCTGACCCTCCCTTTGCAGAGCCAGGAGGAGGCTGGTGCCTACATCCCATGAGGGGTCTGTCAGACCCCTGGTCCTCCTGTCAGCCCTGCAGCTGCTCAGCAAGACCCCGCCCCCAGCAAAGGAATGAGTGAGGAAGGAGTGAGTGAGGAATGAATGATGGTGTCTCTCCTGTGAAACACAGAGCCTGGCAGGAGGGACAGGAGGACACAGCGGAGCATGCCTGCTCCCCGGGCTAAGCTCCCCGGTCCGGGGCCAGGTCCCCACGACACGTGGGGCAGCAGAGCCTTGGTTTCCCTCCCAGCTTCCCCAGCTGACACCCTGGAGGTGTCTCGCGCTTTGGCGCGTCCACATTCCTTCCCAAACGAAACGTGCCGCTGCCGCCCAGGGAACCGGGCAAATGCATGGCCGCGGGCACAGGAGCCTCTGCCCACCTGCCAGGACTCGCTTGAAGTATGTGTCAGTAATCCCAGCTCAGCCGGTGGGGCAGCACAGGCGTAAGGGGGCTGTGGGGGGGTGGGGTGGGGGGCCAGCACATGCCCTCTGGGGCCCAGGGTGCACCAGATCCCAGGAGGGTTGTTTCAGGCCGCCAGGGGTAGGAGCCTGAAGGCCCGGGCCCTCCCTGTGGGTCCCCCATCAGAGGCTGGAGAGAGAAAGAGCCCTGGGAGGGTGGGGGGCAGGCAGGTTGGCACCCTTGCTGGAGCCCTCGGCCCCTGTCTGGAAGGACAGAGTCCGCCCATCCTGCTGGGCAACCCTCTACCCACAGGACCACCAGCCAGCCCCGCACTCAGGGCTTCGGTCTGGGGACGGGAGCCCCATGTCACCGTGAGACCTCAGACCTTGTCCCCAAGGGGGACCAGCCTGGGCCCTCCTCTGCCAAGACCCCGGGAGGTGGGTGGACCCTGACCTCCCTGCTCCCCTGGGGCCTGCGTGCAGCTCTGTGCCCACTCTGTGTCCCTGAAGGACAAGATGGGGGTCTTGCCCCATGGGTGTAGCACCTCGTGGCCCAAGAGTAAGAGGACACACAGGAAGAGGGGGCAAGCTTCTCTGGGGCCTAGAGCAGGCAGCTGGCAGGGCTGTGGGTGCCAGGCACCAAGTGGAGCAGGCCCTCGGCCCAGCCCCCTGCCCACCTGCCCCTGCCAGCCAAGGTTCTACCCACAGAACCCCTCTTCCTGTGAGAACAGCCAGAAGTAGCCCCGGTGTGGCCACGGGGAGGGCAGAGCGGTGCCCACATCCCACGGGAGCCCCACACCTTCTGAGAATTGCTGCCACGGAAACTGAACCAGGTCCACAGACACCTAAGAGCCAGCCGCCTCGTTGAGACCTGGGGGAACAGTGCCCAGGTGTCCCCTCCATCTGCGGCTCTGTGCCCAGGAGCCAGGCCAGAGGGCCACCTCCAGCCCTTCACCGCACAGTCACGGTGAAGCCCCGGTGATGATGGCTACCAGCCTGGGTCCTGGGCACCTCCTTCCCTTGCATGTTTCAGCTGGCACCTCCACTCCACCTTGAGTGAGATGGCCTGGCACTCTGCCTGACCTTGCGCCTGCAGGGTGCTCCCGGGGAGGGAGAAAACCATTAGAACCAGCAGGCGGTGGGTGTGGCTTACATGGATGCAGCCACAGGCTGGGGCTGGAGTCGGGACCACTCTCCGGGCTGAGGATGTGCACGCTCCGGGTGGAAGATGATGACCTGCATCCCCCACACATATCCTGGGGTGACAGCAGTGCCATGCACAGAGGTGGATCCTGCCTGCCTCGCCTCCCGGCTGCAAGTGGTCAGCACGTCGGGCCTTCTCCCAGGCCCCAGGCGAGACCACAGCCCCAGCTCCAGATGTGGGCCACCCTGCTGTGTGGACTCTTGGGTCTCTCTGGGCTGGGACTCTGGGGCTGGGGCTCAGAGGGCGATGGGGGGGGTATGTCTGGAGGGCTAGTGTGCTCTGGGCTTGCGGGGTGCCCGGCGAGGCGTCCAGCCCAGCGTGGGCGGAGGATGCCAGTGCAAGCACCTTCTGGGACAGTACTCTGCTCTGTGGAGAAGTGCACTGGATTCCTCACCGGCTGAGTCACCACGCCAGGTGCAGGGTTAGGAAGTGGGTGTAGCAAGGGTGGGGCGGGCCTGCTTCCCCAGACCCGCAGGACCCCCGCCCTAGGGACTACAGGCCCTGCCATGCTCTCCCTACAGCCATCGAGAAGGGTCAGACCTCACCATGACCCAGACAGATGGATGTTGGCTACAAGCCCCAGTCCCACATCCCCTCGAGGGAGTGGCCCAAAGCCAGGGCCTCCCATCCCTCTCTGGGACCGTGGGACACCTGGGAAGCCTGTGAGGCAGAGGGGGCGCCGGCGGGACGGACCCGAAGCTCAGTGTGGGCTCCGAAGGGTTTGTGAGGCCTGGTCTGCGCTGGGACACCGTCCAGTGACCTCCCTGCCGGTATAGGGCAGGAGGCTCTGCATCCGCCTCCATGGGGCCTGGGAGCGAGCAGCCCCCATGCAGCATCACCCTTCCGGCCTCCTCTGAGGGACTCTGGGGGTGTCAGTGGGGTCATGGGACACAAAGGGTCCTAATGCAGCCGGCCAGGGGCAGGCGCAGGCCGCCCACTCACACTGACCCCCAAGACCTGTCAGTAATGGACCTGGGGCTATATGGGGCCTGGGAGACTTGTGGAGCTTGGGGTTGCTGGTGCTGGCCGCAGGACACACCAGGGACTTGTCACAGACCCACGTTTGTGGTCCTAGAGTTGTGTACAGCACCCTGACCCCCACAGCGACAGTGTTAGGAGGGGGGTCCCACAACAGGAGTGGTATCCCTAGAAGGAGAACAAGACCACTGCTCTATGAACAACAAGAATGCCAGTCGGGTGTCCTCACCTGAGCCCAGATGCCCGGTCCAGGAGGTCCCAGGGCTCCATCCACAAGGCCATGTGGGTTGGAGCCAGTCAGGGAGTGGCCAGCTGAGCCCACAGCCACACAGGTGACACAGCGGGGCAGGGCGGGGAAGATTGTAGGCAGAGGCAGGAGCCTGGACGGGGAAGTCGCCAGCTGCACAAGGGACAGGCCGCAGACAGGGGAGGGGAGTGGTGGGGGGACACGGCATGGGGACAGGGGGGCCACGCGGGGGCGGAGGGAGGCGCGCCACCAGGAGGTTGGGCAGGGGAGGGGTGGGAGGCAGAGGAGGGGTGACGGGGGCTGGGGGAGGCCAGAAGGAGTGGCGTCGGAGGGCGGGGCCTCGGGGAGGGGTGGGGTCAGGGGAGGAGCGGTGGGGGCAGGTGGGGCTCATCACCCGGGCGCAGGAGGAGCTCAGGAGGGGCGCACAGAGGCCGCAGGGGACCGTGGGGTCAGGGGCTGGACCCTCAGCCCAGCAGGGAGGCCCATCCCTGGGGCAGCAGCCAGGAGGGCCAGTAGTGGCTGGAATGGGGTCTAGGCTGCCCGACTAATGGCCGCGCTGGAGGGCTTCCGGCGGCTCACGCCCACCGTGGGCTGTGCTCGCACGTCTGGGCAGCTCAGGTCCAGCAGGCCCCCATGACTCTGACTTGTGCGCCCAGCACGGGCCGTGCTAGGAAGGCACACGTGTGGTAGCGTGATAGGCTTCGGCGACCCGGATTCCAGTCTGTAAGCATGTCCTGTCATCCTGCACTAGGGAGACATCCTGACATCCTGGACATCCTGACATCCTGGGGCTAGGCAGAGTCCAGGCCTGGTGGGGCCTCCTTCCCAGGGTTCAGCACCACATGTCCCCTCCTGGAAGGTCCTGAGAAGGCTTGGTGCTCTGGGGGCCCCCCAGGACAGGGAGAGATGGCCCTTGTTGGCACCCCCAGGGCAGCAGCTGGAGCAATGGCGACCAAGGGCACAGTCACCCACAGAAGGCAGAGAGCTGGCGTCTCAGGCTGGGACCCTGCGTAGCCATGGTGTGCCCTCCCTCCTTGGCTATTTGCTGCATGTCTGTGTCAGTCCCGTGGCCTCCACTGGTTCTGCTTGGCCAGGGAAGACTTGTCTGCCCTCCACCTGTCCCCAGCCTGTGGGGCTCACATTGTAGGGTGGTACCTGCTGTAGGCCAGGGACCGTCCCTACGGTGATGTCCTTTCCTCGGCACATGACTCTGGAGCCCAGTCAGCACTCAGGACACAGGGGCAATGGCACCCTTCCCTTCCTCCATGCCTCCCATCCCTGTCAAAACCCGTGGATGGGCCTGTGCATCACCATCCCCCAGAGGTGGCCCTTGCAGCCGCAGCCCCTCTGCTTGGAGCCCCTCCCTGACATCCTGTCCTGAGCCTGGCCTCTCCCCAAGGACCCCCACTTGCTCCCATAGGGATGTGGGAGGAGGGAGCGCAGACTGTGGTTTTCTCAGTGCTGTCGGGCTGGGGTATCTACCTTCTGTTTAGGAATTTGGGTCCTGGGGGTGTGGGGGAATAGTGCACAGTTTGGATTTTCCCCGGCTTTGTTGACACGTGACAGCATGTGAAGGTGCATGTCGTGATGACCTGATACGTGTATGTTATCCGTGATCCCCATGGTAAGGCTGGTGAGCGCCAGCTGGACTTTTTGTGTAATTTTTCTTTACTGGCTCCGTTGTGCCTTTGAGGCCAAGCCACAGCCAGTGTCCCGACCAGCCCCCTCGACCTCTTCTGGCCCACAACATTGGCCCCCTAGCCGCCGGCTCACCTCTCTCCTCAGGCAGGATCTGCAGCACCCAGGCCCCTTTGGGCACCTGGCTCTGGGACACAGGAACATCTCCGAAGCCACTCATGGGGCTGGGGGGTCAGGCATCGGGACTGGAGTGGGTGTGAGAAGAGCCCAGCCAGGGTTGGTGGGGACAGGAACAGCTGAGACGGCCTGGCTTCTGTCTCTAGGAGGTGGGGTGGTGGCGAGCTGGGGCCTGCCCAGGAGGAGGGCCGTCCAGGTGGAGGTGCTGGGGTGCGGGGCACGCAGGAGCTGACTCAGCACTGGGAACAGGGGCTGGGAGCCTGGAAGTCCCCACCTGGTGGATGGCTGGGGCCACGAAGAAAACCAGCCTGCTCTTCCCTGCTGTGACCTGGACCCTGAGGACCCCCCAAGCCGGGCTCTGCACTCCCTGCTGCATGTGTGGGGCTCTGGGCTCACCTGCACCCCTGCCAGCCCCCGCCCAGGACAAGTCTGGAGCCAGGGAGCCAGCCCCTCTGCACTGACTACGTGATCTTTCTTTCCCATCCTTTTGAGTCTCCAAGTCAACAAGCACCGTCAGCCAAGAGAGAAATGATCACATGTGTGGACTTCCTTCTGGGTCAGCTCTCCGTCCCCTCAGGGGTGGAGTGGGGCTGAGACAAGAGGAGGGAGGCATGGAGGGATTCCCCCAGGAGCCAGGCCCCCGGGAAGCCGTGACAGGAGACCCCCCCCCAACCCTGCGCCATCCCGGAATGTCCTGCCGCCAGACACAGGGCCTGGCCAGGAACATCCATGGGCCCACCTCTCCTTGCCCGGTCATCCCACAGCCAACCACCTACCCTTGCATCTCCCAGTCTCACAACCCTGAGTATGCGGGCTGGCTCGCCAGGAGAGTTCCACGTTGCAGGACCCCAATGAGGCCTCTTGGCTCACAGAGTAGAGGAGACCAAGCAGCCCAGGGAAGGCTCACGGGAGTGACCCAGATCATACTCCCATGCAAACTGGAACCATTGGCCCCAGCCTCGCCCCACCAGCCATCCCCCAAAGCCCCTGTCCTGGGGCTTCTGGATGCTCGAAGTTGCATTGGCCTGGCCCCATAGTCACCTCCCTGGCCTGGTGTGGCCTCCAGGACTGGCCATGGCAGCCCTATCTCTGTCGGAGGCAGAAAGGAGTATGGCGAGTGACCAGCCAGGCCACCTGGAGGGAGGCAGGCATGGACTCTTATCTGGAAAGGCCATAGAAGCTGCAGAAGAATCCCGAACTCCACCACCTCCAGACCCTGCCCAGTGCTGGCCCTCACTAGGCCACCCAGCTAGTGCCTCTCAGGGACCCTCCCCCTGGGTCCCTGCATTCATTAGAGGGGTGTCGCTCCAACTGCTCCTGCCACCTGTTCCAGGTCACAGCTGGTCATGCAGTGTGGGGAGGGGGTACGCGGCCTGGGTCGGTGTGTTGCCTGGAGCACTGGGCCAGGAGTCCTCAGCATTGGTCTGTGCTGGGCGGATGTCCGAGGAGAGGCTAGCAGGGTTCAGTTCCAGGAAGACCTCATGGGGGAGGCAGATGCCTGGTGTTGGCCTGGTGGGGGCAGAGCCTTCCACATGTGGCCCATGCATCAGGCCATAGTTCCTGGGGCCATGACAGGGGCAGCTTGGGGGGTGAAGGCCTTTCACCTGGCGGGGCGCTCTGGACATTCTGAAGGACAGTGGGGCTGGGGGATTGCCCTGTGTGTACAGGCTCTCGCCAGGAGCTCCAGCCAGAGTCACAGCAGGTCCCAGAGAGTTGATGCGGCCAGTCGCCCCCCACACTGTCTCACTGCCTCCCCGGACCCCTCTGCCCCTCCCTGTGCTCCAGCCCAGGGGGGCCCATCTGCTCAACCCGGATGCCTCACTTCAGCCCACTGGCCCCCAAGGTTAGAGAACCCTGATTCGGGCTTGTACTCCTGCCACCTCCCCACCCACGCATAGCCCACGGCCCAGCCTCCCTCTCATGCTGCCACCCTCCTGCTCTGCTGGTCCACAGAGAAGTGCGGGGGCAGCCCCTGTGGTCTCCACTCAGAGCTGTCCCTGTAGGTCAGGGGAGGGGAGCAAGGCCCAGACCACAGGATCTTTTGTAGAGAAGTGAGGCCCCACCAGTGGGTGAGGCGGGGACCTGGTCTTTCTGGAAACTGCGGCAATCACAGGACGGTGGAGCAGGTGTGGAGGAAACGTGGGGAGCATTGGTCTGGCCTGGCACCCAGAACTCATCAGGGTCTGCAAGTAGGAAAGGGTTCAGCCAGGGAACAACCCCGTTAAGGAGGAACCAGCCCCACCAACCCAGGCTACGCCGGGGACACACACTCGCTCGAGAGTGGGGAGGTCTCCGGTGTCCTACACGAGGTCAGGTCTGGCTGGGGCGGCTCGTCAAGGCACCAGAGTGTGGACAAATGGGACTCATGGGGACCGTCAGAGGGCTGGGGGTTAGATACTGGGGCCTGTGTGGGAGAGACCCACAAAGTCAGGAGCATGGTCTAAGGGCGTGGATGATCAGGGACACAGGCCCACTGCCTCCAGGAAGGCGGCCTGACTCACACACCTGGCTGCAAGGTGCGGTGTAGTCCCGGGGAAAGACGGGCTTTAATTTTTAAGAGATGTTCTTGAGCAGGAGGAGGGGAAGGCTAGCAGATGGTGGACGTGGTGGCATGCCCAGGAATGTGGGGAACCACACGCCGTTGGGGGGTTTGGCCAGAAGAGCATGCACAGAGGAGGGAACCGCCCACGCCCCAGCTGGCTTCTGCAGCAAGGCAGAACTGCTGCAGAGGGAAGGCCAGGAGGGTGACCTGCCCAGGGGCAGGGGGCTGCAGGGGGATGGGGAGATGAAGCCTGTGTCGGTGGAGAGACCGCTGATGGGGATGAAGGTGCAGGGAGGTGGGGTAGCGGCCCGGGGCCTGCAGGGTGGGCAGGGAAAGCCACCGGAGCCAGATTCTAGAAGAACAGCAATGAGGAAGCTCCAAGTGCTGCAGGGCTGGGCTGGGAGCCTCCAGGCAGGCTGGCCTAGAAGATTTTGGGGAAGGAGGGCAGAAGGATGATAGCATCTCCTTTCTCTGGACGTCCAGAGGGTAGGCTGGTTTCTCTGACGGTGAATCCCCATGTCCAGCAGCTCTTACAACAGCTGGATGAAACTGGGTTAGACTCCGGGTAGGACTTACCTAAGGACTTACCTCTGTGTGAAAACACAGAGGCAGGGCTGCTGAAGAACCCAGAAGCCTCTGTCCCTCCTTCTCGCTAGGAGCTTAACCTCCTAGGGCCACCAGAAGAGCCTCTGGGGGTCCAGCAGAGGCCAACACAGCTGGCATGGACTTGGTTTCTCCCCACAAACAAAGGAGACACAGGCCTTCCATCTGGAGGCCACCAGACCAAGTATCGACTACATGGAGACCTTCTTCAGGGGCTCAGGGGCTGCTCTGCATCTCCGCCCAGGGCCTGGGATGCAGCACACCCAGCAGCCGCGGCTGAGGAGACAAATGGGCTCCCCAGGCTGGAAGAGGAGAGTGCCAGGGAGACAGGCTACGGGTGGCACTGGACAGGGCATCCACAGGGGCAGGACTTGGGGTCATGTGGGGGAGCGGGGGAGCTTGTCCATGGCGGCTGTATATGAGATAACCTGTATATGAGATAACCTGGGGGGCCATTACCCAGGGGAGAGGGCAGGGGGCATCCACAGGCAGCGATATCTGGGGTCCCATGGGGGAGTGGGTGGGGGCGTCCACAGGGGACAGGATCTGGGGTCACCTGGGAGGTAGGTGGGGGGTCCACAGCAGTGGGACCCACTATCACCAGGGGAGCCGGCTGGAGTTACAGCTTGTCACTCATCTGGTTGTGGAAGCTCTTTCCTATAGGTCCACAAAAGGACCTGGCACCTCTTCCTTGAAATCAAGGTGGAATTACATACAGTTAAATGGACATGGTTTGGTCACTCCAGACACATAAACATGTGCATGACTACCAGCCTCATGCATCACAGAGCCCTCCCATCACCCCGCCCTGCGCAGCCCTGAGAACTTCCACAGGGACTGGGAAGTCCTATTTCTAACCAGCCACCTCGGTAGCTGTGGCCTTTTTGGCTGATGGACTGAAAAACCAAATTTCTCTCCCTTGTTTGCTGTTCCATGTAATTTAAATGTCACAGGTGCGTGCAGTGAGTGGGAACAGTGACAGGAGATGTTTCCTCCCATGCCTTCCCCTCAGGCAGTCTCCAGCCTGAGCTCAGGAGGACCCTGCGCCCTGGCTTCTGCCCCATCTCCGGCTCCCGCACCTGCAATGCAGTCAGCAGGGGTTTGCAGGGGGAGGTGGGGGACACCAGCTTTCCACTCTTGCTCCTGTGTGCGGACATGGCTGGCGGCTGCCTGATCCCCATGCTGTGGTCATCCCCGGATGGGTTGGCTGCTGCCCGGGCTGTTGGGCCACGGTCACTCCCTCCACCAAGCTAACTGGTCTCCTCCTCCCCAGGTCACTGGCCATCGGGCCACAGTATTCGTCCCTGGGCACTCAGCCCATCCTGTGTGCCAGCATCCCTGGCCTGGTCCCCAAGCAGCTGCGCTTCTGCCGGAACTATGTGGAGATCATGCCCAGTGTGGCGGAGGGCGTGAAGATCAGCATCCAGGAGTGTCAGCACCAGTTCCGCGGCCGCCGCTGGAATTGTACCACTGTGGACAACAGCCTGGCCATCTTTGGCCCTGTGCTGGACAGAGGTACGTGGGCGCGCTCGCCAGCCTTCAGGGACAGGTGGCAAGCTGGACATGGGTGCTGCAGGTGCAAGCAGTGCCCTTCAGGATCAGGGGCCGCTCCACCTGGGTCCGCAGCGCTGTGTCCCTGATGCTCTGCCTGGGAACGGCATCACGGGGAGCTCCGCCAGCTGTGCAGACCTCATTCTCTGGCCATCTCCCACGCTCACCCATCCTGGGGGGCTCCTGGAGCTGGGAATTCTATAGTTTCATGGAAAGAGTCCTCCTGTGTCCCCTTCCCCAGGAGAAATTGTGCTGTTCCAGGGGGACAGGCTTCCCACAGGAACCAGACCTTCAGGACATCTTGCAGAGAAAATACAATTTAAAAAAAAAAAAAAACAGGGGGTAGGGGAGGGTAGATGCACACCTCAGGAATTGCCCAGGGTGCTAGGGGCAGGGTTTTACTTTAGGAAGAGCTAGAAGTTGAGGGTTGGGCGTGGGTGAACTTGGGGTAAAAAGTAGATTTTCACCAAAGAGAGTGGTTTCACAACATCTGCAAATCAGAGGGCATCATGGCCAAGTGCCTGGCTGGTCTCTGCTCTCTCCCACTCAGTGGGAATACCTGAAGGTGGCCTCTGCAATATGGTGGCTGTGGAGGGAGAAAGGCTCCTTACTCTCAGCAGGATGGTTTCAGGGTTGGTACACATGCTGCAGGTTTCAGCTCCTCCTGCCTTCTCCTGGGGGGAATAGTATTCCTCTGTGTAGACCCACTGCATTTTATAATGCATTCATTCGTTGCTGGCAGACATTTGGCTTATGTCCACCTTGTGGCTGCTGTGAACAGAGCTGCTGTGGACATTTTTGTACAAGTATCTGTTTGAATACCTGTTCTCAAACCTTTGGCATATATTCCTAGAAGTGCAATTGTTCTGTGTAAGATCTGGGGAAAACACCACAGTTTTCCACAGGGGCTGCATTGTCTTACATTTCCACAAGCAATGCTTGAGGGTTCCAGTTTCTCCACATCCTCACCACCGTGTAATTTCTGCCTGTTTCCTTATCCTTCCAGTGGGTTTGAAGGGATATCTCGTGGTTTTTATTCGGGTGTCCCTTGTGACTGATAATGGTGAGCATCTTTTCGTGGGCTGGTTGGTCATCCGTATGTCTTCTCTGGAGAAACACCTATTCATATTCTTTGCCCAATTTTTTCTAAAGGATTTATTTATGCATTTGAGAGAGAGCGCACATGGAAGGGAAAGGCAGAGGGAGATAGAAATTTTTTTTTTTTTAAAGATTTTATTTATTTATTTGACAGAGAGAAATCACAAGTAGATGGAGAGGCAGGCAGAGAGAGAGAGAGAGGGAAGCAGGCTCCCCGCTGAGCAGAGAGCCCGATGCGGGACTCGATCCCAGGACCCTGAGATCATGACCTGAGCGGAAGGCAGCGGCTTAACCCACTGAGCCACCCAGGCGCCCGGGAGATAGAATCTTAAACAGACTCTACACTGAGCACAGAGCCCAATTTGGGCTCAATCCCAGGACCCTGAAATCATGACCTGACCCAAAACCTGGGCAATGGATGCCCAGATAACTATGTTACCCAGGCAACCCTGCCCAGTTCTTAATTGGGGTGCTTGTCTTTTTGTTGTTGAATTGTCAGAGCTCTTTATATGTTCTAGATGCTGCATTTTCTATCAGATCCATGATCTGGAAATAATTTCTCCCATTGTATAGGTGGTCTTTTCATTGTCGTGACAGTGTCCTAGAATGCACAAAAGTTTTAAATTTTGTTAGAGTCCAATTTATCTATTGAAACATCATATTAAAGTAAGCACTGCCTAATCTAGGGTTACAAAGACTTGAACCTATGTTTTCTTCTAAGAGTTTTATACTTTAATCTTTTACATTTAATCTTTCATTTATAGGGAATAAATTTTTGTGTATGGTGTGAGGTCAGGGTCCAACTTCATTCTTTTGCATGTGGAAATCCAGTTATTTCAATACCATCTGTTGTTGAACAGATTATTTTTTCCCCAATGAATGGTCTTAGTGCCCTTGTCAAAAATCAACTGGCCGTGGATGTGTAGATTTGTTTCTTGACTCAGTGCCAGTCATTTGTCTATATGATCATTGTTTTGCTAATTCCACACTATTTTGATGGCTCTATACTATGTTTTGAACTCAGGAAGTGCCAATCAAATCCTCCATTCTGGGTTTCCTTTACAAGATTGTTTTGGCAATTTGGGACCCTTGTAATTCCGTATGAATTTTAGAATCAATTTCTCCATGTCTGTGAAAAGGGCTTTTGGGGGCGAAGAAAAGGCTTTTGGGATTGTTATGGGCATTACATTCATTTAATCTATGAACATGGGATGACTTTCTGTTTATTGAGGTCCTCCTTGGTTTCTTCCAGCAATGTTTTTTTTTGTTTGTTTTGTTTTTGTTTTTTTTTTTTAGTTTTCAGCATATGTCTTGTACTTCCCTCACTAATGCATTTCTAAGTAATTTTTTCCTTCTTGATGCTATTGTAAATGAAATTGTTCTCTTACTTTCTTTTTTGGACTATTCATTGCTACTATATAAAATACAAATAATTTTTGTTTTGATCCTGTATTTTTCAACTTTGCTTAATTTGGGGGTAGCTCCGAGAGGTTTTTTGTAGGTTCCTTCAGGTTTTCTATATAGAGTATCATGTCACCTATGAATGGTGACAGTTTTACTTCTTCCTGTCCAATTTGTACACCCTTGATATCTTCTTCTTGCCTGATTGTTCTACTGCTTCCAGCACTATGTTAAGTAGCAGTGGTGAAAGAGGTCACCCTTGTCTTGTTCCTGATCCTAGGGAGAAATGTTTCAGTCTTTCACTATCAACTAAGTGGGTTGCTATGAGTTTTCCAAAACTGCCTTTTATCAGGTTGAGGAAATTCATTTCTATAACTCATCTGTTGAATTTTTGTATCCTGCAAGGATGTTGGGTTATAGCAAATGCTTTTTCTGCTCCAATTAAGATGCCCATGCAGTTTTATTCCTTCATTCTCTTAACTTGATGTGTTATTATTGGTTGATTTTCCTACACTGAAGAACCCTTGCATTCTTGGGATAAATCCCCATTGGTCATGGTCAATAATCCCTTTAACATGCTGGAGGATTTGGTTTGCAAGCATTTTGTTGAGGATTTCTGCATCGATATTTCCAAGGACATTGGTTTGTAGTTCTCTTTCCCTGTTGAGTCTTTGTCTCACTTTGGTATCAGGGCAACACTGGCTCAGAGAATGAGTTAGGAAATATTTCTTGCTCTTCCGCTTTTTGTAAGAGCTTGAAAAGGATTGGTGTTGATTCTTCTTTAATTGTTTGGTAGGATCCACCAGTGAAGGTTTGGTTTCTTTGGAGGTTTTAAATTACCGGTTTGATCTCATTACTTATTATAGGTCTGTTCAGATGTTCTATTTCTTCTTAAGTCAGTTCTGATGTGTGTGTGTGTGTGTGTGTGTGTGTGTGTGTCTGTCTGTCTGTCTGTGTGTGTGTGGGGGGGGGAATGTATCCATTTCATCTAGGTCAATGTTACATTTTGGAAGGATAGTCCAAAGGTAAAATTCTTGGTTGAGAATGTTTTCCTTCAGTACCCAGAATATATCATCCCACTGCCACCTGATTCTGGTTTCTGATGAGAAATTGTCTGCTAATATCATGCAGAACCCTTTGTACATGACAAATTGCCTCTCTCATTGTTTTAAAAATTCTCTTTTTCTCTGTCCTTTTTTTTTTTTTTTTTTTTTTTTTTTTTTTTTTTTTTTTTTAGTATATGTGCTGCCGAAGCAAGCACTTTCTCTGTCTTTTGAGAGTTAATTAAAATATGTCTCAGTGTGGATCTCTCTATGTTTATCCAACTTGAAGTTTATTGAGCTTCCTGGAAATAATGATTCAAGTGCTTTATCAAATTTTAACATTTTTGGTCATTATTTCTTCAAATATTCTTTCTGACTCTCTCTCCTCTATCCTCTCCTGGGACACCTACAGTGTGGTGTTTGTTGCTACACTTGATGGTGTCCCACAGGTCTGTTCATTTTTCTTCATTCCTTTTTCTTTCTGCTACTCAGACTGCATAATTGCAGTTGAACTATCTTCAGGGTCACCAATTCTTTCTTCTGCTGCTCAGCTTTGCTGTTGAGAACCTTTATCAAATATTTTGTTTCAGTTATCATACTTGTCAGCACCACAATTTCTATTTGGCTACTTTTTGTAATTTCTATCTCTTTACTGATATTCTCTCTTCATTGAGACTTTGTTCTCCTGGTTTCTTTTATTATTTTTGACCATATTTAGGATGGGTGATTTAGTCTTTGTCTGGTACATCCAATATTTGCACTTCATTGGGCTACTTTCTGTTAATTTCTTTCTTTTGTGAAAGGCCTGTACTTCTTTGTGTCTTTGTATACCTTGTAATTTTTTGTTGATATCTATGCCTTTTGATCATTATAAGATGGTCATGCAAGAAATCAAAATCTTTCCCCTCCTCAGAGTTTAGTGTGCTTACTGTGGGCGGTAGTTGCTTGTTTGTTTAGTGACTTGTCTTTAGCTTGTGGTCAGCCAAAGATTTGGCAAAAATTTCCTTAATGTCTTGGAGGGGGAAAAAGGAAACAAAGGAAAGAAAGAAAAGCCCTCTAGTCTTTGCAGATTGGCTGTGTCATGAAGTGAAGGCTTCCAACATCAGCTAGTCTGCCCACAGCCCTGCCTTAGCCTTCACTTCCTGCCTGCACTGGGCCTGATGATCAGCTGTGGACAGAAGCTTACAATCTCTCCTGAGCATGTTTTCTGCCCTTGGCATGAACATGACTTTAACTCTCCTGGTACACACAGCAGCTTTTCAAACCCTTAACCCCACAAAACAACTTTCCCCAACACTTTTCCTCCACATGGCCGCTATAATTTTTTGTTCTACCTGGCAGCACTTACTCATTTGATTTTCAGTGTCACTTTAGGTTAGCCACTGTTCAATCCTGAGATAGTTCTGAGGTAGGTATCAGTTTTTCAAGTCAAACAGAAAATTTCTTGAGGAGCAACATATACTCTGCTCCCTCTGGAACTATCCACCCACATGGGAAAAATGCACACTGCTACCTCAAGACTTCTCTAGGCCAGGAAGGGTGGTGTGACCAGGTGAAAATGCCTCCAAGATCTTAGAACTTGTCAGAGACACCTTTTCTTGATTCAGCATTTGCTTGGTTTCTAAAAACCTTGAACTCCCTTCCAGGGCTCTGACAGTTTCTGCTCCATTCTTTGCATGTTTCTGTGGAGGAATGGGCCCTTGGAGCTCCTCATTTGGCCATTTTGCCAATGCCACTCCATACCACCTTCTCCAAACTGTCCTCAGAGTCCATGCAGTGCCACATTCTGTTAGAGGAGGCAATTACAAAGGCCCGCTTGGGTTCTAAGGTAGGGGACCCAGACCCCACCCCTCAGGGCATACCGAGGTACCCTAGGGAGACAAACTCAGTTCTATCAGTAAGGATAGAACTCACTGGTTCAGCTGCCTCTGGAATGCAGAGGAAGGGGCAAGAGATGTCTGGCAGGAAGAGACACTGGCCCCTAGGACTGTTGGTGTGCATGGAGGGGAAGATAGCTGAGGAGGGGTTCTGAGAATTAAACCAAGCATTGCATGGAGAGTTGACAGTGCCAGATTACATTTTTTCAAGTGCCTGAGGCTCCCCCACTTAAGGTGGTCATATCCATGCCCACAGGCCATGTAGGGAAGGGAGGGGGATCACACCATGTGACCTTGACTAGTGAGTCAGTTGACTTCCTGGAGTGTAAGCATCCCTGTTTATAAAATGGGAGACTAATTGCCACTCAGCTGGGGTAATTACATGGTAGTCCCCACAAGGACAGCTGCTGCCATGTGTGGGAAGAGTTAGGGTCACAGGATACTGTGGTATATCAGCTATGTGAGGGTCTGCAGGTGTGTATGTGTGTTTGTGAGTGTGTGTGGTATGGTGTGCATGAATGTGTGTGTGCATCTGTGTGGTGGGTGGGTGTACATGTGTGGTATATGCATATGTGTGCATAAGTGTATGTGAGCGAATATACACATTTATCTGCACAGGTGTGTGTGCACACATGTGAACACACTCGTGTGGTGTGGTTGCCATCCATATAAGTCCTCTGCTGTGCCAGTGGTGTTGTGGCCTAAGGAGGCATGTCCATCAGGCCCCTAGACACCCCTGAAGGCTTCCTGCTTCCCCAGGTGAGAAGAAGTGTCAGGGACTTCAGGAAGGACACAGAAGCCTGACCTACTTGAAGAGGCTGCCAGCTGGGTGGTGGAGGAAGGCAGTGTCAGGCAGGGTCCACCCCACCTGGAAGCCAGGGAAGGAAGCGTGGGCTTACTTCTAGGCTCTACTCTGCCCCATGGTCTACATGTTCTCTGCCTGTTCTGCTGTACAGCTGGAAATGAGGAAGTGTGAGTCCTCTGACTTTGTTCTGCTTTTTCAAGACTATCTTCACTATCCAGGACCCCTTGCCATTCTGTATGGATTTTAGGATCAGCTCATCAGTTTCTGCAAAAATAAAAGCTTGCATGTTTAGTGTGTGTTGAATCTGCAGATCACCTTGGGGAATATTGCCATTATGATATTAAGCCACCCAATCCATGAACATGGGATGTCTTTCCATGTATTTAGGCTTTTTTCAATGACATTGGGCAATTGTCAGCATACAAACTTTATACTTCATTTGCCAAATCTATTCCAAGTATTTTACTCTTTTTTGATGCTGTTGTAAGTGGAATTGTTTCCTTAATGTCACTTTTGGATTGTTTATTGCTGGTGCATAGAAAAGCATGATTGGTTTCTATTGTCAAGCTCATACTCTGTAATGTTGCTGAAGGTTTATCAGTTCTGATGGATGTTCTGTGCATTCCATAGGATTTTCATATCGTTGACTAACAGGACCAGTTTTCCTTCTTCCCTCCAATCTGGATACCCTTTCTTTCTTTTTCTTGCTCCTTGCCTGGCTGGAGCCTCTGGGACAATGTTGGGTGGCAGTGAGCAGAATGGGCACCCCTGATTTCCTCCTGATCTCAGGAGTGGCTTTCAGTCTTTTACCAGTGGGTATACAGTTCTTAACTTTTAAAGATCCAGGTGTCAGGGTCTTCATTCATATCAATGAATGATATGGGAGAATTTTGATATGATGTAACTCTCAATTCTTTGATTTTTTTCTGAATTATATATGACAAAAATCACATAATAATCTACTATCAAAAAGTTTAAAAATCTGTCCACTCATGTCTCGGTTGGGTCCTCCTTTCACTCTGTGGAAAACAAGGAGTTGGCGATGACCTGATTTGCACAGAGCTCCATGGCCCAGTTGTTATCAACATGGCCTGGAAGCCTGTGTGTCCCTACCTGGGAAAAGTGGGAGATGGTGGGTGTAGGGGTGCAGGCAGGGAGAAAGGGAGGGTGTCTTGGAACCACCCATGTTGTCCAAGGATCCTGGCCCATTTCCATGCACCCTCCTGGGATACACAAACCTGACTTGGAGACCGCTGGGGTAAGCCATCATTCCCACTAGGATGCAGCCTCACCCTCCCTGGCTACAAGCTCCGTCCTTTCCCCCTATGTTCATACATTGGGCTGCATCATCTCAGAGCCCAACTCACAACCCTCCAGGTATGCTCAGACACAATCTCCTCAGTCAGGGTGACCTTCAAGGGCCCTTGGCCTCTGCACCCAGTCCTGCTGCTCTGCCCTTTCGCATGACCACCACCCCCTCCACGGGCACTCTCCTGGGGACTTATCCACTCCCCGCCTGCCTAAAACCTCACTGCTGCACACAGACTTCCCTGCCCATGCAGAGCTGCCTGTCTCTGCGCACCATCCTCACTGCTCCCCACAGTCTGAAACTGGATCAGCTCCTGCAATCCTCGTTCTCTCTGTTCAGCCCTATTCCCAGGCCCCGGAGCAGCTCCAAGTTTCCTGACTCTGTGCCCACCATCACTCTCCCAGGACAAGCACCAGGCCCTGAAGTGTGCCCTCACGTCCGCTGGGGTCCCCTGTCACACACAGCAGATGCACAGCGGGTGTGTCCAGCATGAAGGCAAGGTGGCTGCTAGGGCACTGCAAGAGTTTGCTCTGGTGCTTCAGAAAGAGGTGCCAAGCAGACAGGTGGCCTTCCCAGGGGAGGTGGTGCCTGAGCTAGATCTCCAAAGCTGCGGTTCTCTCTTTCTTAGAACATGTGTATGGTGCTGTCTGGGGCTGCGCTGAGTGTTTTATACACAGCAAGAGCTTGGACATAACACACATCCAGCAAACTGCTGCTCTAGTTGCAAGTGAGGATGCTGGGGAGTGGTACAGGGGTGCAGAGGTGAGGCCGGGACTCCTGTGTGGGAGTCTGCAGGGTGCCGAGTATACCTGGTGGGGTTGAGAGGAGAGCAGAGCTCTCTGCTGGGCACAGCAGGCCCACCGGGGCCTAGGGAGTGGGCACCCAGGGAGCAGACAATCCCCTGTCTTCTGGGCTATGGTCTCAGAGAGCCCCTGTCCTCCCCTGCACCTCCTTATTCCTCAAAAGCCTGAGTCCTGGCCCCTCTCCTGCAAGGTGTACACTTATACCTATGTCCTCCATGTTCCCACCCCTACAACTCCATGACCCGCAGGTCCACTCCCCTGTGTCCCTTCCCCCCATCCATTCCCCCACAACCCCCATGTCGCCTCCCTGTATGCACACTCTTTTCTCTGCCCTCTGTTGCCTCTGCCCCTCCTGTCTGTCCCCTCTGCCCTCAGCCTTCTCCCATTTCTGCCTGGTGAAAATTGTCTCAGCCCCCAGGCTCTCACCACTTGGCTTTAATGGGAAGAGAAGGGCCCCTGTCCCCCTTGCCCACTGCAGGGCTGAGAAATGGCGGAATTCATTGTGGCCCAAGAGTTGAATGGCCCTCGATGAAGGAGCTGTCAGGTGCCCGAGAGAATCCAGCTCTGGGAAGCCATTGTGGAGCACCCCCCACCCCCTGCTCGCCCGGCTGCGCCTGTGGTAATCAATCTGATTGGATTAGGGTCAGGGCAACCCTAATCGTGTCAGAGGTCACCCCGGCTTTGTGGCAGGGTCCACAGGGTGTCTGGCCACCCCTGCTGAGGCGGCCTCTTGAACAGAGCTTAATACTGCCCAGCCAAGGGAGGAGAGGGGCCCAGCCGTGTGTGGATGTTTACACGTGTGTGTGTGTGCGTGCGCTCACGCGCGCACGTGCACACATGAGAGGCTGGCCAGCTTGGGGCTTGGGGCTGGCTCGTTGGGGTAGACCTCTGGAAGCCGCCACTGCAAAACACAGGGCTGGGCGCTAGGCGTGAGTCCAGGCTGGGAGGAAAGGCCCTCTGCCCTTGCTCCAAAAGGCAGCAGGCTGATGTAACTTGCATCATGGGGCAGAAAGCATTTGAAGAATTTGGAGTGCATGGCAGCTATCTGTCCCTCCAGGCAGGCCCCCAGGCACCTGAAGGGCCTGCTTTCCCCAAGAGCAGGCCAACACCTCCTCTTGACACCCCCCCCCCCCGTTCCGGAGGTGAGGGGGTGGGGAAGACCCAGGGCAGGCAAGACTGGTCCCAGGGCTCTGGTCCCAGGGCTCCGGGCCCCAGCAGACAGACCCACTGCCAGCCTAAGAGAGCTCAGGGGCCACCGTGGCCCACGTCCAGGCCCATGGGCTTTTGGGCAGCATGTAGCTGCAGGAAGAGGGATGTGGATCCATGCGGCCTCTCCCCGCAGCACCCCAGCAGGGCAGGGCACTGAGTGCAGGCCCTGACCCCCAACCTGCATTGTCCACTCCCTCAGAGTCCTGGAGCCACAGGGCTGTACTCCCTCCACTACCGTGGGGTCTCAGTGCTGGGGAGATGCTGGGCCTGTCCCTCTGCAACAGGGAGCAGGTGTCCCTCGCAGTATGAGGGGAGAGGGTTTCACTGCCCGTGCAGAGAGATGGGCTAACCCTAGCGGGGGGTCTACTCCTGGACCTCACCCCACTGGACAGCTGAGTTGGGGTCCTAGTCCTGATCCCTACTGCAGGACTCCCTGAGTCTCTGGGGCGGGGTTCGCTGGTGTCAATCAAGCTTTCAGCAGGGCTGTGCCCTCCCCCAGACAGTGGCCTTCCTTTGCAGCCCCCTGCCACTGTCCTTGGTCAGTCCCCTTGAGGGTCTGCCCTGCGGAGGAGTTCACTGGGACCCGCTGCACTGGGACCCTCCTGAAAGAGCCCCTCCCCGGGCCGGGCTCCCGGGGGGTGGTCTGTAGGCGCCCTGTGTGTCGGGGGGGGGCCCAGGACGGCACAGGCCGCAGGCCTCAGGGCTTGGGAGGGCGGCGAAGGGGACGCAGGCCCCGGGGGAAGCGGCGTCCGGAATCCAGGTTGCGACCCCTGACCCCCGTCCGAAAGTGTGTCGGTTCCAGGCGGCTGGGGGGGCGCGGCCAGGCTCGGGCCTCCCCGCTTATCATTAACTCTGCCTGGCGGGGAGGTGGGGTGGGGGGGTGTAAGGGGCCAGGAGAGACCCCGGCGGCGCCCCGCGGCGCCCAGCTCGGAGCACAATGTCCCAGCGACCAGGACAAGATTAAGCACAGGGGAGGCGCGGGGCCGCGGGCGGTTCACACGCCCTCGGGAGAGCCGCGCGCCGCCGCGTGTGAATAGCGCGCTCCCCCGCGCCGCAGGCCCCTCAAGAGTGCATACCTCCCGGTTGCTATGACTGGCGGGCCACGGCCTAATCGCCGACCAGGGGGAAGCTCATATAGAATATCGCGGGCCATTGTGGGCCTAACGCGGCGTGACAGTGCCGCACAAAGGCGGGTTCATTAGCCCCAGCGGGTGACCGGGACGCCGGCCGCGCGGTGCCAGGGGCCGCGGCCGCCGCGGGGCGCGGGCGGCATTCCGCTCCCAGGGTTCCGCCTTTGTGCGGGGCACGGCCGGGGGTGGACCGACGCCGCCACCGCCGCCTCCCCTCCCGGACTCTGCCAGCTCTGGGGCCGCAGACGCCGGGCGTCCTCCTGGGGCCGAGCCCCGGGCCCCGGCTTCGGCCTTCCTCCGGCAGCTCCGCGCTGGGGACCCCGAGGGCGGAGGGAGCGCCAGCTTGCAGAAAGTTCTGGAAAAGCCTTCCCCATCTCCCCGGCCAGCATTTGCGGGCCTCTGCACCCGCGAGAGCTGCCCAGCTCTTCGCCCCTGCTTCTGCAGCCGCCTCCTTCCACCCCTCCCTGCCCAGCAGGAGTGCGATGGGAGGCCCCAGAGAGGCTGAGGCCACCCTGTCGTCGGGGTTGCGTGTGTGCGGGGCTGCCGCATGCTGAGAGCACCCCTAGGATGCTCTAGGAGCGGTGGGCAGGCGTGCAGAGAAGCCTGGGGGCTTGGTATCCGCAGGAGCCCAGAGCCCGGAATGCCCAGCCAGCCTTTGGCACTGCAGCTGCCACAGGAGCGTGCTCTTTGCTCAGAAAGGCTCCGGGCCAGCAGGGCTGGCCTGTAGGACTGGGGACTTACTCCCACATGCCTTGGGGGAGAGCAGCCACAGCAGCCACATCCCGGATGTCCAGCCAGCCTCCTTGCAAGGTGCTGGGGAAGAAAGGGCTGCAGACTGGAAACCCCCGCCCTGGCCAGGGCCCTGTGGTTACCCAGCAAAACCATGGAGGCCAAAGAAGGGGCTCCACAGAGGAAGGAGAGCGTGCCCCACCCCCGCCCTTGACAACCCTCTGCAGACCTGAGGCTGCAGTCGCCTCAGTGTCATGTAAGTCTTGCCCCAAGGTCAGACTGCCCAGAGGTGAGACTGAGCAGGGGGTCCCAAGGTGCCTTACAGAGGCAAGATCAGTGGAGGGACAGTCCTTTTGCAGCCACTGGTCAGCCAAGAAAAGTTCTGGTAGGCTGGACCTGCAGCTCTCAGGGGAGCTTGCCCCTTACCCAGCACGGGTCTAGGTCTCTGCCTCCCACCAGCTGACTAGAGACAGGCCCCCAAGTCCTAAAGGCTGGTAACCAGAGGCCAGCCATCAGGTAGGCGCCAACAAATGGTCTGCAGACACTAGCAGGAAGGAGGCAATGACAGAGATCCCCCAACATAGCTCCCATGCCCCACTGATATGGAGATTTCACCTCCCCATAATAATCACTCTATGTCCTTCTGATACGAGAAGTGTCAGCTCTTCTGATGCAAGAAGTTCCCTTCTGATGCGAGAGGTGTCAGCTCCCCCATTTTAATCCCCTGATGTCCTTCTGATGGGAGGGGTATCAGATCCCCCATCTTAGCCCCCCAGGTCCCTCTGATGGGTAAAGTGACAGAGATTCCCCATATCAACCCCCCTTCTCACTCTGATGGGGGATTTGTGAAAGTTTTCTATTCTACGACCCTCATACCCATCTTAAGGAGGTTGTATCAGAGACGCTTCTCCCCCTCCCCTTGTTCCCTCCTCTCTCCTGGTGGGTACCATTTGGGGGTCTCCTGGGTCTGGCCTCCATCTGGGGGGGTGGGTCTGCCAGTCATGGTGCCCTGGGCTATAGTAGAACCTGGGGGTTCAGCTCAGGGTTGCATCAGAATCACCTGGGGACCCCTTGGAGAAATTGGTGTCTCTCCAAGAACTGTGGCCCCAGGGCCCAGCTTCTGTATGCAGTGATACACTGCCTGGGGTGACTGCTAATGGAACAGCCCCTATCCCTCCTCTCTGCAGAGCTCTCAGAGTGGTCCACCCAGGAACTACATCTCTTTGATCAGTGGTCATATCTAAACCACAGCCCCCTTCCAGGATCTTCTGCTGCTGGAGGTCACACGTGTTTCTCAGAAAGGCCACTCCAGTACCCCCTTAGTCTCATCCTTCCCATCCAGTGTGGGACCCCACAGTCCTCCCCCAGGAGAGGAAGGGTAGGCCACCAAACATACCTGGTGGAGTCTTAGGACCCCTTGTTGGGGGTGCAGGAGCATCTCCCTGACCCTGTCTGGGCTCAGCCTTCACTACTGTGGGTCAGCTGTGGGTCAGCCACTGACCCACTCTGAGCATGCTGGGGCTAAGGGGGCCTGCAGGACCGATGGCAGTGCTAGGCAGAGAGGAGTGCCCATCTTCCTGTCTGGGTCAGTTCTCTCAGCAGTGATAAAGATGCGCCAGACCCAAGGCAGGGTGACCTGTTGGTCCAGGCTGAAACAGCCTCCTGGATGACCTCTCTGCAGGACAGTCAGCTCCAGAACAGAAGCTGCAGGCTTCTGTCCACTAAGAACACAGTCAGTGCTCAATTAACAGTTGCCAATTGCCAATGTCATGGTGAAATGTGAAAAATGAACTTTCTTCAACACAAAGTACCCTGGAAATATATCTTTTTTGTGTGTTAAATGGTTTTTTTTTTCTGAAATTATGATAGTTCTTTTTATATGTCTTATTCTCCCACAAAAAAAGTAAAAGTAACAACACTTGGTGATCCTAATTCACTCCTCAAATGATCTCTGGTACTTGACAAGCTCATGAAACTCAAATCTGGAAACAGGAATTTGTTAAGATTCCTCTAATTTTCAAGTTCGGCAAGAGGCAAAATTACTGCCAAAGTGATGCCTAAGGTTCCACTAGACTAGCTGGGATGGAACACTGTGGGGCTGCTCTCCCTGCCCTCTGCCAGACACCCCATTCTCGCTAGTCAGGATTCCCTCAGCTGTCCCAGACTTTACTCATCCATCCATCTACCATGTATCCACCCACCCACCCATCCATCCATCCATCCATCGTCCATCCATCCATCGTCCATCCACCATATATCCTCACCTACCCACCACCCACTCACCCATCCATCCATTGACACACTCTTCTACCCTGATCAATCCATCCATCCACCCACCCACTCACCCATCCATCCATCCATCTACATGTTCATCTATCCACCATCCATCCGTCCATCCATCCACCCATCTACAGGTTCACCTATCCACCATCCATCATCTATCCATTCATCCATCCATCCATCTATCCCCCCACCCATCTATCCTGCATCTGCCCATACCCCCATCTATCCACCCATCCACACACCCATCCATTCATGTACACATTCATCTATCCACCATCCATCATCCATTGATCCATTCATCCACTCACCCATCCACTTACCCATCCATCCGTACATATATACATCTATCCACCCATCTACGTGTGATCCACCATCCATCCATCCATGTATCTGCCCATCCACACATCCATCTATCTATATACCCATCCACGCCCCCACCCACCCAATCAGCCACCCAGCTAGCCAGCCAGCCACTCACCAATCCATTCATCTACCCATCCATCCATTCTATCCTGCCCAAGTTCAGGTTGTGAAGCTTCATTGTGTATCATTATTTCCCCTACTCTATCTCTCATGAATTATAAGGTAGATGTCCTGATACAGCTCAAAACTGATAACCTGATGCACAATAGCAGAGTTCAAGTTCTGGAAGGAGGCAGTTCTTTCGCTAGAGGCAGGATTCCCCTGGTTCACTCTCCTCATTTCCACTACAGGGATTCTTTCTACTGGAGAGTGGGTCATCCAGATTCTCTGTAATTGACAGTCGGATGGGTAGTTCCTTCAACTTTTGAAAACCTGAGTTGTTAGAAACTCCATCAGATAGAGCAGCAATCCATTGTCTTGCAGGTTTCTTACCTATGTTCTTGAGAATGGATATATTACATCTTACCCACCTCATATTCCTAGATCTGAGCCCAGACTCTCAGATCCTGGATGGATGGATGGATGGTGGGTGGATGGGTGGACAGATGGTTGGGTGGATAAATGGATGATGGATGGATGGAAGGGTGGATGGATGAATGGTGGATGGATGGATGGATGGTGGGTGGATAAATGGATGGTGGATGGATGGGTGGGTGGGTGGATGGATGATGGATGGATGGTTGATGGACGGATGGATGGAAGGGTTGATGGACGGATGGATGGAAGGGTAGATGGATGGAAGGGTAGATGGATGGATGGGTGGGTGGATGCATAAATGGATGTGGATGGGTGGATGGGTGGAAGGGTGGAAGGATGGTGGATGGATAAATGGATGGTGGATAGACAAATGAATAGATGGACAAATGGATGAATGGATGGTTTGATGGATAGATGAATGGATGGTGAGTGGATAAATGGATGGTGGATGGATGGATGGTGAATAGGTAAATGGAAGGTGGATGGACAAATTATTGGTGGATGGTTGGACAGATGGATGAATGGGTGAATGCCTGGATGGGTGTGTGGGGAGATGGTGGATGGATAGATGATAAATAGATGGTAGATGGATAGATCATTGGTGGATGGTTGGATGGAAAGATAAATGGGAAGATGGTAGATGAATGGAAGAAGGGATAGATCATTGATACTTTGCAGGATCTCAATAAATAGTTGGTAATGAAACCATGTCAAGTTTCTGGCAAAGATGGCTTTCCCCAAGGAGGATGCTTACCTCACAAAACGACTTTGTCACCCAGTTCCCTTTCTTCTTTCTTTTCCCAACCCCAACCTCAATTACAAAATTGTGACAGTCATTTTCCGTGTGTCTTCCTCTCAGAGAAAAGTGACAACCCTTGGCAGTCCTAGTTCAGTCCTCCAGTGAGCTCGGTTACTTGACCAGCCTGTGACATCCAAGTCTGGAGACAAGATCGGTCTAGTTGGAGTTCAGAGACCCAGGGAGACAAAGCCCATCTCACAGGTGTGAAGACATGTCCTGGAGCCAGCAGGGCAGTCCTGAGCACCTCCAAGGGCTCTGGCTGACTCTATCCCAGGCACCCATGTGCTCTCCTCCTCTCTTGACCTGCTGGAGTCCATTGCCGTGACCTCGACGGGTGTTTACAATCTCATTTCAAAGATGTGATTCCCTTCCCACAGTGTCAGGGCTCCTCTCCCACTCCCTGGATGCCTCTGTTGTATAAATAGAAGCAGAAACCTCTGACAAAGCTGGTGTCGGTGGCTAAGAGCTTTGCTGTGACTGGGGCGGCTGCCAGGGCTCCAGACCCTGGTCTGAGTCCCCACTGTGCCCTCCCCAACCACGGCCTCAGGGGAGCCCTGTCCCACCTCCTCCAAAGCCTGAGGCTGCCCCAGCCAGTCAGATCATGACCTTCTTATCTCAGCCCCCTGTGGAAATCCCATAAAAGCTGTGGGTTCTCCACCCAAGCGCGTGCGCGCGTGCACATACACACAACCCACAAGTGTTCTGGCATGCCCTGTGATTCCTGCTCATAGGAAGGCTGCCAGAGACCCCTACATCAGAAGCCCCACTACTGTGGGGTATCACCTGGACACACTGGGGGTCTTCCTTCTGCATGACCCTAGCATGTACTTCCATGTTGTATTTTGCAAGAACTGTAGACATACAGAAACATCGCAGGCACGGTGCCGAGTCCATCTCCTCTCCCACTCCCCACTCCCAGGGCTGACAAGCCCCAGATGCAGCCGCATTCATCAGAACAAAGATCTGCCAGTGTGAACTCTGGACTTTGCCCAGATTCACCCGTCTTACCACCTGTCTGGGATCCTGTCCTAGGTCCACCTGGCCCATGCCTCTCATGCCTTCGAGACTAGGAGGAGCTTGGTCAGGCTTTTTGGGTTTGCCTGATGTTTCCTGAATCTTTGGTGAGAGGGCCTCCATGGGTGTCCCTGGAGCATCTGCTCAAGGCCAGTTGGTATCCACCGCCTTCCCCCTGGGGTGTCCACAGCCCTGACCCCTCCAGCAAGGTAGGGCAGGCCAGGTGTCTGCCACATCAGGACACAGCCTTCCCAACCTGTGTGGAGGCTGCGTGCCCCATTGAAAACAGACTTCCTTTGCCAGAACAAACTGCCGCACACTTTTTTGGCCATGGGTCCTGTGGCCTCTCCTCAGAGGGTTCTTTTCCTTTGGAGCAAGGTGAAGGCAGGCGACAAGGTGTTCTCGGCCTTTGGGACTCCGTGTGTGATGAGCCCTTTCCTCTCTGGGCAGAAGGGGAAATGGAGGCCTGAGGGGGAGGGAGGCCTGGGCAGGGTCACACAGCCAGCTGGTGACAGAGCAGGGCAGGACCAAGTTCTGCTTCCTCCAAGTTCAGGCCCCCCCCCTCCACTCCACCCCAAGCACGCCCTTCCCCTCGAATGTGTCTAGCACCCTGGCCTGTCTGCCTGAGCCTGATAAGCAGCCAAGCCCTTGTTCGGGGAAGGAGCAAGGCCGCAGGCTCACTGGCTCTCCCCTTATCTCAGAAGAGGGAAAGCGGGCAGAGGCAGAGGCAGCCTCCTCCAGTAGGAGTGCTTCTAGCCCCCTGGGCTGGGATCAGGCACTTAGGGCCTGAAGAAGGGCCATCAGGGGCCCCAGCCAGCTTGGCGCAGCCCGAGGTTTCAGGGAGAAAGGCACTGGTGTGGGTACTGGGTTCCAGCCATGCTCAGGACATGCCAGTCTTCCCCAGGAGACTGCAGGGCCCTGCACAGAGTGTAGGGGAGGCTGTAGGCCGGGACTCTAGCAGGGTGAGCAAGCAAGGAGCCAAGCCCACCTGGAGAAGAACATTCTCTTGGGAAGACAAAATAAAGGTGGGCTCTGCGGGAGGGCGGGACAGAAGGACAAGGCTCCGTGTTCAGGGCACACTGGCATTTATTCATGGAGGCCTTAGACCATGCCTGCCTGAGAACTGACGGGTTGTGTGACCGAAGCAAAGTGAGGCAAGGGCGTCCAGCGTCTGGGGGAGTGGCTGGCCTCTGAGAAAGGGGGCAGTGAAGGCTGCTGAGTGGGGAAGGGTGGAGAGCCAGCCCCATGGGCTCAGATCCTGCAGATCCTGTCCCAGCCCAGGGCCACTGGAAATGAAAGATGAACAAGACACAGTCCCCGCCTCAGGGAGCTTCCAGGCTGGGGAGGGGACAAATCGGGAGTGGACAGAGGCAAGAACTCCCCGGGCCAGGCACTGACCACACCCAGATGCCAGGGCCTGGACCCCAGCCTGAGGAGGAGACAGGGGAAATGGCAGGTGCACATGAACAGAGGAGCAGCTGCAAATTGCCTAAGGGGAGGACAGGGGCTGAGTGTGGCTGGAGGACAGGGAGCAGCTGCCAGAGCTGGGAGGGCAGCAGGTGGGACAGGCCTGTGTGTAGGTCAAGCAAGGACATAACCCCAAGAACTCAGAGGGGCCCAGGCAGGGCTAGGTGGTCATGAAGCAAAGGGCTGTGCCCTCAGCCTGTGTGTACACATACCTGTGCACGCATGTTTGCACACATGCACCTGCCTATGAGTGTGTGTGGTGTGCGTGTGTGTTGGTGTGTGCATGTGTGTTCATATATGTGCACCTGTCTGTGCATGAGTATTTGTGACTGTGTGTGTGTGCAGACACGTGGGTGGGGGAAGCTGCAGGCTAGGGCTCTGGGTTCCCTCCAGGAGCCTCTGATGGTGCAGGGACAGATGCTGAGGGCTGGACTCAGGGAAGGCCTGAGGGGAGCGGGGGTGGTGGGGGGAGGCACGGGATGGTAAATGTGCGCTTTTTGGTGACAGGTGTGTTGGTTGTTGAGTGAGTCTGAGTGTGTATATGCTACTGGCTGGAGCCCGTCTCGATACTCCCCTTCCTCTGCCTGCCTTGGCTTTGGAGCTCGCAAGCTTGAGGAGGCATGGGGAAGAGCCCACAGCCACTCCTCACAGCCTCTCTTCCCTCCCCAGGAGAAAGCCCACCCACTCATCCCCGTCCCAAAAAAGAAGTTCTCAGGCAAGGATGTGGATGGGGAGGCAGCTGCACTCTGTGTCAGGAGCCACTGGGTGCCCCAGCACTGTCCCAGCTGCTGCCTAGGAGGAATCTGGGGACATGCAGGTCACCCACCCCATGCCCAGCATGGAAGGCTTGTACAGACCCACAGGTGCAGTGCACTCACAGAGTCTGAGGAGGCCTGGCTGGGGTCCAGCCTCTGCAGAGCCTCCACATGCTCTGTGCTTCCAGGCCTCCCTCAATGCCCCTCACATGCCTCTGTCCGCTCCTGGCCCACCTCACCAGTTCCTTCCCGAGCTCCAGCCCTTCTCCACTGCTCTTCTGCAAAACCACTTCCCCAGCCTCAGTTTCCCCCTGCCTCTGGGGGCCTGGGTAGCCTCCAGACCAGCCCCTGGGGTCTGCAGGAACCTGGATGCTGAGGCCTTCAGCATTTCTAGGGCTGGGCGCAGGGGGCTGGTACAGGGCACTGAGTGCTGTGGAGGCCACCGATCTGGAGCAGGTCCCAGAAGAGGTGGCCATTCCTGGAGCTGGGATGAAGAAGGGGAAGGTGTGCAGACAGAACAAGAGGCACAGTGCACAGTGTATGGGCCAGAGCTGCCACCCAAACAGGCCATTAGGCTGCCAGACGCTTTGGGCTTGGACATCTGGGTCAGATGCACTCTGCACTGCTGGGGTCCAAGGAGGAGGTTTACTGGTTGTATCTACCATGCTCCGTATTCTGTCCCTGCTGGGCCGAATTCCAGTTTCCTTTTGGCAGTGCACTACTGCTGACCCAAGACGCTCAGTTCCCGGTGCACAACGCGAGGGTCTGGTACATGTGGGCATTGCACAATGGTCACCACTGTCTAGTTGATATCCATCCCCCCGCAGGGTTCCCGTTGCCAGTCTTGGGGTGGGAGTTCTGAAGCCCCATTCTCTCAGCAGCTTCCAAACATGTGAGACAGATGTGTTAGCAGAGGTCCCCAGAAGTCCCCCTCGATTGGGGGATTGCACATCACATCCCCAGGATGGACTTTTTCCAGGCCACAGATCTCTACTCATTGACCTGCAGAGAGATATTTTGAAGCCTCCCCACTGGGGCTGTGCCATTTGCTTCCTGGGCCCCGCGAGCACCTGGGTGTCCTCCCGGGTACATACCTAGCCGCATGGCCTGGCCACAGGGGAGACGTCCATTTGTAAAAGGAGGTCACACACTGTCCAAGGCGCAGCCCCAGTCCCTTTGCCCCCAGCAGTGCTCAGGGCTCAGATCCTGCACATCCTGGCCAGCACTGGCTGGGAGCTGGCCGCAGATGGCCGGAGTCTCAGGGAGGGCTGTCCAGCACTGCTCCTGGACTCCTGGGCTGGCTGGCCCCCGGGTACTTTCTCCTGATACTCGTCCTCCTCCACGGGTGTTCTGCACCAAGGGCAGACCTGCCTGGCCACTCGGTGACTGTGAGTTCAGGATGCACGCCCACCCCGGGGGCCCAGGCCCAGCCCAGCAAGAGGCCACGGCGCCACGGGCCAGGCTCTAGCACCCAACCCCTGCTGGGCCTGCCAACCCGGTCGCCTCTCTCCACAGCCACGCGGGAATCTGCCTTTGTGCACGCCATCGCCTCTGCCGGCGTGGCCTTCGCTGTGACGCGCTCATGCGCTGAGGGCTCGGCGGCCATCTGTGGCTGCAGCAGCCGGCACCAGGGCTTGCCGGGCGAGGGCTGGAAGTGGGGCGGCTGCAGTGAGGACATCGAATTTGGCGGCATGGTGTCTCGGGAGTTTGCCGATGCGCGGGAGAACCGGCCAGACGCCCGCTCCGCGATGAACCGTCACAACAACGAGGCTGGCCGCCAGGTACAATGGCAGCTCCTGGCGGGTTCTGGGGGTGTGTGGAGTGGGGCAGTGTCCTGGGGCTCCTGGCCTGCATGTTCTCGGGTGCAGAGGGGTCATCCGTCCAGGCCCTGTGCATCCTGCAGGGGCACAGACACAATGGGGTCTGGGGATGCACCCTCTGACAACATTCCTGAGGTCCTGGGGAACCAGAAGCTCTCTGAGCTGGACATGTGCCCTGGTCCCCTGAAGGGAGGGCTGTTAGTGGTGGCCAGGCTAGGGAGCTGCTCCCCTGTGCCAGGGCTGTGTGAAATGGCCCAGTCCAGCTGCTACACCAGGGTCGAGGGTAGTCCCACAAGGTGGCAGGGTGGTGGGCTCAAGGCCTGCCCTGCAGGAGTGCCTGCATGTCCCAGGAGAAAGACAGCGAGGTCCATACAGCACTGCGTGGGACATTGTGTGATAAGGAAGGGCACACACAAAGTGACATGGGCACCTCAGAGGGGCCACACCCCAGGCTGGCATCTCAAGAAAAAGCCTTCTGTCGGCAGTGGTGCTGAAAACAGTGTATGCAAAGGAACACAGTTCTCTAGGTGGAGGGAAGCCAGGAGCCTTGGGGCAGCCCCAGTGCTTGCCTGTGAGTGAGGTCATCTGGTAGAACAGCAAGAAGAGAGCAGAGGAAGAAGAAACATGGGGCCCAGCAGGAAGGATGGCATCTGAAGGTCACGGGGAGCCGATGGAGCCCTGAGCACTTGGTGGAGCCCAGAGAGCCCAAGCAGATTCAGCAGTACAATGAGGGGCTGGCCTTAGAACCCAGGACTGCAGGGGACTGCGATGTTTGACTGCCAGCAACAAAAGATGAGGTGACTGACTCATCTTTCCGTCAGAAACAGGACAAATACAGGACGCAATGTGGGATGTGTCCTGTTAAAAGCATGGGCTGCCTGTCACCTGACTTATCCCGGGGAAGACAGTGCAGTGCTGACAAGAAATAGGGTCTTCAGTGAAGGGTGCTGGCCCATTGGATCACCGTATGTAGGAATGAAAAAAAAAAAAAAACAACAAAAAAAAACAAAACCCTTAACCCCTACCTCACACCATATATAAGGTCAATTATGAACCCAGGTGGCAAAGGTAAAGCCAACAAAGAAACATGGTAGGAAGAAAGCATAGGGGAACATTTCTGTGAACTTGGAGTAGGCAACGGTTTCCCAAACAGGACCAAAAATCTCTCACAATGAAAGAAACATGTAGCAATAATGTGGACCACATGAAAGTAAAGAACTTGGGTTCATAAAAGGACGGGTATAAGGGTGTCAGAGGCTGAACAGGGGACTCCATGCAGCTGGAAGAGAACACGATGGGAGTTTCTGGGGAGCAGGTGTTCAATGGCTGGCAACTGGTGAACTTTTGTCCAGTTTTGCATTTACAGCATATATACTAACCCTAACCCTAACCCTCCCAGAGCCAACAGCCCCACCAAGAGTGCTATCTCTAGGAAACCATGCCTCAGTTTAGGCTGGGACCCTGGGGAGTAAAGGAAAACCAGAAGGAGACCAGCCCTTGCTCACATGTGCAGGCTCAAAAAATCTCAGTATCTGAGAGCAGATTATGGTGTACCCCAATTGCTGGGTTTTCCACACACCTGGAAAAGGCAGGCAAATCCTCTTTGGAGGAGGATCGCCTTTTTCAAGTCAAAAAAATGTTTCTACGACTAATTTCTTAAACACAGCATTCAGCACATAATCAAGAAGGATAGCCTGTCACATGAGCTACTGATACAATGAGTGATCATTGGCAAAACCCACAGGGACAAGTCCACAGGGACTCCAGATACTGGAATTAGGAGATGCAGATGGTAAACAAAGAAATATGCTTCCTTAAGTTTACAAAGCCAAACTGCAAGTCTGAATGTCTCAGCAGGGAACCAGAAACTGTAAGTCATAGAATGTACTTGGGAAGGAATCACATGGCCATTGTAGGACTGAAGGGTCTATGAGGAATCCCAAAACAGAAGCATCCCTCTGCACCCCTGAAACTCAACTAAAATGACAGCAAATGAATATTACAACACATAAGAACAAAATCACACCTGACAATGGAAACCAGGGGCTAACGTGGCAGCAAAAGTTTTCAGACTAATAAACTAATCCATGAATACTTGGGTCTTAGGAGAAAGTAGAATCTTAAACCAGTAGAGGAGAACTCTGAGAACCAACCCAGGATTTACTAGTATCAGGTATCTTGAAAATTAGAGATCAATAATGGGGCTAAACATGGGAAGATGGGCTGATAATCCACTTTAAAGGCAGTTTATAACCCACCAGATCTTCTGTCCAACTCCTTGCAACCAGGAAAAGTCCCTACCCTTTACCATGGTGGAAGTCTGGAGGTCTGTTCTCCAGGAAGGGCAAATCACAGTGTGTCTGGACCGAGGGACACCAAGGACAGCCTGGGGAAGGTAAGGTTTCCTGAGAGAAAGTTGTCTCCATCTACACACATCTTTCTCTTCCTAGTCTCTGTATCCCACAGTGAATCTTGATGACCCTCTCCCCTGGGGATTGGATCAACCCAAGAAGAGACTCAAATGAACTGACCTGGGGTTCCCCCATGAAGTAAAGTGGCCAGGTCACTCTACAATGAGGGCCTATGCTGATAAGCCCCCACCAAGCACATTAGCCCCCAACAGGATGTGTAGTGTTCTCCTTTTAAATATGAGCAGCCAGCCAAGGATCCCGGGACATCTGAGGAAAGCCGCTCACAACCACAAAAGTGAAGTCCAAAACAAATGAAAACAGAACTTGTGAGAAAGAGACACTGTAAGGAGAGATGAAAACTTCAAATACTGCCACTACTCCAGGTGCCTGGCTGGTTCAGCTGTACAGTGTGTGACTCAGGGTCATTAGTTTGAGCTTTGCACTGGGCACAGAGATTACTTGAATGTTTTTTAAATGATTGAAAAAAGGGAAAGAAAATTAAAACTGCCACTATCCCCAGAGAGATAAAATACTCTTTCCATAAAAATGAAATAGGGTGTTAAATTAAAAGAAAATGTTATTAAGAGAAAAAGAAAGCTGCTGTATATAAAAGTAGAATAGCAGAAACCAAACTCCCCACACAAAGGTTGGCAGATACTTGAGACACGAGTCCATGGAACAGAAGGAAAAAGACAAAGAGATGGAAAATAGGAAAAGAATGGAAAACAAGGAGGATCTGTCCAAGAGAGACAATGATGAACATGAAGAAGAGAATGTTGGCAAAGAAGGCAGGAACATTCCCAGGACTGAGAATCACAAGTTTCAGACCAAACAGATCCAGTAAGTGACCCTGGCACGTGAGAGAAGAGACCCATATCAAGACCTATCATACCTTGAAATTCACAGGGAAGCCCTCTATGCTGCGGGTTTCATGGAAAGGATCAGGAATCAAAGTGGCATTCAAGCTCCCAAGAATAGCAATGGAGGCTGGAAGAAAGATGGAGCCATGCTTCCAGAGTCCTAAAGAAAATAAGATTCTCAGCCAAGAATTTTATACCCAGCTCAACCATCTTGTCCACTTTTTACATAGAAAAGATGTGTTTTCAGGCATGCACATTTCACAAAATCTACCAGATAGCCTCTGAAAAAGATGTCTTGAAGAAGCTGAAATCACAGAATATGCAGCATGTTTGGGCATGCACACATCACAAAATCTACCAGATAGCCTCTGAAAAATTTATCTCCAAGAAGCTGAAATCACAGTATATGCCGCATGTTTGAACATCTCAAAGAGGATATTCAGATGATTTAGGGAGGGTTTGAGTCTGAATCTGTAATAAGTATGTAAAAAACAGCAACAATAAAATTCTGTAGAAAAAGAAAGGAATCCTACCCTGTCGTGGGGTTTGGCTGGGTATGACTTTAACACGGTCCCAATACCGCCAGTCCTGGATATCACTCTAGCTGGATTATGCTTCCACTTTAGGGTGGAGGGGGCTGGGCAGTTGTATGCTGGAGCAGTGGGGTGATGGTGAGGAGCTGACTTCCCACCCTCCATGGTGAGAGGGGACACATTGCTGGAGCCCCCAATGCTCAAGAAGGAGCCAGACAAACATTCCATTGGACATGCAAGAGGCACGGTGTTGCCTTGGCTGGTCAGGAAGGTGCTGTGCACAAGTGGGTGTGGGAGCGGGTCTCAGAGACTCTTGGACTCCTCAAGGTATAAGCATATATAATTTTGATAAAAGTCGACCTGAAGACACCAAAGAGGTCTGTCCTCTGGAGAAGAGAAGAAGAGAAGAACATAGATATGAGATGGAAATGAACTGGGGGAAGGGATGCCAGATAGTACTGACGCCCAGAAAGGGCCAGTATGAGAGGGACACGTAAAAGAAACAGGAGAGAGGCAGGGTTTGGATGTAGAGCCCACTGTACACCGGCCAACAGGAGTATAATGGGACTCACGCACTTGGCTGTACACTTCCCTGTAGCCACAATGAAGGAGGAAACGGGTGGTATTAGCTTTAACATTAAATTTTATCAAGGCGGATCTACCAACCATCATGGTATCATTGCAGTAGTGATCACCATCACTATTGAACTGGTGAAGGAAGTAGTTTACATCCTCTTGCCTGAGGATCTCCAGGGCTCATGGGTGGCAGGCATCCACCACAGTGGTCCAAGCAACGGTGGACAGGTAGGTTTGAGTTACACACCCCTTCTCCCCCAACCCCACCCCTTCCCTCCAATAGAAAAGGGAAAAAATGTATCCCTCAGCTGTTGGCCCTCAGGGCCCCAGAGTCCCCCCACCTCGTCCCTCCACACTACCTGCCTCCTCTTGGAATTCCCGTCCAGCCCCATAAACCCAGCTTCCCAGACCCTGAATGTGGGCTGCTCAAGCCACTCCCATTAGTCATGCTCAGGTACTGGTCAGCCCCTGGCCTTGCCACCAGGTACATGTCCTCTGGGCTGTGGTGTCAGGCTCTCCCAGTCAGCATTAATGTCCACCCTCCTGCATGCCCAGACCAGACCATCAGTTACTGTCACTGTCCCTTCCTTCCTTCACGCAGTCGTACAGGCTGCCTGTATAGACCCAGCCAGGAGACAGGGGAGGCTCCCAGGCCCTGCCCTCCAGGAATCTGGGGTCAGCCAGGGTGCAAACCCACAAGAGCACCTGCACCACAGAGAAGAGGCGGCACCGGGAACCCGCGAAGGGCCTTTATGGAGGAGACAGGTTGCCTTGGGCTTGCCAGGAGCACATGGGGTGGGGGCTGGGACGGTGCAGGCAGGGAGCGCACCCCTGGGGAGCAGGCCCCTGCACGGATGGTGAGAGCCAGAGAGGGGGGTGCGTGGGGCCCGCCCTGACGCCCCCCGGCACGCTCCTGCAGGCCATCGCCAGCCACATGCATCTCAAGTGCAAGTGCCACGGGCTGTCGGGCAGCTGTGAGGTGAAGACCTGCTGGTGGTCGCAGCCCGACTTCCGTGCCATCGGCGACTTCCTCAAGGACAAGTACGACAGCGCCTCGGAGATGGTCGTGGAGAAGCACCGCGAGTCGCGCGGCTGGGTGGAAACCCTGCGGCCGCGCTACACCTACTTCAAGGTGCCCACGGAGCGCGATCTGGTGTACTACGAGGCCTCGCCCAACTTCTGCGAACCCAACCCCGAGACCGGCTCGTTTGGCACGCGCGACCGCACGTGCAACGTGAGCTCGCATGGCATCGATGGCTGCGACCTGCTGTGCTGCGGCCGAGGCCACAACGCGCGCACCGAACGGCGCCGCGAGAAGTGCCACTGCGTCTTCCACTGGTGCTGCTACGTGAGCTGCCAGGAGTGCGCGCGCGTCTACGACGTGCACACATGCAAGTAGTGCGCCCAGCGCGGGGCTGTCCCGAAGGCGGCGGGGGGCGCAGCTGGAGTCCTGGGCGGGGACAGGGCTCCTCCCGGGATGAGGGCGGGGTCTCTAGCTAGGGTCCTGGACGGGTTAGAGGCTCCTACGGGACAGGGACAGGGGTCCCCAGCTGGGGTCCTGGACAGGGGCAGGGCTCCTCCCAGGACGGGAGCGAGTCCCCAGCTGGGGTCCTGGACGGGGTAGGGTCTCCTCCCGGGACAGGGGCGGGAATCCTCCCTGGAAGGGGGCGGGGGTCCTCCTGACACGGGCGGGGCCCCCAAGTGGGGCACCCGGATGGGGGCGGGGTCCGCCCTGAAAGCGCTGATTTCTTCCTCGATGGGGCGGGGCTCCTCTCTGGGGGCGGGCCTCCGGGTGGGGTTCCTGGATAGGGGTGGGCTCCTCCCTAGTAGGGCGGGCGTGGCGGGAGGAGTAACTGTATGGGGACCATGTCCTTAGACTGGTTCTGGTTTCTTCCTTGAATGGGGCGGGGCTTCTCCCTGGGGGCGGGGTTCCAGGACTGGGACTCCTGTAAGGGAGGAGAGTCCCCTGTGGTAGGGCCCTGGGGTTCTACACGGATGCGGGGCTTCTGGGTGGGGGGGCGGGGTTCCGTGGGTGGGGCTTCCGCGTGGGGAGGGGTCATCTCTGGGGGCGGAGTGCCCAGCGGCCGTCCTCCTCCCCACCAGCACACCTGTGAGATTTCAAGCCACTTGGCCTGCGCGGAGCAGAGACCCGGCAGGCTGGCCTATCTCCTCCCAGCCCTTCTTCTGGGCCCTGTGATCCAACCTCCAAGTCGGGTGCTCCGGGACAGTTAAGGGGTCTGGAGGCCTTGTGGCACCCCTCCGTCAGCCGGGCATCTGCCGGAGCCCCAACCAGAAGCCCAACCAGACAGCCGTCACCCCACCCAGCCCCAGGAACCTGGACGGGATTGAACCAGTCCTGCCTGGGGAAAGCACGTGGGGCCTAGCCGCAGAGGGGCCTGGACCCAGAGGCCTGGCCCTGCCCCTGCTGCTGTGTGCCCTGGCCTCGGACCCCTGGGCCCTCTTCCTGTGGCGCAGCACCCCCCAGGCCCCACCCTCGGCTTGACCAGCCCAGATCTCTACATTGCCTCTGATGGAAAGTCTCACCGCCTGGCCTGCCCTTCCCCTGCCTCAGAGGCTCACTTCGATTTGGGTTGGGTTGTTGGGGACGGTTGGGAGGGTGAGTCCACATCCATGCTGCGGGCGAAGGCCCCTCAGTCCCCAGAGGGGTGGTCACCATCCCACCCCCTATGGCCAGGACTGACCCCCCCCCAGGCCTGCTGCTGTGGCTGTGGTGTCCAGGAGCCTCTGGCTGGTGGCTCCTCTCCTTCTGACTCATCCACCCTGCCTGGGAACAGGAGGCGGAGGGACCTCCCGGGGGGGGGGGGGCTGCCAGGCAGAGACCTCTGCTCCCCCAGCCTCTGCCACTGTGAAATGTCTCCCAGCCCCGGCTGGAGGGCCCTCGCCCAGGCAGGGGGAGCAAACGGTGCGGCACCATGACCTGCACACCTCTGGGGACACCACCTCCCTCGGCCTGGAATTCTGCATTTGTGATTTTAATGTTATTTCCAATGCTGCTACAGCCACCATACACTGGAGCAAGACAAACAGCTGTGTTGTTGTTGTTTTCCTTTTCTTTCTATGAAAGAAATCATTGCAGTCATAGCTTGTGAGTTACAAACAATTGGGGAGAAAGTAAAAAACAAACAAAGAAGAAACTATGAAACGAGACTGGATTGTACTGGATTTTTGGCAGGGGGTTGGTGAGGTGCAGGGGCTGGATGGGTGGTGGCCCTCTGGGAGGGGAGATGTCCATGGGCCAAGACAGGAGGACCCCCGGGGCCTCTGCTATGGCCCGCAGAGGCCAGAAGTCCAGGGGAAGGGGGAGGGTCACCAGGGAAAGAGATGGGGTCCCCCTTGTGGTCCTGCCCAGGGTTTTCCAAGAGCCTGGCCTGGCTGGGAGGTAAGACACAGCCCCTCAACCCAGGGCTGGCCAGTGCAGACAGAGCCTAGGTCTCAGGGGGCTCTTCTGGGCCTGGCCTCCTCTGACCAAGGCCAATAGAAGTCATAGCTCATGTGGTGGAATCCAGCATGAAGGCCACAGGGACATCCCTTACTGGGAGAGAGCCACCACGAGAGGCCAGGATGTCACAGGGTTTCCTCCCTGTTCTCATCCAGCTCAGGCCTGGGGTCAGAGCCAAGCCCGGTTGCCTGGCCTTCCCTCTGTGGCAGGGCATAACTAGTGTGCAAGGCTTGGCAGGGCTCGGCAGCCTCTAAGTGTATGGTGGGCACCATGCTCAGGACCTCAGGGTGGGGATGGGCTAGCCCTGCCTTTGGGAGCCCCCTACCTGCCTTTCTTGGCTGGGCAGGGAGAGCCCCCAGGACAAGCAAGGTGCCCTGCTGGCTGAAGTCTCCCACGGCCCCTCCATGTTGATTCAGGGGTATGTGGAGTGTACAGGGTTGACTGCAGCCTCTGGAAACTGAGGCCGCACCGTCACTCTCCAAGCCAGGTTCAGGGTCCCTGCTCTTCTCTCTGCCCTTCAATGCCCCAGCTCTGTGCCCTGCCCTGATATCCACTCAGACCAACCTACAGAGAGGGAGAGGGCTGAGGAGTCAGGGGTGGGGGGGACAGGCTGGGCTCCATGGGGGAGGGGAAGAAGATGACCAGGACGCTGAGGGCTGAAGGCCCAGCCCCCACCCTGCAGGGGCCATTTGCTGGAAGGGAGTGGGCCAGGGACAGGCAGGAGAAGGTCTCACCAGGGCAGAGGGAGAGAAACCCAGTGCAGGCAGCTGGCAATGGGAGTCAGGGCCCCAAGGCTTCTCAAAAAGCACAGGGAGGAAGAGTCACCCTCTGCAGACAGACAGCCACAGCTGGCTGGACAGGGGTCCTGGACGGGGGACAAAGGCCCAGGGAAGGAAGGGGATCCTGGACAGGGGACATGGATGCAGGGAATGGAGGGGGTCCTGGACAGGGGATAAGAGTTCACAGACCCAGGGAAGGGAGGAGGTCCTAGACAAGGGGGCACAGACCCAGGGCAGGGAGGGGACCCTGGACAAGAAGCGCAGACCTAGAGGGGACATGGATATGCAATCCAAAAGAGGCCTGTGCTGGGAGAGCCATGAGAGGGTGTGGAGTAGGTCTGCACTGAGGGACCAGGAAGGCAAATGCAGGTCTGGGGTGGGGGATGGTTTTGGCCTTGCTCCTTGGGACAGTCCAGGCTTCTCCTTCACCCACTCCTACCCACACTGGTCTTCCTCCTTGGTGTCTCCCAGCCACTGAAGACAGAGCAGGATGGGGCCCAGTGGGGCAGTAGAACGGGACACAGACCCTGGGCCCTGGACTCCAGTACCACTCCCATCACACCCCAAATCATGGCTGACCCTCCCACATCGGACCCCAAGGCCATGGCCTCATGCTGGGTGCTCTCCCACCAAGCCCGTTCCTGGCTGGGCCCCCCCCTGTGCTGGGGACTCTGCACTGGGGTCCCAGGGGACTGCTAGACCAGGTGGGCTGTGGGCAGATGCTTAGAGCAGGAGCCATGGCCGGGGCAGGAGCACCAGGCACCCAGTCTCCTGGCCAAGTGCCCTGGGGGAGATTCAAGCGCAGCCTGCAGGCCAGCCTGGGCTGCAAAGTTGGACAGGACACTGCCCAGGGTCAGGCCCTGGAAGGGGGGTAGGGGGACAGGTGTCCGACTCCACCCTTGGGCTCCGTCCATGGCACACATTGCGGCCTCGAGCACCTCTGAGTCAAGGCCCAGGCAGGAGCCACCCTAATTGGCACCTGCTTAGACCGCTGAGACCCAGGTGCCGAGGGAGCCACAGATGAAAGGGTTAGACAGGTGGGTGGGTTGGGAGGCCACAAGGGAGGACAGACAGAGGGATAGCAGGTGTGCCACCCTGGGGGGCTGACGAGAGGTGCATTCAGCCTGTCTGGCCCCATACCTCTGTGTCACAGGACAGCAAACCCCCGGCATCCAGGCTCTGTCCCCCAGGGGCCCAGAGAGGCCAGGAGCTTGTCTGAGGACACACAGCATGTGACAGACCTGGGCAGGCTCTGGCCTCCAGGTGCCAGGCATGAGCCCCCTGAGGGTCTGGGAGCAAGGCCACTGTGGAGATGGTCTCAGCTGTCCACAGCTGCAGGACGGAGAGGGGCAGAATGCCACCAGAGGGGAGGCCAGGATGGGGCCATGGGCCAGCCTGCTGTATGGTTTGGGGGGCTGGAAAGGGCCCAAGCGATTGAGGAGCCCAAACCCTCCACTCTGCTAGCTGGCCTCAGTTTCCCTCTGGAGCAAGAGTGGGCTCTCCCTAGGGCTTCTCTGCTCCAGGCTTTTGCTGCTGTGGGATACCCCATCCAGACCCCCTCTACAGCCTGTCCCAGCCCCCCACTCAGAGGGCAGAGCAGGACCGCCTGGCCAGGCCCCTCGCCTCTCCAGGGAGTTTACAGCCCCTCCTGCTGCCCCTGAGAAGGAGGAAATGGGCCCCGGTGGGCCTGTTCGCAGGTAGTTGACACAGGAGAGGAATAACCATATTAAAGGCCCGGAGGTCGTGGGGCCTCACCCCACCAGGCCCCCCTTGGCTCAGTCCCCTGCAAATCTCACACTCCCAGAACAGCAGCTTTGAAGTCCTGGAAGGGGTGTGGCTAGCCCCCCCTCTGAAGCCCCACCAGCTCTCCCTCCCCCAGACTCCCATTTTCTGGGTCCTGGGGCCTCAGTTTCCTCCCTTTGGCTCCTTGTCCTATGCAGGACCAGAATTTCCCAGGGTTAGGGACCTCCCAGAACAGCAGGTGCAGGGCCAGCTCTGGGTCCCCAAGCCTGGAGTCAAGGGCTAAGCCCACACTTTCCCCCCAAACACATACCCTGTCCCTAGGCCCTGCATGATGATGACCCCCAGCCCCTCATCAGAGCCTGGGCTGGACGGGCTTCAAGACCCCACTGGCTGGGTCTTTGCCCCTTGTCTAGGGGCCACAGTCCTACCATGTGGTCTGGTCTGGGAACATGACTCTGTCCTACGGTCTGTCCTGGGAAACAGAGCCCTGCCCTGGGGTCTGGTCTGAGGATTGTGATTCTGCCCAGGGTCCAGTCTGGGGACATGACTCTGTCCTGGGATCTGATCTGGGGATCATGAGTCTGTTCTGGGGTCCGGTCTGGGGACATGAGTCTGCCCTGGGGTCTAGTATAGGGACATGACCCCGTCCTGGGGTCTGGTCTGAGGATCATGACTCTGTCCTGAGCCTGGTCTGGGGATCATGACCCTGCTCTGGGATCTGATCTGATCTGAGGATATGACTCTGCCTGAGGTCTGGTCTGGAGACATGACTCTGTTATGGGGTCTGGCCTAGGGGGCACAGCCCTGCCCTGGGGTTTGATCTGGATATCATGATTCTGCCCTGGAATCTGGTCTGAGTGATGGGACTCTTACCTGGGGTCTGAATGAGAAACAGTCTGTTTTAGGGTCTGGTCTTTTGGCCTGGTAGTGGCCCCACTCCCTCTGCCCTCCGCTACACCACTGTCCCCCACCCCAAGCCTGAGGTTCTCCCTGACCTGCTCAGCCCTCTTGCCATCTGTTTCACGGTTGGAACCCCATCTCCCTTCCTGAAACCCTCATGCCACCCCAAGGACAGGGCCTTCTGGAATCTCTGCCTGGTGGTCAGCACCTTCCTCTTGGAAGCCCCTTGGCCTCTGGCCCCAACCAGGTGCTGCTCCCCAAGCCAGTATGCTCAGTGTGCACCTGACCTCCAAGGACACCGTCCACGGATGGGGAGGATGGGATGGTGTCCCTCCCATCTCTCCCTTCTGTTCATAGGCACCAACGGGTAAACTGAGTCCTGTTGGGTGAGGCTGCCCTCCCCAGTGTGAGTTTATGAAGGGATGGCCACCCCATTTCCTTCCTCCCTGTCCCCACCGCTGACAGATAACCCTCCCACCTGACCTGTCCCTCACCTCGTCCGGTGACCTTGGCCCTGGAGGGCTGAAAGATGGCAGCCCCTTCACTGCCTTCTGGGTCACCTGGGAAGCCTTCCGGAGAAGACGAACTTGGGCCGTGGTTTCTAGGGCTCCAGCACCCTGGTCCAGGCCCCTGAGGCCTCCTACGCATCTGAGAATCTGTCCCTGCAGTCCCAGGACCAGGCAGGGTGCCCAGGGCCCTGGGGCAGCCCTGGGAGGGCCCCAGCCAGGGAGCCGCCACCACCCGCCTGGCAGCCGGGACAGGAGCGAGTCAGAAGGTGCTAATTGACGTTTAGCTCTAAGCCAGCACCTCAATCACATCTCCCTCTCACTCCCTTTTTTATTTGAGTCTCTGGAGCACACAGTAAACAGTCATTTGCCTCTCGGGGCCCTGCAAATTGGTGTTTATGGTGTGAGGACCAGGACTCGTCCACCCAAACACGCTGGTTGTGGGGAGGCCCTAGGAGGGCAGGGACAGGGCGGTCCCACTCTGGGGGTGACTTCCTCCCCCCTACTTTGAAGGAGAAGGCTGCCCATCCAAGCGGGGGACTGGCATTGCGCCCTTCCAGCTGGATTCTTGGCTGCCTGGAGCTGGTTGATACGTGGCACATTGCAGGTAACCTTGGGGGGCTTCTAGGTGGAGGTGAGACTTCTGCAACAGAGAGGTACCTCCAAAGAGGAGCTCTGAAGTCTTGCCCTGACCCTCCAGCTTCCCAGAGCACCCCTGCTTCCAACCCCAGTTCCTGTCCTCTCCCAGGCCAGGCCTCCCCCAACCCTTCAGCCTCCTCCAAGTGCTGAAGACAAAGTCAGGACTGTGGACACTCAGACACACCACCCCCCTCAGCCCAGCAGCCATCTGCCCCATGGAAGACAGGAACGTGAGACGGCCTGAGCCTTTGTGCAAGAGGGTGAGTTTGGGAGGGATTCGAGGTTTGGGAGACAAGTGCATTTCCCCTCCTGCCTGACCCTGGGCGGAGAGCCGGACACAGAGAGGTAGGCAAGCCTATGCACAACCCCCAGCACATCTGAGCCCCCTTCCTCGCCCACGGTCCACGGGGTTCCTGCTAGACACACCCCTGCCAGCCCATGCCCTGCAGTGAGGCAAGGTAGGAAGCCGGATTGGTAACCCCATAAACCCCCCTGCCTGGGCAGGAAGTCCTTGAAATTCCCAGGTCTGGACCAGAACCTCAGGAGCTAAGAACATGTGCCAGGCAGCCTTCCTGCTCACACAGCCCAGAGCCAGCACCTCCTCTGCTCTAGAACATTCTATAGCTTCCCAGTGCCCACAGGGTGGAGCGTGCATTTCAGCCTACAGCTGCTGCAGTCTGATCCCCGCCCCACCCCGGAGCTGAAGTGGGTCCTCTGACCCACAGTGGAGAAACTGACACCAGGCAGGGTATGACACCAGGGGCCCTCAGCAGAGCCCTAAGGAAAGCTGAGCCCTTAAATCATGACCTTGGGTCCCTCCTGCTGTGTCCCCCCCCCCACCTCCGCCAAGCCTTTCTTCAGCCTTGCCTCCACCACTCCACCACAGACACCCTTCCTGGCTCCAAGGGCCCAGTTCTCTGCTAACCTCAAGACCCAGCTCCCAACAGATGCCCCCTCCCCAGCCCCAGCCCCAGGCAGGCCAGGGCCCAAATGAACCACAGTACTGGCCTCGGGGACTAGCAGAGGGACACCCCCTTATCTGGGGACCAGCAGAGCGTGGCCTCAGCGTGAGCTGGCCCTGATGTGATGCTGGGGGTCTCTGGTGCATATACCCACCGGGGAACAGCCCTGTGGCTCCTCCATAAGCCTCCCTAGAAGGTGGCTTTGAGGAAGGATGCCCGAGTCTCAGAAGGACAGCTGTGTTGCAAATAGAGAAACAGGGCTTGTCCCAGCCCCTCAGAGGTAACAGCAAAGTAAGGACAGGTCTGCGCACTGGGTCTCTCCTGCCCTAGGAGGCCACCAGGGAGGGGCCGTGTCCAGGGCTCCTGAGGTCCAAGGTCAGGGGTCAGTCTCAGGTAGGATGAAGGGTCAGACTACGTCCTCCAGTGTGGGGACAGGGAAGCCCACCCAGGCTCCCAGACACCCCTGCACGGGCTGCAGGTCCCCCACCTGGCAGAGTGCTGGGCACCTGCTGGGCCCACAGCCCCTAGTTCTGCCAGCACTTGCTGGGCAGCTGGCCCTGGAGGGGTGTGGGGGTTAGGGAACTGATGGGGCTTGGGCCCAGCAAGCAGCTTGGACTGGTGGGGCATGTGGCCTTCACTAGCACACAGCTCAGCCCTCCAGGGCCTTCCCGTCCTCTCTGAGCCATGGGGGAGCAGTCCAGCAGCAGACACCTGGGAGGCTAACAGGTGTGGTGGGGAGCCGCAGGTGCCATGCTCACAGGAACAAGGCAGGTGGGGGCAGTGTGAGGCAGAGCACCACAGGTGGGGCTGCACAGAGTGCAGGTGTGAGGCCTCAGGCTGGGACACAGGCTCAGGAGGCTCTGACCTGCTCCCTGTCTCTCCCTCTCCCACGGCCTGTCACAGCTGGGTAGAAAGAGCTGAGATGTTTCCTAAGTCTGGGGCAAGCCGCTCCCCTGACCTGACCCTCAGCTGTGAGCCGAGCCTGGCCCAGGCCCACTGGTGAGGTGGAGATGGGACATGCTGACTTCCTGTGTCCCCTCCCATGGGGGTCAGGGGTCCCCGAGCAGGCCCACAGGTTAAGGGGAGTGGGGCCGAGCCTGGGCTCGGGAAACCCAGCAGGACCTCCCCAGGGCTCCCTCGGCAGCTGTCTGGCTGCAGCTGTGCTCTCTGTCTCCAGGTCTGGTCCACGGTTAGTGCTTCCTTCTGGATTTTTCTCACCAGTCAAGGAGGGGCAATTTCTCTCCAGCCATAAGCAATACCAGGCCTCCTAACAGAGCCCAGATGCCTGCTCGGGCTCCCCCAAGACCCAGCCCAGCACCACTGGGGCCTCCAGGCCTGGACCCGGCATGTCGCCTGGGGGCCCAGGCTCTGGGCGTGCAGGCAGGCGGCCATCCTGCGGGCAGCAGCATGATACTCTGACCTTCTGTCCTCCTGTCAGTGGCCAAACAAGGCCAGGTTTGTCATGGACTGGACCTCCCTCAGCCCACAGTACAGCCTCCCTCTCAGCAGCCAGGCCTTGGAAGGCTTGGTTCCCAGCTGCCAATGTCACCGTCTTCCCACCTGGCAGGCCTCAGAGGCCCCCGGTCTCCCTGCGTCTGGCACCCCTCAACCCTGAACACACCGGGGGAGCAAGAGCCCTCAGACTCCCCCCACCTCCCAGGAAAGGGGCTCCCCATATTCGGGGGCACAGCTGGGCCTGCAGGGGAGGGTTGGGGCTGCAGAGGATAGAACAACCCGTCCTGGAGTCAGAAGCAGCATCTGACCCCGGGCTGGGGTCGGCCGGGGTCCCCACCAGCCCTGCCCTCTTGCTGAGGCCGGAAACTCAGGGTCTCAGGGTTTCTTGGAGGGATGAGCTGTAAGGAGGCAAACCCAGGGGCCCAGGAGGGGCAACAGGCTGCATGGGGCTGGGGAGGAGGGGTGGATGTGATGGCGGAGGTGGGGGACGGGGGTGCCTTCTAGGGGTCCAGGTCGGGTGTGCGCCCTGGCCCGCACTGCAGTTGATGCCAGGACACCACGATGCCTTAAGCTGGGATGCCTTCAGCTGGGATGCCTTCAGCTGGGCTTTTTAATTAACCTCGGCCGCTCCGAAGGGGCCCAATTAAGTGGAGAATGTGGTGGCAGAGTGGGGTCAGGCAGAGGGGCGGGTTTTAATTAAAGTGTGGAGAGTTCCCAGGCAGAACAGGTGGCAGTGGCTGGGGCAAGAGCGCCCCCACCTGACCCGCCGCCGGGATGGGGCTGCGGGATCAGGCTGAGGGGCCGGGGTCTGCCTTCTGCAGCCACGCACAGGGAGGCCCGCCCGCCTTCTGGCCAGCCACCCCAAGGGCCTGAGGCCCTGTCTACTGTGTGTGGCCCCTCTAGGAGCCTGCTGGCTGCCCCTGAAACCCGCCCGGCTCCTGGGTCCTCTGCCCTGGGGCAGCAAACAAGCACTCAGCAAGCATCTATAGCATGTCCACTGCAAAGGCCCTGCCTGTCAGTGGGGGACAAAAAGTAAAACAAATAAATGCATCCAGTGTGTCGTGTGCAAGGGAAGAGAGCAGAGCTGGGGGCAGACAGAGGCAGGAGGGGATGAGCACAGCCCCACGAGGGAGGGAGGGAGATCTCCTGAGGGTGGGCAGCCCGTGCAAAGGCCCTGGGGCAGGAGCCTGGGCAGAATCAAGGAGCTCTGGGGGCTGAAGTGTGGAGGTCTGCACACTGGAATGAGCTGGGGGGTGTCAGGCGACAGAGAGTCATGGGCACAGGGAGGGAGAGGCTGTCAGCTTTACCTGGGGGGCTTCGGACAGGGTCCTGACCCCCGTGACCCCCCATTATACTTGTGGTCTCTGCTCCCTGGCTTTGCAGGAGGGGCAGCACAAGAGACATGTGGGTCCCTGAGAGAGTTCATGCATCCCGACAGGTGCTCCTGAGGCTGCTGCCCCACCCCCCGGGATGGGGTCTGGGAGCCCATCTTTCCTGGCACAGTTTTGCAATACCCATGTCAAGAGGTCAGCCACCCTGCAGCTGCTGTGCACAGGCCCAGAGAAGAGAGATGGGCATCCCAAGGGCCCCCACCGTTTCAGCCCTGTGTCCCAGCTGAGCGAGGGAAGAAGCCTGCCCAAGTTCCCGGGGCTGGCAGTAGCCCAGTCACCACCTAGTGTGGGGACTCAGGACAGCAGGTTGTGTCCTCTCCTGGGTCTGGAGACCAGGAGTCTGCCAGCAGGGTGTCGCAGGGCCCTGTTCCCCTGAAGGCATCAAGAGGGTGCCTCCTATCTCTCCCAGCTCCAGGGGGATGGGGCTAGGCGGTCTGGGCCCGTGGCCAGGGATTTCAGAATCCTGAGTGCATTCCGGGCCTCCCAGCAGGCAGGGCCCTCCCTCCCATTACCCTCTTTTGGGGGCTTAAATGGGGGAGAGGACCAGAGACACGGGGCCCAGGCACCAGCCCCCTCCAACCTGGGGAGTGGACCTCAAGAGAACAGCTTCCTCCTCGTTGAGTCTGGGGCTGTACCCTCCCATGCTCTGTCCCCCAGCCAGACCTGTGGGGTCCTGGCCCCTTCCTCCCTCCCCTCCCCACCACCTCACTGAGTGCCAGGCCCTTCCTAGCCACCCCTCAGGTCTCACCCCAGCCGACTGTGTCCAGACAAGACCCTCACCAAACAGGGTCTGTCCCCATTTCCTCCAAGGAAGGTCTTTCACTAAACAGCACACACCTCTCCCACCTCAGACCTCCTTCTATACACAAGATAATGGAATCTTAGCTCTAGCTCACTTGGAGCAAGCTTTACCTGATGCCAGCTCCCGTGTGCTGAAAACCCACGGCACCCCTGCATGCCTCTGGGATGGGAGCTCCCCCATGCCATCCCAAGCCATGCAGCTGCTCGATGCTGAGCTGGCCCCCTGCCCAGCCTGGCTGCACTCCCAGGCCCCCAGGCACCCCCGGAGAGCTTGGAAGTCTGAGCTCCCGTGCCCGCCCCACAGGGTGCAGCAGATCTGTGTCCCTGGTGGGACATGGCAAGGTTGGTTCCCAGAGCCCGGAGCTCTGACACGGGCCCTGCTGATTGCCCAGGGACCACTCCCTGGTGTCCCAAACACACCCCAGCTGTGGCAAACAAGGGAGGGTTCTTTTGGAAATGGGAGAGGCCCCTCTCTCCTCCCGGGCCCCCAAGAAGAGAGGCAGGCTTGGGATTTTATTGAAGGTGGGAAGGCAGGGGTGCCAGGAGGTGCCTGGGGAGGGCCAGAATCATCTGCCCCCTGACAAGGTAATTAAGGGGTGAGAAGGGGAGCTGAGCTATGGACGGTGGGGCCCAGGAGGCCAGAGAAGACCGGTCAGAGGAGTAGGGCTCAACTCTGAGGTCCCCAGTAGGTGAGCCCTGCCTGGCCAAGCCAGTAGGTGTGCCCAGGGCGTCCCTGATTCCCAGCTGCCTCCTTTCTCTGGTGGGTCAGTGTGGAGCCACAGAGGCAAAGACCCGCAGCTCCCCAGACGGAAACCTCAGTTGGGGGTGGGGGGCAGCACAGGTGCGAGGGCAGCTCAAAGACTGCTGCGGGGGAGAGGCTTGGACCTCTGCAGTGGAGTGGGCTGTCCTGGGGTAGGCACAGGTGTATATCCCTGTCCCAGAGCTCACGGAATCAATGAGCTGTGAATTCAAAAAGCTCAGGAGAGGGATGCCGGGTGTGGGGCGGGGGGACTCAGTCAATGGAGTGTCCGGGATGGAGTCCCTCGTGAGGGAACTCACTTCCTCTCCCTCTGCCTGCCGCTCCCCCTGCTTGTGCACTCTCTCTCTCTCTCTCTCTAAAGAAATACATGAAATCTGGGTGCCTGGGTGGTTCAGCGGGTTAAGCCTCTGCCTTCAGCTCAGGTCATGATCTCAGGGTCTTGGGATTGAGTCCCATATTGGGCTCTCTGCTCGGCAAGGAGCCTGCTTCTCCCTCTCTCTATGCCTTCCCCTCTGTCTAGTTGTGATCTCTCTCTCTCGGTCAAATAAGTAAATAAAATCCTAAAAAAAAAAAAAGAAGAAGAAGAAGAAGAAGAAGAAAAGAAATACATGAAATCTTAAAAAAATAATAAAAAAAAGAGCTCGGGAGAATGTCAGGACCGTGCTGTCCACTCGCCATGGCTGGTCCCAGAGAAGTCACTGGTCACTGGGGTGGCCTGTCCTGTCCTTGGACCTTGGCTTCCTCTCCCGTAGAGGAGGAGGGGTGGGTGAGTTCTCGGACCCTAGGATAGGCTGGCTGTCCCCAGCAGAATAGGAGCAAGGACTGGTCTCCTCTGGGACCTGGGCCCAGTGGCCAGTGGGGCTGGGGTATAGGGTGCCAAGCAGACAGGCACCCTGGCCACTCTCCGTGGGCGAGGATGGACACTGGGGGTGGGACATGCTCCGGAATTGGGTGGAGGACCGCTCCCCCATCTCTGGGCTGGGTACCCCAGAGCTCCACCCAGGCAAGGATGCGGCTCTGCCCAGAGTCTCCCCAGCCCTGTTGCCATGGTAACATTGTGTCATCCGGACGCCCATCGGAGGTGCCATGGCCTTCCTGGGTGTGTCTTGCGAGGCTGTCCCAGAGAGATGAGCGTCTGGCTCTGTAGACCGAGGGAGTCATAGCCCCCGGGCATGTGACAGGCAAGAAAGGCAAAGGAAGAGTGAATTCTTCTGCTGTGCTCTGGGACACCCAGCCTTCCTGCGTCTGCAGCCTGTGGACAGCAGATCCTGGGACTTCCCGGTCTCCGAAGCTGTATAAGTCAGTGCCCGGGACACCCTCATCCCATCTGTGCCTTTCCCTGTCCTCTGGGGAATGCAGAGGAATACACCTGCAGAGGGAGCCACTCTAGGTGTGGGGCCCCCTTGTCCACACAGCCGGATGATGGAAACAGCTCCCCTGCTGGTTCCCGGCATCCTGCATGCATTTATCTGGTGGATCTGAATCCTTCTAGCTGCAGACCTGGCCCCTTCCCACTAGCCGGGTGGAATTAAATGTTCAGTCCATCACACACGCCCATTGCTGACTGGGGTGGGAGCCAACCTGGACCAGGCAGACCCCAGAGACCCCATCCTGACCACCCTGGGGAATGGGGGCGGGCCTCAGGGCTGACATGGGAGCAGGCAGACTAAGGGCATGGTTCCGAGGAAGGAGGGGGATCTGAGAGCAGCAGGTATAGGGCCTGCCGTGGGTCTGGGTCTCCACCCCAACACACTGGCGGACTGGGCCCTGCCTCACAACGAGGTTGAATTAGTGCCTCCAATAAATGATGCACGGTTCCAAGAGGAACCCAACCAGTTCTCCAAAGCTGAGACACTTCCTGGGCACATGACATCAGGGGTGACAGGTGTCTCATAGCTCCACAGGATGATAAGAGGTGCCCAGGGCCATCAGAACTCCCCAGACCGAGCATCTCCAAGTGCGTCCCTCCTGCTGGCTGCATTCCACTCGCACCCCCAAAGGCTGGGTGCCACAGACAGGAAGCACTTTCCAGAAGAACCCGTGGGCATGTCCGCTCCAGGGGGACGAAGCAGTGGTGGGCTGATGCCCTCCCCAAGTGCACCCATGTGGGGAGCAGAATGAGGCCGAGTGCACCCATGTGGGGAGCAGAAACTGTCCACTGGAACAGAAACTGTCCGGCTGCTGCAGCATGGAAGTGGGGCATGGAAGGGAGGTTTCTGCTGTCCCAGAATCATAGGTCCTGCACACACCACTCTTTGGGAATGAGGCCGAGTGCACACAGAATGCAGAAAATGCTATCTGTCAGGCAAAGGCGCGATTCTCTGCGGCCCCATGCCGCACCTGCTGACCCTGGGGCACCCTGTTGGCTGCTTCATCCTCAGGCGTGAGGCAAGGGTGAGAGCCAGGCGGGGAATGCTCTTGCCCTGTGGAGCTGGCCTCCAGAGAGGACTGCAGTGCCCACATGGGGGAGGCAGGGGCCCCCGCCCCCGGACAGAGGGAGCAAAGCACCCGGCTGAGAACATTTCCAGCCCATCAGCAATGAGAAGGAGCCCCACAAGCTGGGCTGGAGTGAGGTGGACACAGTAGTAGTGCAGGGAGAGAAGCTGATATAAGATGGTGAAACTGAGGCAGGGGCCCGTATGGGAAGAACGGGGATGTTCAAAGGGCCAAGGTAACACAGGCCTCTCCATGTGTGACACGGGGCTATGGCCCACATTCTGCTTCTCAGCTACCTTGTGGACATGGGCCAGCCCTTCCCCTGCCAGCCGTGGGACACTGGCAGAGTCGAGGCCTGGCTGGCTCCTGGCCCCAGCCCAGAACAAGAGGCAGGGCAGCCCTTGGGTAGGGCAGGGAACGAGGTGTGAGCGTAGGGGCTGGGCCCCTGTCCTCAAACTGGCCATAATTCTCACTGCCTAGGTATGGTCCCTGGAGGGCCATACAGGATCAGGGGCCTCTGGGGGTGGGCATGCCAGAGAAGGGAGCTGAGCAGAGGGAGATGTAGGGCCCCACCCGTCTGGATAGAAATCTGTCTCGGGTCCCCTCTGGGAGCCACACTGTCCCATGAAGGCTTAGAGGGGATGAAACTTCTGGCCAGGAGGTGCTGGCCATTGAGGGCCTTAGCTAAGTGGTAACCTGGAGGAACCCAAGTCAGCAGCTAGAGGCCGCAAAGTACCAGCATCCTGGGGACAGGGTGGGGTTGGCCGAAGAGCGAAGGTCCAGCAAGTGGCTTGCTGGAAGCCAAGTTCCAAGGGCTGCCATCCCAGCCTCCAGGCCTCCCCAGAGCATGCCTAGCCACCATGAACAATGCCACGGGCTATGTGCAGAGCGGGAGACCCGCAGGGAGGGAGCAGCTCTTCCCCCCACAACCCCCACACCCCCTATACCCCCTCTCCTGCCTGCGCCCCTTTGCTCCAGCCGGCCCTTCAGTTCCTTCTTGCCCAGCATCCTTGCGTCTGATCTGGCCTTCAGCCTGGGAACTGCTGAAGGAGAGGAATTTGACCCCAAACCCCCAACCAGGCCACCAGGCCCCCTACTAGAGGTCAGGCTAGAGGTGAGAGTCTGGGCGGGAGGCAGCTAGACAGCTCACCTCGCCCTCTCCTGGCAGGAGCTGGACAGGCGCTGTCTTCATCTTCTATTCCCAGGGTGTCCCCTTCCCCAACCCCAGGGAAGAGGGGGAGGGAGCCCAGGTGAGCACCTGGGCCTCAGTTTCCCCAGGGAACCACCAGGCACGTCCTTGCTCTGACGGACCCTTCCCCTGATGTGCCCCGTACCTGTCCGTCCTGGGCTGAGATGCCCCCGACCCCCAGGAAGGACAAGTTCAAGACGAAGGTAAATTCCTTTAGCTAGGGACAGGTACACAGGAATTATTTTTTTCATACACTCCTTCCTGCCTCTATTTTCATACTTTTAAATTTCAAAGAAAGCTTCTGAAGACACAGTGACCACTTGCAGATTGGGCATTGACTCTCTGTGGGTGGGGAGCCAGCACCTCCGGAAGCTTCTGTGCCCCTCCCTGGAGAAACAGACCCCCCAAGGGCACTTTGCATGAGCATGTGCTGTACACTTAGGGCAGGAGAGACCCCAAGCAGGCCCACGGAGGTGGGCTGGGAGCTGGGAGGGAGGAGGCCTTGGGGGTAGATGCTGGGGTGCAGGCCACCAGCTGGTTCGTTCCTAAGTGGTTCCTGAGGGAAGCTGGGACTGCAAGGTGGGTCCACAGGGCTGTGACCTTGGCTCACAGGGTCAAGCGAAGATGAGGCTGGAGGAGGGCCTGAGGAGGACTGGCAGCTGCTCGGATCCCAGCTGCCCCAGGAGGGAGGGGGCCCTGCCCACGGGGAGCAAGAGGGCACAGGAGGGGGCTGGGCAGGACTTCACTGCCAGGCAGGCCCCTGGGCTCAGGGCATGGTCTTGCTTTGTGCCCCCTACAACACACGGGTTTGGAGAGCCCCTCCAGCAGAATCAGAGGACTTCTCGCGAGTGGGACCCCTAAAAGCAGCACGACAGTGGGGGGACGGAGACCAGGTGGCAGAAAGGAGGGGGGTCCGGGTTGGCAGGAGGCCAGAGTAAGGTCCTACGTGGGGTCCTCAGCCAAGTCCTGAGCCTGGAAACCATGGAGAGGTGACGCGACTGTCCGTGTCTCCCTTCCGATCAGCCCAGGGAGGCTTCCAGGAGTAGGGGGCTCTTCCTTCCAGTTCGCCAGATTTGGGGCTCACGGCGACCCCGGGGGCAGCGCCGTCCCCCGCCCAGCAGAGCTCCGGCTCCGCCTTTGCTACTGGATGGCCACGTGCTCCCCGGGCGGGCGGGGGCGGGGGGAGGCTCCTCGGGCGGGCCAGGGGCGGCGTGGTGTCACAACTTCCACACCTGGGGTGGGCGCCCGGAAAGACCGACCGCGGCCCGCTGATCAGAGAGAGGGCCCGCTTGCTCAGGGAGAGGACAGGCACCGTCTCCCCGGCCGCCGCGCCCACGCCCGCCTCAGTACCCCGATCTGCAACATGTGCAGGCGGGTCCACCACCGCGCGGACCAGGAGAAGCGCGGCGCAGGCGCAGGCGCACTCCGTTCCGGGAGGGGCACACGGGTGCGCACGCGCGCAGCGGCGGGAGGGCGTGGCCCGGGGCGGGGCGGAGTCCAGGTCCCGCGTGCCCGCCCCCAGCCCGGAGTCTGCGCGTGCGCCCTGCGGAGGGGAGTAGGCGGGGCCGCAGGCGCCCCCGCCCCGTTCCCCAGCGTCCCCCGCGGCAGCAGGCACTGACGTGGCCGCCGTCAGAGCCGCCATCTTGTGGGAGCAAAACCAACGCCTGGCTCGGAGCAGTAGCCTCGCCGCGGCTGCCGAGGGTGAGGCGGCGGGCCGGGAGCCATGGGCCGGGGTCGGGGCGGCGGGGACAGGGACAGGTCCGGGCCGCTGAGGCTCTGCCCACCGCGGCGGCGTTGCGTCGGTGAGGCCGGGCCGGGCGGGGGCCGACGTGAGGCCGGGGCGAGGAGGCCCGGGGCCGGGCCGGGGAACTAGGCGGGGCGGGCGAGACGAGGTCTGGGCGGGGTGGAGGGTCGAGGCGCGGAGGGCGCTAGGGCTGGGCCGGGGGTCGAGGATTGGCTGGGGGTCAAGGGGAGGCCCGGCCGAGGCGGGGGAGGGGACTGGCCGGGCCTGGGGCTAGGCGGGGACCGGGGGGTGGGTTGCGTGGAGTCAGGGCCCGGGGCTGGGGTGCCGCCGGCCCCTGAATCTCTCCCGCGGCCTCGCGCCCCCAGCACCGACGGGGTGGACGCGCGGAAGTCCGGGCCGGGCCGTGGGATCCCGCCTCGGGGTCTCCGGCACTCGCGGCCCGGGACGCCGCCAAGGTCACGCGATGGCCGGGGTGGGATCCCCGTTCCGTGGGCCGGGGTCCCGGGTTCGGAGTGGGAGCAGCCGTGGGCGCGGGACGTGGCGGCGCGGGGCTCGGAGGAAAGCCGCTGAGGTCCGGCTCGCCACCTGAGCGCCGTCGGCACGGAGCGTACCCTTCCTTCCTCGTTGGGGTTCTGGTTCCTGGAGGACTGTCTGCGCGGGTTCGCGGACTTGTCGGGCGGGCAAGCGGGCGGGGTGGGTGAGACGGGAACTGGACGAGTGCGGCGTGCGGGTTCCGGGTCGTGCGGGGCTCGGCGGTGCCCGGGCTTGGCGCAGTTCACGCCGCGCTCTGCGCTGGGAGCGCCTCCCATTTCCTCAGCGCCCGGCAGCCGCCTTCCGTGCCGCCGCGGACTCGCTTGGGAAGGGGGTTCTGCACGGGAGGGGTGCGGAGCCGGGCGGTCCCGGAAGTCACCGCGGCCCGGCGGCTGCTGGTGTCCCTGCGGTCGGCTGTAGTTCCCGTTTCACAGCCAACAGTGAGCGCTCAGAGCTTCTGTGTGCCCGCTGTCTGAGCCTGGGGCCGAGCGTGCCCGTGCGGTGCTCCGAGGCTGCGAGACCCGCCGTTCTCCCTACCGGTCTCCTCCTGTGCCCCGTGCGGAGCCCGTGCCGCGTGAGCGGTGTCCAGGTGAGGGTCATCACACGACTGGCCGTGAGTTAGCGCGCCCCGCCCTCCTGCAAAGGCTTGGTCTTGTCCGCGGGCCTCCTGGGCTGTCTTCAGGACGCCTGGGAAATTCCACACGATCGTCTGTCTCCAGGTGCGGCAGTCCTCACCGGCAGGTGTCCACACCTACCTCGTCCAGGGACTTGGGTCATGCTGGTTCCCCTGCTGTCTCTTCTCCAAGGTGAGGAGCACCCCCGGTGTGCTGAGCTGAAGCTCCCGGGCTGGGACAGGCTTGCACTTCCAGCAGGGCACAGTCTGCTCCTGCTGGCTGCCCGGCAGCTGCATCTGGGACCTGGCACCGTCTCGAGCAGTGTAGGAAATGTTGGAGAAAGTTGAGTCCATTTTCCACAGGTTCTTCCAAAAGAGGGGAAATTTCAGTCTGCTTTTGGGATTTGCTCTGCTGTTCTTGTCTGCATAGAATGAGGTGCTCCGTTGGCGCCTTTTGGGTGTGGAGGATGTTCAGTCTTTGAGAAACGCTTTGGACCTGGTCATGGATCTGTTGTAACTGCCTTGTGGGAGGGAGAGGATGGCTTTGGGAATGGGGGTGAGAGAGGGTGCCGTATGGAGTATATTAGTGTGTGTGGCAGGGTCGAGTCCAGAGTGTGAGTGTGCAGGGGTGGGGGGACAAGTCCAGGGTGTGAGTGTGGGGGGAGGCGAGTCCAAGGTGTGAGTGTGCGGGGGGGGGGGGAGCAGTCCAGGGTGTGAGTTGGGGGGGGGGGCGAGTCCAGAGTCCAGGGTGTGAGAGTGTGTGGAGGGGGCGAGTTCACGGTGTGGGTGTGCCAGGGGTGGGGTGTGAGTCCAGATTGTGAGTGTGCATGGAGGGAGGGGGGCGAGTCCAGAGTGTGCGTGTGTGTGTTGGGGGGGCAAGTCCAGGGCGTGAGTGTGTGTGTGTGGAGGGAGCGAGTTCATGGTGTGGGTATGTGTGTGGGGGGGGGTGGCGGCAAGTCCAGAGTGTGAGTGCATGGGGGGTTGAGTCCAGGGTGTGAATGTGAGTGTTGGAGAGGTGAGTCCAGACTATGAGTGTGCGTGTGGGGAGGGGGCAAGTCCAGGGTGTGTGTGTGTGTGTGTAAGGAGCGAGTTCATGTTGGGGGATGGGGGAGGCAAGTCCAGAGTGTGAGTGCATGGGGGGTTGAGTCCAGGGTGTGAATATGAGTGTTGGAGCTGTGAGTCCAGACTATGAGTGTACTTGTGGGGACGGGACAAGTCCAGAGTGTGGGTGGGTGTAGGTGGGGAAGAGGTGAGTCCAGGGTGTGAGTGAACATGGGGGGCGGTGGAGCGAATCCTCAGTGTGGGTGTGCGTGTGGAGGGGGCTCAAGTCCCAAGTGTGAGTGTGCATGGGGGAGGTGAGTCCAGGGTGTGAGTGAATGTGGTGAGGGAGGTGAGTCCTGGGTGGGGATGATGGTGGGTTGGGAGGGTTAACTGTAGAGTAGCCACAGGCAGGGGGAGTGCAGAGTTGGGGACTGGGTCTCCACTCCCCCCCTCCCCACAGGTGCTGCCCTCTGCTGAGCACAGTGTCCCTCGGTGCCTATTGTGATCACTGGGAAGTCTGTGCGGCCTAGGTGGACCCTATCTGCTAGAGCGTGCCACCCCTGTGACTGTTCTTAAGGTGGGCGAGGAAGCCTCTGCTGGCTGAGGAAGGGTCACACAAACGCTTCAAAGCTTCTCTCTGGGCGTCTGTCAGGCCATCCCCTGCCGTCCTGCCTCCCCAGCCTCCTTGAGTGAGCTAGCTGGCTGGCGGATGCAGGGATGCATGTCCCTCTTCCGAGTGCCTCCAGGCCCTGCTGTCCCGGTCCCTGCCCACCCTGGCCATGGGAGCTTGGTGGCCTGTCAGCAGCCAACAGCCCTGACAAGAGGAGAAGACAGAAGAGCGTGGAAGGCGGGGAAACTTTACCAGCAAGGGGATTGTGTGTAGGAGGCCATCGTTTCTGTATGTCCCCAAAGCCCCACGGTGACCACAAGTGTACAGCCTGAACTCGTGGGAGCCCGGGTGCCCCTCCACCCCCCATGTCTTGAGGAATTGGGAGTGGAAACACTGATGAGTGTCAAGTTGGAATGTAGGAAGTTTTGGTCCTCAGGTACGTGAGCAAGCTAGAAGGGGCTCCAGAAGGCACGTCGGGTGGAGAACGCATCGGGTCTTGGATTTGGTCTCACATGTGGAGTCATCTCTGTGGTGCCGGTGTGGGAGCCAGATAAGAATCCGGGCGGTTAGAGCTCTCCGGCACCTCCTCATGTGCAGTTGTAAGTGCCATCAGGTCGGCCTCAGCGCACATAGCAAGGAAATGATTTCAAGATTGCGTCCAGTCTCATTTGGGAGGTGTGTGAATTAAGACAGCTCACCGGGCAAGTGTTCAGATTGTGGGGTTCAGGACAAAGGCCGTCCTAAAAATTGCCGCCAACTGTTCCCTATGAATTTTCCTGTCGTCGTTTGGTGAGCATGGGGCTGCTGATGAACTGAATCTGTCGATTTATGTTTAAAATGCTCTGTATTCTGGTGAGTTGGGTGGTGAGACTTTGTTGAAGATGATGAGAACATTGAGCTTGTCTCTGTCAAAGCTATGGAAGATGTGCTAATTCTGGGGAGACGGGAGAGAATGTATTTCGTTCCTGGTGCCTGCACCTGGGAGCACGTCCTTGACCGAGGGATGTCGCTGAGAGCTGCAAGCTTGCTGGAGTCACTGGCCAGGTGTCTGTAGCCCTGGCCACCTCCTTGGACTGTCGGGCTAGTTAGACTGGCCCAGCACGGAAGTCCTTGTTAGCTTGGTGGGTTGTCCCTGACCGACACACGCTTAGGAAAAGCCCATTTGTCAGCGTGTGTGTGTAATCCCTCTGGGCCTTGGTAGATGGGCTCTTCGGGTTTTCCTCCACTCCCTGACAGGTGGTCTCGTGGGTGCCCAGGGAAATGAGCCACGGGGTATGCCCATGGGCACAGTGCAAGGCTGGGTGGCTGTGTGGTGCCCTGGCTGTGGGCAGAGCAGGCATGTGGCTGGGGAGAGACTTGGGCACAGTGCTTCCAGACAGTTGCTATCCGAGCGGAGGTGGAAAGGAGCAGGGTCCTGTGGGTCTGATCCTGGGTGGGGTAGCCATAGGCACAGAGGTCCCCGGCACGAGCGCATCTGGTGGTGGGGAGGCTGCCTGCAAGCCAGTGGGCCTAGCCCTAGAAGGGGTATTTCAGGAATCTCTGTGACTGGGAAGAGCAGGTTCTTGGGACCTCGTGGAATGGACAGATGTCGACTTCCTGAATGTCCCTGTGTTCTGTGTACGGAAGCAGCTCTCGTTATTGCCGTGGTGGTTTTCATAGATCATATTTCTCAGGAACGCTGCTGCCTTGTAGGCAAGGGAGGCAGTGTTTTATTCTTCGGAGAACCATAGCGGGAGTCGTTCTCTGTCCGTGGGAGAGACGGAGCAGCCCCAAGGCCCCAGCTAGCTCAGTTCCTGTGCCCCTGCTATGGCATGCTCTTGCAGCAGCGCCTGGAGTCTGTGGTGTAGTTACACGCGTGTGATGATGACTCACTGTCCCGTGGTCCCCAGGACGTGACAGACGAAGCAGCAGGGTGGGATTTTGCCATCCAAGGCATATGCGGCTTGTGCCGGCTGCCATCTCGAGATGGTGGCATAGTGCGCTGCAGCTACGGGGTGCCGGCCCTGACCTCTCTGAGGACCCCAGCTTGACATCTGCCTTGCTCAGCAGGCCACAGGCCCCTTGCTGGTGGATAGAAGCCAGAGGGATGATAAGGTGCCCGGGGCCAGGGCCCAGGGGTGTCCGCAGAGGTGTGCCTTTCAGAGGGAGAGGTGAAGGCAGTTGGAAGCAGGTGAATTAGATGAGTGGGGACACAGAGAGTTGTTGGGTCTTTGTGGGGTTTGGGCCTAAGACAGTAGGAGGAGGTCAGGGGTTCAGTGTGGGGGACAGTAGGAGAAGAGTCTGTGGGGCGGGTGTCTTGTGGAGGGGGTAGTGCCAGAGTGGGAGTATGGAGTATGCAGGCAGTTGACCTGCAGAGGGCCTCCAAACAGAGGATGGCACGGGCAGGCATGTCAGCCAGGGGTCCTCAGCACTAGGGCTGTCCTGGGTCCCACGTGTGGCCAGAGGCAGGAAGAGGTGGTGCATAGGTGGGCAGACATGAGAAGTCCCCATAAAGACAGTGAGCTTTGGGACAGGACCAGTGTGGAAAGGGTCCTGAGCCCTTGTGCTTGTGAGTGCTCTGGGCTGGGCTGGCAGAGGTGGCTGCCCAGCGGGCCACGGAGGGGGCCAAACTGCTGGGGGTTGGAGCAGAGTTGCTGAACCTCCGCTGACTGGGATTTTCTGTGTCCTCAGGAAGGCCATTGCTTATAGAAAGAGGTGGGGCTGCAAGTTCTGAATTCTGTTTTCAGTAATGGTCCCTTGAAGTCCCTTGAAGACAGACACCAAGGTTGAGGATTGGCCTGACCACCCCTCCCCCTGCCATCATTCCCTGTGCTGAGAGAGCCTCAGGGGTCTCCTGGCCGCTCCAGGTGGATTTGCAGGGGAGTACTCAGGGGGTCTCCTGGTCACTCTGGGTGGATGTGCAGGGGGAACTCGGCGGGGGGTCTCCCGGCCACTCCAGGTGGATGTGCAGGAGAGACTGGCACTCCCAGAGCTGCGGCTGCAGTTCCCTCTCTTCTGGAGGTTGTGGAGGGACCTCTCAGGGCTCTGGCCCACCCCATGCCTGCGTGCTGGGCTCAGTGGCCGCTCTGGGAAGGTGCAGGAGCAGGTACAGCAGCCTCAGGACATTGGTGGGGACCTGGCTGTGAAAGACACCTTTGAGAGTCTGCTGACCGTTGAGGTGGAGTCAGAGGGCATGTGCGGCACTCTCTCACTCCCATTCCATTGTGGAGACTCTGTGTCCAGCCCTGTTCTTGTGCACCTGCTCCTTCTGTGAGCGTAGTGACCTTCAGCTTGGTCTGCGGTCAGTGCAGCTGGGTACCGTGCATCTCACGCGTCCGTTCTCCAGTTGGAGGCCACGTGACCTGTGTTCCGTGGCCTCCTGTGTGTGTTGTGTACATTGAGCTGCAGGCTGGCTGGTCATTGGCACACAGTTGGCTGAGGTGTTTTGAGGGTAGTTGGGTTGGAAAGTGTTAAGCAGAACCTGAAGATACTGTTTTGGTCTTTGTGGCTGGTGGTGAGGAGCATTACGTGTGGTGGGGCTGTTCCCACCTGTGCCTTGTGAGGCAGTGGCTAGAGACTCTGCGGTGTGCTTGGTCCTGTGACAGCTGCACGGACAGTTAGAGCTACTTGTGGCTGTGGCAGAGCGTGACACTCACTGGTTGTGCCTTGAGTCAGACCTGCCAGGTGATGCCCTGCTCCTCCAGCTCTCACGAGACAGGGTGCGGAGTGCGGGGCTGGCCTCCTGGGCCTGGGGTACCTCCCCCACCCTTGTGTCGGTGTTGGGGTTGGCCCTTGTGCCTTGCTGGCAAAGCCTGGTGGGCCACCTCCAGCAGGCTCTTCTTGAACTTGGCCTGAGGGTGCAGAGCAGGACAGTCTGGGCCACCATGTGTAGTGGCAGAGGGGGAAGTGGGTGATGGCACTTAGAGGCTGTCCTGGGACCTGGGGTGCAGTGTGACGACTGGCAGACAGGCCTGGAGGGTGTTTGAGGTGCCTGGTAGAGGAGACTGCCCACATCCTCCTCACGGGAAGATCAGCTGCAGATGTGGGACGTGAGGGATGTGGTGGTCATTTTGCACAGTGCCCCGACCCGAGGACCCCTGTGCTGAGTACTTGGAAGTCTAGTGCGTGTCTGTCAGGTGCATGGCGCTGGGTGGGAAACGGCCAGTCCGTCGAGTGTGCCAGGCTGAATGTTCTCCCCGTGAGTGTGTCGACACAGCTGTGCCAGGCTGTGCAGTGCATATGCCTAGCACAGGGACGACATGGAGGAGGAGCCCAAGCCATAGACTGGTGCGCTGGGCTTGCCGGTGGGGACGGCTCGAGGCTGTGTTTGCTGGCGTGTGGACAGCTGTGTGCGGCAGATTCTTGGTGATCCATGGTGAGATTCTGCATGTCGGGGTGTGTTGGGCTTCTGAGTGACGGACAGCCTGTGCCCAGGGTTCACTGCTGGAACGCAGTTGCTGTTGATGAACCTCGTAAAAAACAGCCCCTGTGCCTAGCAGCTCTGTGGGGAAGTCTGTGCCGTGTTCATGTTTCTCCCCTGAGGCACTAGAACCGACTGTGTGGTGGCAGAGCTGCACGTTTACCTCAATGTACTTGACTCTGACAGAGCTGGAAAGGGGAAACGCCCCCATGTCCCCCAGGTTGCCATTCAAGTGGGGGTTCATCCCTCTGAACTCGCCCTGCACAGCACAGGGTGGAACTGGACCCTCGCACCTTTGCCCCTGGGTCACATGTTCCTCTCTGCTGCACTCCAGGTGGGGTGTTGTCATGCTAGTGATGGTGAGTCGTGCAGGTGCTGTTGGCAACCCTGCTAGAGACTGTGCAGGCAGCCACCTCCCATGGCTTGGCTCATCCTGACCCCTCCCAGGCTTCTCGGGGTGGGGGGCCACCGCGGGTACAGGTGCAGGCCACAGTGCCAGCTCTCCTGCAGCCACACTGTTCATGGGATATTCGTGTCGTGGAACACCGCGTTTTTATCTCACTGGACTGGCCTCACCAGGGAGGCCCCTTTGTGGGCCTGGGCCTCTGGCCAGTAGACCTTTGCATTCGAGAACGTAGGTCACCTGTTTTCTGCTTTACCTTGTTTCTGGTCCTTCCCACAGAGCTGTGGGACTGGCGCCAGCTCCTGGGCAGGAGGGAGCCCTTGGGAGCAAGGCCACGTTTTCATGGCACAGGGGTGCAGAGGATCGTCGCAGGAAACAAGAAAGACAGGTTTGGACAGGAGTTGAAGGGACTCTGGAGGCAGCAGGTGTGGCCTGGCACCTTGGCTGAGTGTCCTGCACAGTAGACCCTGTTCCGAGAGGATCATCATGGGATCATCCTGGCCATTGATGCGGACCTTTTGCAAAACGGTAGATGGTGCTGGGGACGGGCCAGGAGCTACCAGGGTCCCTGGACCAGGTGTGTGGCAGGTACAGAAGTGTCTAGAGGCATTGTGGAGACCCAACTGCTGTGTGCAGTGGCATCTTCAACCCAAGACTTCATACTCATCCCCAGCTCCTGGGGGCTCTCGGATTTGGTAATAAAGGTGCAGCACAGCCCAGCCAGCCAGGGGTTGTGTGTGGGCAGGTTTGCCCTGAGGTGGTCCTTCTGCCCATATGGGGGCTGGGGAGGGTCACCCCCGAATCCTTTGGGTTTTGTATTGAGTTGTAAGAACAGGATGCGATGGCGCTAAAGCAGGTAGAAGTCGTAGTCCCTCTCCTGCCTCCCAGACATGGCCCCCGTCCTGGCTCTCTCATGGCTGTATTTTGTGGTGAGTGTGCTACCATTCCTCAGTGTGTCTGCTCTGGGGCATAGGGGTCGCCCCTTGACGCCCAGATCTCCCTAGCTGAAATACCAGTGGTAGCAGGACTGAGCCAGCTGGTGACTGGCTGATGGTTCCCCAGAGGAAAAAGGACAGTGTTCTCTTTTCATTGGTTGGTACCTGTCACCAGTTTTTCCCAGCTGCTCTCGGATGGCCCAGCCCCCTGTTCTAGCCATGCACGTGGCATGTACCCGTTCTCTGGAAGTCTGCCTCTGTGCCTCCTCCTCCAGGGTTGGGGCAGTCTCCCCTCCCCTGTGGCCACCTTGTCGGGAAGGTGTGCATTTCTGGCCTTCCATCCTTCTGCCCCTCCCCTGAACTGCTGTTTGGCCTGTGAGTAGACTACTGGTTGGAAGCATTGCTGTGTCACTTGAATAAAGCACTCAGACCCTTGGTGTCATTGTCCCCTGAGTACGTCTGTTTCCATGCTTGTATGCCAGGCTCTTTCAGTCTGGAGGTTTCTGCTCTCCTGAGCTGCAACATTGAAGGGTTTCTTCTCCAGAATTCTCTGTGTGCTTTGGTTTTGGAGCAGTTTCTGGCTGCCCTAGAATGGAGGGGAAGGAACAGGGAGCTCCACCCTCCGGTCCCCATCGCCCCCCAGCTGATGTATCCACCCTGACACTCCATCAGCTGGAGGCCCTCCTTTCCACGGGGGTTAACTGTCCATGGTGTGCGTGTTGTGGGCATGGACAAGTGTGGAAGGACGTGTGCCCATGCCTGCAGGGTCACCCAGACTGATGGTCTTACAGTCCTGAGCCCTCCTGGGCTCCCTCATGTCCCCCGGTGCCCATCAAGGGGTGTGTCTCCCATCTCCACAGTCCCACCTTCTCCAGAACACTGCCTGCACTCGGAATTATAGGGTGAGTGGCGTGCTTGGATGGGCTTCTTTCCCCCAGGGGCCACATGACTCCGCTCCCACCCTCATCTTCTGGTGGTGGGGAGCTTGTTTCTTTGCAGTGCTGGCAGCAGGGTGGTCCGAGTGGAGCACAGTCTGTGCAGGCAGGCGTTGTCCTTCTGAAGAACAGCCTGGGAGCTTCTGACTGGGGCATTTTGGGTAAAGCTACTGTAAATGCCCAGGTACAGGACGCGTTGTGGACGCAGCCGCAGCTCCTTTGTTATGTGAGGAAAGTGTCTGGTTTTGTAGGACACAGCCACCTGCGAGGTATCCTCAGCAGCTGGTGGTGTCAGTGTTGTGGGTTTGGGCCTTGGTAGTAGGTGCATCATGGGCAGCTCGTTCTGATTTGGATTTCTTGGAGGAGATTTTTTCATGTGCTCATTTGCCATCTGTAGATCTTCCTCAGGGAAATGTCTGGTCTTTGGCTCATCTTACAGTACTTTTCTCTTTATTCTTGGCCTTTTTTTTTTTTTTTTTAAAGAGGAGAGGGAGGAAGGAAGAGAGAATCTTAAGCAGGCTCCATGCCCAGCTCAGAGCCCCACCCCATCCCACAACTGTGAGACCAAGACCTGAGCTGAGACCAAGAGTCAGAGGCTTAACCTCCGGAGCCACCTGGGGCTGCTCCCCCCATGGCCATTTTGCAGTTCTAAATTACAATTGAAACTTGTTTGTTCCTGAGTTGTCATTGGTCTTCTCGGTATTTCTTTGATGACAGCCTTTAATCTTGCACTAATTTTCTTGAAGTCCGGTTTATCTGCTCGTTGTCTTGACAGTGTCGTGACCAGAGTCGAAGTTTGTAGCTATGTGTTTCATGGGTCACGCCTCTGGTGTTGTATTTAAAAAGACATCACCATGTGCAGGTAGATGTGGGCCTTCGAAATTGCTCCCCATCCTTTTTTATTGTTGTGTGTGTTTGTCTTACTCTGGCTCTCAGGTGGCCATGGACCTGTCCTTGTTTCATGGCACCAGATCCCCCACCTCGGTGCCTGGGGCCATGTGTGGATGCGGGGGGGTTGTTTGTTTTTTCCTTTTTTAAGTAGTCTTCTGTCTTGCTTCTCCCCTTCCCCCCTGCTGGCAGCGTCTTAAAGGGAGCTAGGGTACAACAGTGGTGGGTACTACAGATACAGGCAGCATAGGTTCTGGCCTGGAGGCTGCAGGTATCTGTGCCCATCCACGGGTTAGTGTGCCTGCCTGTCCAGCATGCTCTGTCCTTCTGTCCAGCATGGTACACGCTCACACCTGCTCACCTGGATGCAGGCAGCAGAGCCCACGTTCCATTGGTCCAGGAAGGTCCCTTCCCTGCAGAGCTGAGGAAGAACACAAGGTTAGACCCCCGAGCACACTTGGCCTTGGCTTCCAGAACTTATCAACCCCTTTTTCTTTTTGTCTTTGGGGGTTGGGCATCTCTTCATTAGTGATTTTGGCAGAACTGACATTGAAAGTGTGTTTCTCAGAGAATTTTTCATTCTCTGTATTTATGAGGAAAATGGGCTGTCTGCAGAAAAAAGAAATGTTACAGTAAAGAATATTTTAGATTTTAATGTTTTGAATAGGTAGTATTGCTCACCCTCAAAAGCATAAAAACAGGTCAAAGATGCACTGAAGTGGGATGTCCAGCAGGCTCAGTGGAGCGTGCCACTCTTGACCTCAGGATTGTGAGTTCAGGCCCCATGTTGGGTGTAGATGTGACTTAAAATCTTTAGCAACACCTGGAAAAAAGGGCACAGAAGCCATTATGAAGGCCTCTGCTGGGCATCAAAGCCACCAAGTAAAACAGGAATGTCCCGCCTTGTCAATTCTTGGGACGGTGCTGACGGGCGGCTGTGGCCAGGGTGTGTTGGCTGTCGTCGCGGTGGGAGTGGGAATGTGCGTGTGCTCACCCTGTGCTCACTGGTGACCACACCCCCCGAGCCTGTCCTAGAGGGGCAGTGGGTTGGGCCTGCATCTTGTCCGTTCTCCAAGGCCTGGGGAGCTCCTGACTGCTCCTTGGGACAGATGTGGCTGGCAGGCCTCCCTCCCGGCCTCAGGAGCACTTGGCCAGTGCCTGCTGTGGACCAGCTGGTTTTCTGTCTACACAGACCCTCCTCTCTGTCTGAAGGCTGCTCCACACCCTGCTACTTGACTTCCGCCAGGTGTCAAAAACCTGGATACCTGGGCAGTCTGCCTTTGAGTGAGTGATCATCTCTGCCAAGTCCGTGTGTGGAAAGGACACTGCTGAAGAGTGAAAGGACTGTCTTGTGCCCTGGGGGTGGGAATGGGGAGCTGTGGGTGGCACTGCTCCCTCTGTGGCCATGACCACCAGTGCCTTCCCACCAACCTGATTCAGGCCCAGGTTTCTGCTCTGAATTGAGGGGACCCTGCTGCGGCCTAGGGGCTGCCTCCTCACTGGGGTGGAAGGGCCTGCCGGACAGGCTTCTCCTCAGACTTCATGGCTGATGTGCTGCCCGAGAGCCCAGGTGGGGTCTGGTTTCAAGTCCTGCGTGGCGGTGAGTGCTAAGCTCTCAGCACGTCAGGGATGGTTGGCCGTGGCCTGTGTCCCTGCTGGGATGGGTGTTGAGGATCTCGCTTTCATGTCAGGGCGCTCTGTATCCCCTTGCCACGTGGCCTGTGTCTTCGAGCCCAAATGGGCGTCGCAGCCTCCAATGCTGGTCACCCTGTCCTGAGATCCCCAGATTCTCCCTTCCAGGGGGAAGGACTCCGTTTCTGCTGCTTGGGAGCCTGGTTTCCTCTGCCTGGGCCCTGTGAGCTTTGAGGGATTAGGCCTGTGCATTGGCGGGAGCTGAAGGAAGGGCCCCATGCTGCTCCTGCACAGAGAAGGCAGGAATCCGGGGACTGCTCTCTCTACAGGTTTCTCTGGCCAGTGTTCCTCCCGCACGTCTACAGCATGGGAAATATCTTTGCCAACCTCTTCAAGGGCCTTTTTGGCAAAAAAGAGATGCGCATTCTCATGGTGGGGCTGGACGCCGCAGGGAAGACCACCATCCTCTACAAGCTGAAGCTGGGCGAGATCGTGACTACCATCCCCACCATAGGTGAGGGGAGCATGCTGAGGGGCCAGGGCGGGGCTGGTGCGGGGAGGAGGGGCCTGGGGAAGGCTCATTTGGGTCCCACTCACACAGGCTTCAACGTGGAAACCGTGGAGTACAAGAACATCAGCTTCACCGTGTGGGACGTGGGCGGCCAGGACAAGATCCGGCCGCTGTGGCGCCACTACTTCCAGAACACGCAGGGTGAGTGGGCGTGCTGCAGCCGGTTGAGGGGTTTGGGGTGCCCTAGCTGCCTGTCCTGACGCCCACGGCTCCGCAGGTCTTATCTTTGTGGTGGACAGCAATGACAGAGAGCGCGTCAACGAGGCCCGGGAGGAGCTCATGAGGATGCTGGCAGAGGACGAGCTCAGGGACGCCGTCCTGCTAGTGTTCGCCAACAAGCAGGTGTGTGCATATGCGCATGATCGGCAGGCAAATGCGGGTGGGTGTGGGGCTCGCAGGCGCACAGGGGTCCTTGCCCAGTGCTGACCTATGTCCCCCGGGCCTCTCCCACCAGGACCTCCCCAACGCCATGAATGCAGCGGAGATCACAGACAAGCTGGGGCTGCACTCCCTGCGCCACAGGAACTGGTACATTCAGGCCACCTGTGCCACCAGCGGGGATGGGCTCTATGAGGGACTGGACTGGCTGTCCAATCAGCTCCGGAACCAGAAGTGAGCCGCGCCCCCCACCCCACTCCCTCCTCCACCCTGCTTTACTCTCATGTGGTGTGAGTGCCAGAAGCTGTCTCCATGGTCGGTCACAGTGTGCTTCCCCATGCTGTAAATGTGCAGATGCAGCCTGCAGCCGGGTTCTTATTTAATGTAAATAGTTGTTGTTCCCAACGAGGCAGTTTCTGGTACTCCTATGCAATAGTACTCAGCTTTTTTTATTGTAAACAGAGAATCAACCCACTGTTAATACTGAGAAGGGGTTTTAGGCACACGGGGCCTCCAGGAGTCGCTGTGTCCAACCAGCCTGACACACCTCCTTGGGCGTTTGATCTGTGTTGAGATCCATTTGGGTGGTGGGTTTTTAACCCGAACTCAGTGCATTTTTTAAATAGTTAAAAAGACAGGATAAGGAGAACACTCGAACCTACAGAAGGGAGAACCATGCCCAGTGTTGGCTCTGCAGCGGTGGCCGGAGTCCAGTCCACCAGGGGTCTGTTTCCCGCTGGGAACGTGCGACGGGGCAGAACCAGCCACGGTCCATTCTGCATGGTCACCATAGGGCCCTGTGATTCGCTCTGTCTTGGGTCATCCCGCATCCCCTAGCGTTTCTGCTTGCTCGTGCTTCCCAGCTGCCCAGGAGACAGGCTGGCGGCTGCGGCCAGCGCTCACAGACCCCTCAGGGGGAGACCCCGGCTTTCCCTTGGGTCTTCGTGGCACTCTGGCTTGCTCTGGGCGGCCTGGGGTCTCACCAGCAGGAGTGCAGGCGGGCGGGCCGGTCACCCTAGAGCCTCAGCCCCCGGAGCCCCCGTCTACATGTGCTTTCACTCCCTCAGCCTGCAAGGGTCAGATTTGCCATCGAAACGACGACCTCTACTGTTTTCTTTTGTATTTTGATAAACACTGAAGAAGCTGGAGCTGTTAATCTTTATCTTGGGGAAATCCTCAGAACTGGTTTATTTGGTGTCGTGGAACCTCTTACTGCTTTCAATACACGATTAGTAATCAACTGTTTTGTATACCTGTTTTCAGTTTTCATTTCGACAAACAAGCACTGTAATTATAGCAACTAGAATAAAACGTCTTAACTATTTCATGGCTTTCCAGTGCTTGGGTGCCAGCGGCCTATGGTGCGGGTCCTTAGTCAGGGACCAGGGCCGTGCAGCTGACTGGAAGTTCCCACTGGCCGAGTCCTGGCAGTGCCAGGCTGTGCTCGAGGTCAGCTGGAGGGGTTCTGTGTGCAGGCTGCCTTCTCTTTCCCATGCCCATCCTCCGTGGTGCACACCTGCTTGCAAACAGGCACACACCCTAGTCGGCCTGTTCCTGAGCCCCTTGATGCTGCCACATGCCCTTTTTACTCCTTGAAGGTCCTCCCTCCGCAGTCCTTGCTTCTCAGCCTGGTAAGGCTGTTGGCCCAGTCTGGCCTGCACCGTGGATCATTCACCTCTACCAACAGCTTGAAGACCAGGGTCAGGGTTGTGAGGACAGAGTTATCTTTGGAATTACGAACCCAGCCTGGGTTTTGTCCTCACTCCAGTTGGTTGTAAGGGTTAGTTTGGTTCTGTGTGCACCCCCCTGCAGAGGTGGCAGAAGGCCCAGTCTTAACCAGGAGAAGCAGAGAGGACTCAGCAGGCAGGTCCCCGGGGCGGTGGGGGGGCGGGGAGAGACACTACAGAGACAAGTCTGTACCCCTTGCAATCTAAGCATCAGGCCCAGGCCCATGTGGGACTGCAGGACACCCGCACAGGGAAGTCCCCCTCCCAACGATTTCAGGCTGGTGGTACCAGAACATGGGGCCAACACCTTGCCTGGAGAATGAGATACGTTTTCCTTAAAATAAGTTTATTTCAGTACAAAGAGTGAGTGAAAGAAAAATAGAAGCGGCTGTATGGGCTCTTTCCAGGCCCACTGCGTCCTCTTTGGGTGGCACTCGCTCTGGAAGCTGCTGGCCTTGAGGCTGGGGGGTGGGGGTGGGGAGGCCTCAGTCACTGTGGTCCCGGCGCTGCCTCTTGGAACAGGGTGAGGAGTCCAAGTCTGAGTCAGAGCCATGCCTGCGGCGACCAGATCTGGGAAGACCAGGGATGCCCTGAATGTGGGAAGATGCCCTGCCCCACCCACCAGGCCACCCCAAGGCAGAGGCCCACCTACCCTGCAGAGGTGGACAGCGGTGAGGCCACCCTGCTCCGATGTGTCTTGTCTTTCTTTTTCTCTTTCTTGTGCTTCTTCTTCTTCTTCTTCTTCTTCTTCTTTTCTTTCCTGCTTTTCTTGTGGCTCTCTGGGCTGTGAGCACACGGCCTCATCACCAGGTCTTGACCGCAGGTGCCCACAGCCAGCCCATCCAACATGCAACACCTGCCCTCCCCCTGCCCGGGGCCCATCGGAGCACCGCCCTCTGGGGCAGGCAGCCAATGCACCCAGAGACCCTGGGACCCGCGGGGAGGCAGCCCTTACCCGGGCTCTGCCTTGTCCTCCTCTGACCGAGGCTTCTTCCTAGCTGAGGCTGGTGAGGAGCCTGGCCGGCTGCTGTCCACGCGCTGGTGCTGCGGAGGAAGGTCACTCACTCTGGGTGTCGGGGGGCGGGGTGCTCTGCGGGAAGTGGGGGTCCCCGCGGGACACGGGCACTTACCGTGAACACCGACAGCCCCAACTTGGCGGCCTCCTTGTCTTCACGAGACAACGCCACTCGGCCTGCCGAGCCGCTGTGGGAAGGCGGGGGAGAACCCCCACGATGAGACCGACCGGCCCGGCCTCCGCCTCCGCCAGGTGCTGCCTCCGCCAGCCCAACACGCCCTGTCCACCTCTCGCCACGCACCTGGAGCTCCCCAGGCCCAGCAGCCGGTCCACTCCCTTCTCCTCGAGGTCCCCTCCTTCCCGCTTACACACCTCCACAAAGTCCTGTGCGGGGGCACGCGGGCGCTCGCAGCAGTTCCACCCCGAACCCCGCGCCCCCCGCCCCCCGCAAGGTCCCCCTCACCTCCTTGCTCAGGCCCGTGGGCTGCTTCCTCACGTTCTTGTAGCCTCTGCGGGGGCCGCAGGCGAACTTCAGGGGCTGCGGGCCGCACCCGGGCCCCGCCCCTCCATGCCCGCCGCCCCCCAAGGGCGTCCCCGATCCCGCGGGGCGCACTCACAGCGCGGCCATGAGTGCCTCCTGCTCCGCCTGCCGCACGGCCGCCAGCTCCTCCTCCCGGCTCAGTCCTGCGCCGTCCGCACGGCCCTTGGCGTACCAGGTGAGGTCGCGGCCCTTCTGCCAGCGGCCCACCGGAGCCATCAGCGAGTTCCCTGCGGGGAAGCATTGCCCAGGGCTCGGCCGGCGGGTCGGCGCGCCTCCAGCGTCCCCCGGAGGTGCAACCCTGCGCTACCCGGCACCCGCGGCCCCTCGTTCCCCCCAACCAGGCACCCCTACCGCCCCGTTCCCTGCACCCGCGGACCCTCGCTCCCCGCCTCGCGGCTCCCCGTGCACCTGCTCCCCGCATCCGCGGCCTCTCGTTCCCCACACTCGCGGCTTCCCGCGCACCTCGAGCCCCCAACCCCCGCCCCCGGGCCCGGCGCCGCGCTGACCCAGGTAGTTCTCTCTCTGTTTGTCGGTCTTCACGTCCTCCCAGCTGAACTGGTCCTGCCCGCCGCGCACGCCGCCCCGGCTGGAGCCAAACATGATGCGAAGCCGCCCGCGGGCCCCCGGCCTTTCGAAGTCCTGGCCTCGCCGCCCCGGGCGGCGCAGCCGCCGGCACCCGCTCCCGGCACCCGCTCCCGCGTCGCGCGCCGTGACGTCACCCCTCGCAGGTCCGGCATTCTCCGCGCCCCGCCGCGGCGCGCCTGCACAAGGCTTCCGGTCCCGCCCCCGCGGCCACTAAGCGCGCCCGCGCCCTGCCGGGAGAAGGCGCGGACCTGGTCGCCGAGCAGTGCCGGTGCAACCACGCAGGGTCCACAGATTGCGTTCCGCGGGTGCGGCGGGTGCGCCGTGTGCCGGGGCCGTGCCCTCGCAGAGAGCGCGGCTGCACCGAGGTCCCGGCCCGCGGCGCCCGGGCTCCACGGGAAGCGCCCTTGTCGTGCACCAACTCGCCTTGGAGCCTCCACTCGCCCCCGTGTCTGGGCTGTCCCGCGGGGGCGCCAGCATAGGAGGGCAGGTGGAGCCCCAGGTGCGCCCCTCCACGGGGAGCGGCTGTGCTGGGCAAAACTGGGTCAGCTCGGAGCCTGCTGCCCCTCCTGCCATCGTCCCCGCTATAGGTGGAGGCCAGGGATTGGGGTCCGTGGACAGGAAGTTTCGGGACACTTGGAAGGACTCCCAGAGCTCTGCAGACAGGCCCTCGGGTCCCCGTCCGCCTCACCCGGTATGGCGAGAACCCGTGCTCATACCCCCACCCTCAGGAGGGCTACAGGTTCCTACACAGAGCTGGGCATTTTGAGCGCTGTCAGGCCTGCTTGGGCCACAGCCCCGTGGCGTGGCTTCTGCCAGAATCCCTCTGTGTGAGCCATTTAGCAACTGCCTATCCCCAACACCCTGCCTGTGACTGCCAGTGCCCACGTGCCCGTTCTGTGCCCAATCTATCCCCTGCTGCCAGTTCCCCACAAGTGTGGTGTGTAATTTGTTCTGCGCATCAAGCAATCACCAGGTTGAGGGGCGCCTCCCAGAACCGGCGGTGGCAGCGTGCTGGGTGAACCAGCTCAACACCTGTCCCTGGGAGCCAGGGACACAGCCACCTCCCTTCCTTCCTCTTCTGTCAGGCCCGCACGTCCTTCCCAGCTGCAATACAGGCCCCAGGTCTCAGAGACGCAGCCTGGATCAACAGCCTGGAACAGGACACAGGTCAGCCCTGGGCCTGGGCCATGCTGGCTACACTTGCAAAGGTTAGAACATGTTCCTTTGGTCACATAGAAGCCTGGCTAGGGGAAACCCACCCCAGAGCAGATAAATGGCAAGTGCCCACAGAAAGCCTAGTTTGTCATTGCTGCCAGTGAACACCCCTACTCCTATGGGCCGGGAGCAGCTGGGAGCCCCGGTGAGGGGCAGAGTCCACCCGTGCTGTCTTCCCAGATACCCCACTCCTCCACCCCATCCCTGTAGCTGCTGTGCTCTGCCAGGAGAGCCCCTCGTGTCCTGAGGCTGAAGGGGGGATAGGGTGAGGGGGCTCCAGGGCCCATGGGGGCTGGCTCTGGTTCCCCTTCCTCCTCCTACACTGGTGGCCCCCATACCCCTCAGGCCTCGTGCAAACACCACAGCCCAACCCAATTCTAGACAACCTGGTTGGCTTGGTTGGCCCAGAAGGAAAGGCAACGTGGAGACGGCTTTGCGAACACACCATGTAAAGACACACCATCCCCGAAATCGCATCCCCCACGCAGGCAGCTTCCAGACCCATCACTTTTTTGTCCAAAACCGCTTGTACTGCTCCATGTCAAAGTCATCACTGAGCTCTGGCTCCTCCTTCTCTTTCTTTCGGAGCTGGGCCTCCCGTTTCCGGAACCGTGCCCTCCTCTCCTCTGGGGACAGGGTGTCCAGGTCCACAGGCATCTGAGGAGGGACATGTACACGGCTCACTCAGAGGGCTTGGGGCCCTGCCCATGTCTCCTGCACCTCATTCTCCATGGTGTGGGTGAGAGTTTCTATCTTCTGCTGGGTTCTGTCTCCCCTCAAGGCTCTCAATCTTTCAGCAAACACTTCTGTTTGCTTCCCCAACACTGCTACCCAGCAGACACACCACTGCTGTCTGGCCCTGACCCGTGCAGGGAACCCCACTCTTCCTTGTCCCTCTCCTCACTCAGCAGTTCCAGTTCATGGCTGCCGTGGCTCCGGAGCCCACAAGCCCTGGGAGGGGAGGCTGCTACAGGCCAGCTTGCCAAGACTGCGCCCCAGGGGAGTGCGGGCGGGGCGACGGGCACACCTCAAGCATTCGTCGTGGCTCCCGGTAGCGGATGTGGATGGTGGAGCCGTCCTGCTTGACCAGGAGCACGGGGTAGAGGCGTGCATAGGCTTGTCGGTGCACACGTGTGAGCGAGGCCCTGTTGCTGTCGGCCTGCCAGGAGGATGTATGTAGGCGGGCATGCACCAGAGCATACCTTGTCAACACGGGCTGCCGCAGCAGGCTGCAAACACACACACACACACACACACTGGTCAGGGGCTGCCGCTGGGACCAAAATGCCCACGCCAGCCAGCCCTCATGGGGACACACAGTGACACATACTGCAGTGGGGCCTGGTCAGAACAGCTTCTGCCCCATGGAAGAGACCGCTGGGGCAACTGCAGGAGACTTTCAGACGAGTGAGATCAGAAGTCAGCAGCTAGGACCCCAGTGGGCTTAGGGGACCAAGCATCAGGCAGGAGACAACTTCCTGTCCTGTGGCTTGGACTTCTGCGTTCCCCCAGCCTTGCACATCCAAGCTGTAACCTCCATGGGATGACATCAGGATTATGTGAGGTCCTGAAGGCCCCCATGCTGGGACGGGGATCCTTACCAGAGCCAGAGAGCAGAGCTCCCCCGGGAGGACTCTGAGCCTGGAAGGCAGAACCCAGCCTGCTGGCATCCTGCACTCAAGACTTCTAGGCTCCAGACCTGGGGAGGGGGGCTGCCCCACCTATGGCGTTCTGTGAGGGCAGCCTGAGCAGACCAAGACACCTGCAGTCCCCCCCACCAACCACCCCCCAGCATGGCAGACACCTGCCCTTCCTGCACACATCAGGTGCCCTGTGGGGAGGGGGCCTGCCAGGAGGTGACAGGAGGGGAAGAAGCCCTGTATGTGCCATCTGCCTTGCAGAGCGACCCCACAGCAATCCCGTCCCTTCCAGCCTGGCTTTCCTGCAAATGGATTCAGACCCCAGGCTGTCACAAGGCACAATTCCAGAGCTCCCCGGGGCGGTGGGCTACTCCAGGGGCAGACATCCACCACATGCCTTTGCTAAGGCATAGCAAGAGCCAAGATGTCCCACCCAAACCATTCCCACTGGCTCTACTCACATCCCCATGCTCTGGGGCCTCTCGGCTCACAGGAAAGCCTGGCTGAGTGCCCTGCGGCCGTGGAGCTCCAGCCCAGCAGCACCTACCTTGGGGGTGTTCCCTCCACACCCTGCACTTCCCAGCAACCCCTATGGCCGAGTGAGGGTGTGTGTGGGATACCAGACTCTGCTGTCCTACCAGGAAGAACACACCCTGTTTGCTGGGAAGTCCCGGAGCTGTCACTGGTGCCTGAGTCGATTCTGACAAAAGACCCCAGAAGAGTCATGGAGATGCAGACAGGAGACTGGTGGTAATCTCCAGCACCAAGGAAGCCTGCAGCAGGCAGGCTGGGTGGGGGGCGGTGCCCAGGAGCTCGAGACACGGCCACCCCTGAGAAGCCCAGCTGGGCGGGCTGGGGCCGGAACCATTCCAGCAGCTTGAACAGGATCTGTCTTGGGACGAGGGCTCTGCAGCCAGAGTCCCTTGCCTAGCTCCACGTGGACCCACAGCTTCATGTGCCCCACCCCTTTCTTCATATCTCCCAGATTCCACAGGACCCACTAGAAATCCCCCGGCTTGCTTCTCCACAACGCTGTGGCCACACCATACTTCTCATCTTGGGGAGGCCAGCGGTGAGGGGAAGGGCAGGACGGGGGCAGTTCTGGGGGGAAGAGCTGGAAGGCATGGCCCTCTGCGAGGACCCAGAGCCAGGCTGGGCTGCAGGATCCCACAGGAACATCACCAGCACCATGTGTCTGGTGCCGAGGACTCACAAACCGCTTCATTCCACCCTCCAAGCCTGCTGTGGCTTCCATCTGCTCCACATTAACACACTGGCTGGGAGGGCTCCCCTGAGATGGCCCCATGACGGCAGTCCCCAGGGGCCCAGAAACCCCTGCTTACCCAAGCAGCCTGCCCACGGCGGCCATTCCTCCTCAGGGCCCTTGTGGCACGTGGAGGCTCAGGTTCAGCCACTGGCCTGGTGGGCAACCTGCTGGGCAAGGAAAGAAGACATCTTTTGAAAAGACAAGGATTCCCACCAAACTGACCTCCAGGGAACCCCAGCCCGTTAGGAGCCATAGACCCAAGTGCGTCTCGCACGGGGGAGTCGTCGTCGGGTCTCTGCCAGTCCCACTCGCACCTGCAGTCTAGAGGTGCCGTTCACCCAAACTTCTGCGTCAGGAACCCCGTGGCCCGCTACAGATCCTTTCCAGCGGGTCACGGAGTGGGGGAGGCCGCTCAAGGACAGAGTGGAACACACACTGTGGGTGCTTCTCCAGACTACCTACTTCCCCAGCATACAGCGGGGTCGGGACAACGGGACGTACTCGGGGCACCGTGGCCGAGCTCCAGGTCGACACGGCGGGAGACTCGGGCTACCGGGGGCCGGACGGCGGGGGAGACTCGGAGCGCCGAGATCCGGTTGGCGGGGGAGCCGGGACGCCGACGGCCCGCGACCCCCGGCGTCCGACCGCCCACGAAGACAGGCCTCCCGGTCCGCGTAGACAGGGCGTCCGCGGCCCTCCCTCCGCCTCCGGAAGCGACCCGGAGGGAAAGGAGAGGCTGGGAGACGAGACGCCGGCGGCGGGGCCCGGTCCACCCGTCGGGAAAACCCCGTATCGCACCCACCTGCCCCTTGCCTGAGCTCCGCAGCAACGCCGAGCCCCAGCGTCCCGGCCGACCCGCCACCCAGTCCACCCACGGCCCCGCCTCAACGTCATCCGCGAGCGCTGCGTCGCGTGGAGTTGATGACAGCCCTGAGGGCGGTGCAAGGTCGGCGCCGCGCTACTACGCCGGACGCAGGCGGCCGGCGCGGCTCCATGACGTACCCCTCCGCGGAGGCCGGACGCGGCGCTGTGACGTCGCCCCGCGGGCGGGCGGGCGGCGGCGGCGGCGGCGGCCGCGGAGCTCATGCTGCGACGCCCGCTGGCCGGGCTGGCGGCGGCCGCCTTAGGCCGGGTCTCCACGGATGGTGAGTGGCGGGGCCTTCCGGGGCGGGCGCGGGGTCGTGCCCCTCGCGGACCGGGGTTCCCGAGGCGCCGTCCGGGGGTCCCGGCGGGACGGCTGCTCGCAGGCGCCGGGCCCTGCGTCTTTACGTACGGGTGTGCGGTGGAGCTCGTGCCTCTCGCGGGGCAGGTTACGAGCCGCCCCGCTGTGCCTATCCTCGGGGTGTTGGGGACACGGCCCGAGGGTCCGCGCTGGAAGCCGGGGCGGCGTCTGCGGGGCGCGGGGGGCAGACGCGGGCCGCAGCCGGGCAGCGCTCCCGAGGTGGGTCGCACGCCCGCCGGAGCCCCGGGACAGGCGGGTGCGGACGGCCCTGGACATGCGCTGACCTCCCGGAGCTCACGTAGGGAAGCCGTCCTGCTGCTGCAGCTCTCGGGTGGACTTCAGTCCGCACCGGGAGGGCAGGCCCCCGAGGTCCTCGGAGCTGTTCCCGCACCGAGGGGCCCCCTCTGGTCGCCGGCATGGCCGCGGGGTCCTGGCCAGGCCGAGCTGGTTCTCCGAGCTGTCCCTGCCCTGAGGTGCCCCTCCTGTCCCATGGCCGTGGGGTCCTGCCCAGGCCAAGCTGGACCTCGAGCCACCCTAAGGGGCTCCCTCCTGTCCCTGCGATTGCTGTGAGGTCCTGGCCCACCCAGCTGTCTGGCAGTGCCAGGCGGTGCAGACGCAAAATCTCACCCAGCAGTAGAGTGTTGGCGGCCTTTGTTTCTGACTCCTGGGTGTTCTAGGTAGACATCTTCTCTGAGGACCAGAGACGTCTGTCTGGGCTGCTGGACACTGGCCATCTGATGTAACTGAAGCTGTTTACAGTGAGAGGGAGCGCCCTTCATTCATCCAGGTGCTGGGGCCCCCTCGCTGGCTGTCATTGGTCCTTCTCGTTGGGGACGAAGGGGAGGGTGGAAGCTGAGGTGTTCCTGGCCAGCGTGGGGCCCGTGGGTGCAGGAGAGAGGCTGTGATGGGCTTCTATGGCCGTCCTGCAAGTGCCCTGTGAAGGCTTCTGGGCAGCACGCCTCCCCAGCGTGGACTTCCTGGAGACTTCTGTCACACAGAGACCTTTTGGACCCCGCAGGGCTCTGGGACGCCTGTCGTTTCCTCTGCCCGCCCCCCACGGCCAGACAGGCCCTCTCACAACCCAGGTCGTGGCCAGGTCTGGCACAGGTGCCTTGCACTTCCATTTCCATCCTGGGAGAGCCTGGGGACCAAGCTCCCCATTTTTGGCTGGAATGAGGGGCATTGGCAGTTCCTGGACACTGGCTTCTAGGGGTTCCGAGGGTGAATGGACGCCGTCGGTTTCTTTCCAACCACAGCCAGACCCTGCTTCTTTGGTCTCGGAGTGTAAACCATTTCTGGTTTTTGCCCTGCATCGAGTGTAGCCAGGAGGAGCATGCAGATGGCTTGAAGAGGATCGTGAAGCCAGTGGCATTGTGGTGTGATTGGGGGTGGAAGGGGTTGACCTCCGTGTCCAAGAGGAACGGTGCAGTCATGAGGGTGAGGTGCTGCAAGCCTCTAGACTCTGGCTCCAGGTCCCTCCCTGGCCCTGCTGGTGCTGGCTTCAGTTTCCCCTGTGTGAGCCAGGCTGGCCACTGGGCTTCTTCCTGCTCCACCCCTTTGATGCCCTGGCCTGCACACCCCTGCTGGAGTCGTTCACAGTTTCAGAGGCCCTGGCTTCCTTTCCAGGAAGGATGCCTCCCCTCCCCCCACCCCGGGAGAGAAAGTAAGAAGATGCTACTGCACCGTTGTGACTCACTTCCAGCCAGGCTTCCAGAAGCTCGAGTAGCCAGGACCTGTCCCCCTCCGCAACCCGACCCATCTGGGGGCCAGACACCACCAGCCTCTTTGGCCCAGGTCCATCTGGGTGTCACATTTTAGGAGAGGGCGCACGCCCTTTCTGGGTGTGCTCCTATTGGAAGTGGGTTTGGGTGGGACTGTGCTACTGTGGCCACTGGACACAAGACCAGGCTGCCTGGTGTGGTCTGTGTGATCTTGTGTCCAGTTGAGTTGGTGCTCGGGCGAGGAAGGACTCTGTGCCCTTGTGGGGCCCAAGATAGCCAAGCCCCACCCCTGCAAGATGTCAGTGCGAGGGGGGCGTTCTTACCAGCTGTTATCAGTGTGGTAGACCTTGAGGGAGGGCGGAGAGACGCCCAGCGCTGGGCAGGTCTGGAGCCTGGGCTTGGAGGCCAGTGGGGCTGGGAGCACAGCCTGTGGGAGAAGGCGGGCAGGGGGAGGCGTTGGCTCAGAGCCAGGCGGAGAGTGAGCTAGCACCCTCGGTGGACCCTGAATGAGCACCGCTGCTCACAGCAGTGCCCTGGTGGGTGGCAGGCCTGGGACTCCCAGAACAGGATGGACGGAAGGTTGCGGGTCAGACCTGTGGGACCTGCCCCGTGGGTGGCAGGCACTGGGACTTATGTGTGCGCCTTGCAGCCGCATCCCAAAGACACATGGGAGACGTGTTTTTGCTGGTGGATGTGTCATCTGCACACATTGGAGCTGATGGAGATCTGGCCCTGCCCGTAGGCATGGGACTTTATAGTGGGGAGCTGCTGGGCTCCTGGGCAAATGGAGGGGCCTATGGGGACATCCTTGGCCAGAGGTGCCTCTTCACATGGTCCTGGATGGGGAATCCCTTGAATTCCTCTGTGCCTGGAGGTAGGCGCTCCAGGCCAGGTCCCGAGGTTCCTGCCGTATCTGCTGGATTTGGAGTTGGTGCTGTGAACAACAGCTGGACAGGCCTTCTGGTCCTCTCCAGGACCGTTGCTCAAAGGAACTCGAGTTCCCACGGCATCAACACCCTGCAGGGCCCGGGGAGACATGTGGGGTCAGAACTTGGCCTGCCGGGGGCCAGGTGCATGGTGGACAGGCTTCAGCCCCTTCTTTCCACCATCCTGCACCCTTCCTTCCACCCCTGCTCCACTCTCCCCATCCCTGTCCCAGCACCTACGAAGCCACACAGACCCAGGGTGATCCTGCCCAGCCAGGGTCTAGGGCTGTGGGTGTGAAAGCCAGGATGTCATGCGGAGCTGGGAGTCCAGCAGGGCCGTCCTTGAGCTGGACACTGGCTAGAGGGGTCGGTGGAGGTGACTCTCTGTGTGTGGTGACCAGCTCCTGTCGCGTGTCCTCAGCAGGGGAGGCCTCCTGCTTCCTGTCCTTCCAGGGCCTGTGCAGAATAGCCGAGCTTGAGCCAGATTACTGTGTTGGCCTACATCGAGGATTAGGAGAGCAAGCGGCCCAGGCTGGGGACACAGGGCAGCCCCAGGGCGGGTGCAGGCTCCTCCAGGCAGAACCCCACAGGGCCCAGCCAGATGGAGTGGGTCCAAGGCCCCACAGCACACCCCCACCCTGTGGCTCCCTGCCCCTCCACACGTGGCTCACCACGGGGCCCGGTGGGCACAGGGCCGTTAGCAGCCTTTGCTTTGTCTTGGGTGGAGGGGCCGGCCGCCTAGGGAGGGATTTAGCGCTCAGAGGGCGGAGCCTGCCCGCCTGGGATTACCACCCCTTCCCAGCTCTTCAGAGCCGCCCAGCAGCTCAGAAGCCGCATCCCAACGGGAAGTGGGTCGGAGGTGGGTCCAGTGGGGTGTGCTGGGGGTGGTGGGTGGATGCAGAGCTGGGGGCTGGGTCCTCTGCAGACCCCGCTGCTCCTGGGGCCAGTGCCTGAGCCCTGTGCTGCAGGCTGTCCTCCTGGTCGGGGACGCAGAGCTGGGGGCCGGGTCCTCAGTGGACCCTGCTGCTCCTGGGGGCCAGTGTCCCAGCCCTGCACTACAGGCTGTCCTCCTGGTCAGGAACGTGGAGCTGGGGGCTGGGTCATCTGTGGACCTTGCTGCTTCTGGGGGCCAGTGTCCCAGTCATGTACTGCGGGCTATCCTCCTGGTCTGCAGACCCCACTGCTCCTAGGGGCTTCCCAGAGCCCACAGACCAGAGGGTTGAAGACACTGGGGTCCTGTGGGGTCTGCCCTTATGACCCGACGGTCATTGTGAGAACAGGCCTTGGGCTCTTCTGACTTGGACGGAGCCTGTATTGTGCGTAGGCCCAGGAGCTGAGTTCCAGCAGTGGACCACCAGGACCCACACATTGGTGCCGTCATGTGTAACAGCTAGCTGTTCCTGGGGGAAGCTCTGTCCTCATCCACTATGCCCCACGCAGGTGGAGGTGTTCCTCAGGCCGCACTGATGTCTGTCTCCCTCCCCGCAGGGATGTCAGGACCACGACCTGTCGTGCTGAGTGGACCCTCAGGGGCCGGGAAGAGCACCCTGCTCAAGAGACTCCTGCAGGAGCATGGCAGTGTCTTCGGGTTCAGCGTGTCTCGTGAGGCTCTGGCCTGGGGCAGAGAGGCTGAGGGGGATGTCAGCCCTGCAGACCCACCCCAGGGGTTCCACCCGCACACCCACATGGGAAGGGGGTGCCCTACATGCTGATCCGCCCCAGGGGGTACACACACACACACACACACACAGGTAGGGGGTGCCGTACTTGCTGATCCACCCTGGGGGGCCACATGCACCCACACACAGGGAGGGGGACGTCCTACATGCTAACTCATCCTGGAGGACCCACACATACACACACACACAAGGGAATGGTCCCTACACCGCTGACCCTGACCGGCAGCCCCCGCACCCACACAGTGGATGGTCCCCACACTGACCCTGACTGGCACCACCCCCAACACAGACACGCGGAGTATGGTCCCCACACCGGTGACCCTGACCAGCAGCCCCCCAACAGACACACACAGTACAGTCCCCACAGTGCTGACCTTGACACTTGTGCACGCGTGCGCACACACACACACACACACACACATCCGACGGCGGACGGTCCCCACACCACTGACCCTGACTGACAGCCCCTGACATACACACACAGGGGACAGTCCTCACACTATTGACCCTGACTGGCAGCCCCCCCCACACACACACACGGGGGGGACAGTCCCCACAGCGCTGATTTTGACCGGCAGCCCTCCCACACACACACGCACACATGGGGGACAGTCCCCACACCGCTGACCCTGACTGACAACTCCCCCAACACGTGGGCTGAGCCAGGCCCTGCGGGGGGCTGTGGGTAGGCTATGGGGGCTCCGGGTGTCCCAGAGTGATCAGGGCTTGTGTTCTAGATACCACGCGGGACCCGCGGCCTGGAGAAGAGAACGGCAAAGGTGAGCTGGGCCCTTGGCGTCCCTGTCTGCAGGGTGGGCAGGTTCAGGGGCCTACAGTAGGCTGGCTCGGTGGGGCCAGGCTGAGGTTGCCACAGGTGGTCCATGCTGAGAGGTGTGCTGCTCTCTATGCCCCCATGTGTAGTCGACCTTGACGTCACAGTTGTGCCACAGGCATCTCCTGTAGTCTCCACAGGACTAGAAACATCCGTTCCCCATCCTACCCCCACCCTGCCCCTGAGGCTGGCCATCTCCAGGCCCCCTGGAGCCTCTCCCTGGAAAGCCCTGCCATCACCATGGCAGGGATGGTGCAAGAAAGTGCCATGTGTGCCTGTGCCTTTGTGCTCTGCCTGCCCTGCTCGGCAGAGCACAAAGGTCTGCAGGGAAGCTGACTCTGGTCTCACTTGGTCCCTGAGCACCCTGGGGCTTTGCAGAGGTCAAGCCTCAGCTGGCCCTCCTTGCAGATTACTACTTCGTGACCAGAGAAGTGATGCAACGGGACATCGCCGCGGGTGACTTCATTGAGCATGCCGAGTTCTCGGGGAACCTGTATGGGACTAGGTGGGCCACTCTGGGGGCCTCCCCTCCTTCCTGGGGGCTCTCCCTGTGGCTTGACCTATGCAGGGGATCCTGGGTGGGTTCTCTGGGCCCATTGGGGTAAGGTGCCCACCATGCCAGGGTCCGAGATGGGGCAGCAGTTGGGGCTCTCCAGGCTGCCTTAGCACCCCTGTGTCCACCTGGCTGGCCACCAGGGAAACCATAGGCCCCTCAGACAGGTACATGGCAGGAATCCTGGTCTCCAAGGTGCACAGGCCATACTGTGGCCTGCCTTCCGACCAGCCAGTGGCTGGCATTGGAGTGCTCTGCCCTCCCCTCCCCTCCCTTCCACTGCCCTGCTCTGTGCTCTTCCATCCTTCCCCTCCACTCTTCTCCTCTGCTGTACTCCCCTCCCCTCTTCTGCTCTACTCCCCTCTCCTCCACTGCCCTTCCTTCTCCCTGCTTCCTGGCCCTGCTCTCTGCTCCCCTCTTCTGCCTTGTCCTCTCCTCCCCTCCCCTCTACTGCCCTCTCCTGCTCTCCTCTCCCCTCCCCTTCCCTTCTGATCTGCTCCCCTCCCTTCCCCTCCTCTCCTCTGCTCTTCCCTCCTCTCTGCTCCCCTCCCTGCCCTGCCCAATCCCATCCAGTCCAGAGTCTTCGCCAGCTCCTACCGGGCTGACAGGCCCAGAGCAGTGTCCTGGGCAGTCGGGCCCAGCCATGCCTCTGTGTGCAGCCTGTCCCTGAGCCCTCTGATGAGGGCGAAGCAGAGATCCCACGAGACCTATCTTGTTCCATCCTAGGACCTAGGTACAGCTGGGCTGTGACCCAGAGGGGCGTTCACTGGGGCTGTTGGGCAGTGACAGCTAGGGCCCTCGTACCACAAGCCACAGCCACCCTCAGCCCAGCACACATGCTTCCAGAAAGGTAGAGGAGACACTGGGGTGTGGGGAGGTTCCTGCCTTCATTTCTGGCCATGCCCACGCCAAGTGGAGGCTTGTGGGGAAGGCAGGAGCCCAGAGCATGGGCCATGATAGTCCTGTAGAGGCTGTTTGAGGCCTTGGGGGGTTACTGGGTCCAGGCAGCCCCACTGAGCAGTCCCTGCCTCCTGTCCTCCAGCAAAGCAGCTGTGCGGGCTGTGCAGGCCATGAACCGTATCTGCGTGCTGGACGTGGACCTGCAGGGCGTGCGTAACATCAAGAAGACGGACCTACGGCCCATCTACATCTTCGTGCAGCCGCCCTCACTGGACGTCTTGGTGGGGGTGGGGTGAGGCTGGGGAGGGCAGGGGTGCAGCAGCCTTGCTGAAGCCCTGGGGGGGCCTGGGGGGTTGGGCAGGAGATGCCCTGCCACCTCAGAGGCACTGACCACCCCCCACCCCCCATCCCCCGTGTGTCTCAGGAGCAGCGGCTGCGGCAGCGCAACACGGAAACAGAGGAGAGCTTGGCCAAGCGTCTGGCTGCTGCTCGGGTGGACATGGAGAGCAGTGAGTATGGGCTCTGGCCACTGGGTGTGTCCCCATCTCCTCTGCCAACATGGGTCACCCCGCAGCAGGGTCCCTGTGGAAGACCGCGAGGGCCTGCCCTGACCCTGTCCCCCCACCCCAGGCAAGGAGCAGGGCCTCTTCGACCTGGTCATCATCAACGACAACCTGGACACGGCCTACCGGACCTTGGAGGAGGCGCTCTCCGAGGTGGGCTCTGCAGGGGGACAGTGGGCAGGGTCAGACCGCGTGGCCCGTCACCCTGGACCCTGGGGGACACCCTCCTTCTCTCTCCATGGCAGGAAATCAAGAACGTTCAGAGGACCAGCTGCTCCTGAAAAGGACGCCCGTTGTGGACTCCCCTCAGCTTCCGCCCAGTTGGCCGAGGCTGGAGGACCCTGGCCTCCCCTTGCCCCTCTCCCGCGGATCTGGGCCAGTGTCCTAATAAAGAACTGCTGGGTAACAGTGTCTATGAGCCCATGACATCCCATCTGTGGCCAAGGGTTTGGGGCCAGGGATCAGGCACGCCTGCACGGTGGACCCCCAGTCCTGGCGACCTGGCATCTTGTGGTCTGGGCACCCCAGACTCCCTGTGCCCACTTCTCTGGGGTTTCCTTTGCCCCATCTTCATGTCAGGGAGCTCAGGGGCTGCTGGCTGGGCAGATGGGGTCCCTATAGCTGGACTGGGGCCCTGGTAGGCATGGACAGACCCGTTAGATGGCAGCTGCCTCTCTCACTGCCTCGTGGAGCTGCCATGAGGCTCTGGGTGGGGCAGGGGTCCGGGGGTCCTCCTCCCGTGGGGGTCCCTCCACTGGGCTTTGGTGCGGGCCAGGTGCCATGCTCTGCCTTGTGTGAGGTCCCCGTGTTCCGGGGAGGTCACTGGAGCCAGGGTAGCCTTGGGGGATAGGAGAGGGGCTGGCCTGGTCCGTGCCCAGGCCATGCTGCTGTGGTGGGACCCAGGCAGACGCCCTCAAGCACAGATGCACATTGGAGGGCAGGTGGGAGCCTGGCAGGGAGGCAGGTGAGGTGGGGCCAGAGTGATATGCAGAGGGAGGGGCACAATCAGGGGAGGCCCCTGCCCTCTCTGGGCCCTGTCCAGCCCTGGGGACAATCGGGAATTCAGACCCCAGGCCTTGGGGGGAACAATGGAGCCCTTGAAGGCCCTCCCCCAACATTGTGCTTGGTGGTGAGAGGTGGCCCTGGGTCAGGCCCAGGACTCAGCCAGGCACTCATCCTGGGAGGATCTCTGTCCAGCCAGCTGGCAGGTGGAAGACCTCAGGGACCCCCATTTCCTGGCCTGGAAAAGGTAGGGCACTGCCCAGGGGGCCAAGTGTGGGCATTCGTAGGGGAATGAACAACATGCACCTTCTCCGTGGACCCGGGGTGTCAGGCTCAAGAGAAGCAGGCAGGGAACACCAGGTCCTGGGTCTGGCAGGACTGCTCTCCTGTTCTCGGGACCAAACGGGATGGTGGGGGAGGTAGGGGCTCCCAGGGCTGCTCACGCCAGCTGGTGAGCGGGAAGGGAAGGGAAGGGAGTGCACCGGGGACCTTCCCCAGCAGCTGGGGCTCCTCAGGCTATGCTGGTGTGGCCAGCCCACCAGCTGTGGTGTGTCCAGAGGCCGGCCTCAGACGGTTCGGGCCCGGTGGGAGGCTGGGGAGGCCTACCCTGCACACATGGGCAGACGCACTGGGGTGGGTACACCTGCCGCTGAGTGCCCCACTCCTGACCCAGCCTGGGGTTCCTTCCCATAAACCCTCACAGGGGCCTGCTAGACCTCAGGTCCTCAGCTCTGGGCCCCAGGGGTCACCGGGAGCAGACCAGAGCCCTGTTGTCCAGGAGCGCCCCCCCCCCCCGCACCGTGTGCCACAGATGTTGTGAGTGAGTTGTCTGGGCAGCCCAAGGCAGGAGTGGGGTGCAGGCGGGTGGTCCTGGGCAGGGTGCCAGGCTAGGCGGTAGCAGTTTGGGAAGGGGTAGAGGCCCCCTGCACAGCAATAGTGGACCCAGGCCAGCCTGCAGCATCACAGAGCCCCCACGGAGCCCCATGGGGTGCTCTCACAGGTTCCAGCCCTCCCCCCACACCCAAGGCTTCCCGCAGACCTCCCTGCTGTGTCTGCTCTGGGAAACCCTCACGAGTCCCTCTGCAGACCCGGCCCCCCTGTGGGAGGAGGACCCTCACTGAAAGCAGGGACTGCAGAGAGTGCTTGCTGGCCCCACCAGCCTCCCCAGTTCATCCCACCTCTGCCTCTGTCAGCCCGCCCTAGGCCTGAGGGGCGCTCTTGTGTGTAAGCGAGGGTGAGGTAGGCGAGTGTACAGATGCTTGCGAGGTCAGGACCGTGCTGGTGCTGGTGGGCTGAGCACCCTGTGAGGGTGGAGCTCCCTGGGGGCAGACCCTGCAGGCTGAGTGCAGAACAGGAGGGGGCCTGAAGGGGGCCCCGCTGGGGGCCCCGCGGGCAGCCATTGTCCACCCTCAGTGCGAGACTGACTGGTGTGCCCGGCAGCTGCACGGGGTGGGAGGGTGGGGGCAAGGGAGACTGTGGGGTGGCTTGTGGCCCGGCCAAAATTCAGGGCCAGGCTGACATTGGGGTGCTTGTCAGCACTCTAGGTTCTGGTGCCCCCAGGATCTCACGGGGGGGGATCCCTTGCAGATCAGGTGAGCTGAGCATGTTTGGAGGGGGGGCCTGCCTGGCAGCCCCTCCTTGGGGAGGAAGCTCGGCCTGCCCTGGAGCTGTTCCTGGGAGGAAGCAGGGCCAGGGATGGGAAGGAAGTGGCTGGGCAGGCCCTGGCCCTTCCCCCTGCACACCCGTCCACTCCCAGGACCTTTGTTCAGACCCAGGGGTGAGGGGAGCTCATGGATGCCCGCCATCCTGCTGCCTGCTAGAGCCTAACACCCTCCTCCCGGCAGTCCAGCAGTCTCCCCTTAAGCCCTGGTTTCTCCTCCCAGATCCTGGCCTGCAGCCTGGGACCCTCCTTGCCCATCACTGAGTATGATCCCACTCACACTTGCTCTGACCGAGCTCTGGGTGAGCTGCTGTCTGAACGGAGCCAAGGTTCCTGCAAACCAGGACCCCTACCCTCCCCCCCACCTCACCCCTGCCAGAGGCCCAGCCCCACTGGCCACCTACTGGCAGCACTGGACAGCCTTGAGTGAGCCCCTCAGCCTTCCTGGGGGTTAGGGTCCTCCCTGGGGCCTGCAGCTCAGAGGGAGTCAGCAGAGGGAGGGGGAGCTACGTGGAGGGGGCTGCACACTGTTTCGGATCCCCTTTCCTTCCCCTTTATTCACATAACCTTGCCTATCAGTGCGTACTTGGGTCAGACCCTGTAACCCAGTCTGTAGTACTGCGTTGCTCTACTGTAACTCCAGCAGGCATGGCTTCAGACATGGGGAGCTTCTGCAAGGTGCTGCCATGTCCCTCACTGTGTGCACGCGTGCGAGCAGGTGTGTGTGTGTGTTTGCATACTCCTGCCTATGTGGGTGTGTGTGCCCACATGCCTGCCTGTGCAGGTGCATGTGTTGTGGGCACGTGAGCAGAGTGCGTGGGCATGCATGTGGATGAAAGGATGTGTGTGTGCATGAGTGTGCACGTGCGTGCTTAGGTGCCTTGCTGCTCGTGAGTGGATGTGCATGCGCTTGCACATCCTTCCTCACTCTCTAGCCCAAGCATGTGTTTTGACACATTTCCTGCCCCATCATGACCCCAGCAGCTTCTCCACAAGCTCAAGGGCCTTGACTGAGAGTGCGTGTGCTCATTGGCTACAGAAGGGGCCTTGACCACGGTGCATGTGCTCATGGCTATGGATGTTCTCACATTTCCACCCTTCCAAATACGCATGTGCACAAACCTGTGTACACACACATAACCCTGACATTCCCTGGGTAGTTGTCCGTGTCCTGTTCAGCCCCAGTTCTCCAATGCTAACCCCCGACATTCCAGCCCCTCCCCTCCCTGGCAGGTCTATGGCCCCCAGGTAGTGAGGAACCCCCAGACAATGGTAAATAAAGCTGATGGGGGACTGTACTGTAGTTCCAGCCTAGGAGGCAGATTGTAGGATGGGCAGGGCATGGGGTGTGGGTGGGCACAGATGTATGTGGGGGCATGTATTGGGCAGGCCTGGCATGTGGGGCCATTTTGGGGTAGGGCGTGGAAGGGGTGAACTTGGGGGGGGCATGGAGTAGTGTCCAGGGGTATGCAGGGTGGGTCAGGGCATGGAGCGTAGGATATGGTCCTGGTGTGGACATGTGCGGGCATATGAGTGTGTGCAGGGTAGGGTGTGTGCAAGATGTGAGCGGAGCAAGGACGTGGGTAGGAGTGTGGTGGAGCGTGGACATGTGCAAGTGTGCATGGGTGTGTGAGGGGCAGGTATGCCAGGGGTGAGGCCCTGCAGCTATGGGCTTGGCCTGGGGTGGAGGTTACCTGGCTTGCAGCCATGTGTGCTTAGCTGTTATTGCCAAGTTTAGGGAGTCCAGAGGCGTGGTCAACAGGCCCCCTAAGGTGACTGGTGGGTTAGGCTCTCAGAGAGCAAGGCAGGGCCTGGCAGAGTTGCATGCAGGGTTTGCTGATGGTGTGCAGGGGTGCAGGACAGAGAGCCGTGTAGGGTAAGGACCAGAGTTTGCCATCAGCCCATGTCAGCAGGCATCTTGGGCCAGAGGGCTGGATTTGGAGGGTCCTTCAGCAGGGACTGAGGCCAGAGCTGGTCAGTGCAGCCTCCTGACCGCAGAATGACCCTGGTGTCCCCAAGTGTGTGACACAGACCCTGCACATACATACATGTGGCACTAGGCTTTGGCCCTCGCTGGAAGAGCCAGAGGGTGGTGCCATCTCTGAGTCTTTGCCCTCCACCCAAGCTCACGGACTCCCCCACTGCACTGGGACAAGGAGGAGAGGAGCCTTGCTGCCTCCAACTCCTGCTGCCCAGACTGTACCCCCCTTGCCACTGAAGTCCTGCAGAACCAGCTCTGATTACCCCCTCTCCCGACACCTCTCATCATTTGGCCTCTGCCACTCGGGGCTGCCCCGCCGGGTGCGGGTGGCGTGTGTGTCCCAGCCTGAGAGGGAGGGCTGGATGTATGTCTGTGTAGGTGGGAGGGTGTGTGCATTAGTGCGTAAGTGTGCATATGTGTCTGAGTGTTTGCACACGTGCAAGTGTGGTTATGCTGTGTGAGTGCACCAGCAAATTTGCTTATAAATGTGTGCAGATGTGAGTGTGTGTGTCCTGGTGTGTGGACATCTGTGCATTTGATTATTAGTGTGTGCATGCACGACTGTGCATCTGGGTCTGTGGGTTCATGTGTGCAGCTGCAGGCACATGTGCGTCTCAGTGCATGGGTGGGTTTGCATTTGAGGAGGGCTTGTGTGTGTGTGGCTCTGAGAGGGGCAAGGCACACAGATGTGAGGAAGAAGGGTCACTTCCCCAGGAACCCCAGGAACCCCCTCTTCCTGCCCCCACCCAAGGGGAGAGGCCCCAGCTGCATAAAGACCGAGCTTCCCCAGAGCCACCCTCCCAGCCTCGGCTGCTCCATCCCACACCTGCCCACGCTGCCTCCTGGGCCCGGAGGGAGGGGATCAGAAGCAGGAGGCACTCAGGGGTCTCCTATCCAAAACCATCCCAAAGCAGGTACTGGCCTTAGTCACGACAGAGGGAGGGTGGGCCTTGGGGGGCTGCAGCCCCTCTCCCCTTCCTGGAGGCTCAGGATGATGACTATTAGCGCCATTCTCTCCTGGGCACAGGCCCACCGGGGGATCAGCACTGGTCTGGGATGTGGTGAGTGGCCCCATGGCGGTCTCCAGGTGTCACGGATGCCCTGATGTGCCTTGCTCGACCAGTCCCCATTCTGAACAGATGCCTGGCCTCACTTGGCTTCCCAGCGGGCCTGTCCTTGCTACATTTCTGCGGAGAACAGGCTGGTGGTGTTTGGACAAGATGGGGAAGCAGCCCAGAGGGCTGGCCAGTGGCCTGTAGGCCAGCAGGGTCTCTTGAGGAGTGTCGGAATGAGTCTGGGGGTCCTCTGTGGAGAGGGAGGAAGCAGTGGAGCTCAGTGGAGGGTGTGGCCAGGGATGTGGGGTGGATTGTGCTGCTGGAGGAGACTGGAATCAAAAGGGCTCCAGGGGCTGGGGGCCTGGAGGGCTCCGTGGGATGCTGCAAACAGGACCCCAGGAGACCCTCTTCAGTGGCCTGAACTCTGCCTGAGTGGGGCAGGAGGGCCATGGGTCTGAGCTGAGGCCCCGCAGCCCCCAGACCCTGATTGGGGCTGGCCTTGGTCTCCCTATGCACTCTCAGGGCCTGGGGTGGGGTCTCTGGATCTGGGGGAAGGCTGCAGCTTGCAAGGGGCTGGGCTGTCCCTGGCGTGGGGAGGGTGTGGGGGGCTGGCGCTGCCACAGGAAGCGGGGACCAGAGGAGGGGGCATGGGGTGAGCCAGGGCTGCCTCTCCACATATCCATCCAGAAGGCAGAGTCAGGACCGAGGGTGCTGCTCCTTTCACTGAAGGTGGTAAGCCCCCCAGACCTTACTAGGCAGGGTCCCTGGCTCCCCCTCTGCCGCCCCGCCGTGCTCCCGAGACTCCCTCTGGGGGGCGCTCCTCCTGGCCTGTTCTCCTCCTCGCCCAGCCCTGCCCCGAGTTGAACTCCCCTCGCTTCGGCCCCCGCAGGTCCCGTCCCCCGCCCCTATGACCAACATGAGCTGGAGCTTCCTGACGCGGCTGCTGGAGGAGATCCACAACCACTCCACGTTCGTGGGCAAGGTGTGGCTCACCGTGCTGGTGGTCTTCCGCATCGTGCTCACGGCCGTGGGTGGGGAGTCCATCTACTCAGACGAGCAGACCAAATTCACGTGCAACACGCGGCAGCCGGGCTGCGACAACGTGTGCTACGACGCCTTCGCGCCCCTGTCGCACGTGCGCTTCTGGGTCTTCCAGATCGTGGTCATCTCCACGCCGTCCGTCATGTACCTGGGCTACGCCGTGCACCGCCTGGCGCGCGCCTCGGAGGACGAGCGCCGCCGCGCGCCTCGCCGCCGCCCGGGCCCTGGACGCCGGCCTGCCCGCGCGCCTCTGCCACTGCCCCCACCGCCGCACCCTGGCTGGCCCGAGACCGCCGGCCTGGGCGAGGAGGAGCCCATGCTGGGCCTGGGCGAGGAGGACGAGGACGCGGGGGTGGCCGACGGCCTAGGCGAGGAGGCCCAGGCGGAGGACGCGGGCATGGCCAAGGGCGCGGGCGCTGACGGCAAGGCTGCTGGGGCCCCGGGTCCGGCCGGGCAGCACGACGGGCGGCGGCGCATCCAGCGCGAGGGCCTGATGCGCGTGTACGTGGCCCAGCTGGTGGCGCGGGCTGCCTTTGAGGTGGCCTTCCTGGTGGGCCAGTACCTGCTGTACGGCTTTGAGGTCCGGCCCTTCTTCGCGTGCAGTCGCCAGCCCTGCCCGCACGTGGTCGACTGCTTCGTGTCCCGGCCCACGGAGAAGACCATCTTCCTGCTGGTCATGTACGTGGTCAGCTGCCTCTGCCTGCTGCTCAACCTGTGCGAGATGGCGCACCTCGGCCTGGGCAGCGCGCAGGACGCGGTGCGCGGCCGCCGGCCGCTGGCTGGCGCTCCGGGCCCAGCGCCGCGTGCGCCGTCCGGCACGCTGCCCGCCTCACCCGCCGGCCTCGCCTGCCCCCCGGACTACAGCCTGGTGGTGCGCGCAGCTGAGCGCGCGCGCTCGCACGACCAGGACCTGGCCAGCCTGGCGCTGCAGGCGCTGCGAGAGGGGCATGCGATGGGTGACCGCGACAGCCCGCCGTGCCCCGGCCTCCCTGCGGCTGCTCGGGGGCCCCCACTGGCTGGCGCCCCCGCCTCCGGCTCAGGCAGTGCCACGTCGGGGGGCACGGGCCCAGGCGGGGGCCAGGCCAGGCCGGGCTCCAAGCCCAGGGCGGGCTCAGAGAAGGGCAGTGCCAGCAGCAGGGAAGGCAAGACCACCGTGTGGATCTGACGCCCCCCCGCTGACGTGGCCTGTCCTCCCTCCAGGCCGAGGCTGGGGTGGGGGGCTGTGGGGGAAGGCCCAGGGCTGGGCGCTCAGGGCTCTCTTCTTCCTCCTCCTCCCTCTCCCTGTCTCCCCTCCCCCTCCTCCCCCTCTCTCCCCTTCCTCCTCCTCAGCTGCCCACACTCTCAGGAGGGGAGGGGGGAGCCGGGAAGGCATTGCCCGCTGGACACCGGCCCCTCCCTGCATGAGTCCTGGCTCTGTCCAGGGTAGGATCTGCAAGAGCCCCTAGCTCGGATCCCTGAAAGTGGAAGATGTAGATAGAAACTCCCACCTCCAGGGCCTGGCCTAGCTCACCGGGTGTGGGGGCGGTGCTGGGCCCTCTCCCCGGAGACCCTCTGGGCTCTCCGGCTGGCTTCGCTGGGTCAGGACAATAGATCTCCTCCCCTGCTCCCCTGTAGCAGCTCACAGAGGTCACCCAGGGTGCCTGGCTTGAGGAACTGGGGGCACTGTGCTGGGTCCCTACTCCCTGAGGCAGCAAATGGGGCTCACTCCCCACACCCCCACCGCAACTGCATTTCGTGTTTTGTGCACAGCTGGAAGCAATCCTAGGTCTTTCTTGTACAGAAGGGAAACTGGGGTTGGATGGGCCTGGCCCCTACTGGGCCTCATGCTCTCCATTCCCTACCTAGACAGCTGGACAGAGGCCCTGGGGTGAACAGACCACACCCTCTGGAGCCTGGGACATCATGGAAGTCCCGCAAAGATGTTGGTTCACCTTCTGCCGGGTCATGCTCCGAGCTTTGGCACTGGCCATTCTGGGAGAAGGGGTTCTGGGGCTCCTACCTACCCCTTCTCTGGCCTCCAGCCCCCTCCCTAATTCATACACAGTGTCCAAAACCAAGGAAGCCAAATAAAACTAACTTTTGTTTACAACTGCGTATGTGGGTGCATGTGGGGCATGCACATACGTGTAGAGTGTGCACACATGTGTGAGTGTGAGTGCATGCATGTGTGTGTCCACCGTTGCCCTCCAGGGACATGTTTCTCAGCTCTAGGCTGGCTGGGAGAAGCAAGGCTCAGGCCACATGGGTGCCTCTTTGTGCCACGCAGCAGGGGAAAGGGTTGGGGGCACCACTGGACACGCAGATGGTGAGAACAAAGAAAGCAGGCAGGCCCACATGCTCTGAACCCAAGGTCGGCCTGTAGTCAGAGGACAGCGGACAGCATTGTCTGCACACTGGCCACAGCCTGCAGCACGAGTGGCAGAGGGGACACTCAGGTGGTGGTGGGGGAGTCAGCTGCTGCCAGCAAAGAGCCCCTCTGACTTGACTTCAGTGACCCCAGCCCCCCTCAGGCCAAGAGCAGGCTGTGACAAGCCCTCCTGGGCTGCAAACCCTCTTTAGTGTCCCCAGGCCACACCTAGACCTGGGTCAGCCTGCTTCTGATGCTTGGGACATGCTGAGTCCCCCAGGGGAGCCCCACCTCAGGAAGTCCTAGAGAGCCCAGCCAGTTCAGAATCAGAGCAAAGACACATGTCCCCTCTGTGGGAGAGGAGGTCTCATGGGGGCCGAATGCCCCTGATCTGGTGTGCTGCTGGCATGGTCAAGCCTGGGGAAAGCTGGTCTCTGCAGTGGGGCTGCTGTGTGGCCTGGGCCTCCTCCCAGCACGGGGTCTCCAGAGGACCTGGCAAAGGCCAATGACTCTTGTCACCAGCCCAGGACTGACACCATTTCCACTGCACCTACAGGCTTGAGAGATCCAGGAGCAAACAGGACCCTTCTGGTTGGGTCAACCTGTTAACAAGCACACATGGGATGGGAAATTGGATTGTGGCCATTGGAGAATGCCATCAGCCGCATGGTTCCTGCAAGCCTTGGTCATCAGCCTTGCCCAGGATGGGGACTGCTCTTGGGGACTTGGTGGTTGCTTGAGGGCCTTTCCTAAACCCTCTGTGACATCTCTCTGTAAATCACCTCTAGGGTGTGTCCTGTCCTGTGACTGTATCTCTATCGCCCTCCCCCAACCCCATTCTTAATTGTTCTAGATGCACTTTGAGGCAGTTTGCGTAACAGGAAGAGGACCTGCCAAGGGGCTGCTGGGGAAACAGGTTTGCTGTGTGTGCCTGAATACAGAAGTCAGATATGGGGGGAGGCTGAGTGTCAATGCCCAGTGATTTGTACCAACACTGGCCTAACTGCCACAGTGAGGGTGTGTTTGTAGATGAGATTAACACTGACGGTCAGCACCCTTTGGTAAAGCAGACTACTGTTCCCAATGTGGGTGAGCCTCATCCAATCAGGTGATGGTCTGGTGAGCAAGGCCAAGGTTCCTGGTCAGTCTGAGAGTTATATTTGTGTCAGCCTTACCGGCTGGTGGCTAGAATGAGCATGGTTTTGGGAATGTCTTTGAGGTGATGTGGCATGAAATTCACACTAACTTGCAGACTGAGTAGAGTAGATGCTCTCCCCAGTGTGGGTGGGCCTGACCCAATCAGGTGAAGGCAGAGTAGACCCAAAATGGGGAGTCAGAGGGAACTCACTTTGCTGGAGTGTTTGAGCTGGGACATCAGTCTCCCATCTTCAGATACAGAATCAGGATGGAACTACACCCTATCTCTCCTGGGATCCTGCCTGCCCTGAAGATTTCAGACTCCTTAGCCCCATAATCACACGAGCCAATTTCTTAAGCTAAGCCTCTCTCTATATATACATATCCTACTGGTTCTGTTTCTCTGGACAGTCCCAGCTACTACACATCCCATCCCATCCTATCCCATCCTAGGGACCCATCAGTTTTGCGACCTCAGCACAATGATGACCTTGGTTCTGTTTCCACACACTCACTCCCCATGGATGTCACAGGCTGCCCTGGGCCTGCAGGGTCCCTCATGAGGCGGACACAGCCCCGATCTGACACTTGAACCACTGCCCTACGGGACGAGGCACCGAGGCTCTCCAGGATGTGAATTCCCAGAGGTGAAAACCGACCTCAGCAGCCTGCCTGGCACTTGAAAAAACACCTCCGTGTGAGTGCCTTGGTTTCCTCACGCACCTGGGATGGCCATGAGGATGGAAGACTGGAACTGGGGTGCAGAGCAGCCCCTTATGGACCCTCCATCTTCTGGAGCATGCTGCAGGCCGGAGGAAGAGCCCAGGCCTTCTGGCCCTCCTCATGGCCAGATGGGAGAGTGGGTCCCCAGGCCAGGCTGGTGGGGAAGGGCGTGGCCAGGGCAGGATCGGACGGGATGGCCTTCTTGTCTGACTGTTATCTATTTCCATGGCCAGAGCCAACTCACCAGCTGCTTGGGGAGACTGTGGAGGGAGGTGAGGAGGGGCTGCTTGGACGCTCCCAGAATGGGGGCTGCTTCCTCCCCGCCTTTGGGAAGGGAGGAGACCATGAGGAGAGAATAACAGGAAACCACCCCTGGTCCAGCAGTGGCTGGGAAGTAGGGTCCAAAGCCCCCATGCCTGCCCGTTTCCCGGCTCCTGACCCCTCCCGGGCTCATGGCCTCAGAGGGGGGCGATGGCCCACGGATCCAGCTGCTGGACCCAGGCTGATGAGTGGGGTTCCCTGGGAGCCTCCATGGCCCAACGGGCCCCAGCCTCTGCCCTTCCACCTCCAACGAGGCCGGGGGGGCAACCCATGTGCGGGGAGCCCTGCTGGTGGGGTGGCCTGAGGACCAGAGAGGACTTTCTGGAGTGGGAGACCTGGATTAGCTGGCAGGCGGAGGCAGCCACTGGCCATGTGTAGCTCCAGGCCCTTCAGTGGCTTGGGGGAGACCCGAAGGTTTCATCAGACTTCATCTGAGCAACGTGCACGTCCCCAGTCCTGCTGGAGGCAGCTGCTGTGCTGAACAGTGCCAAGCAGGATCGGCTTACTGCCCAGTGGGAAGGTCAGGGATGGTTCCGGGTGGTGCCTGGGCGGCTACTGGCCAGCCCTGTAGCAGGGCTGGTGGGAAGCACATTCCTCCGCTGGCTGCGGGCCAGGCTGAGGTGAGGCTGGAGGAACGTGACCCCCAGTCTGTGTCGTCCTGGCTGCTTCCTCCCTGGTCCTCCTGGGCTGGTAGGGGGCTGCCGGGTCACCTGTGGAATGCCAGGCCGGCAGAGGAAGACCTTCTCCACCAAGGGCAAGCAGCCAGGGGAGTCGCATACCAGGACTGGCAGATCACAGCCAGGATGCCAGCCAGTAGGGACACCAAGAGCCTGGGAGGCCCTGAGGGGCCTCTGTGCCCCTAGCATGCCCACCAGCCCAGAAGGACCAGGCACCTCTCAGGTTTGGGGCAGCATGGCCTTGAGGAGGGTTGGGGAGTGCCGGGGTAGCTGGATATGCCGAGGGATGGGCGGGTGCAGGGCCCCGGGTAAGGCTGTCCTGAGGTGTGGGGACTGTGTGCCAACAAGCCCTTCCTGTGGATATGGCCTGGGCGGCGGCTGGTGTGAGGCACCTGTGTTGTCTGGGCCCTGGGGATGAGTGTCCAGACATAGGAAACCAGACCAATCAGCGGGTTCTCCAGCGCCTCAGAAGCAGGCTGGGGCGGGGGTCAGCCTGGCATCTGTGGCCAGTGTTTAGACCACAGGTGGAAGGCCACAGCCCCTTCATGGGGGTGGGGGTCTCAGGGTGCACGTGGCTGCACCAGCCAGAGTTTTCCCCAAGGGGTGCCCTCAGCATTCAGTCCTGAGGACACCTCCCGGCTAACCCCAGGGGACACGCTGCAGGGGGGCCTGGTGACACATGGCAGCTCCACCTGCTGGATGCAGGTGTGGGGAGGGGAGGCCATGTGATAACATGGAACGGCGGGGCCCTGGGGAGCTGGGGGGGGAGGTGTTTGGCAGGCTGTGGGTCTGGAGCGCACACATGGGTTTGCAGTGACCCATGGGTGGTATGGCAGGTCAGGTGAGGTCAGATGGCACCACACAGAAGGGCCAGGCCGTACATGCCCACAGCGCTGTTACAGGGGCTCACTCAGGTGGACCAGGAGTGGAGGGGCAGGGGGCAGCGAGCACAGGCTGCCTGAAGGGTAGGGAGGGCCTGTGGGAATTTGTGGCTACCCTGGCTGTGGTTCTGGGGAGTGCAGGTGGGACTCAGAGACAGGGCTGTGTCTCAGAGCACACCACAAAGGGGAGCATGGTCCAGAGACAGCGGCTGATGGGGGAAATGGAGTTCCAAAGCTCTGCCTGGGTACAGATATGCGCTGCCAGCATCCTCGTGCAGAATCTCTAACCTCCCCGTGGGACTGTCCAGAGATGGGCCCCGGGGAGGGAGTCAGGGTTAAATGAGGTCAGAGAGGTGGTGGAGGTCGGGGAGGTGGAACACAGGAGAAGGGACACCAAAGACAAGAATGCACTGCCTGCGTGCCACGGAGAGGGACCTCACCAGAAACCTACCCTGTTCTGGGACGCTGGAGACCCGGAAGTCTGCGTCTGGAGATGGGAGTTGTTAGGCCCCAGTCTGCGGCACCTGTTACACAGGTAACTGATAACTGACACACCGAGGGAATGGTGTGGTGAGTCCTTGAAAAGTTAGACACGGAATCACCATACAACCTGGCAATGCCACTTGGGCTCTATACACCAGTGACAGTGGGATTACTAACAAGAAGCATGGCCCAGGTTCCCGGCACAGAGGCCCTAAAATCCTTGGAGTTCTCAGTGCTGAGAACCATGAAGGCAGCTTCTGTTGCATAATGAGGTGATTTTGGAAAGCCCCTCAGGGTGGGGGCTGGTGGCCAGGGGACCAATCCTTGACCCCAAGGTGTGAAGTGTCAGTCCCACCCCCTAACCTAGGGAGGGGGGAGAGAGCCAGAGGTGGGATCCATCACCCCCCACCAACGGCCTAGAACTGAATCCATGGGGCCCATGGACAAAGCCCCCATAAACCCCACAAGGCCAGGCTTGGAGAACTTCTGGAGACCAGGTCAGATGTAGGGAGAGGGACACCGGTAAGGACCAAAGGACGGGGAAGCCCCAGGCCCCTGCCCCAGGGCCTTGCCCCCAGTGTGTCCTCCGTTGGCTACTTCTGAGTCGAGTCTTACCACAATAAAGGGGTTAACGCAGGAAGGAGAATGTTTCCCTGAATCCCGTGAGCCGCTCCGCACGTGCATGGAACCCGCCGAGGGACCGTGGGGACCTCGGTTCTGTCGCGAGGGTCAGTGCGTGGGGGTCCAAGACTTGTGATTGGGGTCTGCGGTGCGGTGGTGTGTGGGCCTGAAGTGTGACCGCGTGCGGGATGAAGCGGTCTCCCTCTGCGTGGGCGTGACGGAGACTCCCCGTCGGGTGGGGGGTGATGGGGACTCCACTGGGGGGGATGGACTCCACGGGGGGCGGGATGCTGACTCCGTGGGGGTCGTGATGCTGACTCCGCGGGGTCATGACGCAGACCCACATGGGTCCGACCCTGACTGCGTGTGGACCGGGTCAGAGCTGAGGGCCCCCCAGCTGGTGTGTGGCGCCCTCCCCCCAAGCACACATTGACCCTAAAAGTCAGAGGGGAAGGACAGAGCAAGACCAGAGGACCCCAGCAGCGTGGTTCCTGCACACCACACCCCAGGGGCTGCGACCAGGGTCTCCAAGAGATGCGCACACACGTGGGAGCAACATTCACCACAGCCAAGGAGTGGAGCGACAAAATGTCCACCATGAGGAAACGGCTGCAAGAACGGCGCTATGTCCACACAACAGAACCCTACCCACCCTTTAGGAGGAGCACCTGACACGCTCACGGCGCCAGCCAGTCACAGAAGCACGCACACGGCATGATTCCGTCCGCGAGTCCGGTTCCCCGACGGGGGAGGGAGTGGGGGTTTCCAGGGCTGGCCGCGGGCAGGAAGGTCACCGGTTTTGGCTGCCCACGACGTGAATGCGCTCCACGGGGCTGACGGTGTCTGTATGAAAGGATGGGGATGGCTCCCCATCGTAACGCCAGCGGGGACTCTGCTCCCACAGCAGGGGTAGTGCGGGAATCAGCGCAGGTGCCCGGACCCGGAGCAGCCAGGGGGTGGGGCGGAACGCTGACGGACAGCTCCAGGCCCTGCCCCACCCGCTCCGTCCCTGGGGCCAGACGCAAGCCCCGTCCCCCGCAACAAGTCCCGCCTCACGCGCTCCGTTCCCGCCCCTACCTGGCAGAAACCCTGCCGGCAGACACGAGTACCACGGCACACGCTCCGCCCTGCCCCCAGACCCAAGTACCGCCCCCACGCCCCATCTAGGCCCCGCAACCAGACACAAGCTCCGCCCCGTCCGTGCTCCTCTCCGGCACAGACCCACACATGCACGCCCCACCCCAGACACAGGTCCCGCCCCACGCGCCCCGCCCCAGACACATATACCGCCTCGCATGCCCCACCACGCCCCACACAGGTCCCTCCCCACACAGAAGTCCCGCCCCGCACGTCCCGCCCCAGGCACAGGTCCCGCCCCGCACGCTCCGCCCCGCCCTCAGACGCAAGTCTCGCTCCATACGCTTAGTCTCCGCTTCTCCCCGGCACAAGCCTCGCCCCGCTCAGCCCCTTTCCCCGTGTCCACCCGCCCGCCGCCAGGGGCCGCTGTGGCGCCCACCCAGCCGGCCGCCCCGGCCGCCCCGTCACGCCGCCTCACTCCTTCCCAAGATGGCGGCTGCGGCCCTGCTTCGGGGCGCGGTTCCGGGACGCAGCGGCCCGGCCTGGCAATGGCGGCTGCGCGCGACCCCGAGGCGTCGCCTGGTCCACGGCTTGGGCCGTCACGGCGACGACCCCACGGACGGCGCGGCTTGGGCCTGCTTCCCGCTAGGCGAGCGCTCCTTGCTGCGCGTGCGCGGGCCCGACTCCGCGCCTTTCCTCCTGGGGCTGCTGACCAATGAACTGCCGCTTCCGGGTCCTGCGGACGGCGCGACCCCGCCTCCAGCGCGGGCGGGCTACGCCCACTTCCTCAACGTCCAGGGCCGCACGCTCTACGACGTCCTCGTCTACCGGTGAGCGCAGCAGCGGCGCCGGCGGGGGTCGTCCCACAGAGGGACCGGCTGCTCCGGGAGGGTGCAGGTCTAGGAGTGTCCCTAAGCCGGGCATCTAGGCGGGGGCTCCCGGAGGCCGGGGAAAGCCGCCCGGAGCGGGGCACCGGGGGCGTGGAGGGCATCCAGGGGCAGACACCTGCGGTGGGAGGGATGCCGGAGGGGAGGCTACCTGAGGGGCGTTGGGGGAGTACACCTGCGGGTGGGAGGGTAGTACGGGGGGGCGAGTACCCCTGAGGGTGGGAAGGGTCCCCGGGGGAGCACACCTGCGGGTGGGAGGGTAGTCCGGGGGGGCGAGTACCCCTGAGGGTGGGAAGGGTCCCCGGGGGAGCACACCTGCGGGTGGGAGGGGTCCCTTGGGGGGAGGCCACCTGAGAGTGGGGCGGCGTCCGGGGGGAGGACTCCTGAGGGTGAGAGAGGCACTTGAGGGTGGGAGAGGCTCCCGCGGGGTGGGGAGCGCACCTGAAGGCGGGAGGGCACTTGAGGGTGGGAGGGGGCACCCGGGGGAAGCACACCTGGGGCGGGAGGCCCTCCTCCCGCGGGGGAGGCCTAACTGAGGGCTGGAGGGGCATCGGTGGGAGGCTGTCAGAACTGGCACCCAGGGGCGGGCCGGCTGCTCGCACTTGGGTCTCCAGGAGCGCACCTTCAGAGTGACTACTTGGGCTTAGCCCTGCTTGGGAAAGCAGTGGTGGGAGGTTTGCAGTGCTGCCGGGGGATGGCCCCAGAGTTGGTGGCCTTTTTCCAAGGGAGGAGGTGAGGAGCCAGGTGCATTTGTCCCAGCTAGCCCTCTTGTTCAGTCCCCTGCTACCTACCTGCGTCTCTCTCAGGGGTGTGTCCCGGGGAGAGGGCCACTTCCCTGGGAGCCCAGCGCCCCTCTGCTTGGTGCTCTCTGGAATTTTTGATGTCAGTGGCCTTGTTCCTTCCGCAAGGCTCCTTGTTCTGGCTTCCTGGAGACAGCACCTTGTCTCAGGGGTGGCTCTGGTGTTTTCCATTTGAAGTGGACTTTACTTTTTGGAGCAGTTTTTGGCTCCCCTAGGTTGGAGGGGAGGGGGGGCCTTCTGTAGGCATGTAGCCATCCTTGGGTCCGCGTTGCCCCCCCAGCTGATGGACCCGCATTGACGCTCCATCAGCTGGAGACCTCCTTTCCGCGGGGGTTCACTCTCCATGGTGTGCCGTGCTGTGGGCTTGGACAAGTGTGAAAGGACGTGTGCCCATGACCCCAGTACCCTTCCCCCAGTTCCACACGCATTGTGTTGCCTCCTGTGATCTGGGGTGACGATTGGGTGGGACATGGGTCACTGCAGAGTGCATGCAGGTTCGTCCAGGCTCCGTGTGCTTGCGTGTGCATCTGCGTGTGTGCAGATGTCTGTGACTTGGTAATACGTGTGGGCCCGTGTTATCTTCTGTCGCCACGGGGTCCCCTCCTCCCCCTGTGCAGCACACCTGCCCTTCTCAGCCCCAGGAACTTGGCCAGCCGCTCCTCCCCACCTCTCTGAGGTGTGGTCATCTCAGCAGAGTCAAACAAAGGAAGTGGTGTGGAATTGGGCTCGCACACCTTGATTCCCTTTGGCTCAGTCCACCCGTATCACTGTGGACCCGTGGCTCCTGCTTATGGGGATGAGGTTAGACAAGGTGTACATTGTAGGCTGAGTCCCCAGAGGTGGGGCAGCAAGCCAGCCCCTGCAGCTCCTTCCTCTGAGGGTGACTGGTTTCTCCAGGGCAGCACTTAACACTGTCCTGTCTGGGGTCTGGGGGGGACCTGTCCAGCTGGTGAGGTCTGGGGGAGGGATCTAGGACATCAGCTGGTGGGGTCTGGGAGAGGGGTCTGGGACATCAGCTGGTGGGGTCTGGGGGATCTGGGACATCAGCTGGTGGGGTCTAGGGGAGGGGTCTGGAACATTAGCTGGTGGGGTCTCGGGGAGGGGCCAGGACATCAGCTGGTGGGGTCTGGGAGAGGGGTCTGGGACATCAGCTGGTGGGGTCTGGGGGGTCTGAGACATCAGCTGGTGGGGTCTCGGGGAGCAGCCAGGACATCAGCTAGTGGGGTCTGTACTAGTCGATGGCCTCTCTCACACACACTCCTGGATGGTCTTACCCACTCCCTGTCTTAGTTTCCACGGGGCTGTATGTCCTTGTTTCATCATTCTCTACAACCAGGATCCCAACTAGGTACTTGGGTCGAGTCATCTGCCCTAAGGTCCCCTGCGGTAGGCTCTCCTCTGGGCTCATCTGCCCATAAGCACCCCAACTATCCCACCTGGTTCCCACACTGGTCATGGGGTTCCAGGGTCCCTTTGGGGGGCATGGCTGCCCAGAGTGGGGGTTAGGGTATTCCTGGGCCCTCCAGAGTTCACCTGGGGGAAGTGGGGGTGGAGGGGGCGGCAGGGGGTGAGCACGGGGAGAGAGTGGCCTTACCACACACTCCCTTGTCCCTGATATGTGTGCTGTCCTCCCAGCTCCCTAAAGCTTCTGACCCTCTTGAAGTCTGAGTGCCAGCACCTGAGACCTGTGGCCTCTGTGGAGCTAGAGAAGGCAGGTCCTGGCTGTCAGGCTGCTGGTGGCTTTCCATCTCACTGTGAGGGCGCACAGTACCATGCCCCCCATTCCCGGGACTTGCTCACCACCCCACCCCTGGCCGACCCATGCCGTCTCACCCCTTACGTCGTCTGCCCCTTGGGCACGCACGAGCTCTGCCAGTACCCTGGGTTGGGAAGGACAGCGCAGCCGTCCCGGGCGGTCAGCGGAGGTCTGTGGCCATGTACCCGGCCCGCCTTCAGGAGCCCCTGTCTCTGCCAGCAGACCAGAATGTGATTGTAGCGAGGTGCCCACGTTCCTCCTGGAGTGCGACCGCGCGGTGCTGGGTGCCCTGCAGACGCATCTGGGGCTGTACAAGATCCGGCGGAAGGTCATTGTGGAGCCATGCCCGGAGCTATGCGTGTGGTCGGTGCTGCCCTGCACCCCAGTGGAGTCCTACGGGGCTGTGCTACTGCGGGAGCCAGCCAAGAGGACCACCATCCTTGCTCGCGACCCCCGGACCTGCTGCATGGGCTGGCGTCTTCTCACCCAGGATAAGGGCCTGGCCCTGGTGTCCGGCGGCCAGCTGGGAGACCTCCGGGACTATCACCGGCACCGGTACCAGCACGGTATGAGCGTGGGACTGGGACGCGGTGGGCGCAGGGAGCGGCGGGGCTCATGGTGTGGTGGGCTCCTGCCCTGGGAGGTCCGTGGTGAGGGCTCCTCTCCTCCAGCGCTAGCTGGTCACTCCTCCCAAGCCCCCGACCCGTGCCAGACGATAGGGTACAGAGAGTGGGCCCTGTGGGCAGCGGGGCTCAGGAGGGCCACCCCCAGCCCCCAGTTCTCAGGGAGCTGCTTCCCTCCCACTCCACAGGCGTTCCCGAAGGCATCCATGACCTGCCTCCAGGAGTGGCCCTGCCCCTGGAGTCCAACCTGGCTTTCATGAACGGTGTCAGCTTTAGCAAGGGCTGCTACATTGGCCAGGAGCTGACAGCGCGCACCCACCACATGGGTGTCATCCGCAAGCGGCTCTTCCCGGTGCGGCTGTTGGGCCCTCTCCCAGCAGGTGGCATCACCCCTGGGTCCTTGGTGCTCACTGAGTCGGGGCAGGCAGCCGGCAAGTACAGGGCCGGCCAGGGAGATGTGGGCCTGGCCCTGCTGCGGTCGGAGAAAATCAAGGGCCCTCTCCACATCAGGACCTCTGAGAGTGGCCGGGTGGCCTTAACTGCATCCGTGCCAGACTGGTGGCCCACAGCCAAGTAGCACTGGAAGTCCCCTGGCTTCTGTGGGTTCCGGAGCTGCCAGGGGTCATGGAGGGCCCCACCTTTGGTTGGCCCCCACTGCCCATGGTGGTCCCGTTAATGCACCCCCCTCTGGAGGCCCCAGAGTAGTGGGCCCCCATGGCTGTGGGCATCGGGGTAGTGCTCCTTGCCCTCTGTGCTTCCCAGAGGGTCTGATGCCCAGCTTGGGCTGTCTTCTCTGGTGGCTCTGTGGCTGGGGGTGGGGGGGAGGCACTGAGAGGGGAGGGCAGGAGCTATCCCATGGCCTGAGGCTGAGGAGAGCAGGCCTGTACCTGCTTCCAGGCTGAGCTGAGTTGCAGCTTCTGCCAGACGAGGGTGGACAAGACCCCGGCTCTGTGGGTTTGGGGGGCATTCGCCATCAGCCTGGGACAAGGATGGTCCAGAGCCTTGCCCCTGGGCTGCCTGCACCCCTCCATCAGGTGTTGGTTGAAAGGACAGGTGGGCTGTGGGATGTGCCGTGCTGTGTGCAGGCTGTGGGGTGCTCCACCTGTGCACCATGGTCTCAGCAGCATACCCCTCTTACCCTGAGCTGCTCAGGGTGCGGAAAGAAGCTTCTGTCTGCATAATTTATGTGCTGCTGTTTTGGGATGTGGCTGTGTCTGCACAAGATGAGCTAACTTTCTTCCCTTTTTAAACCACTGACTTCCATGGTCCCGTGAAATGTGAATCTCACGGTCACGGGGTGTCCCTCTTATCACCCTGGTGTGGCTATTAAAGTGTGACCCAGAAGCAGCCCATGTGCAACTCTGGCTTCATTTTGGGCGGAAGGTCATGGGACATGGTTCTGGGTGGAGCGTGGCAGATGGAAGGCAACAGCAGAGTTCTAGGAAGAGACTCAGAGGCTGGGATGGCTGGGAGGCACTGGGTCTGGGGCAGATGGCAAGGGGCAGTTTGGGGGAGGCCTGGCTGCCCTGGGCCCCTCGACTCTGCTGCCCCTTTGTATCAGCTTTGTGGTTTGCAAATATTTTTTTCATTCTGGGCTGTCTTTTCACCTTATCAGTGGTTTCGCTTCTTAGTCAGAAGTTTGTCATTCCATGGAGACCCCCTCCTGACAGGATTTGTCCTTTGTGCTTGGGTGTCATGTCCAGTTGTGGCCGGAACCACTGCCTGGGGAAATGTTCCCTGTGTTTTCTTCTGGGGACCTTACACTTGCTCCTTTGATCTCTTTTGGGTTACTCTTTGTGGACAGTGTGAGAAAACTTCCAGTCCACTCTGCACGTGTGGATATCCAGCATGGTTTCTTGAGGACACTGTCCCCAACCCACTGAGCATTCTCAAGAGAGATGGAGGCTTTCTGCCTGTCATGAGGATGCTGGGAAGGTGCTCACACTAGCTGAGTCTTTCCACGATGACAGTTGTATTTGATCATAAAGGAGAGTTAATAACAGTTACAAAGCAGGCTCACTGACCGTTCAATGGGTGACTTGGCACGCAGAGCGGGACAGAAGACAGACCACACGATGAACAAGATAACAGAGGGGACAGGATGGTTGCAAAGCAAACGTGAAGTCAGTCTGGGCACAGTGAAGACAAAGCCTCTTGTCCGGGTCAGCTCTTGGCACTTCCTGCTGCGGCTGTTCAAGCAGGGAAGGATGTGGGTTCTACTGGGGGATTGAAGGTGCAGAGCCCTTGGGGGCAGCTGCTTTCTATGTGGTCAGACATAGAGGGGTCATGAGTCTGAAGAGTCCAACGGTTCTCTGCCAAAACCCTCCCCTTTAAAAGGAGTTACTTAGTCCTGGGCCCCCGCAGCCCTCCTCTGGCTCTATTCTTTATCATTTGGGTTGGGGGCACAGATGACTCTGGTCCCAGAGAGATCTGGAAGCTGCAGTCCCCTCAACTGCTGTGTCATTACTGGATCCAGACTTCTGCTTGACATGAGAACCTCATGGAGCTCTCCACACTTCTTTGCTCTGAGCTGGTGGGTGGAATCCTGTCTCTGAGGAGAGATCTGGTACTTTCTGCTCCTCTGCTCTGGACTGCTGGGTGGGATCCTGTCTCTGGGGAGAGATTTTGTCCTTTCTGCTCTGCGCTCTGAGATGTTGGGTGGGATCCTGTCTCTGAGGAGAGATCTGGTCCTTTCTGCTTCTCTGCTCTGAGCTGGTTGGTGGGATCATGTCTCTGGGGTGAGATCAGGATTGAGTGTTTTAGCCAGCCCATGTGTGTATGTGGGTGCATTGGAAAGCACACATATGTGGAGGTGCCTGGGTGGCTCTATCAGTTAAGAGTCTGACTTTGGTTTAGGGCATGATCTTGGGGTCCTGGGATCGAGTCCCACATTGGGCTCCTCCTTAGAGGGGCCCTGCTTCCCCCTCCTCCTTGCCACTCTCCCTGCTTGTGTGCACTTACTTACCATTAAGTAAAATCATAAAATAAAATAAAAAAAACACCCATGTACGTGGGTAACTCTGGGGATATTTCTTCCACACGTACCACTGGCTGCTGGCTGGTGAACCGCGAGTCTTCAGGGCTGTTGCTCATGTGTTTTTCCCGGAAACCTGTGTTCTCCAAAACCAACAACGCACATGATACCTGGAAGGGAGTGGCATTTGGTCCAGGGTGCAAACCTCTGTAACCCCCAGCATCCCACAACACAGCTGTTCTCAGCACGAAGCAACAGAAGTGAGGCATGTGTAACATGCAGATGGGCTCTGATTGCTGGGTCTCTCAAAGGGCCTTCGGGGCCCATGGAGTACGGCGGCCCCAAGGTGAGAGCCACGGTGCTGAAACACCTGCTCTGACCAGCTTCTTATGCCTGAGCTCTAATTGGGATTTCTCGGGAAGAAACAGCTCTGGAGGCAGGTGGGAGAGTAGGTGGTGAAGGGGATGCCTGACCACAGGCCTGGCTGCACAGCTGCTGTGAGGCCACTCCTGCCCTTGCCCAGCTTGCCCTGCCTCATGGCCTTCACTGTCGTCCTCACCTTGACTCTCTCTGTGGCTTCCACCATGTTTCTCCCCTCGGCCCACCCCCTGGTTCTCCCCTTCATCCTCACCATTACTCTCACCATGGCCCTCACTGTGGCCCTCCCCCTGATGCTGCCCAGCTCCAGCCTCCTGCAGTGTGCAGGGGGCAGTGGGGGGAGCTTTTCTGTTGTCACTGGTTTCCTTTGCCCTATGAGCCAAGCTCCCTGCTCCTCAGAGTTGGAACATGAAACACCAGTTTGGGTGCCCCTGTCTCCTCCTGGCTTTGGCCTTCCTGGCATAGCAACTCGGCTGAGTTCCTCAGATTTCTGCCTGCATACCTGCCCATTCAGGTCCTTTACTTGTTACACCCAATGACCCATGCTGGGAGCTGCCTTGCCAGGGAGGTCCCCTCATGGGGTCCTGCATCAAGGCCAAGCACACTGGCTTGTCTTTCCTCCCCAAGTTGTATCACTGTTTTTTTTTTTTTTTTTTTGCTGCAGTTGGGATGAGTGCCTATTAAATTCAATTTAACAGTACAGAAACACAGTGTAAAGCCCATGTCCTTTCCTGCCTCCTGGAAGTCCCCTGGTTCGGCCAATGTGCCTTTATGGGTGTAGATACTACGTTCCTACATCTGTACCCACACATCTCGTGTTGTGCTGCTCTTTTCCAGTCTGACAGGAGACTGCCTTCTGTATTCTGTGACTCACATTTCCATCCTGGACACAGGTGTTGTGATGGCTGCTTTTATATGTCAGTTTACCTGGACCATGGGGAGTCCAGACATTTGGTGCAACACTGGGGGTGTCTCCGAGGGCATTTCTGGATCAGGTTAACGATGGACTGGGGGGCTGCATGAAGCAAATGGCCCTCCTGATGTGGCTGGGCCTCACTGAATCAGGTGAATGCCTGCATAGACAGGTGGAGGAAGAGGGATCTTGTACTGTCCGACTGCCTGACCTGGGACATCAGTTTTCTCCTGTCCTTGGACTTGCCGAACTAGGTGTATGTGTATGGGCATCATGGTGGTTCCTTCTCTGTAGAGAACCCTAGTACTGCTGTCTTCCCATGGGAAGGGCTGAGGACAGGACCTGCCCATTGTTCCTGCGACCGTGTCCTGATGTATTTGATTCTTCCCTGGCTGCTGAGCATGTTGACCATTTTTTACTACCGCGTGGTACCTCGAATGTCCTTGTGTTGACGAGTACACGTGTAAGACTTCCTGAACAGCATGAGTGGGGTGGGCATCATTTCCACAGTGCTCTTTTGGTATCTTTTCTTGGGTAGCCACTACAAATTTCAGTGTGGTAAGGTTAGTTTCTTTCTCTTTCAGGATTGCTGTTCTGGGTTTTACGTAAGATGTCTGTGTCCATATGGTCTTGATTTTTCTTCTGAAAGTTTTTGTTTTGATTTTTTAAAGATTACTGTATTTGTTTTAGACAGAGAGAGAATGCAGTGGGAGAGGCAGAGGGAGTGGGAATCTGAAGCCAGCTCCCTGCTGAGTCTGTAGCCCAAGGCGGGGATCTATCTCACAACCCTGAGATCATGACCTGAGCCTAAATCGAGAGTGGGATGCTCAACCACCCAGATGCTCCTGTTTTCATTTTTTTTTTTTTTAGATTTTATTTATTTATTTGACAGAGACAGAGAGATTACAAGCAGGCAGAGAGGCAGGAAGAGAGGGGGGAGGCAGGCTTTCTGCTGAGCAGGGAACCCGATGTGGGGCTCGATCCTAGGACCCTGAGATCATGACCTGAGCAGAAGGCAGAGGCTTAACCCACTAAGCCACCCAGGTGCCCCTGTTTTCATTTTTTAAGTTCGGTTTTTAAATTCATCTCAGCTTGATTATTTCACTGAAGTAAGGTTCACATAACAATACCCATTGTAGTTTTCTACTTTTAACTTTATATTGAGATATAACGGACGTGCAGTATTACATTCATATCATGTGCACATGTCGGGAATGGAGAATCAGCCACTATAAAGTGTACGGTTTCATGGCATTTAGTACATTTCCATTGTTGGGCCGGCAGCCCCCGGCAGCCCCCCCGCCAGCAGGAAGCCCATGCCCACTGGTGCCCACCTCTGCCCCCCCACTGCCTGTGGCGCCCCCCCCCCCCCCGCCCCGGTCCTCCATTCTGTCTCGGGCTTCCCCAGGTTTGGACCCTGGCAAGGATGAAATCACACAGGATGCGGCCTGAACTTGTGTCCGGGTGCTGCCACCAAGGGTCTGGTTTTCTGGGTCTAGACCTGTGGTCCTTGGGGCTATGTCCTTGTGCCGTTCCTCAGCTGAAGGGCATGTGGGCTCAGCTCTGAGGAGAGACCACATCCTTGGGCCGTTCCTCAGCCCAAGGACATGTGGGGACCATGCTGCCGTGAGCACTTGGCCACGGGTTCCTTGTGGGACAGCTCGATTCTGTTGGGCACATCTCCAGAGCTGAGGTGGCCCGTCGTAATTCCGTGTGTGATCAGCCTTGTAGTAGTGTCCTCAGGCCATGGAATAAACTGGTACCAGTCAGTGGCCTAAGGCACCAGGAGGTGGTCCCCCACCGTCCAGGTGTGTGGGGGGCACATGCTCCCTTCCGAGGCTCGGGGCAGAAGCTTCCTACTTCCTGCAGAGCCTGGTGCGCAGGCAGTTGGTCTGTGGCTCTGTCTTCCCAGGACTGCCTCTGCCAGAGTGTCTTGAGGTCCCCTTCCCTCTGTATGGGGTTGCCAGTTCTTGGGTCTGGGCCCATCCTGCTGACCTCCTCTAAACTCAGTTGCATCTGCAAAGACTCTGCCTCTCTCTAAGGTCCTGTGATTCTGGGGGTGAGGACTTTGACGCCTCTTTTTCTGGGGGCACCATTCATCCCATGACAGGTGCAGAGTGTGTTTCAGAGGAGAGCTGGTGGTTCTGGTTTCCTGGCTTTCTGTTCTGTTCTATGCTCCTCTGTTCTCCCCTCCCCTCCCTGGCCTGTCCTGCCCCACCCCTGAGCCACTGTCTTCATCACCGTCGCTTCCTGATAAGCTGCTGGCACATCTCAGAGGCAGTGGTTAGGAAGCAGGGCCCGTTTCTGGCTTGGACAGTGTTCTCTGGCCTCCTGACTCCACTGGCTCTTGCCATTGAAGGCCCAGGAACAGCCCTGTGGAGGCCCCCTGCTGTGTGCTGTGCCCTGCAAATAACTTCCTTCAGCCCTGGGACAAAACACCATGATGGGATTTTGCATGGACTGACTCTCAGAACATGATGCCCAGGAGACAGTGAGTATGGGTCTTGAAGTTCTTTGGAAAGGCCCACAAGGCAGTGACTGATCTGAGTGACTGGGTCACTAGCAAAGCCCTGGCCGTGAGAAGGCCCCTTTTTGACCACCATAGAAGGGCCAGATTGCCGAATTAAGTCACCCGGTTAATTGTGGCCCTTCATTTCTACTCTAGGAATCTGTGCAGCCCTAATCTTAGCCCTTCAGGGAGGGAAGGCAGCTGTTGGGGGGGAGGTGGCTCCCTGCTCCATGGTGACTCCCAGACCCTGTGCACTCTAATTATAAACCATGAGCATGGAATCGGTGGGGCGGTGGGGGGGTTCACACAAGGTGCTGCTGGCCCTGGAACCAGGGTGCCTGGGGGCTCGTTTTCCTCAGACACATCAACAAGGTTTTCCAAAGATTTCGCCAAGACTCTGGGCCAAAAAGACCTTCACCTGCATTCTCCAGCATTTGTCTGAGTGGATGCAGCCTAGATCGCCATAATCCTTGCATTTCTTTTGTTAAGATGCTGAACCAGAGTTGCTCCCTGGAACACTGTGTCAGATTGTGGGATCACTCTTGAGTTTCCACTCGAGGGGGTCACCGCAGCTGGATTCCTGTGGGATGCCATGAGAAAACCTTCTGGGTTGATGAGAGCTCCCACTGCACTGCAGTCATCTCCAGCAGGTGGTCTGGAATGGCTGGGGTGGAGGCTGGAAGAGGAATCCTGTTTTGAAAGTAGTTACTACGCTGAGTAATGATGAATTTCAAGCATGTTGCATTTAGTCTGGTGTTCTGCAACCATGATTTTTAAAAAGATTGTATTTATTTGACATGGAACAAACATGAGCAGCGGGAGGGGCAGAAGGAGAAGCAGACTTCCTGCTGAGCAGGAGGCGGATGCCGGGCTCGACTCCGGGGACCCCAAGATCACGGATCTGACTGGAAGGGACACACGTAATGCTCTAAGTCACCGAGGCACCCCTGATTCAGCACTTTTTAAGATACCATTTGGCCAAAACGCTGTTGTGGTGAGAGAAGGGATGGTTGATGCCAAGAACGTGCCCTTTGTGCCCCAGAGTGGCCTGTCTCTGGGGCACAGTGAGCCCCCAATGAATCCACCTGTGCCCTCGAGCAGCCGTTATCCTCACATGTGTCTGGTGGCTCCGTGCCATCCCATGTGGCCCTCATCCTGGACTTGCTTGGGTGTTTGCAGTGCATACTTTGTGCCCCTGTCTTCTAGCTCATGGGTTCCCTCTGCCGCCCAGACGGCTGCCCCTGAGCCCTCCTGCTGCCTGTTGGATTTTCTGATCCTTCTTTTTATTGCTGTTCTCTGTGCAACGACACACATATCCTGCGGTTCTCAGAGCAGTGGACACAGCTGCAGTAGCTTCCCTCCTGGTCTTGGCATGTCTTGGGCTTGCCGTTGGAAATTGGACATTCCAGATGTTACATTGTAGCAGCTCTGGAGTCGGCCTGTGGGGGTCTGTGTTCCTGGTGGTTCTGTGGTAGTATGTGTGCATGGACCATGTCCGTGGGGTCTCTGTGACCTGTGGGGGAGCCATGGCCATCCGTGCTGTCAGCGTGGATAGACCCCCGTCCGGTCTGTGTTCCTGTGTCTCACTGGTCCCTGTGTGCAGTCATGGGGCCAATTGCTGCCCCAGGATCTCCCTCTGCTCCCTCTGTCCCACGGGGGCCCCTCACCTCCTGGCTGTGGGTCCCTTTCCCCTGCCTGACCTTTGGGCCTTGCTCTCAGCTCCTGGCTTGCAGGCTTGGCCAAGAGCAAGTGGTCCGGGATCTCCCTCTGCTCCCTCTGTCCCACGGGGGCCCCTCACCTCCTGGCTGTGGGTCCCTTTCCCCTGCCTGACCTTTGGGCCTTGCTCTCAGCTCCTGGCTTGCAGGCTTGGCCACGAGCAAGTGGTGGGGGCACCAGGAGCCAGCAGAGGTGCAGGGAGCGGGAGCCCTGCTTCACAGTGTGGTTTCCACTTGATCCCTTACTTCACTGACTGACATCGTCTTTTTAAGAGTTGTTTGTGGATACAATTCCCCCTCATTTTAAGAATGAGGCTGTATAGCCTGATCTGCCCCAGGATGCCATCATTTCTCTGTCTGTGTGGCATCGATGGGCACAGAGGTTCTTTCTAATGCTTCTCATCAATGGCAAGGGCATGAGTGTGAACCCTCCTGCTCCCACAACTTGCAGGCCTCCCACTGGGCCAGCTTCTTCCAACCTTTCCCCTTTGTGTCCACCCCCACCCCCTTCCCGAGCACCCCCACCACCACCACAACAAGTAGTTTTAACCCCTTCTATGTTCTTTCAAACCCAAACTCCAGACCTTATGTGGAATTCACCTTTCTCCCCATTAACATTCCCGTTTTGTTCCCAGATTTGTGCAGGCTGTGGTCTCACAGCCATTGGTCTTGCATTCAGGAGAAAGGTGAGACACCATCAGTTGTGGAAACAAGCAAACCATGGCCACCCTGAGCCACGGTCCCTCTACTGCCAACTGCAGACACTGTCCCTGGGGGCCATCCACGAGGTCTTTGAAGGGAAGACCTGGAAGGGAGACTGAGCATGCTGGCCTTCCCCCAGGAGCGTGCCTGTGGCTTCCCTCTGGGACAGTCAGAGAGCAGAGGCACTGGTTCCCCCCACCTCCACTTAAGAAGCACTCCCCTCCAACACTAGAGCACTAGAGGTCACAAGCACTCCCCTCTGCAGGAAAGGTTCCCAGGCCTCAGAGTTTGCAGCCTCTGCCCTGTTCCTGGGGTGTCACAGCTAGAGGAGAGTGGCTCAAGCGGGGGGGGGTGTCCTCTGAGTTTGGGGCTCCCAGACAGACCACTCCGAGCCCAGGGAGAGAGGGGGCTGACAGCATCTTGTGGGCTGCGGGGCAGAGGAAGGTGACCTATGGAGGGTCACAAGACCCTGCGAGGGTGGGGGAGGACAGAGGAGGAGGGTGAGCTATGGAGAGTCAAAGGACAGGGAGGAGGACAGAGGAGGAGAAGGGTCACAGGACTGGGGAGGACAGAGGAAGTGGAGGGTGAGCTTCGGAGGGTCACAGGACAATGAGGAGGATAGAGGAGGAGGAAGGTGAGCTATGGAGGGTCACAGGACAGAGGGAGGACAGAGGAGGAGGGTGAGCTTGGGGGGGTTACAGGACTGGGGGCAGGAGGCCAGTTGGAGGCCAGTGAGTCACATGAATGCTGGTTAAGGGATCACTGTAGTTGCGATTAACCCCCGGTTACCATGGACCCATCAGTGTCCATAGAGGCGGACGGAGGGACCCATAGGACTGGCCCTCTGGCCCATGGGTCCATATTGAGTGCGGGGCTGTGTCTGCACTGGGAAGGGACATCTCAGTGTCCTGGGGCCTACAAGCATCTTCTTTCCATAATGCACCTTCTGGAACCCTGAGAAATAAATGTCTATTTGAGCCTCCTGGTCTGTGGTTTTGTTATGGTGTCTGAGCCGAGATTTGGGTACCTCAGGGCATCTGGTCTGTGCTTAGAGCCTTAGTCCCCACCGCATACAGGGGTGCCGGCTCAGGGGCAGGGGTGAGGCTGAGCATGCCAAGCAGTCCCTCGTTGCTGGCTGGTGGGTCCTCGTTCTCCCTACCCTCATTTCCCCCTCCCTGGGAGCTCTGGACTCCTGGCTTTCACACATGCTGTGGTGGGGGTCAGCAGGTAGACACACCAGCTAGAGAGGTCCTTGCATCAAGTGGGTGCAGGGACCTGGCTTGGTGTCTTGCCCTGGTACCCATCCTCAGATGGGGTCCGTGAGGGTGGGTCTCAGACCTGAGCCACTGGGGGCGGGGGTCAGCTCCTTCCCAGGAAACTCTCTGGGTCCTGGTTAGGCCCCACCAGACAGAGGCCACTTGTCCTCCAGATGGTCCTGGCATTTTGTCCATGCTTGTCCCTGCAGCAGGGCCATGGGGATGGAGTTGGGGACAGCCTTCCTGGGGGCATGTTTAGCACTGGCCACTGTCTTGCCTGCCCACCCCTGGCCCATGGCCGGGAAGGTCCCTGCCTGGTTTCTCAGGGATCCCCACTCCCATTTAAAGGTGCCATGGACACCCAGCCAGGCCAGGTGCTGCTCGAAGGACCAGGGATAAAGAATCTGCCTTTGGCATGTGTGTGGTGGGGACAGATTGGGGCTGGTGCTGGGGCCTGTGCTGGCTTCTGGCTGCCTGCCTTTACCCCCTTCCAGAGGCTCAGGACTTCCAGATGACCATTGCTCCTCGGTCCCCCTCTCCCCTCTGGCTGGTTCTGTGTCACTTTCTAGCTGGCCCCCAGTCCCCCTCTCCCTTCTGGACAGTCTTGAGTCTCCGCTGGGTAGTTCTGGGTCCCCCTGTCCCTCTGACTGATTCTAGGTCCCTTTCTGGGTGGCCCCAGGTCCCTTTGAGGTGGTCTTGGGTGCCCCCTGGGTGGTCCTGGGTCTCCTGGGCTCCTTCCTGCCTAGTATCCTTCCAGGATACTAGTCTGAGGAGGGGTCACCACCAGGTGGGGTCCCTGCCCCACCCACGTCATCGCTGCCCCTGCACCCCCACACCTGGCCACCCAGAGCCTCTGCCCTTTGCCTCCCGGGGCTGGGGGGGTGAAACCAGATCGCAGGCAGTGACACCCGGGCTATTTTGGAGCTGGGCTGGGCTGGCTGGTGGTGGGGGCGGGCCCAGCCTTCTCCAGCTGACAGCGTCTGCCTGTCCTTTCGTCCCCGTCCAGTCTGAGGACCGGCCAGAGAGTGGGCTGCTGGGTGGGAGCCGTGTCAGTCCTGGGCCCGTGGAGGGAGGTGAGACCCAGCAGCCCCTGTTCCATCTTCTGTGCCCTACGACTGGGTGCTGCTCCCAGCCTCCCGTAGAGACAGGTGAGGAGGCTGATCAGGCAGGGTGGGAGCCATTCCAGGCCTAGCCCCTCTCCCCCAGGGCTATTCAGTTGAAGGTCAGGGCACTGGGGTTGAGAGGGGCCTGGGGAGGGGTGTCTAGCCAGGTTGTGTAACTCCAAGGGTTGGGACTTTGGAATCCGGGCCCTGACCCCGTGGTGGCCTGAGCTGAGCCCCTCTTGCGGGGAGAGAGCACTGGGGGTGGGAGACCCGGGGGCTGTGGCGTGCATCCGCCTCCTCCTTTGTGGCCCCCTGCTCCAAAGGAGGCCTAGGGGTCTGGCCAGCCCTTCCCCCAGCTCTGCGGAGATGGATGGTTGCTGACAGCTGGGGCTATTTTGGGCCTGTTGGCTCAGCAGAGGGGACAGCCAGAGGGGCACTGACACCTGACTCCAGGAAAGAATTTCCCCTGGAGTTCGGGAGGCTGCCAGCCCAGGGGTCCAGACTCCAGGAGCTGTCGCTGGAAGTCTTTACTGGAAGGGTGGGGGTGGGGGAGGGGGGTGGCAGGGGCTCCGGGGGGTGGGGGGATGAGGTGGGGGAGAGGGGCAGCAGGGGCTCCAGGGGACCAAGGTTCTGTAGTCAGGCTGCAAGCCAATTCCCACTTGGGCCCATGAGGAGGACCCAAGACTGGCCAAGTTCTTGAAAACCAAGGATGGAGGCTGTAGGCAGGGCTCACGTCAGCCCTCAGGACTCCGAGGGTCCAGAGGCATGACCCTCTCGTGGTCATGGTGGGGTTGGGGAGGTCATAGTGTCCATGTGGAGGGAGGCTGCTGCCAGTGACAAGTTGGGCCTCCAAGGAGCAAGGAGTCCACTCTGAGGGAGGAAGGGGCTTCCCTGGGGAGCTGAGGCTGAAGTCCTAGCCAGGTGTCCCTTCCTAAGCCTCCCACTCCCCTCTGCATGTCCCAACCCAGCAGGAGTCCCTCAACTCGGCCTGAAGGAGTGTGGCTCTGGAGTCCTTGAGCCAGCATTTTGGGCACTGCGGCCCTATGGAGCAGTGGGGATGCCTGTCTGGGAGTGGTTGAGCCTGTGGGAGCCCCCAGGGTCTCATGGGTCTGCTGCACTGAGGTGGGGAACACGGGCCTTTGACCAGACATCAGCACCATTCCTGGGGCCTGAGAAGATCTTGGGGTCTCTGCCCATCCTTCCAAGGCCAGAGGTCAGCCTGTCAGCTGCCAAAGGCCTGGGCTGCTTTCCCCAAGCACGTGTAGTGAAAGGAAGTCCTTGTCCCTTCCCTGTTCTCCTGGTCCCCCAGAGGCCACCAGCTGTGGAGGTGGCCCTCAGCCCCTGCCGGTTCATGAGCTCAGAGCACCTAGCTCCCAGAGCTGCACCTGGAGTGGTGGGGGTTAGGGTGCAGTGAGTGTCCTGTCTTGGAGGGAACTGCAGGCCAACCAGGAATCAGGAGGGGAGCCCAGGGAGCTCAGAGCTCAGGGCCTCTGGATACCCGGTGTCAGAGTAACCCTTCCCCAGAGAGACATTAAGGCCCAGGAGGGCGTCCATGGAGGCGGGGCTCGGATGGCCGCTGGCCCATGTCCTCCCAGTCCCAGAGCTTGGCCAGCGGGGCTAGCGGGGCGGGGGGAGGGCAAGGGACAGAGGTGCTGACTGCACAGTGAGTCAGCAGACTAGTGCAGGCTCACCTCCTCAAGGGGGATTAAGGGGGATTAGGCCCTGAATCACAGGACAGGAGCCCAAGGGTCCAGAACATCACCCCACTTGTCCCCCAGGAGCAGCCCATGCTGGAAGCCCAGCCCTGGGGTGGGGAGGGAGTTGAGGTGCTTGGGCCCAGCCCTGAGCCAGGGGGCCTGCTGTTCTTACAGAAGTGGGGCAGGGTAGGCTAGGCCCAGCTTCACCTTACCCACCTGTGCCGATGGCCAGCCAGTCCCTGGTAGCCTTTGTTATGGGGGTGCCAACCCTGTCCCCAAAGATCCCCAGCCAGTAGGGACACAAAGTCTGTAGAGTGACCAGGCCCTGCCAGTCAACCTGGCTAATCTCAGCCTGGACGTCTGTGGTTCCTCACAGGGGACTCTGCCTGTCCTCCCTGGCCTTACAGTTGACCATGTGCTGTCCCTGGGGGAGGAGCAGGTGCACACAGCAAGGGGGTGTGGGTGGCTCGGGGTGGGGGGCAGCTTGTAAGGGGTCCAACTGGCAGCCAGATTTCCGATCTCCCTGCTCATCAGGGTTGAGGGGACCTGGGAACCCCTGGAGGGGTGCTGACGGCCTAGTACACTGGACTTTCATCATGGGTGCTGCCTGGGGCAAGCCCGGCTGCGGCACCCAGAACCAGAAGTGTGTCTTGGGAGGATGAATCTTGTGGAGGAGGAAGGGGCAGGGGACAAAAAGGGGCACACGGGGCAGAGGGCTCAGAGGGCAGTCTCCTGGGATGGAGGATCTGTGACCTCCAGGGCACCACAGTCAGAGGCACAGGCCAGCAGCAGGCACCCAGGGAAGGCCTCCCTGCCCAGGCCCCGTCCAGGTTCAGAGAGCCGCCTCCTCAGTGGGTAAGACATTTAGGAAGATTGGAGTCTCGGAATCCAAGAGGCAGCAGTGTGTGGGGGACGGGGACTGGTCCCTTGAAGGCAGCTGGAGTTGGGTAGGGAACACACACACACACACACACACACAGGCAGGTCTGTGTGGAGAGGACAGCATGGCCCCAGGTAGGGAGATGCTGGTGAACAGAGAGGAAGGCCAGCCAGGGTGCTGGTGTGTTTGGGACAGGTACTCAACTGGACCTGGAGTTGGGGATGGGGTTAGAGCTGGGGGGACAGGAAGAGATAGAAAAGCCTGTTGTGAGGGAGGTGTGGCACCAGACTTCAAATGCCGAGAAAGGAGCCGCAAATCTGAATTTCTGTATCACCGTGCCTCAGACAGTCCTAGCTGTGGGGGCAGGGGAGATGAGGTGGAGGCGCGTGGGTGGGGGAGTGGTGTGGTGCAGGTCCGGGACTCGATCAGTACAGGGTCTTATCCCCACTATGACCTTCCCCCAACCCGCTCCTAGGTCCCTCCTGCCGCCCCCACCCCCACCATGGATCACTCATTCAGTGGGGCACCCCGATTCCTGACCCGGCCCAAGGCCTTCATGGTGTCGGTGGGCAAGGACGCCACGCTGAGCTGCCAGATCGTGGGCAACCCCACGCCGCAGGTGAGCTGGGAGAAGGACCAGCAGCCTGTAGAGGCGGGTGCTCGCTTCCGCCTGGCCCAAGACGGCGACCTGTACCGTCTCACCATCTTAGACCTGGCACTGGGCGACAGCGGGCAGTACGTGTGCCGCGCACGCAACGCCATCGGTGAGGCCTTCGCGGCTGTGGGCCTGCAGGTGGACGCTGAGGCCGCCTGCGCAGAGCAGGTGCCCCACTTTCTCCTGCGGCCCACGTCCATCCGCGTGCGCGAGGGCGCCGAGGCCACGTTCCGCTGTCGCGTGCGCGGCTCGCCGCCTATGGCCGTGAGCTGGGCCAAAGACGGGCGGCGCTTGGGCTCGCCTGACGCCCCCAGAGTGCGCGTGGAGGCCAGCGGCGAGGCGAGCGCGCTGTGCATCCAGGCAACGCGGGCCCGGGACGGCGGCACCTACACGGTGCGCGCCGAGAACCCGCTGGGCGCTGCCAGTGCCGACGCAGCGCTCACCGTGGAGGCGGATGCGGACGCGGCGGGCCCTCCCGGGGCCTCCACTGCTGCGCTTCTGGCGCACCTGAAGCGGCGGCGCGAGGCGATACGCGCGGACAGCGCCCCGGCCTCGCCACCGGGTTCCGGCACGCGCACATGCACCGTGACTGAAGGCAAGCACGCGCGCCTCAGCTGCTACGTGACGGGGGAGCCAAAGCCAGAGACCGTGTGGAAGAAGGATGGGCAGCTGGTGGTCGAGGGCCGGCGACACGTGGTGTACGAGGACGCCCAGGAGAACTTCGTGCTCAAGATCCTCTTCTGTAAACAGTCGGACCGGGGCCTCTACACCTGCACGGCCTCCAACCTGGTGGGCCAGACTTACAGCTCCGTGCTGGTCGTCGTCCGAGGTGAGCTCAGGGTGCTGGGCGCACGGCCCCAGCACGTGGTCGCTGCCCAAGAAGCGACCTTCCCTCCCCCTGTCCTTTACACCTGCACTGGAATCGGTCGTGGAATCCAGAGAGTCCTGGGCAGCCCCCGCGTTCCCAGAGCCACAGAAAGAGGGGGAAGCAGATGACCCTCCGCCTGTCCTACTGTGTCTGTGAGAGTCACATGAGTGAGGAACAAAGCGCTTTGTCCTCAGCGCCCCCTCCTCCTGGGAGATGGTGGGAGGTGTGGTGGGGTGGGGGTGGGAGGCGGGCATTCCACTCCCTCACAGGATGCTTAGGGGGTCTCCCAGGCAGACTGGGGGAGAAAGGAAATGACGCGGTTCCTCGGAGGTCCCTGCAGAAGCTGCACAGGGGAAAGTGCGCAGGGCAGCTCAGGGGGTTGAGCGGCAGCCGGCCCTGGTCCTACCGCCTCGCTGCTCGTGGGAGCGGGATCCCACCGGATTTTGCGGCCTGGGAGCAGCATCTCTGGGATACTTTTTGTGGCTTTAGGTGCCTCGTTTACAGACATCTTCTGTCTAAGGGGAGGGGACTCTTTACCCCTGCCCCCTTACATCTCCCTACCTTCCTGGACTCATCCCTGCTGCTCCCCTGCCTTCCCACCCAACTCCTGTCCTGGTCCTCTGCCCCCATGCCAGCCCCGCACCCGACTAACGGAGCCCTTGACCTACCCTGCTTCCTTCTCGCACCACCGCCTCTCTCCCTGCCCTGACCGCACTCTCCGCCCCCCAACCCCTCCTCCTCCACCTTCTCCCCGCTACTCTCTCCTGCCCAGACCCGCCACCCCTGCCCCGCTCACGGGCCCTGTCCCCGCAGAGCCCGCGGTGCCCTTCAGAAAGCGGCTGCAGGACCTGGAGGTGCGGGAGAAAGAGTCGGCCACGTTCCAGTGCGAGGTGGAGCTGCCGGCCACGGAGGCCGCGTGGTACAAGGAGGAGACGCGGCTGTGGGCCAGCGCCAAGTACGGCATCGAGGAGGAGGGCACTGAGCGCCGGCTGACGGTGCGCAACGTCTCGGCCGACGACGACGCCGTCTACATCTGCGAGACGGCGGAGGGCAGCCGCACGGTGGCGGAGCTCGCGGTGCAAGGTGGCGGGGGTCACGGGGAATGGAGGGGGAAGGTGGGAAGGGAAGGGGCGGGGAGGAGGAGTGGGGCAGCGGGCGGGTTAGGAGCCGGGAGGAGGTGCGGGGCAGGTGCGCTGCTGGGGTCGTGCTGGGGCAGTGCAGGGACGGACCGTGGGCTCGGAGCAGGGGCGGGCAGGGGGCGGGGCAGCGGGCAGGCTGGGGGCGGCTGGGGGCGGAGTGGCGGGGCGAGCAGGGGCGGGACAGGGGGCAGTACACAGTCGGAAGCGGGGCTCGGAGGTGAAGGGGCGGGCGAGAAGGGGCGGGCGGGGCGGAAGGCGGGCTTGGAGGTGGAGAGGTGGGCAGAGGACGCCCCCCCCATCCAAACACCGACCAGTCCCCGGGCCCTGTCCACCACAGGCAACCTCATCCGGAAGCTCCCGAGGAAGACCGCGGTGCGAGTGGGGGACACGGCCATGTTCTGTGTGGAGCTGGCCCAGCCCGAGCACTCCATCCACTGGCTGAGGAACCAGGAGGAGGTGGTGGCCGGGGGTCGCGTGGCCATCACCACAGAAGGCGCGTGCCACACGCTGACCATCTCCAAGTGCAGCCTGGAGGACATGGGCGAGGTGACCTTCATGGCTGGGGACTGCCGGACAACGACACAGTTCTTTGTGTCTGGTAAGGGCCAGGGCGTGCCCCTTGAATGGACAGGCCCTTTCCCCCTTCTTTTGTCCACTGGGCCACGCTGTACATTCTGGTCTGCTGTGGGGGGTAGGAGGGGTTTTGGGGGCTGGACCAACCGGTCATAGCTCTAGTTTCCTTGGACCCCTGGTTTGTTTGCTGCCCTCCTTCACTGTGGTCACCCCAGGTGACTGCAGAGTGGGAGTTCTGGTGACCGCCACTCTGCAAACCAAAGTAGAAGGTGCAGATTGTTCTAGAAGCACACAAATGGGCGAGAACAGCTGTGGGACATCGTGAGCGAGCATGTCTTCTTCTTGTGGCCTTTGCTATCAAATTTGTAGATTGGGGAGTAGGTCCCTCCTCCCACCCGTCTCCACTGGGTCAGCCTTTTGTTGGGGTAGGAATGCGCCCTCAGAATGGTCACTGTGCCCTGCTTTGGTCACTGTCAAGCCCGAGACCTGGAATCACAGATGGGGTTTATCCCTAGACCCCCTGGTCATGGGTCCACAGCATCCTTGTCCCTGCAGTCCCCTAGGGCCTTGGGCAGTCCAGACAGTGAAGGCATGCTCCCTGCAGGGCGGGGCTCATCTTGGATTGAGGGCTTGGGGAGGGAACTCCCAGTGAGTGACACCTTGGGTGGTTCTCTGCCCAGCCCCTAGGAAGCCGCCGCTGCATGCGCCTGAGGCCCCCATGGTGAAATCCAGGACAGAGTGCTCCGTGACCCTTGGCTGGTCCCCACCACCCCACGGGGACCGCCCTGTCCCCATCGATGGTTATCTGGTGGAGAAGAAGCGGCTTGGCGCCCACACCTGGAGCCGGTGCCACGAGGCTGAGTGGGTGGGTGCGCAGGAGCTGACTGTGGCCAGCGTGTCTGAGGAGGGGGACTTCCAGTTCCGGGTGTCCGCTCTGAACAGCTTTGGCCACAGCCCCTACCTCGAGTTCCCAGGGACTGTGCACCTGAGTAAGTGTGGATGCGCTCCAGTTGCCTGCCCCATGGGCTTGCTGGGGGAGGCAGCACTTGGGCCGGGCTCAGGCAGAGGAGGGGCGGAGAGGGCAGAGGCTGACCATTTACTGAAGCCCTCACCCTGCAGCCCCCCAGCTTGCTGTGAGGACGCCCCTGAAGGCAGTGGAGGCTGTGGAGGGTGGTGAGGTGACCTTCTCCGTGGACCTCACTTTGGCCTTGGCGGGAGAGTGGTTCCTGGATGGGCAGGCCCTGAAGGCCAGCAGCATGTACATGATCCGTCAGGACGGCACACGGCATGCCCTCACCATCCACTCAGTGTCCGCCAGCATGCACGGTGCTGAGCTCAAGTTCGTGGCCAATGGCATTGAAAGCAGCATCCGCATGGAGGTCCGAGGTAGGAGGACCCCCGGCTGGGACCCCCAGGCCTCTGCCCTAGCAGTGGGGTGGGGGTTCCTGGAGCTGCTGCTTGTCCCGGGGCAGGTGAGCTCCTGGGTGATCTCCTGGTTGTGGCAGGGCTGGGCAGGAGAGGGTGGTGGGAGGCAGCTTGCCCAGGGCTGGCAGTGGCCTCTCCCATGGGTTGTGTGGGTTGTGCATGGAGGACTGGGCTCAGAGCCTCACTCTTCTATCTGCCTGCTTCCCTCCCTCCCTCCCCTTCCCCTCTGCTGATTCTGTCACTCTGCTTCTCCCTGTTCCCTCATACCTGTCTCTCCCTGCTCTGTCCCCTCCCCATCCTTCCCCCCCCGTCCCTTCCTGTCCATTCCCTTTGTCCACATCTGTTCACTCTTCTCTCTTCCTTCCCCTTCATTCTCTCTCTGTTCCCTCTACCATCCATCTCCTCTGCCCACACCCCAATGTCCCTCCTGCATCCCTCCTCCTCTGTCCATTCCCCCTCTGTCCATCCATTTCCCTGTCATTCTTCCTTCTGTCCCCTCCCCTGTTCTCTCCACTGCTCTGTCCATGCGCCTCTGTCCACCTGTTTGTGGCCCCAAGCGGCCCCAGGGATGACCACTAGGCGTCCAGTCACAGCTGTGAGGGAAGTGCTGGCCCAGCTGCATGAGGAGGCACAGCTGCTGGCTGAGCTGTCAGACCAGGCTGCAGCGGTGACATGGCTGAAGGATGGCCACGTGTTGCCACCAGGCCCCAAGTATGAGGTGCAGGCCATGGCCGGACAGCGGGCACTGCTGGTGCGGGATGTGGTGCGAGATGATGCTGGCTTCTACGAGTGTGTCAGCCGTGGGGGCCGCATCGCCTACCAGCTCCTGGTGCAAGGTGACGCCTGCTGTGTGGTGGTCCATTTCCACCATGGCCATGTCCCCACGTTAGGTTCCCCTGCTCTGGGCAGACTCTAGGGGGTATGGGTGGTGGGAGTCACCATTTTCCATCTCTGTAGGGCAGTGGGGAGTGGGGCATGCTCAGCTGACCTTGGGGAGGATGGGAGAGGGGAGGCTCTGGTCAGCAGGGAGTGGGGCTTCCTAAGGGCAGGTGGCACTCCGAAGGGGACCCTGGTCTGGGGGAGGCCTACAGGCCCCCGGCGTCTCTGTCTGCTGTCTAGCATAGGTGTCTGTGTGGCCAGGGCTCTGCTGGCCCCACTGACCTGCCTGGCTGCCCTTGCAGGGCTCACTCCCTTTCTGCACAAAGACACTGCTGGTGGCTGTGTGGATGCTGTGGCTGGAGGCCCAGCCCACTTCGAATGCGAGACCTCGGAGGCCCATGTGAGTGTGCACTGGTACAAGGATGGAGTGGAGCTCAAGCGCTCCAGCCAGCGCTTCTTGCAGGAGGACGTGGGTTCACGGCACCGGCTGGTGGCAACCTCGGTCACCAGGCAGGATGAGGGTACCTACTCGTGCCGTGTGGGCGAGGACTCCGTGGACTTCCAGTTGCGTGTCTCCGGTGAGCCGCAGCCTCTGAGGCATGGTGGGTGGGGAGCAGGTCTGGCTTCATCAAGCACTTGTGAGGCTAGGCTGTCCAGCCCTTCCTTTCTTCCAAGAATGCCTGGGAGGTGCCGTTGCTCTTAGGGTTGGAAAGAGGAACCTCCCAAAGAACTAACATTTAGATGGAAAAAAGATTTGCGCATGGAAAATAAAAAATAAGAAGGAAACTTGTAGCCTTTTTGTCCTTTTGAAGATGAGGAAGTGAGGCAGACAAGACTCGGGGTCTGGATGCCTATGGGTCTGGCTCCTGCTAGAAGCTTCTGGGGCCACTTGGCAGATGCTGAGTCTCGGTCACTCTCCCAGGCCTCCCTCTATCTGTCGCTAGGCAGTGGCCTGGCTGTCCCTCCTGGTTCTCAGAGGCTGCTCCCCCCATGCCCTAGAGGGGTCAGGGCATCAGGTCCCCTTGTGCCTGAGGAGGGCTCTACCAGCAGCATCTGACTGTGAAGGATTCCCAGGTTCGCCTGGCTCCAGGACTTGGGAACCTTCCCTCAGTGGGGCTTCTGACCATGCATCTCTTTCTGTCTTCAGAGCCCTCTGCAGTGTTTGCCAAGGAGCAGCCAGCACGCAGTGAGGTGCTCTGCAAGGCAGGGGCCAGTGCCACCCTGAGCTGTGAGGTGGCCCAGGCCCAGACAGAGGTGACGTGGTACAAGGACGGGAAGAAGCTGAGTGCGAGCTCCAACGTGCACATGGAGGCCAAGGGCTGCAGCAGGCGGCTGGTGGTGCAGCAGGCGGGGAAAGCGGACGCCGGGGAGTACAGCTGCGAGGCCGGGGGCCAGAAGGTGTCCTTTCGCCTGGACGTCACAGGTCAGTTGACATCCCAGGAACAGGCCTGGAGGAGGTGTTTGGGAGGAAGGTGTTTGTCAGGCCCACAAAAGGCAGTTATCTAGCGCCAGCTGACAAACACCCCCAAACTGTCGAGACAGTTGGCTGTGTGGTCAGGGGTTCAGGCAGGGCTCAGTGAGACCACTCCTTTTTGCTCCATGAAATGTGGGCTGGGGCAGGAGTACCCAGCCTGGCCTCGTCCATGTGTCCGATGTCCCAACAGGGCTTCAGTGCTTGGGTCTAGCCGGATGGCAAACCTCTGTCTCTGTACGATGTTGGCTGGGCTTACTCCTATGTCTGGGACCCCTTTCTCTGCCCCAGGTGTGTCTCCATGGTGTCTTCATGGTGGCTCTGTTTCCCTCAGGGAACAGCAGGTGCTACCGGGCTTGTTGGGGTCTGTGCTCAGAGCATGACCACCACCATGTTCTGCTTCACACACCCTGGTTTCCAGGTCAGGAGGAAGTAGACCCCACTGCTGAGGGTGTGGACATAGGGAGGCTTTACTCATCAGGGACCATTTCTAACAACCTCCCACAGGGACACCACAGGGACATAGGCTCTGTCTGCTTCTAGTTCTCTGCCACCCTGAGCACAAAATAAGGACCTTCATTATGCTTATTGCCTCCTGGTTATGAGATGGCTTCCACAGCTCCAGCCATCACATTTCAGGTGGGAAGAACTTGCAGGGAGTATTTTTTGGGTCATTTTCTATTGCTGTGCAACAAATTATCACAAACTCAGTGGCCTAAAACATCTCTGATGGCCACACCCCACTGAAGATAGCCTAGAAAAATGAGCCCCTGACTTGACTATCTGGGCTGTGGGACATCGAGGGTGGAGACAGTGGGCCTGTGGTCCAGTGGGCAGTGTGGGTCTGCTGAGGGGCCTGTGTGTGTCCTGGGACCGCCCTGTGCCCACATGAGGTGGCTGCACCCTGAGTCTGGACATGTCCCCTTCAAGGCAGGCAGTGTAGAGTTTTTAGTGTAGAAGACTTGTTGAGTTTTTTGGTAAGTATGTTATTCTTTTTGATGTTTCCTTAAGTGGAATTATTTTTTAAATGTTAGTTTTTGAAGGTTCATCACTAATATACAGAAATAGAATTAATTTTGAATATTGCTGTTGTGTCCTACAACCCTGCTGAGCTGGTGTATTCAGCTATTAATTATCTGTGGATTCTTAAGGATTTTTTTTTTTATACAAAAAAGTGTCCCCTATATTGCACAGATAGTTTTACTTCATTATTTGCAGTCTGGATGCCTCTTATTTTGTTTTGATTACTGATTTATTCTCTTTACTTGTTGTAGGTCTGTTCAGGTTTTCTATTTCTCCTGGGGTCTGTTTTGGTAGTCTGTGTGTTCCTATGAGTTCAGGTATTTCATCTAGAATTTGTTGGCATTCACTTGTTGATGGTGTTATCTGACCATGGTTTGTATTTCTGTAAGGTCTGTACTGGTGTCCCCACATTTGTTTTTGTTGTAATAATTTGAGTCCTCTAAATTTCTTAGTTGTCTAGCTAGTGGTTTGTCAATTTTGTTGATCTTTTCAAATGTTCTTCATTCTTTATTTTGCCTTTTTATTCTGTTTCATTCATCTCATCTATAGACTTTATTTCCTTCTTCCCACTTTGGGTTCCACTTACTCTTCCTTTTCTAGTTTCTTAAGGTGTGAAGTTAGATTATTGATTTGTGCTCATCTTTTTTGACATAGGCCTATAATTTATAACTATGAATTTTCCTCTGAGCAGTGGTTTCACTGCATCTTATTAGCCTTGGTGTGTTGTGGTTTCGTTTCCAACTATTTCAAAATATTTTCTAATTTTCCTTCCAATTCTTCTTCAAGAGTGCATTGTTTCCTTTTGGCAGATTTGTGGATTTTCTAGTTTTCCTTCTATTAGTGATTTCTAGTGTCACTTATCTGTGGTTGGAAAAGATACCCTGTATTATTTCCATCTCTTTACATTTACTGAGATTCATTTCCTGGCCGAACCCATGGTCTGTGTCAGAGAACATTCTGTTTGTGTGTCTCTGATGCGGTGGGTGGAGAGTTCTGTTGAGTCAGCTGGGTCTACCTGGCATATATTGCTGTTTCCTTACTGACCTCCTGTCTGTCTTTCTGTTCATTATGGAAAGAAGGGCACTGAACTCTCCAACTACTATTGTACATCTTTTTCTCTCTTTGATCTGTTAGTTTTCACTTCATGTAGTAATACTTACAAGAAAGGACTTACTTCTGCTATTTTGGTCTTTTAAAAAATATGTTGTATCTTCTTTGTTCCTTATTCTCTCCATTTCTATCTTTTTTCTGTTTAATTGATTTTTTTCTGGTGTTTCATGTATTAAGTATATATATTTACTATAACTTTGTATGTATTATATATACATATAACATTGGCTCTTTCTTTCTATTTATCTATCATCTATCTGGTTTTTTCTTAGTGGATACCCTTAGTGGTTATCACAATTAATATCTTAACTTTGTAATATTCAAGTTTAAAATTATACCATTTTAGTTTAAATAAAAGAACTGTTCCTTTACAGCTCTGTGTTCCCACACAAAGTGCAGCTTTATGTTGGTATTGTCAAAATTTGTCTTTATACACTAACTTCAGTCCATTAACTTTGTAGTTTTGTAATTATTGTTCATGCATTTGTGTTTTAAGATCATATGGGGAAAAAGCCCAAAGAGTTAAAAACTAAAAAAATGCTGCAATACTGGCATTTACATTTACCTGCATAACTATACTTACTACTGTTCTTTATTTTTTCATACAATTTCAAGTTATTGTCAGTGTTTTTCATCCATGTCTGAAATGCCTATTTAGCATTTCTTTCAGGACAGTTGTAATAGCAACAAAATAATCAGTATTTATTTGAAGGGGAATGTATTAATTTTTCCTTCATTTTTAGGAATGCTTTTGCCAGATAGTTTTTGTTCTTGGTTTTTTGACATAGGCCTATAATTTATTGGTTGATAGTTTTTGTTCTTGTTTTTGTTTTCTTTTCCCCTAAGCACTTTAAAACATCACCTACTAACTTCTGGCCCCTATAGTTCTGAAGGGACATCAGCTGTCACTCTTGGTAGGAGCACTCATATGAATATTCTCTTTGCCCCTTTCCCTTTAAATCTCCCTGTGTGTGTGTTGCCCCACAGGGATTTAAGGCTCTGTTCATTTTCTTCATTCTTTTTTCTTTCTGCTCCTCAGACTGGGTAATTTCATGAGACTTGTATTCAAGTTTGCTGAGTATTTTTTTTTTTCTTCTGTCTGCTCAAATCAGAAGTTGAACCCCTCCAGTGAATTTTCATTCCAGTTACACTTTTCAAATGTAGAATTTCTATGTAGTCTTAGAAATATATCTTCTTATTGATATTCTCTCTATTTGGTAAGACATTGTTCTCAAACATTTCTTTACTTGATGAGAAATAGTTTCCTTTAATTTTCTGAGCATATTTAAAATAGCTGACCTAAAGACTTTGTTTAGTGAAACAATATCTGGACATTTTCAGGGACAGATTCTGTTGGACAGCTTCCTTTCCTGTAATGGACCATGATTCTTTGCATGTCACATAATTCTTTGTTGATATTGGAATATTAAGTAATAGCATGTGTGAATTTAGTTCAAATTGTCCAACCCCCTTCCCACTTTGTAGTTGTTGGTGTTTGTTTTTGTTTCTATTTGTGTGTTCAGTGACTTTTCTGAACTACTTCTGTGAAGTCTGCATTTTATACTGTGTTAAACCTCTGAAGTCTCTGGTTGGTTAGCTAATGGTTTTACAGTGGTTTCTTTAGATGCTTTTAACTAGTAAGCCTCCCAGTTCTTGTTGGTACATGCATATACAACTTAGTCAGGCAGTTTACAATCATGATTTAATGTCCTCAAGTTTAGCCCATAGTGTGAGTTTAGGGCGTCCTCAAATGATTCTTGAGTATACATATATTTGTGGCCCTCTAGATGCCCAGGAATGTGCCAGAGCTTTCCAAAGCCCTCTATGGATATAGACATTCTTGCAGCTTTTCCTTTTAAGCTGATTTGTTAGTCTGTTGTTTACTCAACTGATACCTACCACCTTGGGCAGCCAAGATGTTCAGTAATTGCCTGTGATTGTTTTCAACAAATACTGATGGGGAAAAGGCTATTTGCATTGAGTGAGCTCCTGTTCAGGCTTGAAGAATAAGGATGGAGGGAAAGAAGAAAGGAGGGAAGGAAGTCAGTCTTATTTTTGTTCAGTTAGCTACTACACAGTACATCGTTAGTTTTTCATGTAGTGTTCAATGATTCAGTATTTGCATATAACACCCAATGCTCATCACCACTTATACCCTTTTTTATTAAGGAGGGTACAAGTGGTACCACTTGTACCCTCCTTAATACCCATCACTGGGCTAATCAATCCCCCAACCCCACTCCCTTCTGTAACCCTCAGTTTGTTTTATGGAGTCCATAGACCCCTATGGTTCATCTTCTTCTCTAATTCTTTTCATTCAAGTTTCCCTCACTTCCTGTATGGTCCTCCTCACTATTCCTTATGTTCCACACATGAGAGAAACCATATGATAATTAACTTTCTCTGCTTGACTTATTTCGCTCAGCATAATTTCCTACAGTCCCATCCATGTTGATGCAAAACCTGGGTATTCATCCTTTCTGATGGTTGATAATATTCCATTGTATATGTGGTCCATATCTTCTTTATCCACTCATCTATTGAAGGGCATCTCGACTCCTTCCACAGTTTGGCTGTTGTGGACATTGCTGCTATGAACTTGGGGTGTAGGTGCTCCTTCTTTTCACTACATCTGTATCTTTGTGGTAAATACCCAGTAGTGTAATTCCTGGGTCATAGGGTAACTCTATTTTTAACATCTTGAGGAACCTTCATACTGTTTTCCAGAGTGGCTGTACCAGCTTGCATTCCCACCAACAATGGGAAACCATTCCCCCACTTCACATCCTCACCAACATTTTTTGTATTCTTTTTTCTTTTTTAAATATTTTATTTATTTATTTGACAGACAGAGATCACAAGTAGGCAGAGAGGCAGGCATAGAGAGAGAGGGGGAAGCAGCTCCCTGCCAAGCAGAGAGCCCAACACAGGGCTTGATCCCAGGACCCAGAGACCATGAACTGAGCCAAAGGCAGAGACCCAATCCACTGAGCCACTGAGGCACCCCTGTTGTTTTCTGACTCTTTAATATTTGCCATTTTAACTGTTGTAAGAGGGTATCTCATTGTGTGTGTTTTTTTAATGTTATGTTAGTCAATATACAGTATATCATTAGTTTTTTATGTAGTGTTCCATGATTCATTGTTTATGTATAACACCCAGTGTGTTATTCTTTTTACACATTTCTGATTCAATGGGTTACTGTTTGATTGAGTATGTTTATATTTATATTCTTGAGGAAGTGTGGTTAGTAGTATTCATATATGTATTTGTGTGACTTTGTCCTCAGGGTAATGGAAAGGGTTCCCTTCTCATCTGTTTTCTATGCGAGATTGTGTAGAATTGATGTGATTTCTCTTCCTTCTTTAATTTCTTCTCTTAAAGTTATTTCCCTGATTAAACCAGTGAAGTCATCCTGGGCTAAATATTTCTTCCTTTAGAAGGTTTAAATTTTGAAAACATTTTATTTATAGAGGTGAAATTATGCAAGTTACCTATTTTTTCTTGGGCAAATTTTAGTAGTTTGTAATTTTTGAGGAATTGTTCTATCTCTTCAGATTTGTCTAATTTATGTGCATAGAGTTGTTTGTAGTGTTCCTTTATTATACTTTTAATGTCAGCAGGGCCTGTGGTGATGTTCCTTTCCATTCCTGATATTGTTAGCTTAGATTTTCTCTCTTTTTTATTAGTCTTACTAGAGATTTATCAATTTTATTGATCTTTTCAATGAACCGTATATAGTTTTCATTGATTTTCTCTATTTTTTCAATTTAATTGATTTCTGTTCTTTATTAATTTTCCTTCTGCTTGCTCTGGGTTTATTTTGCTCCTAATTTCTTGAGGTGAAAAAAAAGGATTACTTATTGAAAGTTTTTCTTTTCTTTTTATCCTCCAATGCTGCCAATTTATTCATTTTTAAATTTTTATTTTATTTATTTATTTTTTTAAAAGTGATTCTTTTCTTTTCTTTTTTTTTTAAAGATTTTATTTATTTATTTGACAGACAGAGATCACAAGTAGGCAGAGAGGCAGGCAGAGAGAGGAGGAAGCAGGCTCCCTGCTGAGCAGAGAGCCTGATGTGGGGCTCGATCCCAGGACCCTGGGATCATGACCTGAGCTGAAGGCAGAGGCTTTAACCCACTGAGCCACCTAGGTGCCCCCAAAAGTTATTCTTTTCTAATACAAATATTTAGTAGTGTAAATTTCCCCATAATTATTGCTTTAACTTTATCCTGCAAATTTTGATATGTTTTTATTTTAATTGTTGTTCAGTTTAAAATATTTACTGACTTCCCTTGAGACTTCTTTGATTTCTGTAGTTTTCAGAAGTGTGCTGTTTAATTTCCAAGTATTCTTTTTTTTTACTCTTATCTCTCTGTTATTGACTTCTAGTCCACTTCCATTCTGGTCAGAGAACATACTTTGTATTACTTCAATTTAATAATTTTTTAAGAAATTTCTTTTCTTAACTTCAGTATGGTCTGTAGTTAAGTTACCATTACAACATGGTAAATGTTCCATGTATACTTGAAGAGAAGGTATATTCTGCTGTTGTTGGGTGGAATGCATTGCAAATGTCAGTTAGGTTATGCTGGTTAATGGGTTGGTTCTTCTATACCCCTGATGATCTTCTGTCTACTAGTTCTACCAGTTGTTGTGTGAAGAATGAAGTCTTTAGCTATAAATGTGGACTTTCTGTTTTTACTTGCAGTTCTGTCAGTTTTTGCTTTGCATATTTTGACTCTGTTGTTAAGGGCTTACTCATTTGGGATTATTACATGTTCTTTATAAACTAACTCATTTGTCTTTATAATATTTCTGGTAATTTTCTTGGCTCAAAGATTTACTTTATTTTAATATTTAAAATAATATTATTTATTTTATTAATTATTTTAAGATTAAATTAAATTTACTTATTTTAATAATATTAATTTAATTTTAATAAAATATTAATATAAATATTCCAGCTTTGTTTTGATCAGTGTTTGCATTACATGTATTTTTTTCTTCTTTTATTTTTACCTATACATATATAAAGTGAGTTTCTTGTAGATTATGCAAAGTTGAGTAATTTTTTAAAATAAAAAATTGAAATTTTTAAAAATTTCAATGAGAATTTTAAAAAAGATTTTTAAAAATCTCTGTCAGAATCAGTGTGTTTACACTATTTTCATTTAATGCAATAATTGGTACATTTGGATTTAGGTTTACTATTTTATTATTTCTACTTTTTTCTCATTTTTTCTTTCTCCTTTTTCATCTTTTCTGCCTTTTTTGGATTACTTAGGAAGTTTTTAGTACTCCATTTTAATTTATCCATTGTGGTTCTGTGTCTAGTTTTGTGTGCCCACCATAGGGATTGTGTTAAACATAATCAATTCTCATGGCTTACTTAGAATCATTATTTTACTACTTCAGTTGGGATGTAGAACTTTTATCAATATATAGGTCCTTTTACCCTCCCACCATTATGCCATTATGTTATTAGTTGTTTTATGTATTATGTCTAACGTTGACAGCCTCACCAAACAATGCAATAATTCTTGCTTTCAATTGCCAAATATAGTCTGAAGAATTGTGCAGGAGAATAGTATGTTTTGTTTATGCAACATATTAGTCAGCTCAGGCTGCCATACAAGAGAAATTTATTTTCTCACAGTGCTGGAGGCTAGAAGCCCAAGATCAAGGTACCAGCTTTGGCATGTGCTGGTGAGACCTTCCTGTCTGGCTTGCAGATGGCTGTATCCTCACACATCATTTCCTCTGTGGGCCCATTGGAGATCAAGAGAATTCTCTAGTGTCTCTCTCTTATAAATTCCTATTGGATTAGGGTCCCACCCTTAGGACCTCTTTTAACCATAATTAACTCCCTAAATGCTCTATATCCAAAATTGGGAGTTAGGACTTCAACACACAGATCATGGGGGGTGGGGTTTGGGCAGACAATTCATTGTCATCCAAACATCTACCATTTATGTTGGTTTTCCTTCATTCCTGATGCTCTGAATCTTCCTTAAATGTCATTTCCCATAGAAATTCTTGTGGAGCAGATCTGCTGGCAGTGAACTTTCCTAGCTTCCCTTCATGCAGAAGGTCTTTATTTCATCTTCATTTCTGAAGGATAATTTTGCTGGATACAGAATTCTGGACCATTGATCCTTTCTTGTAGTGACTAATTTTCAAGTGACAGTAATTCAAATTGTCCCCCCACAAGTCATGTGTTTGTATTCTTTGGCTGTTTTCAAGAGTGTTTGTTGTTTATTTTCAATGGCTCTGAAATGGTGTATTTGGTCATGGATTTCTTTGTGTCCAAGATTTGCTGGGCTCTTTATAATCTGGTTGATGTCTTTCACCAAATTTGAAAAAGTTTCAACCATCCTTCCTTTTTCTTTCTTTTTTTTTTTTTGTAGAAACTTTAATTTATTTTTTGTTTTATTTAGTTGTTTGTCAGATAGAGAGAGAACAAGCAGGGGGAGGGACAGCCAGAGGGAGAAGCAGGCTCCCTGCTGAGCCAGGAGCCCAATGCAAGACTTGATTCCAGGACCCTGAGATCATGACCTGAGCAGAAAGGCAGACATTTAACCGACTGAGCCACCCAGGCATCCCTCAAGCATCATTTCTTGAAAATATTTTTAAACTACACTCCTCTGTCTTTCTAGGACTAGTGACATGAATTTTAGTCCTTGTAGTTTAATCCCGTAGGTTCCTGAGTCTGTCTAACAGGTCCCTTTCTTGCTCTTGCTTAGATTGGTTAATTTCTATTAATTTATTTATTAATTTATTAAATTATTTATTAATTTATCTTCAAGTCCAGTCACTCTTCTGTTGTCTGGATTTTGCCACTGAGTGCTCGCTTTGGCAGCACATATACTAAAATTGGATTTTGCCACTGAGCTATTGAGTGAATTATTCCAGTTATTATATTTTTCTATTTATAAAAGGGTATCAGTTCTTTATATCTTTCCTTTCTTTGTTGAGAGTTTCTGTCTTTCCATCCCTTCCAGGAACATTAGCTTTTTGAATCATTTTTATAATAGCTGCTTGAAATTCTTTGTCAGATATTTCCAGCTGCTGTGTCATTTTGACATTGGTGTCTGTGAGTATTTTTCTTGCAGACATGTGAACTGAGAGTTTCCTGAGAGTTTCATGGGACTGTTTTGGATAGCATCCTGGATGTAATGAATACTATGTTTTGAAACTGTGGGTCTCCCTTATATCTAATGAGGAACATTGATTTTTTTAAAGCTGGAAATAAACTTTGCTGAGTTCCAGTGATGGGTTCCTGCCAGCCTTCCAGAGATTGTTTTGTTTCCAGAGTCTTTGCAGTACCATTTCAATCTGTCCTGAATGTGCCCACCTAGTATTTATTGTGGCTTTACCCAGTGGCCTGTACCCCAGTTGAGAGCTCGAGGTCTTTGGCCTGTTGATTGGGGTCAGATCCACTCACAAGTGGCTCAGGGGTGAGCCCTGGTGTTCCTTGACAACCTCATGTTCTGTGTTTTCTGTCATTGTCTTTAGCTTTTTGGTTGGAAAGGTAGGCATGTTGCTTTGGGACCTGCTTACCATGGTCCCCCTGCACCAGCAGGAGGATAGAAAAAGAAAGATCAGTGGGTCCTCCTTCAGTTGAAGAACAATGTTCTCTATCCTCAGTGTTCTGAATGTTTCTGATCTTGATGGGCGAGGATGTAAGAGCATGGAGAAAACATGGGGTGTCCTCAGTTACTCTGAGCATTTGGGGTTCTCTTCCCTATGCTCTAGGGGAGGGGGAGGGACCTAATTCTGGATATTGGGCTGCCCTGTGTGCAGGCAAGTGGGAGAAGGTGGACTCACTTTTGGTTTGGTGGACTTTGAATTCTGGTTTTTGTCCTCCTCAGTCCGCCTGCTGCTGCTTACTTTGAGAACCTTCAGATGAACTCCATGGCCCTGTGGCTGCATTTGGTGACTAAGACAGGGTGGACCAACCACAGGTGTTTTTGTAAAAATATGGGTTTTAATTTTTTGTACTTATGTAGATGGACCCAAAGTTTGGTGTTTCTAGTGTGGGACAAATCCTAAACATCCTTGTGGTGATATTTGTAACTCACTCAGGTCAATTTTGAAGGCAAACTACTGTATAGCTGGGGTCCTCATGGTGTTGGCTCAGTTGTGGGATCAGAGTGACCATGAAGGGCTCCACAGGCTTCTTCCTGGCACAGCCAGTGGCAGATCATCTCAAACACACACAGACAGGTGTACATGCATGCACACACACTTTTACATGGATTCACATTTAAACATATATGCTCACACCCAGACCTATAGACATATACACATTCATAGACATATACACACCCTTGCACACATTTCAAAACACATACACACTCACAGACACACGTACACACAAACATATGTGCATGCACACTTAAAAATATATACTCTCAACAACACATGCATTAACATGCACACACACATGCACACACAAACATACATAATAATCCCCACATATATACACATAGACGTACACACATAGATGCATACACACACAGTGTGATCAGGAATGATTTTGTGCCATGCTTATCGAAGACACAATTTCCTTCACAGTTAGTCTGGGAGGATTCCTATGGAGTGAGCCTCAGAAATAACAGAGACCTGGTGTGACCCTAACTTGAGGATGCAGCTGAGTCTGGGGCCACAAAATGAGTGACAGGTGCCTCACTCTACAGTCTGAAAGGTGTATACCCACTGGCCATGGCTGAGAGTGATGGTCAGCTGTGTGGTTAGGTGCTCTCTGCCTTTACATGGTAGCATTTGTGAGGACTCATCCGTTCTCAGAATTCTGGTAGTAGCCTCAGTGGATGTAAAAATGATTCCAGAAATAAGGCTGTTGTTGGCTGGGAGGGCAGATGTGGCAGGAGCTCAGATGGGCATCACATGCACAGGAAGCATGTGGATTCCACTGAACCCCTCTGGCCCCTGAAGACATTTTCCTGCAGAGATTTTGCTTCTGGGGGTGTCTGGGTCAAGCAGAGGTGGTGGCTAAAGGGATGGAGAGGGTGTATGAGTGTATGAAGTGGTACTTATGTGGGTGTAGGCTGAGAAACAGTGATATTGGTGAGTCTTACAAGCTTGGGTGAACACATAGACTGAGGGGCCACCATCTGAGACATGGCAGGAGGACAGGAGCAGATTTGCTGGGAGGAGTAGGTGATGAGCTAGCCTGGGATGTCCAGGAGGTGGTTGGCTGTCTGGGCATGGTACTCAGTTGATGCTGGTCTGGGAAGGGAGACTCAGTGTTTGTTGGCATATTGGTGGTGGGAGGGACTGGGAAAAGAAGTGCTGTGGAAGGAGTGGATGATAATGGGACCTACCCCTGGGATCCTGGGAGAGCTGGGACCATATAAGGAGAGACCCAGAGGGGTGGGGGGAGAATCCAGTGACATGGAGGCTGACTGCAGTCCTGGCCAGCCACTGCACCGATTGTTGAAGACCACTGTCTTCCATCCAGCCACCTGCTCCAGGGGAAAGTCAGCCAGATGGGTGTTTTATCTTTTTTTCTCCATGAAAAATACATTTAAGACATAAAAATAGAACCATCTATATGTTGGGTTTGTGCCTTTTAAAAATATTAAAAATCCAATTAAAAATCTTGTAACTCAAGGATACTGCCCATTCTTGGTGATATCTCATAAAGAATTATCTTTGAAATGCAAGCTGGTACAGCCACTCTGGAAAACAGCATGGAGGTTCCTCAAAAAGTTGAAAATAGAGCTACCCTACAAACCCAGAAATGGCACTACTGCGTATTTACCCCAAAGATACAAATGTAGTGATACGAAGGGGCATGTGCACCCGAATGTTTACAGCAGCAATGTTCACACTATCCAAACTATGGAAAGAGCCTAGATGTCCATCAATAGATGAATGGATAAAGAAGATGTGGTATATATGGAATATTATGTAGGCATCAGAAAATGAAATCTTGCCATTTGCAATGACGTGGATGGAACTAGAGGGTATTATGCTAAGCAAAATAAGTCAATCAGGGAAAGACAGCTATCATATGATCTTACTTCTATGAGGAATTTAAGGAACAAAACAGAGGATCATAGGGGAATAGAGGAAAATATAAAAGAAGATTAAATCAGAAAGGGAGACAAACCATAAGAGGGAGACTTTTAATCATAGGAAGCACACTGAGGGTTGCTGAAGGGGAGGTGGGTGGGAAAGTAGGGTAACTAGATAATGGACATTAAGGAGGGCACATGACATAATGAACACTGGGTATTATATAAGACTAATGAATAACTGACCTCTACCTCAGAAATTAATAATGTTATATGTTAATTAAATTTAAATTTAAAAGATGATTTTATTTATTCTATTTTATTTAGAATATGTATATATATGAATTCTCCCTGAAAATACCTATGCTCTGATGGCCAAAAGCCAAGATTTCCATTGACTATTAGAAGGTTAGAGAGGAGTTCCTGAAGCAAAAAGTCCCTAGTAGATGAGATTGGAAAGTTAGCATTAAAAGCACCCCATCTGAATAAACCTAACCAAAGAGGTAAAGGATCTGTACTCGAGGAACTACAGAACACTCATGAGAGAAATTGAAGAAGACACAAAAAGATGGAAGACCATTCCATGCTCTTGGATTGGAAGAATAAACATTGTTAAAAAGTCTATACTGCCTAGAGCAATCTATACTTTTAATGCCATTCCGATAAAAATTCCACCGGTATTTTTCAAAGAGCTGGAGCAAATAACCCCCAAATTTGTATGGAATCAGAAGAGACCCTGAATTGCTAAGGAAATGTTGAAAAACAAAAATAAAACTGGGGGAATCATGTTACCTGATTTCAAGCTTTACTACAAAGCTGTGATCACCAAGACAGCATGGTACTGGCATAAAAACAGACACATAGACCAGTGGAACAGAGTAGAGCCCAGATATGGACCCTCAACTCTATGGTCAAATAATCTTTGACAAAACAGGAAAAAATATACAGTGGAAAAAAGTCTCTTCAATAAATGGTGCTGGGAAAACTGGACAGCTATATGTAGAAGAATGAAACACAACCATTCTCTTACACCATACACAAAGATAAACTCGAAATGGATAAAAGACCTCAACGTGAGACAGGAATCCATCAGAATCCTAGAGGAGAACATAGGCAGTAACCTCTTTGATATCAGCCACAGCAACTTCTTTCAAGTTATGTCTCCAAAGGCAAAGGAAACAAAAGCAAAAATAAACTTTGGGACTTCATCAAAATCAAAAGCTTCTGCACAGCAAAGGAAACAGTAAACAAAACAAAGAGACAACCCACGGAATGGGAGAAGATATTTGCAAATGACAGTATAGACTAAAGGTTGATATTCAGAATCTATAAAGAATTCCTCAAACTCAACACACACAAAACAGGCAATCATATCAAAAAATGGGCAGAAGATATGAACAGACACTTCTCCAATGAAGACATACAAATGGCTATCAGACACATGAAAAAATGTTCATCATCACTATCCTTCAGGGAGATTCAAATTAAAACCACATTGATATATCACCTTACACCAGTTAGAATGGCCAAAATTAGCAGGTCCGGAAACAACGTGTGTTGGAGGGGATGTGGAGAAAGGGGAACCCTGTTACACTGTTGGTGGGAATGCAAGTTGGTGCAGCCACTTTGGAGAACAGTGTGGAGATTCCTCAAGAAATTAAAAATAGAACTTCCCTATCACCCTGCCATTGCACTCCTGGGTATTTATCCCAAAGATACAGATGTAGTGAAAAGAAGGGCCATCTGTACCCCAATGTTTATAGCAGCAATGGCCATGGTCACCAAACTATGGAAAGAACCAAGATGCTCTTCAACGGATGAATGGATAAGGAAGATGTGGTCCATATACACTATGGAGTATTATGCCTCCATCAGAAAGGATGAATACTCAACTTTTGTAGCAACATGGATGGGACTCGAAGAGATTATGCTGAGTGCAGTAAGTCAAGCAGAGAGAGTCAATTATCATATGGTTTCACTTATTTGTAGAGCATAACAAATAGCATGGAGGACAAGGGGAGTTAGAGAAGAGAAGGCAGTTGGGGGAAATTGGAAGTGGAGATGAACCATGAGAGACTATGGACTCTGAAAAACAATCTGAGGGGTTTGAAGTGGTGGGGGGTGGGAGGTTGGGGGAACCAGGTGGTGGGTATTATAGAGGGCACGGATTGCATGGAGCACTGGGTGTGGTGCAAAAACAGTGAATACTGTTATGCTGAAAATTAAAAAAAAATAACTATAAAACAAAGCACCCCATCTGGACTTCTCTAGTGTGAAAACTCTCCCACTGTGGACCTCTGAAACTGTGGGGCCGAATGTAACAAAGTCAGGTTAAGTTAATATCTGGACTGGAAAGGAGAAAGAGGGACATTTCCAGGTGCTAGAAAAGAGGAGGCACTGGGAAATGAAAGCAGTGGATGATGGCTTGGTGCACTGTTGCTACTGTGGGGGCCTTTGGGTCCCAGGGACCTGGGTCAGACTTACACCACCAGCTTGCCAATATGCATGAGAACAAATAGGAAGTTAAGCAGAGATCAGCATACAGTGATGGAAACCTTCTAGAACCACATCATTAAGGAAAAGATGGACCAGAAAAGCAATCTCCTGCGTCTCAGGGAGGTCACAGGGCACTTGTATTTCTGCTTCGGCTTAGATGGGAAAAGCTCCCCTAAGAAATGGAAGCCTATTTTTCACTTGGGAATGAGATTTCAAATTATAATGCTAAGAAACCCAGACTGAGAAGTGGTTAACTTCTAGTATAGAAGGTTTACCAGTGGGGCTCCAGGCCAGTGGCACTCCTGGGATGCCTGGCAACAGTGACCATCAGGAGGATTACCCCACTGCCAAAGTCACACTTAATAATACTACTGGCTGAGGAAACCATATCAGATTCACAGTAAAATACATCTAAACACTGGAGGAATAATCCTATATCGAAGGGAGTTGGAAGTCACAGAAAAGATGAGGGCTAGACCACCCAGGGACCTCAGATGATGTAACAGCATACTTAAAATGAGTAATATGAGAGATTTGATAAAGTAAGAAAAAAGTTAAGTAGGAAGCAGAAGAACAGGCAGGTTCAAAGAATAAACAAATGAAGCTTCATGAATGGGAAACACATTTATAATGAACAATTTAGTGGAGTGGTAAATAGCAAATTAGACATAGCTGAAGACAAAATCACTAAACTGAAAGATAGATTTGAGGAAGTTATTCAGAGGGAATCACAGAGATTTAAAAAAATAAGAGAAGGGCAGAGGTAGAGAAGAGAAAATGTAGGCCACAGGTGTGTCCAAAGGATTTTTAGAGAGGCTGGAGAGAATGAGAAGAAAAAAATATGATGGAAATCACACAGAGAAATTTTAGCAGGGGTTGAAGATGTGAATCCTAAGCTTCAGGACTCCTAAGTGATCATGGGAAATGTAGGAAAAATAAATCCACAGCTAGACACATCACAGTGAACCACAGAAGAGTAAAGATGAATGGGAAGACACTAATCCTTCCACAGATTTGTCCACAGCAATGAAGAGCACAAAGAAGGCATCATCTCCAATGTACTGGGTGAATATGACTGTCAACCAGAATTCTGTATCCAGCTAAACTATCATTCAAAAGTTTGAGTGAAATAAAGATGTTTTCAGGAGGTAAATGGAGAGAACTTACCATTAACAAAACCCTGCTGGAAAAAAATTGTTGATGGTTATATGTCAAAAGGAAGAATGTAATATGATCCAGAGAAGTAAGCTAATAAAAACCTTGTCCAATTCCCAAGCCAGGGGTTTCATTATATGGATGGTGGCTGGATTACTAGAAATGACAGACTGAATCAGGAGTCATTGTGTCTGTGTTCTTGTGACTTGGACATCACCCACTGTTGGTGACAGTGAACAATAAATTCTCCCTGAAAATATCTGTGGTTTGATGTGCAGGTATGCCTCCATTTGTTAGGATAATTATGGGATCACAGATGTTAAATGCCAAATACTGAATCATAACACATACCTACCTGGAAATTATTTGACCTGGAGTCTTCAGATTATGAAAACTAACCTGTTCTTGCTTTATGTGTTTTCTGAGTGTGGGGTTTTCTGTGTAGAGGGAGCCAGGAACAGGGCAGGCTTGTGGCCAAGCCATCCTGGTTTTGAGATCCAGAGGGTGGGCCTTCATTCAGCTCTAGATATTTGATTGTCCCTCTCTGTCTCCAGAACCTGCATTAGTGTTTGCCAAGGACCAGCCAGCATTCAGGGAGGTGCAGGCCAAGGCAGGGTCCAGTGCCACCCTGAGCTGTGAGGTGGCCCAGGACAAGACAGAGGTGACGTGGTACAAGGATGGGAAGAAGCTGAGTGCAAGCTCCAACATGCACGTGGAAGCCAAGGGCTGCAGCAGGCGGCTGGTGGTGCAGCAGGCAGGGAAGGTGGATGCCGGGGAGTACAGCTGCGAGGCAGGGGGCCAGAAGGTGTCCTTCCACCTGGATGTCACAGGTCAGTTCTTTTGGTTAAACTCTAGTCTTGATTGAGGGTGGTGGTGGGATAAGCATAGAGTCCAGAAAGACTCTGGAGCTCTTTCCATTAAACTTAACTTTTCACATGTCCCTCCTTTGGCCTCCGATTCTCATACATGTGGCTGAGCCAATAGAAATTGGATAGGAAGGTGTACATGGAAAGGTTTGCTAATTCCTGTGAACCATGACTGGTGTTCCAGGGATGATACCCACCTGGGACAGCCAACGTGGAGCAGCAGTAGAATGTATGGCCCCCACCTGGGACAGCCCACATAGAGTAGTAATAGAATGTGTGGTCCCCACTAGGGACAGCACATGTGGAGTAGTAATAGAATGTGTGGTCCCCACCTGGGACAGCCAACGTGGAGCAGTGATAGAATGTGTGGTCCCCACCTGGAGAAACTGGGCAGAACAATGGTAAATGTTTAGTACTCACCTGGAACAGCCACATGGAGCAGTGGTCATATATGGTTCCCACTTGGAACAGCCCATAGGAGATGTGGTAGAGTTAGGGACCCCATGGAACAGTCCACATTGAGGAAAGGGAGAATTTAGGCTCTTCACTCCTTCATGCAACATAGAGCTGGGACAGTTCATGAGGACCAGTGGTAGAATGTATGGTCCCCACCTGAACAAGCCCTCACACAGTAGTTACAGAATGGGTACATAAATTGTGTTACTTATTGCTGAGAAGGCTATAGGGCTTCTCCAGATGACACAACTGACGTAGAGCTGACACAGGAGAAGTTTCCATTCCCTCTGCTTCCTGGTTCAGTACTTCTTAACCCAGTGCTGCCTTCCTAACAGACATGATATCTTCAATCATGTGCGTCCCTCTGTGTCCCCAGAGCCCTCCGTGGTGTTTGCCAAGGAGCAGCCAGCACGCAGTGAAGTGCAGGCTAAGGCAGGGTCCAGTGCCACCCTGAGCTGTGAGGTGGCCCAGGCCCAGACAGAGGTGACGTGGTACAAGGACGGGAAGAAGCTGAGTGCGAGCTCCAACGTGCACGTGGAGGCCAAGGGCTGCAGCAGGCGGCTGGTGGTGCAGCAGGTGGGGAAGGCAGATGCTGGGGAGTACAGCTGCGAGGCCGGGGGCCAGAAGGTGTCCTTCTGCCTGGACGTCACAGGTGGGTTCCTTGAGGTCTTTCTTATGCTCCTTAGAGCACAGTAGTTATCCAGAGTGGGGGTGCATGCACATGATGTCTCCTGTCCTGTTTGGTCACAAAGCTTCCCAAGCAGCAGCCAGCAGGTATGAATTACATGACAATGATTGTATTTTATCAGTGTTTCTTGTCTTTTCACTTGGGCAAACATTGCAACAACCTCAGAGGAGGAGTTCTGATTATTCCCATTTTATTTTATTTTATTTCTTTAAGATTTTATTTATTTATTTAACAGAGAGAGACCACAAGTAGGCAGAGAGGCAGGCAGAGAGAGAGAGAGAGAGAGAGAGAGAGAGAGAGAGGCAATATCCCTGCTGAGCAGAGATCCTGATGCAGGGCTCGATCATAAGACTCCAGGATCATGACCTGAGCCGAAGGCAGATACTTAACCCACTGAGCCACCCAGGCACCCCAATTATTTGCATTTTAATATGAGGCTAAGAAAAATCTATAAGTTGCCAAAATTCACACAGCCAGAAAACCACAGAGCCAGGGTTTGGACCCCATATTCTGAGATTATTTGTTTACCTGTTCTGCCTGAAGAACTCTGTCATCAGTAGTTATTTTAGCTGGTCTTCTCAGGCTCTATTTTTTTTTTCTTATATGGAAACATATTTATTTTATTTTTTAATTCTGAGGGTATTTTCTCTGGGAATCACATTACATTTTAATAGAGCTTTTTTTGTAATTTGTAAATACAATTTTGTAATTTGTAAATACAATTGACTTTTGAACAGCATCAGTTTGAACTCCACAAGTCCACTTGTATGTGGATTTTTAAAATAAATACAGTACAGTATGGTAAATGTGCTTTCTCTTTCTTACAATTTTCTTAGTAACATTCTCTTGCCTGTAACCGACTTCACTGAAGAATTCTGTCTGTAATACATAACACATATAGCAAATTGTGTATTGGTCAAGTTTGTATCATCAGCAAGGCTTCTAGTCAACAGTAAGCTATCAGTAGTTACATTCTGGGGGAGTCAAATTATACACAGGTTTTTGATTGCATGAGACTTCATCACCCCAACCCCTATGTTGTTTTAACATTTTGAAGATATCATTCCATTGTCTTCTGAGTCCCATATTTTCTTCTAAAACATCAACTGTCAGTTCTGTTATGTTGCTTCAAAGACTTCTTTTTCTTTTCCTTTTTCTTTTCTTCCCCTCCCCCCTCCCTCCCTTCCTCCCTCCCTCCCTCCCTTCCTTCCTTCCTTCCTTCCTTTCTCCTGTTGCTTTTAAGATACTATGTTTGGTTTTAGTTTTCAGCGGTTTTACTTTGATGAATCTAGGTGTGGTTTCCTTTTTTTTTTTTTTTTTTTTTTAAAGATTTTATTTATTTGACAGAGAGAGATCACAAGTAGGCAGAGAGGCAGGCAGAGAGAGCGAGAGAGGAGGAAGCAGGCTCCCCGCTAAGCAGAGAGCCCGATGCGGGACTCGATCCCAGGACCCTGAGATCATGACCCGAGCCGAAGGCAGCGGCTTAACCCACTGAGCCACCCAGGCGCCCCGGTGTGGTTTCCTTTTTATTCGTCCTGGTTGGAGCCACAGGTCATCTTGGGTGTGTGGGTTTATGTTCTCCTCAACCATAGGCTACCCTTGGCCTATATCTGTTCTGTCCCATCTCTCTCCTCTGTCCCAAGTTCTGTTACATTTTATTTAACCATTTTGTGTTTCCCCACATGTCTCATATGCATCTTTCTTTCTGCCTCTTAATTATTTTTCTCTCTCTCCTTTATTCTGTGTTTTCTTTCACCTGCCTTAAAATTCCCTAATATTCTGTTCTACTTAGAGTATGTCTGACTCACTTATATACTGTGTTGACTATTTTCAAGTGCTATAATTTCCATCTCATTGATTTCTTATAGATTCCAGACTCTGTAGTAAATTTCTTATGTTTGATGTATTTTTAAGAAAGATTTTATTTATTTATTTGACAGAGAGAGATTACAAGTAGACAGAGAGGCAGGCAGAGAGAGAGGGGGAAGCAGGCTCCCTGCTGAGCAGAGAGCCCAATGCGGGGCTTGATCCCAGGACCCTGGGATCATGACCTGAGCTGAAGGCAGAGGCTTCAACCCACTGAGCCACCCAGGCACCCCTGTTTGATCTATTTTTAAAGTTTCATTTTAAAACAGTATTAATAATGGATATATCCCAGTCTGAAAAAGCATAATAACCCATCACCTGATATTGTCCTTTTTCTGGTTTTCTATTTACTCCTTTCCTTGACACACAAGCAACATTTCCACTGACTGTCAGACATTGCTTGAGAAACCTTGTTGGGTATAGATCATGCTATCTTATTCCAGAAAGAGGGTTGTTCCTTCCTATGATAGTGGAGAGAAGGCAGCCAAACTTCAGCTCATTCCATGACCATGCTGGCTCGGGGCCCCCTTGCAGTTTTGATCAGGGCCTTCCGTCTCTGGTGGGCCCCAATTCTGGGCATGGTCTTCCCTAAATTCCTGCAGATGCTTAGGTGTGGGTGAGGCCCCTTTCCCAGCAGATGCTCAGTGCTAATCTTCCCTGGAATGCAAGGTGCCAGAGTGTGCTGTCTGCTCTGGAGCTCAGAGGTTTTCTGTGGGGCTTCATAGTCTCCTGTGTCCAGCAGCTTCAGAACTCATGAGACCCTTGAGGGGAACATGGCTGAGTGGCATCTCAATTCTACATGGTCCCTCTTCCCAGGAGACCTGGATCCTCCTCTAACTGCACGTACTGGTGGTCTGTGCACGTACTGGTGGTCTCCCTGTTTTTTGGGGAGCTGTGCCGTGCCTGCATTGTCATTATCATGTCCTGCCCAGACACAGCAGTGTCCCTAGGGGACAAACAAGGGCCAGTGGGACCCCACATCCTTGAGTGGCTCCCTTAGACCATCCCCAATGACTCCACAGCATCCCTACAGAAGAGCCTGGCCCTGGACTCCCCTCTATTAGAATGTCTGCCCTATGCTTGAATCAAAGCTGTCTGTCTTGTGTCATTCATCATTCCTCGGAGAGGTCTGCCCTGGCCCCAGAGCCTAAGGGACCCATCCATCCCTTCTCTCATATGTGTGGCATTGTTTAACTACACCCAAGCATGGCATCACTGCCGTCATGACTAATGTGCTTGTCTGTCTCCCTCAGTAGATTGGGTACAGACTGTCATGTTTCTAGCCACTACCATGGTGCCTGGTGCCTGCATGCTGTGAGCCAGTGTTCACTTGGGTTGTGCCAGTGATTGTGTGCATGGCCGGTTGCTTTCACAGCATGGACTCTCTGAGATTCTGTGTGTATGCACTTGAGTTTACTGGGAATCATGCAGTTTTAGAAAAGAGGCAATCTCAGGTGTTGGCAAGGATGTGAGGAGTTGGAACTCTCACACACTGCTGATAGAAGTGTAAATTGGTACAACCATTTCTGAAATCACTTTGGAAATATCTTTTAAAGCCAGTGTATCTTACACCATAAGCTACACCGATAGGATGTGGTGTGTGGTGGGCATACCATGTGCTGGGGGTATAGGAGTGAATAGGCCCACCTCCCCACAAGGGCTGGCTGTCACCTGGGATGGATACATCTAAATGTACACTCCGGCCCCAGGTCAGGAGGCATATGTTTGCAGACACTCTCCAACAGCCTGCTGGACACATGATGGCATTTGCTCCAAGTAGGAAATTAACTGAACTCTGAAGCTTTCCTCCCTGTGACCTAAGTGGTACCAGCTCTGTGTCTCTTTTTTTTTTTTTAAGATTTTATTTATTTATTTGACAGAGAGAAATCACAAGTAGATGGAGAGGCAGGCAGAGAGAGAGAGGGAAGCAGGCTCCCTGCTGAGCAGAGAGCCCGATGTGGGACTCGATCCCAGGACCCTGAGATCATGACCTGAGCCGAAGGCAGCGGCTTAAACCACTGAGCCACCCAGGCGCCCCCCAGCTCTGTGTCTCTTAACATATATATCTGTCTGTCCCCAGAGCCCTCTGTGGCGTTTGCCAAGGAGCAGCCAGCACGCAGTGAGGTGCAGACCAAGGCGGGGACCAGTGCCACACTGAGCTGTGAGGTGGCCCGGGACAAGACGGAGGTGACATGGTACAAGGACGGAAAGAAACTGAATGCGAGCTCCAAAATATGCATGGAGGCTAAGGGTTGCAAGAGGCAGCTGGTGGTGCAACAGGCGGGGAAAGCAGATGCTGGGGAGTACATCTGTGAGGCTGGGGGCCAGAAGCTGTCCTTCCACCTGGATGTTGCAGGTCAGTTCTTCTGGGACTATCATAGCCTTGTGTAGAGGTGATGGGATTGGCTAACTGCCCCAGCCAACCCTGGTGCTCTTCCCACCGGATCTCATGTCACAGCCCATACTCTCAATTCCCTTACTCATGGCTGGGCTAAGGTGGTACTGTGCTGGAGGGGTGCGGGCAGAAGGGAGAGTATGCTCCCAGAAATCCAAGTGGTGTTCCCACATAGTAATGGCAATCGTAAGTTGTTTGCTGAGAACCTCCAGGGTGTTCTTTGGTGCCTGGGACTCTGCTGTACCTTGCACTTGGAGTCTGAGACTAGGCATTTCTCACCCACCCATTATATGTGAATTTGCCACTGCTGAAGATCCTGGCCACTCCAAGACGCCCTCACCTAGCTACACGCTGGGCCACACGAGGGAGAGATGCTTGCATTTCACTAAATCAGGAGATGGGAGAGTTTCTGCCAGCTGATCCTACTTGGATTTATGTCAAGACAGAACTATGGACTATGGGTTTTCGGTGTACTAGAACACATTTTCCTCCTTGCACATGGGAATGAAGGTTCCCTGTGCCCTTGTGTGTAGCAGAATCCAGAGCTCTGGTCTGTTGCAATCTGTGCACAAAGTATGGCAAGAGCAGAGGGCTGGGAGATACCTGGTAGGCGCATGTGAGGTCAGGATTCTCTTTCTGAAGCAAATCTTGCTTCTCCCCTCTAAGAATTTTGGTTCAGAATTCCCCCTGGAGTCTGTTGCAGGTTTAAAAATGGAGAGGAATGAATGGATTATTCTGCACCCACTTGCTTTGTTAAAGATGAGGTCCTCTGTAGCAGCCTCTGTATGATAAGGCAGTATTTCACACCATTGTCTGGAGACTTGTGTGTCTGTCCCATTCTGGCTGGTTCATAGTGAAGACTGAGATCTATTTTCTTGTTGTGCTGAGTCTTAATGGCCAATCAAGATGGTCTGCAGCCCCACACTGGCTTCTAGGGGCCACCACCCGACCATTTGCTATTCCTTTTTTAAAAAATTAATTTATTTATTTTCAGCATAACAGTATTCATTATTTTTTTGCCACACCCAGTGCTCCATGCAATCCTTGCCCTCTATAATACTCACCACCTGGTACCCCAACCTCCCACACCCCCCGCCACTTCAAACCCCTCAGATTGTTTTTCAGAGTCCATAGTCTCTCATGATTCACCTCCCCTCCAATTTACCCCAACTCCCTTCTCCTCTCTAACACCCCTTGTCCTCCATGATATTTGTTATGCTCCACAAATAAGTGAAACCATATGATAATTGACTCTCTCTGCTTGACTTATTGCGCTCAGCATAATCTCTTCCAGTCCCGTCCATGTTGCTACAAAAGTTGGGTATTCATCCTTTCTGATGGAGGCATAATACTCCATAGTGTATATGGACCACATTTCCCTTATCCATTCGTCCGTTGAAGGGCATCTTGGTTCTTTCCATAGTTTGGCGACCGTGGCCATTGCTGCTATAGACATTGGGGTACAGATGGCCCTTCTTTTCACGACATCTGTATCTTTGGGTTAAATATCCAGGAGTGTAATTGCAGGGTCATAGGGAAGTTCTCTTTTTAATTTCTTGAGGAATCTCCACACTGTGGCTGTACCAACTTGCATTCCCACCAACAGTGGAAGAGGGTTCCCCTTTCTCCACATCCCCTCCAACACATGTTGTTTCCTGTCTTGTTAATTTTGGCCATTCTAACTGGTGTAAGGTGATATCTCAATGTGGTTTTAATTTTAATCTCCCTGATGGCTAGTGGTGATGAACATTTTTTCATGTGTCTGATAGCCATTTGTATGTCTTCATTGGAGAAGTGTCTGTTCATATCTTCTGCCCATTTTTTGATATGATTGCCTGTTTTGTGTGTGTTGAGTTTGAGGAGTTCATTATAGATCCTGGATATCAACCTTTTGTCTGTACTATCATTTGCAAATATCTTCTCCCATTCTGTGGGTTGCCTCTTTTTTTTTTTTTTTTTTTTTTTTTGACTATTTCCTTTGCTGGGCATAAGCTTTTGTTTTTGATGAAGTCCCAAAAGTTTATTTTCACTTTTGTTTCCTTTGTTTTTGGAGACGTATCTTGAAAGAAGTTGCTGTAGCTGATATCGAAGAGGTTACTGCCTATGTTCTCCTCTAGGATTCTGATGGATTCCTGTCTCACGTTGAGGCCTTTTATCCATTTTGAGTTTATCTTTGTGTATGGTGTAAGAAAATGGTCGAACCATTTGCTATTCTTTCTGTCATATGTGGGTGTGTGCAGATACCAAAACACTGACTGTGTATTTTTTAAAAATGTTATTTTCAAGAGAATATGACAAATTATTTTATGGTAATAAACGTGAAAATATTTGGCAAATCAACCAAATACTTGGAAAATTGTGTAAAAAGTGACACAAGAAGATTTCAACACTTCAAATAGTCCTAGAAACTTGTATTTATTATATATATATATATATATATATATATATATGTATATTTATTTATGTTAGTCACTGTATAGTCATTAGTTTTGGTGCAGTCTTCCAAGATTCATTGTTCATGCACCACGCCCAGTGCTCCATGCAATATGTGCTCTCCACAATACCCACCACCAGGCTCAGCCATCCCCACACGCCCCTCCCCTCCAAAACCCTCAGTTTGTTTCTCAGAGTCCACAGTCTCTCACAGTTCATCTCCCTCTCTGATTCCGTCCCCCCTTCACTTTTCCTTTCCTTCTCCTAATGTCCTCCATGCTATTCCTATGTTCTACAAGTAAGTGAAACCATATGATAAAACCATATGACTCTCTCTGCTTGACTTATTTCACTCAGCATAATCTCCTCCAATCCCATCCATGGTGAAACAAAAGTTGGGTATTCATCCTTTCTGAGGGAGGCATAATACTCCATAGTATATATGGACCATATCTTCTTTATCCATTCTTCCATTGAAGGGCATCTTGGTTCTTTCCACAGTTTGGCCACTGTGAATGAATTGCTTTAATGAACATTGAGGTACAGGTGACCCTTCTTTTCACTACAACTGTATCTTTGGGGTAAATATCCAATAGTGCAATTGCTGGGTCACAGGGTAACTCTATTTTTAATTTTTTGAGAATCTCCACATTGTTTTCCAAAGTGGCTGCACCAACTTGCATTCCCACTGACAGTGCAGGTGGGTTCCCCTTTCTCCACATCCTTTCCAACATTTGTTGTTTCCTGCCTTGTTAACTTTGGCCATTCTAACTGGTGTAAGTTGGAATCTCAGTGTGGTTTTGATTTGAATTTCCCTGATGGCTAATGATGATAAACATTTTTTCAAGTGTCTGCTACCCATTTGTTTGTCTTCATTGGGAAAGTGTCTGTTCATGTCTTCTGCTCATTTTTTTAATGTGATTATCTGTTTTTTGAGTGTTGAGTTTGAAGAGGTCTTTATAGACCTCTGGATATCAGCCCTTTGTCTGTAGTGTCATTTGCAAGTATCTTCTCCCATTCCGTGGGTTGTCTCTTTGTTTTGTTAACAGTTTCCTTTGCTGTGCAGAAGTTTTTGATCTTGATGAAGTCTCAAAAGTTCATTTTTGCTTTTGTTTCCTTTAACTTTGAATACATATCTTGAAAGAAGTTGCTGTGGCTGATGTCAAAGAGGTTACTGCCTATGCTGTCCTCTAGGATTTTGATGGATTCCTTTCTCACATTGAGGTTTTCATCCATTAGAGTTTATCTTTCTGCATGATGAAAGAGAATGGTTGACACAAGAAGATTTCAGGACCTCAAATAATCCTAAAGCCTTTTATTTATTTATTTAGAGATTTTGTTTATTTGCCAGACAGAGAGAGAGAGAGAGAGAGAGCATACAAGCACAAAGGGGAGTGGCAGGAAGAGGGAGAAGCAGGCTCCCTAGTGAGCAAGGAGCCTGGTGCCGGACTTGATCCCAGCACCCTGGGATCATGACCTGAGCCAAAGGCAGATGTTTAACTTACTGAGCCAACCAGAAATCCTGCCCTAGAGCCTTTTATTTTTTTAATTTTTTATTTTTTTAAATTTTTGATAAACATACAATGTGTTTTTATCCCCGGAGTACAGGTCTGTGACTCGCCAGGTTTACACATTTCACAGCACTCATCATAGCACATACCCTCCCCAATGTCCATATCCCCACCACCCTCTCCCATCCCCACTCCTCCCAGCAACCCTCAGTCTTTTTTTTGAGATTGAGTCTTTTGATGGATTCCTTTCTCACATTGAGGTCCTTCATCCATTTTGAGTCTATTTTCATGTGTGGTGTAAGGAAGTGGCCCAATTTCATTTTTCTGCATGTGGCTGTCCAATTTTCCCAGCACGATTTGTTGAAGAGACTGTCTTTTTTCCATTGGACATTCTTTCCTGCTTTGTTGAAGACTAGTTGACCATAGAGTTGAGGGTCTATTTCTGGACTCTCTATTCTGTTCCATTGATCTATGTGTCCATTTTTTTGCCAGTACCATACTGTCTTGATGATGACAGCTTTGTAATAGAGCTTGAAGTCTGGAATTGTGATGCCACCAACTTTGGCTTTCTTTTTCAATATTCCTTTGGCTATTTGAGGTCTTTTCTGGTTCCATATAAATTTTAAGATTATTTGTTCTATTTCTTTGAAAAATATGGATGTTATTTTGATAAGAATTGCATTAAATGTGTAAATTGCCCTAGAGCTTTTTAAACAAACAGAGATATAATGAATAATCTTGTACCACATGTACTTTCTAACTGGTAAATTATGTGAAATGTTCTTAAAGGAAATTATTGCATAATCATGGACATTTTTCTTTTCCCCCCTTTTAAAAAAGATGTATTTAATTATGAGAGAGAGAGAGGTGCATGGAGGGGGGGGGACAGAAGGATAGAAAGATAAACAGACTACCTATGTAATGGGGAGCCTGATATGGGGCTCAATCCCAGAACCCTGAGATCATGACTTGAGCCAAAACAAGAGTCAGATGCTAACTGACTGAGCCACCCAGGTGCCCCTATTCCTGGAGAATTTCCTGGAGAATAGAAAAGAGAGATGTTTCTGATTTACTTTAGAGGGACAATGTAATGCTGATAACCAAAATCTGACAAGGAAAGTATAAAAAATTCAAATCACAGGTCAGTCTGTTATGGATTTTTGAAGTAAAAATCTTAAACAAAACATTATGAAAATAAGTCAGCAATATATTTAAAAGATAATACACCATATTGAAGGCCATAGTCCAGGAATGCAAGACTATTTAAACATAGGAAAGATTATCAAATTAATATAATGCATGACATTAGAGACTGATTTAAAGAAATGAAGTGATTACCTCCATAAATGCAGAATAAAGTGATAAAATTTAACTATATATATAATATATACATATCATATATATAATATATCTCCTAAAAACAAGCATGGAAAAGACAAGTAATACTGTTGAAAACTGGGCAAAAGTCTTGAGCCAAAGAGCAAACATTAATGACCAAAAACATTGGAAAAGATCATTCACTCTGTGAATCCTTAGGACCAGGCAGGGGATGGCCCTGGGAGGTATAGCTCTACTCCCCCAAGGTGGCCAACAGTTGACAAGACACAGCAGGTGACTGTGGAGGTACAACTCCACTCCCCCAAGGTGGCCAACAGTTGACAACACACAACAGGGACTGTCCTGCACTGTGGACAAGATGCTCTCTACATATTCATGTGCAAGGCTGAATCATCTGAGAAGGTTGAGGTGTGCCTGCATTGTGACCCCACAGCAACTCTCCTAGGGGAGTGTGTGCACAGGGAGACCTTTTGGTCTCCCCACCTGGAACAGCCCAGGTGGAGCAGTGGTAAAATGTATAGATAAATTGTGTTCATCTTTTCTAGGAAAGTGGTAAATCTTCTTTTGGTCACACAACTGGTGCAGAGCATGGAGATGACTGCCCTACCACATGTTTAGTCCTTTCTCTAGTGCTGCATGTTGAATTAGATGATGTGTTTGACCCTGTGTGTCTCTCCCTGTCCCCAGAGCCTCCAGCTGTGTTTGCCAGGGAGCAGCCAGCACGCAGGGAGGTGCAGGCCAAGGCGGGGGCCAGCGCCACCCTGAGCTGTGAGGTGGCCCATGCACAGACGGAGGTGACATGGTACAAGGACGGGAAGAAGCTGAGTGCGAGCTCCAACGTGCACATGGAGGCCAAGGGCTGCAGCAGGCTGCTGGTGGTGCAGCAGGCAGGGAAGGTGGATGCCGGGGAGTACAGCTGCGAGGCCAGGGGCCAGAAGGTGTCCTTCCGCCTGGATGTCACAGGTCAGCGTTTGGGTTAAAACTCTAGCCTTGATCAAGGGTGATAGAATGTATGGTCCCTACCTGGGGCAGTCCACATGGGGCAGTGATAGAATGTGTGGACCCCACCTGGGACAGTCACGTGGAGCAGTGATAGGATGTACTGTCCCCACCTGGGACAGCCACGTGGAACAGTGGGAGAATGTACAGTCCCACCTGGGACGGTCCACATGGAGCAGTGAGAGAATGTGTGGTTTACTCCCGGGACAGCCCAAGTGGAGCAGTGATAGAATGTGTGGTTCCTACCTGGGACAGTCCATGTGGTGCAGAGATTGAATATAATGTCCTCACCTGGGATAGCCACGTGGAGCAGTGAGAGATTGTGTGGTCCCCATCTGGGACAGCCCGCTTGGAGCAGTGATAGAATATATGGTCCCCAGCTGGGAGAGCCCACGTGAGGCAGTGGGTAATGTACGGTCCCTACCTGGGACAGCCCATGTAAAGCAGCGATAGAATGTGTAGTCCCCACCTGGGACAGCCATGTGAACCAGTGAGAGAATGTGTGGTCCCCAACTGGGACAGCCCACATGGAGCAGTGATAGAATGCATGATCCCACCTGGGACAGCCAAGTAGAGCAGTGACAGGATGTGTTGTTATACCTAGGACAGTCCTCGAGGAGCAGTGAGAGCATGTATGGTCCCCATTTGGGACAACCCATGTGGAGTAGTGATAGAATGTGTGGTCCCCACCTGGGACAGCCACATAGAACAGTGATGGAATGTGTGATCCCCACCTAGGACAGCCACGTGGAGCAGTGATAGAATGTGTGGTCTCCACCTGGCATAGTCCATATGGACAGAGATAGAATATGTGGTCCCCAAGTGGGACAGTCCATGTTGAGCAGAGATAGAATGTGTGGTCCCACCTGGAACAGCCCACGTGGGGCAGTGATAGAATATGTTCCCCAAGTGGGACATCCCACATGAAACAGTGGTAGAATATATGGTCCCCAGCTGGGATAGTCCACGTGGAACAGTGATAGGATGTATGTTCTCCTATCCACACTGCTGGTGGATGGGGTAATTCGATTTTTTTACTTAGTGTCAAGAAGGCTATGGGGCTTTTCCAGACCATACAGCTGATGCAGAGCCTGGAAACGTTTCCAGTTCTCCTCCCTCCCGGTGTAGTCCTTCTTCCCCCAGTGCTGCCTTCCTAAGGCACATGGTATCTTCCATCATGTGCATCTCTCTCTGTCCCCAGAACCCTCTGTGGTGTTTGCCAAGGAGCAGCCAGCACGCAGTGAAGTGCAGGCCAAGGCGGGGTCCAGTGCCACCCTGAGCTGTGAGGTGGCCCAGGCCCAGACAGAGGTGACGTGGTACAAGGACGGGAAGAAGCTGAGTGCGAGCTCCAACGTGCACATGGAGGCCAAGGGTCGCAACAGACGGCTGGTGGTGCAGCAGGCAGGGAAGATGGACGCTGGGGAGTATAGCTGCGAGGCTGGGGGCCAGAAGGTGTCCTTCCGCTTGGACGTGACAGGTCAGTTCTTTGGGTAGTGAATTAGCCTTGTTTGGGAACATGGGACTGATTTTTGAACCCAGATTATCCTTAGTATTAAGGATAGTATCACCATCACCATCACCTCCCATGTCACATTCTCCCACCTTCCTATTTTCATTCCCATGACAGGGTCAAGAGTGGCTTGACTGGATGGGTGTGTAAGAAGGAGGGGGACCACTTGTGTCCACCTTCAGTGGTGTTTAGCACATTGATAACTTCTATGTTCTATGTTCCTCAAACCTGCCCAGTTTCTTCGTGGCCTGGAACTCTGCTTGGCATTTAGGTCTGAAGGAGCATAGGTGCTTCTCACCTGGGAATATGTAAATTTCCTTCTATTGGATCCTCTGGCAGATACCAGGTTCGCTCCCTCAGAACCACAGGCAGGTTATCACCAGCCAGATGTTTGGATCCCATTGATCAAGGATAAATGGGAAATTTCAACTACCCATCTGTACTTGTAAATATCTCAGACTAACTTTGGATTATCCACGTTTTAGATGTTCTGTGAATCTCTTCCTTCCTTGCGCATGGATAGAGAAGCTCTTTCTGCTTTTTCTGAGACATCTAGATCCATTCCACACTGTGATGTCCGTACAAAGTATACAAAAGTAGAGATGGGTAGATACACACCTGTGACACGTACCTCTAGGTACAAGATATTCCTTTTAAAGCATATCTTTTGTATTCAGTTAAACAATTCTTTGTCAGAATTCCTTTGGAGTCTGATATATAAATTTAGAAATAGAGAGGAACAAAAACTTAAGCCATGTCAGCACACATTGCTAAAGATGAATTACTATTATGGCAGCCTGACTGGTGGACCAGTATTTATTTGGTAGCATTACCTAATGGTTGGTGTCTATTTGTGCCTCCTTGGCTGGCTGATAGAGAAGGTTGAGAAATATATTCATTTTCTTTTATTAAGAGAGTCTTAGCATTCAATAAGGGTCCCACATTTGACCTGGAGGTGCCACCACAGAACAGTGTGGTATCCTATCTGTACTTAGTGGTTTGCAGGTGTGTATAGATAGCAAAAATCATGCTAGTTATCTTTGTGAAACATTATATGAAGAGAACTTGAAAGATTGTTTCATGGTAAGAATTTGGAAGTTTTAAAATTTAATAGGAAGCTAACATATCAAAGCTGACATAAGGAGGCATAGAAAACTCAAATAGTCCTATAAATTTTAAAGAAATGGAACAAGTAATAAAAAATATTTTCAGGGCACCTGTAGGCCAGTTGGTGAAGAATCTGACTCTTGATTTCGGCTCAGGTCATGATGTCAGGGTTGTGAGATCAAGCCCTGTATTGGGCTCTGTGGAGCTTGCTCAAGATTCTCCCTGTTCTTCTAAATTTGGTGCTCCCTTCTCTCTCCCTCTCCAAAAAAATAAAATAAATGTTTTCATAGAGAACAGTCTTAGCCAAGTGGATCCTTGGTTAGTTTTACCAAATATTCCTGAAAAGGCATTATTCCATTTTCATGAAGGTTCTTCTAGAGAATAAAAAAAAGATGTATAGTCTCCAACTCATTTTATGTAGATGTAGATAGCATAATATTAATGTTGAAATCTTATGAAGGAAATATATGGAAAATTATAGGCCAATACCTTATGAATATCAAGGCTAAACTCTTAAACAAGATATCAGCCAACCAAGTTGGACAACATATGAATGGAACAATATAGTATGATGGAAGTTGTAGTACAAGAGTGTCTGGTTGCTTTAACATTAGAAACTTAAAAAAGCAGAAGAATGCATGATATTAACATCCTAAAAGAGAAAAAGTTGGTTATCTTAATAAATGCTGAATAAAACTATTTGGTGAAATTTAATTAACATTATCCTGTAATACAAAATTATTAACTAACTATAAAAAAAGGGGTTAGTTAGCATCACACTTAACAATTAGCCAAAACATGGAAAGAATGAAAATGAACTTTTGGAACTTCATCAAGATCAAAAGCTTCTGCACAGCAAAGGAAACAGTCAACAAGACAAAGAGGCAACCCACAGAAGATAATCGCCAGTGACACTACAGACAAAGGGTTGATATCCAAGATCTATAAAGACCTCCTCAAACTCAACACTCAAAAAACAGTTAATCACATCAAGAAATGGGCAGAAGAGATTTGGAGAAGACACTTCTCCAAAGAAGACATACAAATGGCTAACAGACACATGAAAAAATGTTCATCGTATCTAACCATCAGGGAAATTCAAATCAAAACCACATTGAGATACCACCTTACACCAGTTTGAATGGCTAAAATTAACAAGACAGGAAACAACATGTGTTGGAGAGGATGTGGAGAAAGGGGAACCCTGTTACACTGTTGGTGGGAATGCAAGTTGGTGCAGCCACTTTGGAAAACAGTGTGGAGATTCCTCAAAAAATTAAAAATAGAACTTCCCTATGACCCTGCAATTGCACTCCTGGGTATTTACCACAAAGATACAGATGTAGTGAAAAGAAGGGCCATCTCTACCCCAGTGTTCATAGCAACAATGGCCACAGTTGCCAAACTGTGAAAGGAACCAAGATGCCCTTCAACGGACGAATGGATAAGGAAGATGTGGTCCATATACACTATGGAGTATTATGCCTCCATCAGAAAGGATGAATACCCAAGTTTTGTATCAACATGGATGGGACTGGAAGAGATTATGCTGAGTGCAGTAAGTCAAGCAGAGAGAGTCAATTATCATATGGTTTCACTTATTTGCAGAGCATAAGGAATAAAACAGAGGACATGGGAGATGGAGAGGAAAAGTGAGTTGGGGGAAATTGGAGGGGGAGATGAACCATGAGAGACTGTGGACTCTGAGAAACAAATTGAGGGTTTTGGAAGGGAGGGGGAAAGGGGTTGGGTGAGTCTGGTGAGTATTGTGGAGGGCATGTATTGCATGGAGCATGGGGTGTGGTACATAAACAATAAATCTTGGAAAACAGAAAAAAACAAAATAAATAAAGAAATAAATAAAAACAAGTAGCCAAAACATGGAAAGAGCTCAGCTACCCATCGGCAGAGGCATGGCTAAAGAAGTGGTGGTATGTATATACAATGGAATATAACTCAGCCATCAGAGAGAGTGAAATCTTAACATTTGCCATGATGTGGATGGAACCAGAGGGTATTATGCTAAGCGAAATAAGTCAGTCAGAGAAAAACAAATATCTTATGATTTCACTCTCATGTAGAATTTTTTTTCAAGATTTTATTTTATTTAAAGATTTTATTTATTTATTTGACAGACAGAGATCACAAATAGGCAGAGAGGCAGGCAGAGAGAGAGAGGAGGAAACAGGCTCCCCACTGAGCAGAGACCCCTATGCAGGACTCGATCCCAGGACCCTGGGATCATGACTTGAGCCAAAGGCAGAGGCTTTAACCCACTGAGCCACTCAGGCGCCCGTCACATGTGGAATTTAAGAAAGAAAACTGATGACAATGGGGGAAGGGAAGGGAAAATAAAATAAAATGAAAACAGAGAAGGAGAGAAACCATAAGAGACTCTTAACTGTAAGGAACAGCAGCTGAGGGCTGCTGGAGGGGGGTGGTTGGGGGGATGGGGTAGCTGGGGGATGGGCATGAAGAAGGCATGTGACAGAAAGAACACTGGGTGTTACATGCAACTGATGTAAAACTGAAACTAATGTAAAAAAGTGGAAGACCTGACTTTGTGATTGGAAATGAGGTAGGGAGGCTTTCTGTCCAACGACTGGCAGCACGATAAGGAGGAAAATCAGAGAAAGGTATAAAGTAAAGGAAAGAAGTGGATTTTAGTTTATCTTTTTCTTTCAGTATTTTGTTTACATTCCAGTTAGTTAACATATAGTGTAGAATTCTCTTCCGATGCTAATGGCCAAAGACACCAGAAAATTCCCCTCTAGAAGCTTGCAAAGATGGCCACGGGCAGGTACAGCTTCCATCCCACAAGGCTACCAACAGCTGATAGTGCAGGACAGGCATGAGGGTGGAGTGGAGAAGCTCTTGCACATAGCTGAGGAAAGACTCTGCCTCACCTGGGAAGATGGGCCTGTTTCCTGACCCCACAGATCCTCTCCTAAAGGAGTATGTGTGGGGAGGGCTTACAGCATCCACATCCGCAGAACAACACGGAACTGTGGTAGGTGGTACCAATAGACTATGGGTACCCACTGCTGAGGGAGTTTCTCCGGGCCACACAGCTGGTGCAGAACCTGGGGACATTTCTGTCCCCCTGCCTCTCCATTCAGGTTCCTTTCACCAGTGCTGCATTCCTGACTTACAAGGTGACTCTGACGGTGTGTGTCCATCCCTGTTCCCCAGAACCTACACTGGTGTTTGCCAAGGACCAGCCAGTACACAAGGAGGTGCAGGCCAAGGCAGGGGCCAGTGCTACCCTGAGCTGTGAGGTGGCCCAGGCCCAGACAGAGGTGACGTGGTACAAGGACGGGAAGAAGCTGAGTGCGAGCTCCAATGTGCACGTGGAGGCCAAGGGATGCAGCAGGCGGCTGGTGGTGAAGCAGGCGGGGAAGGTGGACACTGGGGAGTACAGCTGCGAGGCTGGGGGCCAGAAGGTGTCCTTCCGCCTGGACGTCACAGGTCAGTTCTTTCTGGTACCATCTTGTCTTGTTTGGAGGTAATGAAAGCATTGCATTGCAGAACCCACAGGCTCTGATGCTCTTTCCCTTAGTCTTCATGTTTCACCTTGGCCATCCTGTTGTCTTCTATTTTCATAGGCATGGCTATGACTGGTGGAGGTTTAATGAGAAGGGTGCATATGGAGGGAGAGGGAGCCCTGAGCAGTGCTTTCATGTCCTAATGCTTAGTCATGCATCTCAGCACCTGCAGAGAACTCTCCCAGCATCCCTTGGTGCCCAGGACAAAGGTTGTGCTTCATGCTTGGGTGCTGAAGTAGCTCAGCATCTCACACCTTGGTTCTGGGTGCCCCAGGTGCCCTGTTCAGGATCACATGGGATTCTTGCTAGTGAGAGACATTTTGATTTCTTTAAATCAGGATGGGGAAGTTTTGACCATATAATCACCCTTACAAATATCTCAACTGAACTTTGGATTGTGATGTTTTAGGACACCGTTTTACACATGGATATATGCTATCTGTGCACCTCAAGGCAGGGACAGTTACCAGATCAAGGGGACAAAATAAGACAGAAACAGATTCTTGCATAAGTGGACTCCTGCCAAACCACAGGGTTTTTTGGTTTGTTTGCTTGTTTTGTTGTTGTTGTTGTTTTACTGCAGTGTCTATGCAAGAAGTAGAGAAGGGTTGTTGTTTTCATAAATAGTGCTTGGATCATTTAACCATATGGAAAAAATTAAATTTTACTGGGAATCCACACAACACCCAAAAAACTCCTGGTAGGTTAGAGACCTCAGTATAAAAGCTAAATTCCTAAAACCCTGCAGTGACAACACAGTTTTTTAAAGACCTGGATAAGGGAGGATCTCTTTAATAGTGTACAAGTGCCCTACAAGCAACAGGGCAAGATAGACATATGTGACTACATTAAAACCCAAAATCTCGTTCATCAGAAGAGGCCATGAGAGAGTGAAAAGGCAAATCCCAGAGTTGGGAAAAGAACTTTAAGCCACATAGTTGTCATTTCTTAACATGTAAATATGTAAAGATTGTCTTAAAATGAATAAAGACAGTACTGTTGGTGTATGAGCAAACCCACGAACAGTGTCACCACAGAAGAGCAAAGCGTTATGGCCAGCCCAGTAATGTTGGAGAAGGTGCCCAGCCTCCTGAGTCAGCAGACAGAGACAATCAAAAGGAAGGACAGTGACTCCCACCAGATGGCCATCAGCTGATAATACTAACACAGGAAACAGCTTGGAGTCTCAGGAGCTTTGTAGACTAGAGGTGGAAAAATTACCTTCAAACCATACAGAAAAGATCTGAAGAAATGTAGAGGAACACATGTGTCATGACCCCACAGAGCCATGCACAGGGAAAGTTTCTCAGACTCCCTACCTGGATCAGTCCATGGGGACTGGGTGTAGGGTCCCCACCTGGGACAGCCCACGGGGAGCAGGGGTGGAGTGTAGATAAATTATGTTAGCTGTTGCTGAGAAAGTGGTAGAACTCCACACCACACAGCTGGTGCAAAGCCTGGAAAGAGTTCTAGTCCCCCTCCTCCCTGTTTTGGCCTATTTTCCCAAATTTAAATTTAAAATCAACTAATTAACATGTGGTGTATTGTTTGTTGCAGAGGTAGAATTCAGTGATTTTTCAGTTGTATATAACTCCCAGTGCTCATTACATCACCTGCCTCCTTAATGCCCATCACCCTGTTACCCCAGTCCACCACTCACCTCCCCTCCAGCAACTGACAGTTCTCTCCCTAGAGTTAAGAATATCTTAGGGCCTGTCTCCCTCTCTGATACTGTCTTGTTTTATTTTTCCCTCCCTTCCCCTATGATCCTCTGTTTCTTTTCTTAAATTCCACATATGAAAAAAAATTACACATATGAGTGAAATCATAGGATAATTGTATTTCTCTGATTGACTTATTTCACTTATTAATACCCTGTAGTTCCATCCACCTTGTTGCAAAAGCAAGATTTCAATTTTTTTTGGATGGCTGAGTAATATTCCTTTCTGTGTATATACACCATGTCTTTATCAATTCATCTGTTGATCCCAGGGCTGTATTTTTTTTTTTTAAACCACAGATGTGTCCTTGGAATTTTTTTTTAAAGATTTTATTTATTTATTTGACAGATATCACAAGCAGATGGAGAGGCAGGCAGAGAGAGAGAGAGAGAGAGGGAAGCAGGCTCCCTGCTGAGCAGAGCCCGATATGGGACTCGATCCCAGGACCCTGAGATCATGACCTGAGCCGAAGGCAGCGGCTTAACCCACTGAGCCACCCAGGCGCCCCCCAGGGCTGTATTTTTGACCTACATGGTATGTTTGACTTCATGCATCCTTCCCTGTCCTCAGAGCCGGCTGCTGTGTTTGTCAAGGATCAGCCAATGAACAGTGAGGTACAGGCCAAGGCAGGGGCCAGTGCCACCCTGAGCTGTGAGGTGGCCCAGGCCCAGACAGAGGTGACGTGGTACAAGGACGGGAAGAAGCTGAGTGCGAGCTCCAACGTGCACGTGGAGGCCAAGGGCTGCAGCAGGCGGCTGGTGGTGCAGCAGGCGGGGAAGGCGGACGCCGGGGAGTACAGCTGCAAGGCCGGGGGCCAGAAGGTGTCCTTCCGCCTGGACGTCACAGGTCAGTTCTTTGAGGGTATGAAATGAGCCTGACTGGGAGATGAATTGGGACTGGCCGATAGCCTAAACACACCCTTTTGTTCTTTCCATTAGACTACTCTCTTCATGTCTTCTATCCATTCACATATGGTTTTAATGCCCATGTGGGACCAAAGAAACATGATTAGAGGAGGAAAGTGGTTGTGTTATACCACAAATTGTGTGTCCATGTAGCAGAGCTGGTCACATTTTCCCAGCTCCTGCTCAGAACCCACTGGTGAACCTTGGTGTCTGGGGGTAAGGATATCCCTGATGCTTGGGCTGAGGTAGACCAGACGTCCCTCCCCTGGAGTGGTTGGGGAAGGTCGTCTGTGTCTTCCTCAAACATACTTGAGAGTTCCTGCTAGCAAGAGATGTTTGACTTCACTGAACCAGGAAGACAGGAAATCTGGGCCACACGATCACACTTGGAGTTTTCTCAGGACTGTGCTCTGAGTTTTCACAGTTTTAGGTGTTTTGGGACACTTCTGCATTTTCACAGGGTTCTAGAAGTTCTCTCTGTACCCATATGTAGCCACATCTAGGTCCGTATATTATAGCAGCATCTGAGTAGCTTACCCTCCAGAGAGCAGAAAATTACAAATCAATCAGTTCTAGGGAACTGTATTGAAACTTCTACAAGAAAAACAAGACAAGCTGTGCAGTCCTAAAACTCAGAATAAGTGGAATGACAACAAATAATCTTCTCAGAGAATGCTATTCAAGCCCAGTAGCTCTACTGTTAAATTGTACCAAATATTCTGGAAAGATAGTATTCCACGTTCATAGAATTCTTATAGAACATAGAAAAAAGATAGTCTTCAACTCATATTTTGTAGGTAATATATCAATCCCAAAATATGACAAGGTAAATATGAAGAATTCATATAGTCCACCATAGTCTGATTCCTGGAATGTAAGGCTCCTTTCACATAAGAAACTCTAGAAAATGAATACAGAGCTTGATGTGAACAAAATGAAAGAAAAAAATCCATGTTGTTTCCCCAGTAATTGGAGAATTAAAAAAAAAGCACTAGATAAGATATAGCATCATGAATCCAGGAAAAATATTTTATAATACTTAGCATCAATTGCTGACACAAAATTGTTCACAAAGTACAAATAGGAGGTCTTGTCCTTAAGTGTACTAATTGGTGGTTTTGAAAAAACTAGCTGACACTTCATGTGAAATCTTGAAAGTTTTGCCTCTGAGATGGGACCAAGACAGGGAAGCCAGGTGTCACCACTTTTATGTAACATTTACAGCACACCAAGGAAGAAAATAAAATGCAGGTATAAAAGCTGGAAAAATAACAAAAACAGAGCTAAGAAATGAAATAGTTATCAATATAGAAAATCCAAACAGTTAATTGTTTGATGGAAAATGGAGTGGGGAAAGACTGCAACACACAAAAATCCATATACAGGAAACATTTTTATATCTAGACACCAAATATATGGAGGATGACTTTTTTAAAAATTTCTTTTCACTGTAACAATTCATTGCTTTTGCACCACACCCAGTGCTCCATGCAATCTGTGCTCTCCCTAATACCCACCACCTGGTACCCCCAACCTCCTACCTCCTGCCCCTTCAAAACCCTCAGGTTGTTTTTCCAGAGTCCATATTCTCTCATGGTTCACCTCCCCTTCCAATTTCCCCCAACTCCCTGCTCCTCTCCATCTCCCCATGTCCTCCATGCTATTTGTTATGCTCCACAAATAAGTGAAACCATATGATAATTGACTGTCTCTGCTTGACTTATTGCACTCAGCACAATCTCTTCCAGTCCTGTCCATGTTGCTACAAAAGTTGGGTATTCATCCTTTCTGATGGAGGCATAATACTCCATCGTGTATATGGACCACATCTTCCTTATCCATTCGTCTGTTGAAGAGCATCTTGGTTCTTTCCATAGTTTGGTGACTGTGGCCATGGCTGCTATAAACATTAGGGTACAGATGGCCCTTCTTTTCACTACATCTGTATCTTTTTAAAAAAAATTTTTTCAATTTATTTATTTTCAGAAAAACAGTATTCATTATTTTTTTCACCACACCCAGTGCTCCATGCAATCCGTGCCCTCTATAATACCCACCACCTGGTACCCCAACCTCCCACCCTCCCGCCACTTCAAACCCCTCAGATGGTTTTTCAGAATCCATAGTCTCTTGTGATTCACCTCCTCCCCTTCCAATTTACCCCAACTCCCTGCTCCTCTCCATCTCCCTATGTCCTCCATGTTATTTGTTATGCTCCACAAATAAGTGAAACCATATGATAATTGACTCTCTCTGCTTGACTTATTGGGCTCAGCATAATCTCTTCGAGTCCCATCTATGTTGATACAAAACTTGGGTATTCATCCTTTCTGATGGAGGCATAATACTCCATAGTGTATATGGACCACATCTTCCTTATCCATTCGTCTGTTGAAGGGCATCTTGGTTCTTTCCACAGTTTGGTGACCATGGCCATTGCTGCTCTAAACATTGGGGTACAGATGGCCCTTCTGTTCACGACATCTGTATCTTTGGGGTAAATACCCAGTAGTGCAATTGTAGGGTCATAGGGAAGCTCTATTTTTAATTTCTTGAGGAATCTCCACACTGTTCTCCAAAGTGGCTGCACCAACTTGCATTCCCACCAACAGTGGAAGAGGATTCCCCTTTTCCACAACCTCTCTAACACAAGTTGTTTCCTGTCTTGCTAATTTTGGCCATTCTAACTGGTGTAAGGTGGTATCTCAATGTGGTTTTGATTTGAATCTCCCTGATGGCTAGGGATGATGAATATTTTTTCATGTGTCTGATAGCCATTTGTATGTCTTCATGGGAAAAGTGTCTGTTCATATCTTCTGTCCATTTTTTGATATGATTATCTGTTTTGTGTGTGTTGAGTTTGAGAAGTTCTTTATAGATCCTGGATATCAACCTTTAGTCTGTACTGTCATTTTCAAATATCTTCTCCCATTCCGTGGGTTGCCTCTTTGTTTTTTTGACTGTTTCCTTTGCTGTGCAGAAGCTTTTGATTTTGATGATGTCCCAAAAGTTTACTTTTGTTTTTGTTTCCTTTGCATTTGGAGCAATATCTTGAAAGAAGTTGCTGTGGCTAATATCAAAGAGATTACTGCCTATGTTCTCCTCTAGGATTCTGATGGATTCCTGTCTCACGTTGAGGTCTTTTATCCATTTCGAGTTTATCTTTGTTTGCAGTTTAAGAGAGTGGTCAAGTTTCATTCTTCTATATGTAGCTGTCCAATTTCCCCAGCACCGTTTATGTTAGAGACTGTCTTTTTTCCACTGTATATTTTTTCCTGTTTTGTCGAAGATTATTTGACCATAGAGTTGAGGGTCCATATCTGGGCTCTCTATTCTGTTCCACTGGTCTAGTGTCTGTTTTTATGCCAGTACCATGCTGTCTTGGTGATCACAGCTTTGTAGTAAAGCTTGACATCAGGTAACCAAAGCCCCCAGTTTTATTTTTGTTTTTCAACATTTCCTTAGCAATTCAGGGTCTCTTCTGATTCCATACAAATTTTAGGATTGTTTGCTCCAGCTCTTTGAAAAATGCCAGTGGAATTTTGACCAGAATGGCATTGAAATTATAGATTGCTCTAGGCAGTATAGACATTTTCACAATGTTTATTCTTCCGATCCAAGAGCATGGAATGGTCTTCCATCTTTTTGTGTCTTCTTCAATTTCTTTCATGAGTGTTCTTGGGAGATGACTTTTAAGGGAATTTTTAAGGTGTTACAGTAGCATTAGAAGGACCCTATTACCAATTCCTGTCTAATAAAGGATATTTAAAAGGTTTTTGGGAAAAATAATTCAAACATCATTAAGAAACAGAGAAAAAAATCTAAATCATGGGTAGAAAGTGATGGAAGACCTAAATGTGTTCAATCCTCATCATAACCCAAATAATAGCTCTTTGTGTGCAAGACTATTGACAAGTTGATTGCAAAAGCCAAAGTGTACCAAGTCACTCCTGAATAGAGATTGTGGGGACATTTGCTGTGACTGCTATCAAGGCTTTTTGTAAAGCTACAGCAAGTCAGACAAGTGGTTCTCTGAGCAGGGTTTGAGAAACAGCCCAGAGGAACAGAACAGTGAACCAAGAAATAGCTCTGTATAGAACCTCATGCCTTCTCTTTTTCGTTTTTGTTTTTACCCTGGTGCTAAGTGTGAAGGTGGTAAAGGGACAGTCTTTTCACAAATAGTGATAAGATATTTAACCATGTGGAAAACTGAAATTAAGTTGGATGTCTATTTCTTGCCTTGCCAAACAGTCAACTCCAGGTGGGTTAGAGACCTCAATGTAAAACAAGTTCTATTGAGACAATGTAGGTCATTCATGACCTCAAGGTTTTGAAAACTTCCTTAAACCGAACAAAATGCACAATACAAAAAGGTCAAATTAATATATTTGCCTGTAATAGAACTCTTAGCTTCTTTTTTTTTTAACCAGAAACATCATAAAGGAACAGAAAGGCAAGACACAAAGATGGGGAGAACACATAAAAACTCTAACATATAATTATTTAAAGAGCTCTTAAATAAATCTGAATGAAGACAATGCTGTTGAAAATGGGGCAGAACATTTGAGAAGTGACACCATGGAAAAGCAAACATTAATGACCAAAGACTTCAGGATAGGTAATCCACTCCTGAGTCATCAAGACATGCAAGAGACAGCTATAGAATGTACAGTGTCAGTCCTGGAGGTTGCAAAAAGTTGACAACACAGAGAAGGCAAGAATGTGGAACAGCAGGAATTGTCCTGTATTCTAGATGATGCTCCTTGCAAATCATGTGCGGGAATCCTCTTGGCACCTAGAGGCATTGGGCATGTAGCCATCATGACCCACAGTTCCCATGTGCTCAGAATTCCGACCTAAACAGCCTAGATGGAGCAGTGATAGAATGTGGGTACCCACTTGGGACAGCAACCAGGTGGAGCAATGGTAGAATATATGGTCTCCATCTGGAACATTGTATGGTCTCCACACAGAGCAGGGAGAAAATGGGTACATAGATTGTGTTACACAGTGTCATGAAGACTATGGAGTTTTCCAGATCACACAGTGGATGCTGAGCCTGGAGACGTTTCCAGGTTCCCTGCCTCCCTCTTTAGTCATTATTGTCTCAATGCTGCCTTCCTAATGGACATGGTCTCTCCAATCATGTGCATCTCTCTCTGTCCCCAGAACCCTCTGTGGTGTTTGCCAAGGAGCAGGCAGCACGCAGTGAAGTGCAGGCCAAGGCAGGGTCCAGTGCCACCCTGAGCTGTGAGGTGGCCCAGGCCCAGACAGAGGTGACGTGGTACAAGGACGGGAAGAAGCTGAGTGCGAGCTCCAACGTGCACGTGGAGGCCAAGGGCTGCAGCAGGCGGCTGGTGGTGAAGCAGGCAGGGAAGGCGGACACCGGGGAGTACAGCTGCGAGGCAGGGGGCCAGAAGGTGTCTTTCCACCTGGATGTCACAGGTCAGTTCCTTCTGGTACCACCTTGTCTTGTTTGGAGGTAATAAAAGCATTGCATTACAGACCCCACAAGCTCTGGTGCTCTTTCCCTTAGTCTTCATGTTTCACCATGGCCATCCTGTTGTCTTCTATTTTCATAGGCATGGCTATGACTGGTGGAGGTTTAATGAGAAGGGTGCATATGGAGGGAGAGGGGCCATCTGTGCCCTGAGCAGTGCTTTTGTGTCCTAATGCTTAGTCATGCATCTCAGCACCCGCAGAGAACACTCCCAGCGTCCCCTGGTGCCCAGGACGAAGGCTGTGCTTCATGCTTGGGTGCTGAAGTAGCTCAGCATCTCACACCTTGGTTATGTGACTGTGCTTCTTCTGGTTGCCCCCGGTGCCCTGTTCAGGATTGCATAGGATTCTCGCTAGTGAGAGACATTTTGATTTCTTTAAATCAGGATGGGGAAGTTTTGACCATATAATCATCCTTAGAAATGTCTCAACTGAACTTTAGAATATAATGTTTTAGTTGTTTTAGGACACTGTTCACTGTTTTGCACATGGATATGCACCCATATAGGTAGCAAATCTAGACCCATGTTTTCCTTCAAAGGCTGTGCAAAGTAAACAGAACCAGAGCGTTGGTATGTATGTGCCTGAGATAGTCACATGCAAGTTCTGGAATTCTCTTTCTAAAGAAAATCTTATTTCCTTGTGTCCTCAGTAAGACCATTCCGTATCAGAATTCCTCTTGGACTTTAATTTACAGGTTTAGAAAGGGAGGAAGTAAGCAGTCTAGGCTATATCATCATGCTTTGCTATAGATGAGTCCTTGTGGTGGCAGTCATTGGGTGGTGTAGGAGTATATAGTGGCATTTCCTTGTGGTCATGTGTATTTGTGCCTCTGGGATGCTTTATGGGGAAGTCCGAGGGCTAAATGTATTCATTTTGGTAAATTTCTCTTAAGCTCAGGGAATGCTGGGCAGTAACACCACATTGACTCCCAGGTGCCAACATACAATAGTTATGATAGTATATCAGTATATAATATTTTGGGGTGTGTACAGATACCACAAAACTTACATATCACTAAAATGATTTTTTTGTGAGAGCATGGCATGTTATTTTATGAAATCAGTTCACAGAGTTTTGATAAATTGGCCAAATTCTTAGAAAAGCATATGAAAAAGTGACACAAGAAGAAATAGATAACTTAAGTAGTCCCATCACTTTAAGTGCATGTAAATAGTAATCAAAATTTTCACAGAGAATGATCTAAACCTAGTGGTTTTGTTGATAAATTACACCAAATATTCTGGAAAGTAATTATTCCATGTTCATGGAGTTTCTCCTAGATAATAAACTAAAGATATATATCCTCCAGTTTGATTCACAGAGCTAATATAATACAGTACCAAAATCTGACAAGGAAAGTAGGAAGGATTAAAATTTTATGCCAATCTCCTGTGGATAGCTAGGCCATGTCTTCAACAAACTATTGGCGAAGTCATCTGAGCAGGATGTCAATGAAAATACACTATTTTGAAGTCTTAGTCTAGGAATGCAATGTTGGTTTGATAGTCAAAACATTAGAAAATCACTGTAGTTGATCCTTGCATGATGAAGGGGTGGGGTGCAAATTTCCCATGTAGCCACAAGTCCATATATAACTTTTGAGTCCCCCAAAACTTGACAGTTAATAGGCTATTGACTGAGACTCCAATAACTTAGTTGATTAACACATATTTTGTGTGCTATATGTACTATACATTGTATTCTTACAGTAAAGTAAGCTAGAGAGAAGAAAATGGTATTAAGAACATTACAAGAAAGAGAAAATACATTTGCAGTTCTGTAGTGTATTTACTGAAAAAAAATCTGCATTTAAATGGACCTGTAATGTTCAAACATCGATTAAGAATCAACTGTATAATGTGACACTAACTGCTTAAAGGAGAAATTGATTAAGAATCAACTGTATAATGTGGCACTAACTGCTCAAAGGAGAAAAACAATAGCTTATCTCAATAAATGCAGAAGAAAGTTTGATAAAGTATAACATAAACCCCAAGCAAATGTTTGATAAATTTTAGCCTCCATTCATGCTATAAAATTCTTAACCAACTAGCAGTAAACCAATTCTTCCATACTTTGATAAACAGTACTACAGGAAACAACAGAAACATCATACTTAATGCAAAACCCTGAGGGGTTTACCTATGAGATAGGGATTAAGAGAAGAAGGTACACTGTTAACACTCACAGCACTGAAGGAGGAAATAAAATGCTTAAAACTTGGGAAACAGGGTAAAATTCATAGGTGATATAATCACCAAGTCCGAAATTCCAAAGGAAAATTGTTAGACTTTGTGTGTAATCAGAAAGATAACCATGTACAAATGTGAACACATAGTAAATGCTTCTGTATGTATATACCGACAAGAAACCATGTGAAAGTGAAAATTTAAAAGATTTATAATGGCATCAGAAGTACCATGTTTCTAATTCCAAATCTAATAAAACGTGCTTAGTAACTTTGTGAGGGAAAATTATCGAACATTTTTGAGAGAAAATAAAGAAGGTCTAAGTAAATGGATAGGAATCCATGGAACAATCTGAGATGTTCATTGATAATTCAAATCCAAGCAGATTTTCTTTGGGAGGATGGTGGAGGGTGGCGAAAATTGATAAGTAGTTTCAGTGTGAGTATTTGCACTACAAATACCTGCCATAGCATTACTATAAAGCTACAGTGACGTAGACAGCCAGATCGCAAAGATTGGACAGTTATCAGATAAAAAGAACAGAATAAAGAGCTCAGAAACAGACCCATCCGGGCGCCTGAGTGGCTCAGTTGGTTAAGCAACTGCCTTCGGCTCAGGTCACGGTCCCGGAGTCCCGGGATCGAGTCCCACATCGGGCTCCCAGCTCCATGGGGAGTCTGCTTCTCCCTCTGACCTTCTCGCCTCTCATGCTCTCTCTCACTGTCTTCTCTCAAATAAATAAATAAAATCTTAAAGAAAGAAAGAAAGAAACAGACCCATCCATATACGAACTCCTGCCTCATCTGCACTTTTTCTTTTTTGACAGCATGTCTGGTCTTTGCAATAAGAAAAATAATTTTTTGCCATTAAACCATATGGGAAAAAAGTTGTCAGGTAATTCACAGTGCACACAAATCCAATCCTAAATGAGTTGGAGACCCCAGGGCGACAGGTGGCACAATGACCCTCTGAGATGAGGAGGAATCCTCTGAGATGAGGATTAGATTACAGTCTAATAAGGGAATTCTGACACAACAGAAATGCACTAGCCACCTTGGGACAGGAATGACAGGATTGCCCACAAAGAAATGAAAATCTTTGATTCATTAGAAGACACCAGAAAAGAGTAAAAAGACAAGCCACACACATGTGGAAGAGAGACACCTGTCATTCAAATAGAGCTCCTAAAAATAAATGTGAGAAAGACAGGCAGGGCTATTGGCCATTGGACAAATACATGACACTGACATTACCTAAGAGCAAGCAGTAATGACAGGAAAGACTAGAGAAGTTGCTCCACTGTGTGAGTCATGAGAATATGCAAAAAAAAAAAAAAAAAAAAAAAAAACCAAAACAAAACAAAAACAAAAAAACCAAAAAACCCCCCAAAATCCACAACAGGCACAACTACATACCACCAAGACTGCCAGCAGTTGTCAGGACAGAACTTGAAACTCTGAAGCCTGAGTAACTCTGTGCACTAAAGGGAAGGGGCTCCCTGAAAACTTTGTGGGAAGACTTTGCATCCTCTGGGAAGGTTGAGGTGTGCAGATAGCAGGAGTCCACAGGTTCCTGTGAACAGGAGTCTCTTTCAACATTCATACCTGCAAGACCAACATGGGGCAGTGACATAGTGTCTGGTCTCCACAAGGGACCAGTGGAGAAGTGGTAGAATTATCCTCACCTGGTACAGCTCACATGGAGCAGAGATAGAATGAGAGGTCCTCATCTGGGACAGCCCATGTGGAACAGTGATAGAATGAGTGGTCCTCATGTGGAACAGCCCATCTGGAGCAGTGATAGAATGACTGGTCCACAACTGGGAAAGCCCATGTGGAGCAGTGATAGAATGCATGGTCACCAGCTGGGACAGCCCCATGAAGCAGTGATAGGATGCGTGGTCCCCACCTGAGAGAGCCCACGTGCAGCAGTGATAGAATGTGTAGTCCCACCTGGGACAGCCCATGTGGAGCAGTGTTAGAATGTGTGGTCCCACCTGGGATAGTGCCCGTGGAGGAGTGATAGAATATGTGGTCATCAATGGGACAGCCCACATTGAGTAGTGATAGAATGTATGGTCCCTACTTGGGACAGTCCTTGTGGAGCGGTGATAGAATGTATGGTCACCATATGGGACAGCCCACTTGGAGCAATGATAGAATGTGTGGTCCCCACCTGGGACAGCCCACATGTAGCAGTCGAGAATGTGCGGTCCCTATTTGGGACTACCCACATAGAGCACTGATAGAGTTTGTGGTCCCCACCTGGGACAGCCCTTGTGGAGCAGTGTTAGGATGCAAGGTCCCCACCTGGGAGAGCCTACATGGATCAATGATAGAATGTGTGGACCCACCTGGGATAGCCCACGTGAAACAGTGATAGAATGTATGGTCCCCACCCGGGACAGCCCACGTGGAGCAGTGATATAATGTGTGTTCTCCCACCCACAGGGCTGATGGGATTGGGTAGGTAGATTGTGTTGCTTAGTGTCAAGAAGGCTAGGGGGCTTTTCTGGACCTCACAGCGGATGCAGAGCCTAGAGACGTTTCCAGTTCCTCTGCCTCCCGGTGTAGTCCTTCTTCCCCTAGTGCTGCCTTCCTAAGGCACATGGTATCTTCAATCATGTGCATCTCTCTCTGTCCCCAGAACCCTCTGTGGTGTTTGCCAAGGAGCAGCCAGCATGCAGTGAGGTGCTCTGCAAGGCGGGGTCCAGCGCCACCCTGAGCTGTGAGGTGGCCCAGGCCCAGACGGAGGTGACGTGGTACAAGGACGGGAAGAAGCTGAGTGCGAGCTCCAACGTGCACGTGGAGGCCAAGGGCTGCAGCAGGCGGCTGGTGGTGCAGCAGGCGGGGAAGGCGGACGCCGGGGAGTACAGCTGCGAGGCCGGGGGCCAGAAGGTGTCCTTCCGCCTGGATGTCACAGGTCAGCGTTTGGGTTAAAACTCTAGCCTTGATCAAGGGTGATAGAATGTATGGTCCCTACCTGGGGCAGTCCACATGGGGCAGTGATAGAATGTGTGGACCCCACCTGGGACAGTCACGTGGAGCAGTGATAGGATGTACTGTCCCCACCTGGGACAGCCACGTGGAACAGTGGGAGAATGTACGGTCCCACCTGGGACGGTCCACATGGAGCAGTGAGAGAATGTGTGGTTTACTCCCGGGACAGCCCAAGTGGAGCAGTGATAGAATGTGTGGTTCCTACCTGGGACAGTCCACGTGGTGCAGAGATTGAATATAATGTCCTCACCTGGGATAGCCACGTGGAGCAGTGAGAGATTGTGTGGTCCCCATCTGGGACAGCCCGCTTGGAGCAGTGATAGAATATATGGTCCCCAGCTGGGAGAGCCCACGTGAGGCAGTGGGTAATGTACGGTCCCTACCTGGGACAGCCCATGTAAAGCAGCGATAGAATGTGTAGTCCCCACCTGGGACAGCCATGTGAACCAGTGAGAGAATGTGTGGTCCCCAACTGGGACAGCCCACATGGAGCAGTGATAGAATGCATGATCCCACCTGGGAGAGCCAAGTAGAGCAGTGACAGGATGTGTTGTTACACCTAGGACAGTCCTCGAGGAGCAGTGAGAGCATGTATGGTCCCCATTTGGGACAACCCATGTGGAGTAGTGATAGAATGTGTGGTCCCCACCTGGGACAGCCACATAGAACAGTGATGGAATGTGTGATCCCCACCTAGGACCGCCACGTGGAGCAGTGATAGAATGTGTGGTCTCCACCTGGCATAGTCCATATGGACAGAGATAGAATATGTGGTTCCCAAGTGGGACAGTCCATGTTGAGCAGAGATAGAATGTGTGGTCCCACCTGGAACAGCCCACGTGGGGCAGTGATAGAATATGTTCCCCAAGTGGGACATCCCACATGAAACAGTGGTAGAATATATGGTCCCCAGCTGGGATAGTCCACGTGGAACTGTGATAGGATGTATGTTCTCCTACCCACAGTGCTGATGGATGGGGTAATTCGATTTTTTTACTTAGTGTCAAGAAGGCTATGGGGCTTTTCCAGACCATACAGCTGATGCAGAGCCTGGAAACATTTCTAGTTCCCCTCCCTCCCGGTGTAGTCCTTCTTCCCCTAGTGCTGCCTTCCTAAGGCACATGGTATCTTCCATCATGTGCATCTCTCTCTGTCCCCAGAACCCTCTGTGGTGTTTGCCAAGGAGCAGCCAGCATGCAGTGAAGTGCAGGCCAAGGCGGGGTCCAGTGCCACCCTGAGCTGTGAGGTGGCCCAGGCCCAGACAGAGGTGACGTGGTACAAGGACGGGAAGAAGCTGAGTGCGAGCTCCAACGTGCACGTGGAGGCCAAGGGCTGCAGCAGGCGGCTGGTGGTGCAGCAGGCGGGGAAGGCGGATGCCGGGGAGTACAGCTGCGAGGCCGGGGGCCAGAAGGTGTCCTTCCGCCTGGACGTCACAGGTGTGTGCCAGGGTTCCGTAAAGGTAATAACGTCCGGACCAGTCAGGAAAGGAGCCCCTCTTGGACCGGATAGGGGGACAGTTGTGTGTTGCACCTGTGTTGGGTTCTCTGTGATGGGCCCAGCCCAGGATTCTGTCTACTGCCCAGGTGCTAGGACTGGAGAACTGCAGTCCCTCTTTTTGGCTGTTCTGGGCATCCACTTCCCCAAGCATCTCCCCTTCTGCCAGAATCCCACTGTAACCAGCAGATAACCAGCCATGAGCCTTTCTTGGTGTCCTGTGGACCCCTAAGGCCTGTGGCCTGTGGCAGGCACCATTCTCTGTCTAGGGCTGTCACGTTCTAGGGAAACATGAGCACACATGTGGAGCTGGGCAGCTGTGGAGCCTCACTGGAGGGGCTCTTGTCTTGGGATCCTAAGTGTCCGGCTGTGATGTGGTCAGCCGTGTGGGCTTGCCCTTGCTTGGATGCCCATCCTGACCTGGGCCTGGCCAGACTGTCCTTTCCTGCCTCCCCTCCTGGGCCTGCTTCCCGATGCCCTTCTGTAATATGGACCCAGGACTGCTGCTGGGGGCGATGGGGCCCAAGCCAGGAACACAAGAGCCCTGCTCTTATGCTCACTGACCTCCCCCCAGAGCTGGAGCCCGAGTCCCCCGCCCTGGAGAGACCTGGCCACAGGGAGCCTCTGGTGGTCAGGGAGCATGAGGACATTGTCCTGACAGCCAAGCTGGCCACACCCTCTGTGGCCGCGGTGACGTGGCTCAAGGATGGTGTGGAGATTCGCCGAAGCAAGCGGCACGAAACAGTCAGCCTGGGGGACACCCACACCCTGACCATCCACGGGGCCCAGACCCTGGACAGTGCAGTCTACAGCTGCCGTGTGGGCACGGCAGGGCAGGACTTCCCTGTGCAGGTGGAAGGTCAGCAGGGCTGGGGGCAGTGTTCTGGGAACCCCATGTGTGCAGGGGGCGGGGCTGGAGTGGGCTGTCCCCAGTGAGTGCCAGCCAAAGTCCCGCAGCTGATGCCCCTTCCTGTCCTGCAGAGGTGGCCACCAAGTTCTGCCAGCCCCTGGAGCCTGTGAGCGGGGAGCTGGGGGGCACGGTGACGCTGGTGTGCGAGCTGAGCCCGCCCCAGGCTGAGGTCGTGTGGCGCTGCGGGAGCACACAGCTCCGGGCTGGGAAGCGCTTCCAGATTGAAGCCACAGGGCCCCGGCGCTGCCTCACGGTGTCAGGCCTGCGGCTGGAGGATGCGGGGGAGTACACGTGTGAGACTCGTAACGACCGCACCAGCGCGCAGCTCACCGTCAATGGTACTCAGTGGAGGGCCACATATGTGGGTGGGCGGGCAGTCGGGCAGGGCATGCCTGGGCGGCTGCCTGGTGGAGATACCCTTATCCACAACTGCAGGGTGAGGCCTCTCAAGGAAAACCCCTGTCCGCAGCCCCCCGCACGGTCAAGTTCACATCAGAGTTGAGGGCGGTGGTGGCCGAGGAAGGTGGAGAGGCCACCTTCCAGTGCGTGGTGTCCCCGGGCGACACAGCAGTCACGTGGTTCCGGGACGGCGCCTTGCTGAAGCCCAGCCAGAAGTTTCTCATCTCCCAAAGTAGCTCCAGCCACAGCCTGACCATCTCTGGCCTGACCCTGGAGGACGCTGGTCAGATCACTGCAGAGGCTGAGGGTATCCAGTCCTCAGCTGCTCTCCGGGTGCGAGGTGAGTGGATGGGGCCTCAGGGAGGGCCTCTCCATGGGCTCATTCCCTTGCAGCCTTCCGCTGCCAGCCTGGGTCCAGCTGGTCTGGGTGACCTGGATATTTCACAAAGGTGGAGAGGGGGGATGGGCGGTGCCCAGGGGCCGGGTACCTACTTGGAAGGGGACACAGTAAACTGCCAAAAGGCGCGTCTGGTTGGGGAGTGGGCAGAGGTTGAGGCTGTCCAAGGAGGCTTCCTGAAGGAGGCATCCTCAGCTGAGCCCCATGGATGGAAATGGAGTTGGCAGCCAGTGCAAGCAGAGGCAGGAGGTGGGGATGAACTTCACTGGCTGGAGCCAGGACCTCTCTTGGGGAGCTGTTGCAGGTTCTGAGCGAGAGTAATGTGCACACATAGACCTTCTGGGGAGATCACAGCAGAGCCTGGGACTGGGAGGCCCACTTGCATCATGCTTTTCATTCCTTAACATGGAGTATCCAGGGTCTCTCTAGAGCAGAGTGGCTGGTGCTGCAGGTCCAGGGGCTCAGTCTGTTGCACCAGCTCCCTGTGACCTGCTGCTGGTGGTCATGGGTCACACTTAGGAGTTCTGGGCACTGTGTCTGGCCTGGTTGTTGGCCAGGGAGCAGGAGAGGAGACACGTGTTGGGGAAGGAGCAGTCTCCCAGAGCCTCAGCTTCTTCCCATGAAACTGTGCCCATGCAGGTGCACAGCTGAGCCTGGCTTCCTTCCACATAACTACGTATGCAAGTGCGCAGCTGATTCTGGTTTCCTCCCATGTAACTGTGCCTGTGCAGGTGCACAGCTGGGCTTGGCTTCCCCACATGTAATTGTATGTGTGCAGGTGCACAGCTGGGTCTGGCTTCCTCCCGCATAGCTATATGTGTGCAGTTGCACAGCTGGTTCTGGTTTCCTACCACGTAACTATGCCTGTGCAGGTGCACAGCTGTACCCAGCTTCCTCCGACAAAACTGCTTGTGCAGGTGCACAGCTGAGCCCGGCTTCCTCCCATGAACTGTGCCCATGCAGATGCTCAGCTGGGCTCAGCCTGGAGGCGGAATGTGAGGTCATGGTGGGGAGCAGGTGTGCCATTGAGGGGTGGGGTAGGGGGTGGAAGGGCCCTCAAGCTCTGGCTTTTCCAAGAGTGGTCTGGGTGACTGTGGTGACTTCCCTTGTTTGTGACCTCAGAGGCTCCGGTGCTATTCAGAAAGAAGCTGAAACCCCAGACGGTGGAAGAGCGGAGCTCAGTGACCATGGAGGTGGAGCTGACGCGGCCGTGGCCCGATGTCAAGTGGACACGGAATGCAGCCGCTCTGGCGCCAGGCAAGAACGTGGAGATCCACGCGGAAAGCACCAGTCACCGCTTGGTTCTGCACTGTGTGGGTTTCGCTGACCGTGGCTTCTATGGGTGCGAGACTCCAGACGACAAGACGCAGGCCAAGCTCACCGTGGAAAGTGAGCAGCCGTAGCAGGCGGGGCCCCAGGAGTCAGGAAAGAGGTGGGAGGGGGAGGGGATGGATGTCCCCCTGCAGGGACAGGCCCTGGGGGGTGCTGGGAAGGAAGGGGTGGGCCTTTGGCTCTGAGGCCCCATGGGGAGGTGAGTGAGGGCTGGCCCCGCGGGCTAAGGTATCTGTGCAGTGGCTTACCCTTGCCCCTGCATGTGTGCTCAGTGCGCCGGGTCCAGCTCGTGCGGGGCCTACAGGCGGTGGAGGTGTCCGAGCTGGGCACAGTCAGCATGGAGGTGGAGCTGTCCCACGCTGACGTGGAGGGCAGCTGGACGCGGGATGGCCTGCGGCTACAGCCAGGGCCGACGTGCCAGCTGGCCGTGCATGGCCCCATCCACACGCTCACGCTGTTGGACCTGCGGCCACAGGATGGCGGCCTCGTCACCTTCAAAGCTGAGGGGGTGCACACGTCCGCGCGGCTCATGGTAACCGGTGCGTGGGCCTGGGTGCACCCTGCTCTGTCCCCCAGGTAGCCTGGGGAGGCGGGTGGGCTGGGGTGGCAGAATCCTGGGCTCTGGGCTCTGTGTTTCATTCCTAGAACAGCTGTCTGACACCGCCCTGCTCAGGCCCCTCTTGGCTCTGCCTCTCACCCTTCCCCTCCTGCCACCCTAGAGCTGCCTGTGAGGTTCAGCCGCCCCCTGAAGGACATGGTGGCCACAGAGAAGGACAAGGTGACCCTGGAGTGTGAGCTGTCACGCCCCAATGTGGATGTGCGCTGGCTGAAGGTGCCTGCCTCTCACCTGAGTACTCTGGCTCCCCCTGCCTCTCTTGGTGGCCTGTCAGGCACGGGACGGCTCTGCTGGGGAGTCCCAGCACCTGACCCAACCTCATCCCTCCTCAGGACGGTGTGGAGCTGCGGGTGGGCAAGACAGTGGGCATGGTGGCCCAGGGTGCCTGTCGGAGTCTCATCATTTACCGGTGTGAGCTCGGGGACCAGGGCGTGTACGTGTGTGACGCCCACGACGCTCAGAGCTCAGCCTCCCTGAAGGTGCAAGGTGGGCCAATGAGGGTCAGAACCTCCTGGCACCCCCACATTCCCCAGTGGGGGGCTCAGCCCCCTGGCTCACCCTGCCCTGTCCCCTCCAGCAGTCCAGGTGGGAGGGGGGAAGGGGCAGCTTCGCGTGTCCAGGGGTGACAAGGCCCTGCTCATTACCCCAGGTCGCAAGGTCCAGATTGTGAGGCCCCTGGAGGACGTGGAGGTGATGGAGAAGGAGGGTGCCACATTCTCCTGTGAGGTCTCGCTCGACGAGGTGCCGGCCCAGTGGTTCTGGGAGGGCACTAAGCTTCGGCCCAGTGACAACGTGCGCACCCGTCAGGAAGGTGCGGTGGTGGGCAGGCTTCGGGAGGGCATGTCCTCCTCCAGTCCCCAGGCCCTCCTTCCCCCAGCACTGAGTGGCCTGTGTTTCCAGGAAGGAAATACACTCTCATCTTCCGGAAGGTCCTGGCAGAAGATGCCGGGGAGATCAAATTTGTCGCAGAAAATGCAGAATCACGAGCACAGCTCCGAGTGAAAGGTGAGGGAGTCCAGGGGAGGGTCTGTGCTGGGCAGTGTGTGGGTGCACACACACCTTTTGGGCCTTCCAGGGGCTGACAGGTCCGTTGCCACAGAACAGGCGTGGGGCACCCAGGCCTTTCTTGGGAGGACAGCAGTGACCCAGAAGGAGAGGTCTTGGAGATTCAGCCTTTTGTATGAGAGCTCAGGGTCTCCTTGTTAAAATTGGGACTGGAGCAAGTGCTGGAGAGGTGGTGAGGGCAGATGGCACCCCTGGCAGGTGGGGGGGCAGGTGGACCCCAGCAGGTGTCGAGCATCAGCCCTTAGCTGGTGGCCTTGGTGACAGTGAGGGCACCGAGAAGAGAGAGTCAATGGCAAGGGAGGGGCAGGAAGGCATAGGAGGCATGGATTTGCTTGATGCAGGGGTGTGCGGGGGGTGGGGGGAGGTGTGAGGAAATGTGGCAAAGCAGGGATGTGTGGAGAGCAGGGGTGCACGGAAGGAGCTTGTGAAGGGCCAGGGGCACGGAAGTGGGTGTGCTCAGCTTCCTCCCGGTCAGCTGTGTGTGTGGGGTCCCAGAGAAGCCCGATGGAGACACTCGGCATAGCCATCACGGGACAGTGAACCGGGCCAGCGTGGGCTGTTCTGCTGGAGCGTGGTGGGAGTCTGCTGGTTGGAGGCTGAAGAGCACCCACACCAGTTTGGGTGTGGGGTTTTGGAGCTCTGAGCACCCCCAACCACACCGGCCACACCCACAGAACTGCCAGTGGCCATCCTGCGGCCGTTGCGGGACAAGATAGCCATGGAGAAGCACCGCGGCGTGCTGGAGTGCCAGCTGTCTCGGGCCAGTGCGCAGGTACAGTGGTTCAAGGGCAGCGTGGAACTACAGCCCGGGCCCAAGTATGAGATGGTCAGCGACGGCCTCTACCGGAAGCTAATCATCAAGGATGTGCAGCCCGAGGATGAGGACATGTACACCTGCAACGCTGGAGATGTGAAGACCAGCGCCCAGTTCTTCGTGGAAGGTGCCGGCAGCACCGTGGGGGCGCCTCTCCCGAGTCCCAGGGCAGTGGGCGGTCCTCCTTGCCAGACCGCGCCAGTGACCAATCAATCTCTCACCCACAGAGCAATCCATCACCATCGTGCGCGGTCTACAGGACGTGACCGTGATGGAGCCTGCCCCCGCCTGGTTCGAGTGCGAGACCTCCATTCCGTCGGTGCGGCCGCCCAAGTGGTTCCTGGGAAAGACGATGCTGCAGGCGGGGTCGAACGTGAGCATGGAGCAGGAGGGCACCGTGCATCGCCTGACTCTGCGGCGCACCTGCTCCACCATGACCGGGCCTGTGCACTTCACCATCGGCAAGTCGCGCTCCACCGCACGCCTGGTGGTCTCAGGTGAGCGCACGGCGTGGGTGGGCTGCACACGGACCTGGATCAGGGCTGGGGTAGAACCCGTGGTCCCCCGGAGGCCACAGCACCGCCCTCTTTCCTTCTGCTGCAGACATCCCGATGGTGCTCACGAGGCCGCTGGAGCCCAAGGCGGGGCGCGAGCAGCAGTCGGTGGTCCTGTCCTGCGACTTCAAGCCGCCCCCCAAGGCTGTGCAGTGGTACAAGGAAGACACTCCCCTGGCACCCTCTGAGAAGTTCAAGATGAGCCTGGAGGGCCACATGGCGGAGCTGCGAATCCTCCGCCTCACACCCGCGGACGCCGGCATCTACCGGTGCCAAGCCGGCAGCGCCCAGAGCAGCACGGAGGTCACCGTGGAAGGTACCGAGGGCGCCTGAGGCCCTGGAAGGATCTCGGAGGCTGAGCGGCCCACCGTGCCCCTGGAAGCACGCGAGGGCTCACGGGGCCCTGGGAGGGTCTCTGAGGGCGGGGGACGCCAGGAACAGGTGCTGAGCGGCCTGCCCTGCCCCTGCAGCGCGCGAGGTGACCGTGACACAGCCATTGCAGGACATAGAAGTCACGGAGGAGAGCCGAGCCTCTTTCTTCTGTGAGCTGTCCCATGAGGACGAGGAGCTGGAGTGGTCACTCAACGGCAAGCCTCTGTACAACGACAGCTTCCATGAGATCACCCACGAGGGCCAGCGCCACACGCTGGTGCTGAAGCGGGTTAGGCGGGCGGATGCGGGCACCGTGCGCGCCTCCTCCCCCAAGGTGTCGGCCACTGCTCGCCTGGAGGTCAAAGGTGAGGCGTCCCTGCGGGCCCTTAGGGTCCTCCCAGGAAGGGGCGCTGGGCTCTGCAGGCCCCTAGCTGGCGCTCACTCACCTGTCCACATCCGCCCCCCCACCAGCAAAGCCAGTGGTGTTCCTGAAGGCTCTCGATGATGTGTCTGCGGAGGAGCGGGGCACACTGGCCCTGCAGTGCGAGGTCTCGGACCCCCAGGCCCGCGTGGTGTGGCGGAAAGACAGCGTGGAACTGGGCCCCAGCGACAAGTACGACTTCTTGCACACGGCGGGCACGCGTGGGCTTGTGGTGCATGACCTGAGTCGGGACGACACCGGCCTCTACACTTGCAGCGTGGGCTCCGAGGAGACCCGCGCCAGAGTCAGTGTGCACGGTGCGTGGCTGGCGCCGGGACAGCGCGTCCAGAGGGTGCAGCTGTGGCCAGGGGGTGGGGCGGGTTCAGGAGGCAGGTCCAAGCCCAGGGGGTGGAGCCGCGTCCGGGGGGCGGGTCGGGTCCAGGAGGCAGGTTCAGGCCCAACGGGTTGGAGTCGGGTCCAGGAGGCAGGTCCAAGCCCAGGGGATGGAACCGCGTCCAGGGGGCGGGTCAGGTCCAGGGGCGGGGTCCGTTCCAGGGGCCTGGTCAGGTCAGGAGACAGGTCTAGGCCCAGGGGGTGGAGCCGCGCCCAGGGGACGAGGCGGATCCAGGGGGCGGGGCGGGTCAGGAAACGAGTCCAGGCTCAGGAGGTGGAACCGCGGTCAAGGGGCGGGGCGGGTCCAGGAGGTAGACCCAGGCCCAGGGGGTGGAGCCAGGTCCAGGGGACAAGGCGAGTCCAGGGGCGGGGTCCGTTACAGGGGGCGGAGCTGCTTCCAGGTGACGAGGCCGGGTCTGGGGCGGAGCCAGTTTTAGGGTGCGGGGCTGCTTCCAGGTATGTGTGTGTGGGGAGGGCTGCCTCTGCCCTGGACCCACCCCTTCTCCAAGGCCGGAGGCTAACCTGCAGAGCTCTGGAGGTCAGGATAGGCTCCTGGAGGAGTAGGCTGGATGTGATCCCAGGAGACCCAGGTACAGGCAGGCGGGCGAGGGACGATGAGCAAGGGGAGGGCTGGGGAGACTGGACTGGCAGTGCCTGATAGAGTCCCGGTGGCTGGAGACATTCCCCCGGCATCAGGGACTGTGTGTGGGCAGCTATGGGGGTCACAAAGGGGTACAGTCAAGGCTACAGCTTGGGGGTGGCTGGCTGCAGAAGCCAAGATGTCAGATGTAGGATGCCCTGGAGGGACTCCCAGGCCACAGGCACAGCCTGGTGAAGGTGGTTGTTTGAAGGCCACGTGCCTCCCCATGGAGTCAGCAGGGCAGCGTGGGCCCCCTCACGGCCAGCACAGCAGATGTCCCTCTCAGCCCGAGCCTGACCTGCGTGCACAGCTCTCCTGGCCCAGCTCCTTCAGTCCCATTCTTCCTCACGTGCGTGTGCAAGGCAGGCCTGCTGCCTGGTCACCCTGTGGACCCTGTGGCGGGTCCCTGCCGGTCTGGCTGGGGTTTGAGGACAGAAAGGGAAGGGGGCAGGGCAGCATGGTGAGTCTGTGCTCGAGCTAGACGGCCCCTTCATTTGGGACTCCCGTCCTTGGCCTTCTGGAGTGTTCAAGCTGTGACCGCTGTGGACAGTGCTTGTCCTATAGTGGACTGGAAGTGACAGCAGGCCCCCCAGGATTAGGGCTTCAGGGGGTGAGAGTGAGGGTTCAGCTTTCATGGGGTCTGCCTGGGGCAGCTCTGGTCTTGATGGTGCCAGATCGGGGTAGGGGAGGGGCTGGGGTCCAAGAGCCTGGCCTGGGGTGACCGCCATCTCCTGTGGCCCACAGACTTACACGTGGGCATCACCAAGAGGCTGAAGATGGTGGAGGTGCTGGAGGGCCAGAGCTGCACGTTCGAGTGTGTTCTGTCCCACGAGAACACCAGCGACGTGGCCACGTGGACTGTAGGTGGGAAGACAGTGGGTGGCTCGGGCCGCTTCCGGGCCAGCCGCCAGGGCCGCAAGTACACCCTGGCTATCCAAGATGCTGCTCCTAGTGACGCTGGGGAGGTGATGTTCTCCATACTGGACCTCACCTCCAAGGCCTCCCTCATCGTCCGAGGTGGGCACGGGGCAGGGATGGGCACCTGTCTCCATGGGGCTGGGGGTACTGTGGGGCCTCAGGCAGGAATGGGGTGCTCCTGGGGACTGTCCCCTTGGGCAGCTCCCCGGTTAGAGATCCAGAGACACTGTTGGGGGCTGGGGCTTAGTCATCTGAAGGAGCTCCCTCTTTCCAGACTCTGGGCAGAAGCAGGGCTTCTGGTCTTTGGTGTGTGGTCTGACAGCTATGGGAGCCCCTAGGCTCATGGCTCCCTGAGCTGGTGAGTCGCTGCTGCTGTTCCTGAATTCATGCACCTGGCATAAATCAAATTCAGGTGCAGGTGGTGACACCCAGTCCCCAGCTCTTGCTGCCAGCAGCCATGCTTTCAATCCCAGGCTCTGAAGGGGGCCAAGGTGTGAGAGTCTCTGGCCTCCTGTGTCCTCTCCCCAGCTTCCTCCCCATGACACGCCGGCTCCTGATTTCCAGGGCCCAAGGTCCCCATGGCTACCTGCCCCCCCCTCACCCTAAGCATGGCTGGGACCCGGCTGTGTCTTATGGTGGCTGCCCTGCCCTCTTCAGAGAGGCCCGCGGACATTGTGAAGCCCCTAGAAGACCAACAGGCTGCTCCGGGAGAGGATGTGGTGCTGAGCTGTGAGCTGTCCCGGGCCGGCACCCCAGTGCGCTGGCTGAGGGACGGGAAGGCCATTCGCAAGAGTCAGAAGTATGACCTCATCGTGGATGGCCCTCGGGCCATGCTGGTGGTCCATGCTGTCTCGCCCAAGGATTCCGGCGAGTACACGTGTGAGACAGAGGCTTCCAAGAGCACAGCGAGCCTCCGTGTGGAAGGTGACCCCACAAGAGACCCGGGGAGGGGTCCCCGTGGCCTCAGCAGGGGAGGTGCCCACAGTGGGGGATGTTCCCTGTCCAAGGGGCCGGCATAGGGTCCACACAGCCCTCACCCCCACCCCTTCCCACCCCTCCCAGAAAAGGCAAACCGGTTCACGGAGGAGCTGGCTGATCTGCAGGGGACAGAGAAGGGCACGGCCGTGTTTGTGTGCAGGACTGAGCGGCCTGCCGCTGTGGTGATCTGGCGTAAGGGGCTTACGGAGCTGCCTGCCTCAGGGAAGCACACACCCAGCCAGGATGGCCTGACCCTGAAGCTGACCATCAGTGCCCTGACCAAGGCAGACAGTGACACCTACACCTGCGACATTGGCCAGGCCTGCTCCCAGGCCCGGCTCCTGGTGCAGGGTGAGGCCCGGCGGGGTCCTGGTCTGTAGGGGGCTGGCTGGGAGCTGGGTCTGGAGGGGGCTCAGAGTCCCTTCGAGACCAGCTTCAGTTTCCCTGTTCCTGGGAGTAGGGCCTTGGTGGTTTCGTCTCTGAGGCCCTGCTGGTGGTACCTGGTGCAAATTTGTGTAGCCATGGCTGTGAGCCCTTCCTGTGTGCTGACATGAGCCTGATTGCCCACGCCGGAGCCAGCTGGGTTGGCTCATGGGATGTGCAGCCTGGTCCCCTATGCCGGAGCCAATGGGGATGGTCCACGGGGCATGTGGCCCAGCAGCAGAGATGGCCCACGGGACATGCAGCCTGGGAGCGGGGATGGCCCACGGGACGAGTGGTCCAGGAGTGGGGACAGCCCATGGGATGAATGACCCGGGAGTGGGGACGGCCTATTTCCAGCGGCAGCTGGCTGCAGGGGACCCTGATTGCCGGTCTGCGCCCTGTAGGCCAGAGGGTGCTCATCACAGAGGACCTGGAGGATGTGGAGGTACGCGAGGGCTCGTCAGCCACCTTCTCCTGCCGCATCTCCCCCCCCGACTATGGGCCGGTGCAGTGGTTCCTGGATCAGACGCCCCTGCACCCCAATGAGCTCAATGAGATCCAGGCTCAGCCCGGTGGGTACCATGTGCTCACCCTTCGGCAGCTGGCTCTCAAGGACTCAGGCACCATCCACTTTGAGGCGGGGGACCAGCGGGCCTCAGCCACACTGCAGGTCACAGGTGGGCTGTGTGCTCCGCGCTGTGGGGGGCCCAGTCCATGGACTAAGGGGCAGCCATGGGGAGGGCAGATGTTGGCCACACATAGAGCATGGCCTTGGGGCTCATGGGGATGGTTCCCAGCCTATGGACCCCGGCGAGGTGGGCTATTGGAGGACAATCCCCCATCCTCACAGGGTGGACTGTGCTGTACCAGGCCTGCCTCATCCCCCTGGCAGCCCATGACCCTGGCCCGAGGGGGCAGCTGCACACCTAGCCAGGGAGCTGCTTTGTGTGCGGGAGTCCCCAAGCATCCTGTGTGTCTCTCTGTACCCCCAGAAAAGCTGAGTGTGTTCTCCCGTGAGCTCACAGACGCTACTGTCACGGAGGGGGAGGACCTGACCCTGATCTGTGACACCACCACCTCGGACAGCCCCGTGTCCTGGACCAAGGACGGGAAGGCCCTGCGGCCATCCGCTCGCTGCCAGCTGAGCCAGGAGGGCCACCGGGCACAGCTGGTCATTACTGGAGCCACCCTGCAGGATGGTGGGCGCTACAAGTGTGAGTCTGGGGGATCCTGGACCAGCTCCATTGTCAGGGTCCACGGTAAGTTCCTGGGATCACACTCCATCTCAGGGTGGGGGGCCCTGGGACCCCAGCATCCCCCCTTCTTTCCGTCTCAGGGCTCTGCTGCTGCTGGAGTTGTCCTCCCCCGCCCCTGTCGTCTCCTGAGCAGCTGCCTGCTTCTTGCTTCATGCCTGTGTCTTGTCCTGACCCCTGTGTCTCCCTCCTCGGACTTGGCTGGTCTCCCCCTGCTCGGTTAGCATGGGTTGTTTAACACATGCCACAGGCTGGGCGGTCCAGCGACAGACGTGGACAGTCTCCCCATCCTGGGGCTGGGAAGTCCCAGGTCCAGGCGTGGGCACCACTGGCTTCTCCCAGGGCCTCTCTCCGTGGCATGGATGTGCCAACTTCTCCCTGTGTCCTTGCACTGTCATCTGTCTGTGTCTGTGTCCTCATTTCTGCCTGCGGGATTACGTGACTCGCAGGGTCAAGCTCAACCCTGTGGCCCCTTTTACCTTAATTACCTCTGTAAAGACCCCTTGTTCAGTCACAGTTGCCCTGAGGTTCTGGGGGGTGGGGCTCTGGCCTGTGAATTTGGGGGGGCACTGTTCATGCCAGTCTGCCCTTCTCTGCTCTCATCTCCTGCTGGCTGCTGTGTCCCCAGCTGCCGGCAGCCATAGGGCCCTGGCTGGGGTGCAGGAGGTGGGTGTGAACTGAGCGTGTGCCTGCCCACAGCACGGCCAGCACGTTTCCGTGAGGGGCTGAAGGACCTGGAGGTGCTGGAGGGCGGGGCTGCCACTCTGCGCTGCAAGCTGTCGTCTGTGGTCGCACCCGTGGAATGGCGCCGTGGAGAGGAGGTTCTGCGGCCTGGGCCTAAGTACAGTTTGCATCAGGAGGGCACAGTGCTTGAGCTGGTGGTCCGGGACCTGCGGCCCCAGGACAGCGGACCATACTCCTGCTGCTTCGGGGACCAAAGGACCATGGCCACGCTCACTGTGAAGGGTAAGCAGCCCCGTCTGCCTGCCCACAAACCCCTTTCGTCCCTGTGGGAGGATGAAAATGGCATTCTCTGTCTGTCGGTCCTGTTGCAGCCTCACCTGCTGAGTTCATAGGGAGACTGAGAAGCAAGGAGGCCACGGAAGGGGCCACGGCCACGCTGCGCTGTGAGCTGAGCAAGGCAGCCCCTGTGGAGTGGAGGAAGGGGTCCGAGACCCTCAGAGCTGGGGACAGAGTCAGCCTGAGGCAGGATGGGACCGTGTGTGAGCTGGAGATCCGTGACCTGGCTGTGGCAGATGCTGGGGAGTACTTGTGTGTATGCGGACAGGAGAGGACATCGGCCACGCTGACCATCAAAGGTGAGGACCGTATGTGACCATGTGGAGCAGTGTCTCCATGTCCCAAACCTGTGTCAGGTCCTGTTGCTCTGCCCTGGTCACTGCATGGTCCTCCTGCTTCTCTGTGTGTCTCCTGCTTCCTGCAGCATGAATCTCTAAGACCTCCTCGTGTGACACTCGTTTTGGATAAACTGCAGAGAACAAAGATCTTCCTGCCCTTGGGGGGGCCACATCTAGGGGAGAGACAGGGGGCATCCCACAATACAAACAGAGATTTAGAGCCTTCTTGAGGCCTCTGAAGGGAGTATGCAGAGGAAGAGCTGGGAAGTAAGTTGAAGCTTGGAATTCAAGACAGAGATACCAGGAGGCTGATGAAGGAGGAGAGCCAGGACACACATGCAGGGCTATGGGAGAGCTTTACGGGGCAGGAAGTGGGTGTGGAGGGTGCATGGGGAAGAGATCTAGGTACAGAGATGACGCAGAGGCTTGTTGGATCTGGAGATCAGGTTTGTTGAGGTAAGTACAAAGGTTGAGGTGAGGTGAGTTGGGTGTAGAGAGTGAGGTGAGATGAGGCGGATGTGGAGGTGAGGTGAGGCAGGTGTGAAGGTGAGTCAAGGTGAGGGTGAGGAAGGTGAAGTGAGTCGAGGCGGGTGAGGAGGTGAGCTGATGTGGGTATGGTGGTGACCTCATGTTGGGGCTGCATGACAAGGTGAGGGGGGAGGTAAGGTTTTGGTGTAGAAAGGGGGAAGGTCCAGAGTGTCTGACCCAGGAAGACAGGTGAGTGTCCACGGTTGGGTGGGGGTCCAGGTGTGGTGACTGGCAGGTGGGTGGGCTGTGCTCGCAGCAGCCACAGGAGGGTCCAGTGGGGCATGGTATGTCCAACTGGGGTGGAGCAGGATGCACAGAGAAGTACAGGGTTGTGTCAGCTGGAGCAGGAAGGCTGTTCAGGGGTCAGGGGTGACCGGGCCATGTCCTTTGGGGATGGGGCTGGAGGAGGCATGTCGGGGGAGCCCCTGTGCATGGAGCCACCTCCTATGGGGCATCCCGCCTGCCATCCCCAGAGACCCTGCTTCCGATAGGCAGCCATGTTTCTAGCTTTGTGTCTGTGGCCTTTCCTTCTCTTCTGGCTTGAGTTCATGGTCTGTGTCTGTCTGACTCTCCCAGGCCTGACCACCCCAGTTCACAAAGGTCCCGAGGCCTGGGCAGACCAAGGGAGGAGGGCCCTCTGTGTAGTGTGGTGAGGGGCCCAAGACCCTTGGGGATGCACAGGGCCTGACCACGGTGTGGCTGGTGGTTCTTTGGGCTGGGTTTTCAGGGGCCCTTTTGGGTCCTAATTACTTCCTGCAGGGAAGCAGATGGGGGGGCAGGATGAGGCCAACCCCACATCCAGAAGAGCTCCAAAAGCAAAGCCAGGCCCCTGTGCCACTTGAGCCCTGTGGCCAGGCACAGCATCTTTGCCATGGGCAGTGGTACCTGCCCTGCAGTCTAAGTGCCCTCTAGCCCAGGGGCAGAGGACCTAGGTTGACAGGCAGCAGGTGGCCCAGAAGAGCTGTTTCTAGAAGTGCTGGTCACAAGGACACCTGCTGTACGGTGACAGGACAGGAGGAGGGCGGCTCCTTTTTCCTTCCCAGCTGGGTGGTTCTTGCTCCTCTGGAGAGAGAGTTTAAGGGGACTTTTTCATGTCTCCTTCTTTGGCTTTATCTGTCAGGATCCCCAAATTGCCATGATATAGGGAGCCACTGACTGTGGTGTGATCTGAGTAGGACAACTTGTGTGGAGTAGAGGAGGAACCTGGGCCCTTGAATCTAGTCTGAAGCAGGATGGGCCGTGGAAGATGTGGGAAGATGTCTGCTGTGGGCACTGTGGCCATTTCTGCATGTATGTCCATGTCCCGAGGCCCTTTGAGGATGCCAGCTTCTCTGTCTCCTTGCTGGCCTGTACCCAGGTGGCTTTAGGTCAGTCTGTCCTCCAGCCATACACACTGGTTCTCCCATGTGTCCGAGTGTCCACATTTTGATTGCTTATTTGCTCCAGAATGTGTTTCACTGTTGAATGCCCACATCCTGACTCCTCATATTACCCAGTCTGTTGTTCACTGTGTCACCTTGACTTTCACCAGCCCTTCCTGCCAAGTTCACAAAAAGTCTCAAGGCTGAGGAGGCCATGGAAGGGGCCACGGCCATGCTGCACTGTGAGCTGAGCAAGGCAGCCCCTGTGGAGTGGAGGAAGGGGTCCGAGACCCTCAGAGCTGGGGACAGAGTCAGCCTGAGGCAGGATGGGACCACGTGTGAACTGGAGATCCGTGGCCTGGCGGTGGCAGATGCTGGGGAATACTCATGTGTGTGTGGGCAGGAGAAGACATCAGCCATGCTGACCATCAGGGGTAAAGACTATTTGTAGCCACGTGGGTCTCTGGCTTGGTGTCTGTGCATCATCTCCTGTCACCCCTTATTCTTTGTAGGACTTCGTGGGTATCTGTGTCTTTCCAACTGTGGTTTCTGTGTCTATCCTGGAGCCTGTGTCCTCATTAAGCACATGTTCTGCTGCTTGTGTCCAGTCCTTTGTGCCCTTGGTTTCTGCAAGGCCATTTGCCTCCCTCACCATCTCTTCCTGTGTGTCTCATTCATGCCGTGGCAACTCTGTAGTTGTCTGATCCTTGTGTGTGTACCTGTCCTCAACACAAGTCCCCCAGACAGCGTACTGTGTCTCCCTACTTCTTGGCTCCCCCTAGCCATGTTGGCTAGAGTCATACAAAATACGAGGACTAAGGAGCTACTGAAGAGGCCACGGCCACACTGAGCGCAGGCCAAGCTGAGGGAAGCCACAGCTCGCAGCGTATGCTTTACACACCAAGCACGTGGCCCACATCCAGTTGGGTCTGTGTCTCCTCTGTGATATTTGTGTCCCGTATCATCTATGTGGTCAGAGACTGTGATTATGTCTGTGTCTTTCTGACTCTCCCCAGCCCTGCCTGCCAAGTTCACCAAGGGCCTGAGGAAGGAAGAGGCCACAGAAGGGGCCACGGCCACGCTGCGCTGTGAGCTTAACAAGGAGGCCCCCGTGGAGTGGAAGAAGGGGTCTGAGACCCTCAGATCTGGAGACAGAGTCAGCCTGAGGCAGGATGGGACCACGTGTGAGCTGGAGATCCGTGGCCTGGCCCTGGCAGATGCCGGGGAGTACTTATGTGTGTGCGGGCAGGAGATGACATCAGCCACACTGACCGTCAGGGGTAAAGACCACATGCAGCCAAGCAGAGCTGTGTTCTGGCGTCTAGTTGACTTTGTGATGTCCATCTGCGCTCAGTCCATGTTTGTGTTTCTTCTCTCCCACATTCTCTTGGTGTTACCCTCCATTCATTACTTTATGGAATCTGCCTTTTCTCCTGGGCTGTTGTGTGAACCACAAGAAGCCAGCATCCCAGCCACTTCCCAGTCCTTGGTCACTGCTGGTCCTGTTGTCCTATGGGAGCCTGTCTTGTCCTCTGTCCCAGTGTATCCTGCCCCCAACATCTCTGTTCCTGTGTCTGACTCTCCCCAGCTGTGGTGGCCAGAGTCATACCAAGTGTGAGTCTTGAGGAGCCACTGAAGAGGCCACGGCCACACTGAGCACAGGCCAGGCTGAGGGAAGCCACAGCTCACAGCACATGCTCAACACACCAAGCACGTAGCCCACGTCCAGTTGGGTCTGTGTCTCCTCTGTGATGTTTGTGTCCCATCTCATCCATGTGGTCAGAGACCGTGATTATGTCTGTGTCTTTCTGACACTCCCTAGCCCTGCCCGCCAAGTTCACCAAGAGCCTGAGGAAGGAAGAAGCCACGGAAGGGGCCACGGCCACGCTGCACTGTGAGCTGAGCAAGGAGGCCCCCGTGGAGTGGAAGAAGGGATCTGAGACCCTCAGAGCTGGAGACAGAGTCAGCCTGAGGCAGGATGGGACCACGTGTGAGCTGGAGATCCGTGGCCTGGCCATGGCAGATGCCGGGGAGTACTCGTGTGTGTGCGGGAAGGAGAGGACATCAGCCATGCTGACTGTCAGGGGTAACAACCGTGTGTGGCCACCTGAGTAATTTCCCTCTCTCTCCCACTCTGTGCATTCCCTGAATCTCTTAGTGTTGCTGTCACGCCAGGGCCCCACGATGACCATTATGTGGTGCACCCACAAACTCACATGAAGAACACACTGGTGTTCATGTGTAGGCCACAGGGGTGGATGATGCAGGGACTTCAGGTGAACACTAGGAGAGCTTCAGGGCGGTGGCACATGTTCAGGCTACTGACAGGCCCAGGCCGTGGGCCCAGAAGTGGAGTTGGGAGGATGTGTGTCCTGAGCCCGATGTGTGCAGGACAAGGGTCATTGCTGGGGTTCAGAGATAAGGTGGCCAGACTGCCCAGGCGCTCTGTTGGTGACAGGGTCTGCTTGACTGTGGAGGTTGCTGGAGTGTCTGAAGTGCTCTGTCTTAGCATGGACTGTGTGACGAGCACTGCATGTGGCCACAGTCCTGGCAGCTGGAAGTCTGTGATGAAGGAGCTGGGAGCCTCTGTCCCTGGTGTACATGTACCATCTCCTCCCTGTGTCCTCACTTGGTTGTTCCTCTGTGTGTTTGCATCCTGATCCCCTCTTCTTATCAGGACACCAGTATGATTAGATAATGACCCACCCCAGTGAACTGTCTTCCCCCCATTACCTCCTGGGAGAACTTATTTTCAAATATGTTCCCATTCTGAGGTCCTGGGGGTACAACTCTAGTGTGCAGATTTACGGGTAGGACACAGCCCGTCTGTGACCCTCTGTCCTCTTGCCCCCATCCCGAAATCCACGTCCTTCTCCCATGTGGAGTATATTCAGCCCGTCCCCAATACCCCAAGGCTTTAACTGATTCCAGGGTCATCTCAGAATCCAAAGTGCGACGGCAGCACATCATGAGGTCCAGTTGAGACTCAAGGCAGATTCCTCTCCAGCTGTGAACCTGTGAAGTCAGGCTCTGCACCTCCTGAATGTAGCAGGGCAACCAGCACAAGATACACATTCCTGCTCCAAAGGGGAGGAATGGGAATGAAGGAGCGGGTCACTGGTCCCCAGGGGTGCAAGAACGAGCAGCGTAGACTCTTGGATTCTAAGGCTGGAGAAGGAGCCTCTGGGCCCATGAGTGATGAACTTGTCGCTGCAGCTGTGGGTGGAGGTGGCCTGGTCTGAGGGTGCCATGGCAGCCCTGCAAGCTCTAAAGAGCTTGCAGTTTCCTTCTCTTCCACTGTGGAAGGATAATACGTGTGCACAGCTGGGCAGCTCATGGGCCCACCCTGTAGGAACCCCACAAGGCTGATGGTTTCCATCGTATTGGCCTTTCATCTCCGTCTGATTCAGACACAGTGCCAGATGCCCTCAACAGCCTGGTTGGTCTCCTGTGCCATTTGCTGGAGTCTAGTTCATCAGACCAACCCTCTGCACATCCTTCCAGGGTGACCCTGTCTCTGTTTCCAGCTTCTTCCCTGCTCTAACATTTCACCACAAGCAGCAGGGAGAAAGAAGGCTGCTCCCTCAACTCTTTGCTTAGAGATCCTCCCAGCTACACATGGAAGTTGACTGCTTGCGAGTCCCTCCTTCTGCAGACTCTGGGACAGCACTCAGCCAGCTTCCTTGCCACTTCCTACAAAGACCACCTTTCCTCCAAGTGTCCCATAAACTGTTCCTCATTTCCACTTTGGGCCTCACCAAATGTGCCATGGTGTGCGTATGGACACGTCCCACCATGATTTTCTCAAGGCAATCCACACTGATCCAGCTGCCCACCGAAACCCAGCCTCTGCCCAACACCCAGTGCCAAAGCCACTGCCACAACTGAAGCTCTTGGTAACAGCAACAACCCACTCCTGAGACCAAAACTGGCATGGCTGTGCAATGGAGAAGTGACCTCAACAGCAGAAAAGTGGAGTCTCCCAATCCTGGAGGTTGGAGTCTAGAATCCAGGCAGTGCAGGACTGGTTTCTCTGGAGGCCTCTCCATGGCTTACAGATGACTGCCTTCTCTTTGTGCCCTCACCTTGGCTGTCTCTGCATGCCTATATCCTGATCCCCCTTTTTTGATCACCCTACCCTAGTGACCTCATTTTACCTTAGTCACCTCTTGAAAGACCCCCTTCTCCAAAGGTAGCCCCAGTCTATTGTCGTGGGGTTGGGGATCTGATATGAATTTGGGGGAAGATGAGTCCCTCCACAACGTGGTATGACCAGGGTAGATGCTGGTCACCTGTAACTGAGGAGAGTGAGTGTCTGGTGGGGTCTGGACAGGAACATATGAAGTTGAGAAGGTGGGGCCTAGAGTGTGTGGGAATGGCATCAGTGAGCCCAGGTGAGTCCAGTACTGGATGGATGCCCCTCCAAGTCTGGGAAGATTGGGATGGGAGGCAAGAGTGGAGCAGTGAATGTCATGGCCAGGAAATGTCTCCTGGGGATTCCTCCATGAGAAATGTCCATCCCATCACAAACATTGGTTGTGACCTAGAGGAGCTTGGCTTGGAGCTCAGAACAGATGAGGCCAGAGCTTAACCATATGAAAGGTTAGGGTAGGAGAACACTGAGACGACAAGATGCCTAGAGAGAGCCAGTGCCCAGGGCAACTGCACCTCAAGGCAGGATGCCAGAAGCCTTCACAATCTCTCTCTCTCTTTCTCTCTCTCTCTCACACACACACACACACAGGCCTGTGTGATCTCCTCTCCACTCCTTTGCTGTTCCCATCCTGAGTGTTCATGTTGTGCCCCTAGTCCTCCAGAGGGGTTGATGGTTTCTGTACATCTGACCTTCTGCAGCGCTGCCTGCTCAGTTCATCCAAGATCTGAAGATCAAGGAGGCCTCAGAAGGAGCCACAGCCACACTGCATTGTGAGCTGAGCAAGGAGGCCCCCGTGGAGTGGAAAAAGGGGTCCGAGACCCTCAGAGCTGGGGACAGAGTCAGCCTGAGGCAGGATGGGACCACGTGTGAGCTGGAGATCCGTGGCCTGGCTGTGGCAGATGCCGGGGAGTACTCGTGTGTGTGCGGGCAGGAGAGGACATCAGCCATGCTGACCGTCAGGGGTAAAGACCATGTGTGGTCAAACAGAGCTGTGTTCTGGTGTCCAGTTGACTTTGTGATATCCACCTGCTCTCAGTCCGTGTTCATGTTTCTTCTCTCCCACATTCTCTTGGTGTTACCCCCCATCCATTACTCCATGGAATCTGCCTTCTCTCCTGGGCTGTTGTGTGAACCACGAGAAGCCAGCATCCCAGCCACTTCCCAATCCTTGGTCACTGCTGGTCCTGTTGTCCTATGGGAGCCTGTCTTGTCCTCTGTCCCAGTGTGTTCTGCCCCCAACATCTCTGTTCCTGTGTCTGACTCTCCCCAGCTGTGGTGGCCAGAGTCCTACCAAGTGTGAGTCCTGAGGAGCCACTGAAGAGGCCACGGCCACACTGAGCACAGGCCAGGCTGAGGGAAGCCATAGCTCACAGCATATGCTCAACACACCAAGCACGTAGTCCACGTCCAGTTGGGTCTGTGTCTCCTCTGTGATGTTTGTGTCCCATCTCATCCATGTGGTCAGAGACCGTGATTATGTCTGTGTCTTTCTGACACTCCCCAGCCCTGCCTGCCAAGTTCACCAAGGGCCTGAGGAAGGAAGAAGCCACGGAAGGGGCCACGGCCACACTGCACTGTGAGCTGAGCAAGGAGGCCCCCGTGGAGTGGAAGAAGGGATCTGAGACTCTCAGAGCTGGGGACAGAGTCAGCCTGAGGCAGGATGGGACCACGTGTGAGCTGGAGATCCGTGGCCTGGCCATGGCAGATGCCGGGGAGTACTCGTGTGTGTGCGGGCAGGAGAAGACATCAGCCACTCTGACTATCAGGGGTAAAGACCACATGTGACTATGTGGACCTGTGGCTTAGTGTCTGCATAGTGTCACCCTGTCACCACATTCTCTCTAGTAGGATTGTGGTTGTCTGTATCTCACTGGTGGGCTTAACTGGTTTCTCCTACCCTCCATGTCCTCATTCTGTGTATATCCTGATGTCATGTCCAGGCTTGTGTCTGTCTACCCTGGACTACTTGTCTTTCTCAGTATCTGTGTGTTTATTGAGTCATTCACGCCATGACCCTTTACTGTTTGTGATTCTTGTGGGTGTTCCATCATGGACAAAGTGTCTCCAAGATAGTCCGATGTTCTCTGTGTCACCTTGACCCTCCCCAGCCCTGCCTGCCAAGTTCACAAAAAGTCTAAGGGATGAGGAGGCCACAGAAGGTGCCACAGCTATGCTGCGCTGTGAGCTGAGCAAGGCAGCCCCTGTGGAGTGGAGGAAGGGGTCCGAGACCCTCAGATCTGGGGACAGAGTCAGCCTGAGGCAGGAAGGGACCGTGTGTGCGCTGGAGATCTGTGGCCTGGCGTGACGGATGCTGCAAAGTACTCATGCATGTGTGGGCAGGAGAGGACGTTGGCAAAGCTTACTGTCATGTGTAAAGACCATGTGTAACCACATGGAGTGTATGGGTGCCTGTCCTTGTCTCTGTGTCTCTGCATCTTCTATGGCTGTCAGAGGCACTCCCCTCCTCTGTCCTATGTCTGTTCTACTGTCCTGTGTCCTTTGTTTACTGGCCTCCATCCTCATATCCTCATGGGGTCTCTCCAGGTGGTGGGGACAGAATTCTCCCCTTGTGTCTCTCTCTCACCTCACCCCAATCTGCCCAACTTGTCTGCCTTCAGTGTGTCCCGTTGTATGTTGGGATGCCCATGGCGGGGCTGATTCTGTGTCTCTCGGCCCCCCGCCTACCCTTCAGCCCCACAGGTGGTATTCAGGGAGCCCCTGCAGAGCCTGCAGGCTGAGGAGGGGGCCTCGGTCACCCTACGGTGTGAGCTGTCCCAGCCCAACGCCACCGTGGTCTGGAGCAAGGGCGGCCTGGAGGTGCAGGCTGACGGGCGCAGGGAGCCTCGGCAGCGGGGCCCCACGGTGGAGCTTGTACTGAGGGACCTGCGCCGGGAGGATGCGGGCGAATACGCATGTGCCTGTGGACCCCAGGCCACCAGTGCCACCCTCATTGTTACAGGTGGGCCCCAAGGCGAGACCCGTGCAACATGCAGGACCCCTGTGCTTTGGGGTGTGCCTCAGGGCTGCAGCACCACCCTGGGCATCCCATGGGGGACATGTCAGGCCTGGCAGCAAGCTCAGCCCTCACTGTCCTCACCATAGTAGCTGAGATCCTGAGGTTACCCGTGGCGTCACAGCTGCACCCCTGTGATTCCCTCCACCATCAGGGCCCTGTGGTTCACCTCTGCACCGTGTTGCCACACCTACAGTTCCCCTCTTGCACTCTGTACCTTTGTTCCTGCGGTTCCCCTCTGCACCCATAGTCATACTCCTGCGGGACCCACCCCAGTCCTGTAACCACGCCCCTGAAGGTCCCACTTGAAACCCCCCTGCAGTTCTCTGTGCAGTACCCATAGACACGCCCCTTTGGTAACCCTCTGCATCCATAGCCAGGGCTCTTTGGTCCCCTCCGCACCTTGCAGCCATGCCCCTGCACCCCATAGCCACGCCCCTGAGGTTCCCCCACTGCACCTGGTAGCCACGCCCCTACACCCCCATAGCCACGCTCCCGTGGTTCCGACACCCAGACCCTTAGCAGCTGGCCCCTCCCGCTCTGCCATGGCGCCCCAGCGGTTAGTCTCATCTCCCCAGAAACCTCAGCCGAGTGCCTGTGGTGCCTTCTCTATTTATTCCTGCTCCCTGGCTGTTCTCCCCTGCAGCCCTGCAGGCACCCTGGGCCCCGCCCCCACTCTCTCCCCTCCCCACAGCAACACCCCCTGCGCTCCCGCGGTAGCCCCCTGAGCTCCTGGCCCGGCGCCTGCCCTCACGCTCTCTGAGTCCCCACAGCTGCACCTGTGCGGTTCCTGCGGGAGTTGCAGGCCCAGGAGGTGGACGAGGGCGCCACGGCGCGCCTGCGCTGCGAGCTGAGCCGAGAGGGCGCCAGCGTGGAGTGGCGCAAAGGGTCCCTGCAGCTCTTCCCGTGCGCCAAATACCAGATGGTGCAGGAGGGCAGGACTGCTGAGCTGCTGGTGCGGGGCGTGGAGCCTGAGGACTCTGGCCACTACACCTGCAACGCGGGCGACTCACAGAGCACTGCTAGCCTCTCCATCCGAGGTGAGCTGCCCAGCAGCACCTTGCCCTCTTCCGGGCCCTCAGTCCCCGAAAGGGTGCCGGGGTGGGGGTGCCTTGCTGGGCAGCCCTAAGCGCCCCTCCCTGGCCCCCCAGCCCCTAGGCCTATATTCCAGGAGGAGCTGCAGAGCACGGAGCAGGAGGCCGGCAGTGTGGCCTGGCTGCGCTGTGAGCTGAGTGGGACAGAGACCGGTGTCCCCGTGCAGTGGCTCAAGGAGGGTGTGGAGCTGCACGGGGGCCCCAAATATGAGATAAGGCGCCTGGGGACCACATGTGAGCTGCTGATCCACGGGCTGGAGGCCAAGGACACGGGCGAGTATGTCTGTGTGGCTGGCGGCCGGAAAACCGTGGCCTCTGTCAGGGTCAGAGGTGAGCCCTCCCTGCCACCCCCTCTCCTCCTGTGGCTGCTCTGGGGGTGCACTTGGCCTGGCCCAGCTCCCATTAAGGCCAGGCCCTTGTCTGGGTATTGTTCTAAGGGCCCTGGGGTTACTGGCTCTCCTCCTTTCCACTTCCCTCTGGTTTAGGTGCTCCTAGAGAGGAGTATTCATAGTGGGAATCACTACTGCATCCCCCCTGCCCCGGAAACTGCCTTGCATTCCAAGCTCACAGGCGGGCAGCCTGGCCTGGTCATCCTCATGGAGCCCCACCTGTTTTAAAAGGGCTTGCCTTCCTGCTGTCCTGGCCGAGGCAGGGCTGGCCACAGGGTGGGTGGAGCCCAGCACACCACAAGTGCCCACGTTCCTTCCAAACAGGCACCCCCAGCCCCGTCTAGGAGTCAAGTGTCATGGTAACAAGTGTGTGGGGCACAAAGGGTCTGGGACGAGAAGAGCGTGAGGGTGTTCAGGAAGGTTTCCCTGGAGGAGGAGGACTGGGAGGTTGGCTCAGGTGTTCTGGCCTGGCTGGTAAAGGGACCTGTGACCTACCCCCCAGAGCCGGAGGTGACCATTGTGCGGGGGCTGGAGGATGCCGAGGTGCAGGTGGATGGGGACGTGGAGTTCACTTGTGAGGTGTCACGGGATGGAGTCACCAATGTGGAGTGGCGTCTCCAGGGCCTGCCGCTGCAGAACAATGAGGTGACGGAAGTGTCCGTGCGGGGAGGCCGCACCCACACTCTCCGGCTGACGGGCGTGACCCCCGAGGATGCAGGCACCATCTCTTTCCACGTGGGCGTCCACACGTCCTCTGCCCAGCTCACTGTCCGAGGTAGTGGGGCCCAGCAGGCTTGCTGCACACTCTGGGCTGGGGGTTTCGGGCCCTCTGTGGCCCAGACACAGGTCCCTGGATCCCTGCCTTTGTGGGTGGGGAACCGGTGGGGAGCTGGCCTTGTGCTGGGTGATTCTGGGATGGAGTGGTGCTTCACGTGCCTATCTTCAGGAGTTGGGGTGGGGTGCTGCGGCAGACCCTGGGGACTGAGAGGCACTGCTGACTGGGAGGCCGACACTGTCTCCCACTGTGCAGTCCCTGAGGTGACCATTCTGGAGCCCCTGCAGGACCTGCAGCTCAGCGAGGGCCAGGATGCCCATTTCAGATGCCAGCTGTCCAGAGCCTCTGGCCAGGAGGCCCGCTGGGCCCTGGGAGGGGTACCGCTGCAGGCCAATGAGATGAATGACATCACTGTAGAAGATGGCACGCTCCATCGCCTCACCCTGCACAAGGTGGGTTTTCTGGGACCTGTCCCCAGCCATGGTGCTCCCAGGGGTGTGGGTGAGGGAAGGTCCCAACACAGGGTTGGGGGCCTGTGGAGATGGTGGGAGCAGGGCTGCCAGGCTGAGAACCCCTCTCTCCTTCAGGTGACCCTAGAGGATGCTGGAACCATCAGCTTCCAAGTGGGCTCATGTAGCTCGGAGGCCCAGTTAAAGGTCACAGGTGGGCAGCCCCCTCCACTAAGCAGCCCCTTGCCTGTGGGTGTCTGTATTTCCCTACTCAGGGAGCTGTTTGGAGGTGGTATGACCAGAAACCCAAGTTTTCCAGAGGTGAACTTGCCTTGGGGTAACCCATTTTCCACCCCTTCGTGGTTAAAGCCACAGACCAGAAGCCCAACAAGATGGACCAGTGCATGTCAGCTTGAGACATTCTTGTGTTTTGGGGATCCCACTATGGGATGAGTGCTGTCCACAGGAGGAAGGTGGGGAGGCTGGCTGCTGTGGGCCTGGGCCCTGCGGTGGAGGCAGGGCCTTTGGGATTTCCACCCTCCATACAATGACTGTTGTGACACCAGTCCATGTGCTCATTTCTACACTGATACACAGCTGTGCATCCAACAGATTTCCAAGTGCTGATGCAACAGGGCAGCTATGATGCATGTAGGTGTAGACAAGAGTATATAAGGTTCCAGACCTGTAGACAGTATATGAAGACTTTACCTTGGGTTATACTTTGTCCCCAGGGCTGGTCATCTCTGAGTGTCTGACTCTGAGAGGTTTTTCCCGTGCTGTCCTACTCCCGGTTTTCAAGCTGGTCCCATGCATCTAACCACTCACCCACTATCCATCATTCATCTACAGATCCATCCACTTGTCCATTTACCCCATTTTTCTGTCTGTCCACTTATCTACCTGTTCATCCATCCATCCACCATCTGACCATCCATCTGCTCATCTATCCACCATCCGTCCATCTGTTCACCCACCATCCATCTGTGCGTCTGTACATCTATCCACCATCTACCTCACCATCACCTACTTAGAGAGGGGAAGGATGCAGCTCTGTCCCAGTGAGTCCTCAGTCTGCTGTGGGAGTTGGACACAGAGACAGAATGAGTCCTGAATCTGAGGTCCCCTGATCTCTCCACCAGATCTTCAGAGGGCGGACAGACAGCTCTGTGAACTATGGGGCTGGGAAAGGCTCCAGAGAGCAGTGCCCTCAAGCTGAGTGATGGGAGAGGGGTAGTATCCTGGTTGTCTTGTGCAGAGTGGGTCCAGGAAGGCTGTCATATGTTCATCAGGTTGGGCATCTGTGAGGGGGCAGCATGGGACTGGGTTGGGCCTTGCAGACTTTACTGAGGGCTGTGCCTTGGCCAGTCTTGGCTGGTGACCCCAGCTGGAGTATCCTGCCCATGGCCTTGTGGGGAGGGCCATAAGCATGGGGATGTGTGAATGAGTGTCCTGACAGGTGGCATGTGGATGAACTTGGGAACTCTGCTGGAGACGGGAATGGGGAACTGATGGGGTAGCGTGGGGATGGAGTCAGGTGTGCACTTTTGGGAGAGAGGGAAGGGCAGGTGGGGGCTAGGGCATCAATGGCGCAGCCTCAGGAAGGGTATGGAGGGCCTTTTGGGGGAGGGGTCAGCCATGGTGGGTACAGGGGTACAGAGCAGGCATCATCTGCATCTGGGAAGGCCCTGGTTTCAGGCCCCACTGTGTGACAGGGCAGGGGAACAGTTGCCATGCAGCATTAGGGCCTGGGAATCTGAGGGCTAGAGGGACCTTAGGGCACATCTGCATAGATGGAACTATGGGAATGGGAGAGATACCTGCTTCCGTCTCTCCAGGGATGGAAAGCTTATGTCCCAAGGGAGATCCCACACCACACCAGAGCAGTAGGCCCCACAGCTTCTCATTCCACACTCCACTCCACAAAGACCCCAGTTTGGGGGCTTAGGGTATGTGCGCCGTGCCTTCTGAAAAGGGCATGGAGGCAGGTCAACAGCCTCCTTTGGTGAAAGTGGCTGTGTGCCAGTGGGGGTGTCAGTTGCAAGGGGGGCTGAACCCGTCCTCCATGGGCTTGCCGTGCATGGTCTCTGGGTCTCATTCTGCAAGCAAGGCGGGCCAGCTGGCCGGGGTGGATCTGTAGACTCAGACCTCAGGCTGGTGCCACAGACCCAGAATGCCCAGCCCCCCTCCTTTTGCCCTCTCGCGCAGAGGCGGCCCCATGCCTGGTACGTGGCTTGCAGAATGTGGACGTCTTTGCGGGGGAGGTGGCCACATTCTCCTGTGAGGTGTCCAGCGCCGGTGGGCCGGAGGCCCGCTGGTGGCTGGATGGCACCCTACTGCAGGACAGCCCCCAGAGCGCCATCTCCGTGCGTGACGGGACCTTCCACTCCCTCACGCTCTCGGGCCTGGGGGTTGCCGACTCAGGCACCATCACCTACCGTGCAGGGCCCCTGGTCTCCACGGCCAAGCTGTTGGTCAAAGGTATTGGCCGATGGGACCTTGCCCTGAGCTGGCGCTTCTGCACCCGCTGACCTGGCATGCTTGCTGCGGGCTCCCTGGGCGGCAGGTCTGGGGCTGGCCCCAGGACGTGGACAGGGCAGGCGCAGCGGGAGGTCTGCTTTCTTGACTTGTAGGAGAGAAGGTGGGGCTGGGGAGTGGTGAAGCTGTAAGGCATGCCCCTCCTCAGCCACCCGTGGGGCCCAGACACTTCTTCCTGCCTGGGAAGAGGAGGAGCCCACGAGGGCAGTCGGGAGGGGAGAGCCCCCTTCCCAGTCCTGGGCAGAGCCGCACCTTCCCTGCTAGCTGCTGCCTCCCTTGCTGCGGGCTCTCTGGGAGGGACAGCTGTGGGGGTGTCAGGAACTCCTGGGACAGCTGAGAGGTTCTCCCGTGCTGTCCTTCCCAGCTGGTCCCATGCATCTAACCACTCAGCAAGCCTTTGCCTGGCACTCTTACCCCAGGACCAAGGCAGACTGCACATGGACATGCACCCACGCCCTGGGGTGACCCATTTGTTGAGTAGGATTTCAGCAGGCTAAGAGAGGATGGGGACCCCAAGGAGGTTAGCGAGGCCCCTGGAGCAGGGACGAGCTGGGCTGGGGGTGTTGTGTGTGACCAGCAGAGTTCACAGACCCTGAGCAGGGCCTGGGGGCTTTGAGAACAGGTGTCGTGTCCCTGCTGAGGGGAGTATGGCCTGGGCCGGGGGTGGGGAGGGCGGTAGGGCTTTGGGGATGAGAGGGATGAGGAGGGGCCTAGGGGAGCCGCCAGGGGATGGTGGTGGGCAGGGGTGAGGCTCAGGCTGCCGGGACGGGGCCCCTCCTGCCACAGCTTCATGCTTGCTTGAGCTGCTGAGAGCACAGGGCGGGTAGGGTGCGGCCGGGCCGCTCTGGCTGACGCGTGCCCGGGGTGTCGGCCGACAGATCCCACGGTGGAGGTGGTCAGTGCCATGCAGGACCTGGTGGTGGAGGAGGGCGGCTCGGCAGAGCTCCTCTGCCAGTACTCACGGCCCGTGCAGGCCACGTGGAAGATGGACGAACAGGAGGTGTGCGCTGACGGGCGCCGTGTCTTCATAGAGCAGGACTGGACCGTGGCCAGGCTGTCCTTCAGGCCAGCCTTGCCTTGCGACAGTGGCATCTATTCTTGTGAGGCTGCGGGCACCCGCGTGGCAGCCCTGCTCCATGTGCAAGGTGAGGCCTTGCACGGCTCTGGCATGGCTGGGACCATCCCAAGTGCTGCCAAGGCCAGTGTTGACAGCCCAGGCAGGCGGTGACAGCCGAGGCCGTGTGACTGTGCCGGAAAGACAGGGTCCAGCAGGCAGGGGCCCACCTTTCCCAGAGCGGCCTGTTGGGACAGGATGTGGTGCTGGGCTGCGCTCCTTGAGCCTGGGGTCTTAGTTGTTCTCCCATCCAGGCCGGCCCCCCAAGGGTGCCCCAGCCTGTGTCCCCACTGCAGTGCAGCAAGGACACACTCTGGGAGCAAGGAGTGGGGTGCGGATGGCAGCCCCCGTCAGGGGGACATCTCTTGGTTGCTGACACTTCCCCTTTGGGAAAATCGGAACCCCTCCTGGGGATGAGTGAGCTGCAGGCTGGAGGCAGTGGTCAGGGGCCACCTGCCGGATGGGGCACCCCCCTCACTCTCGACAGAACCTAGTTTTTAAAATGCTTTGTTTTTGGTTGCTGGGAGCAAGGCTCAGAATAGACAGCAATCCCCCTGTTCAGGGGGCCATCCCTGTGGGGGCTGTAGGAAAGGGAGATGGCCGCCAGCAGCTATGGGGAGGGGCCCCATGGGAGCCCAGGCGGGGATGGGCCTGAGGCATGAGGGCATCTGGGCAGGGGGTGCGGACAAGAGAGCCCCAAGAAGCAGGAGAGGGCAGGCAAGGGCACAGGGGCTCACTGTTGCTTTGAAGTCTGTTATTTTATCAAGGCAAAGCAGCAGGTACATCTGGGATGGGAACTACGGATGCTGAGGGCCAGCAGTGATGGCAGGTGTGGCCCTGCTCCCCTGCAATGGTTAAGAGCAACCCCCGCCTGGCCATCTGAGCCCAGTACAGACATAGACATAACCCCTGTTGGTGCCACTGATTCTGATGCAGGGAGGGAAGGGGCCAGGATGTGGGGATGTCAGGTCTGTGGTGCCAGCAGCCCAGGGCCAGGAAGGTGGCCATAAGAGGGACATAGACTGGTTCTCTGGTGCTCTGTTCTTTCCCTTTCTCTCCCTGGGGCTCCTTGTCCAGAGCGGGCACCCTTGCCTGCAGGGTGGACTCAGTGGACAAGTTGGGATTGAGCACAAGGGCTGGGAACAGGTTTCATTTGAGAGAGCCGCTGGGGCCGTGCGCCTGGCTGCCCTGCCCCCTTCCCTTAGGTCAGCATCTGAGGTCCTGTGGGTCACGGTCACAGCCTTCCCGGCATCCAGGCCAGCTCTGGGTCACCTGGCACTCCTGTCTGGCCTGACATGCACCCCACTCCCAGGACCCCACCTGGCACCTGGCATCCAGGTCCCTGCTGCCCCTCATGAGTCCCTTCTTCCTTCCCATCCCTCTTGTCAGTCCTCTTGCCTGGCTCAGGCATGCCCAATCTGAGGTTCCTCCTCCTCCTGGAAGCCCACTAAGACTGTTCCTACTGGCATCACTGCCCAGCAGGTGGTATGTTGTGGGAATGGGCCATGGCAGGTGGCAAGCCAGGGCAGAGGGCAGCCAGGCCCTGAGCTGGAGTTGGGGCCAGGCATGCCCAGCCTGAGCTTACAGCTTACACAAAAACCACGTGTCCAGTTATCAAGACTGGTGTCCTGTGTGCACAAGAGGACTAGAGAGGGGTAGGGGATTAGGGCAGAGGTGCGTCTCGGGTGTGTGTGTGTGAGGGGAGCAGCTCAGCATGGCTGGGGACAGGGAGAAAGGGGAGCATTTTCAGAGCCCCCTTCTGCAGTGGGGTGTGGGTGGGGCGGGGGTTTGAGCCTGGCTGTGCCTTGGAAACACCTCTGAGCCATCTCACCAGTCTGGTGTGGAGACCCCCTCCCCCTGGCCACCAGAGCCCCTAAGGTGTGGGAGTGGGCGGGGCCAGCAGAGCCCTTAGGGTGTGGGAGTGGGCGGGGCACCACCTGGACACCATATGCTGCCCTCCACTCGCTGTTTCCTGTTCAGTCCTGGGGCCCTTTGTAATGGGGGCAGGCCCTCCCTTAGGATCGCTCTGGGAGCCCTGAGCTGCCCCCTTCCCCGCAGCCAAGAACACAGTGCTGCGTGGCCTGGAGAACGTGGACGCGCTGGAAGGTGGCGAGGCGCTGTTCGAGTGCCAGCTGTCGCGCCCCGAGGTGGCTGCCCACAGCTGGCTGCTGGACGATGAGCCCGTGCACACATCGGAGAACGCAGAGGTGGTCTACTTTGACAATGGACTGCGTCACCTGCTGCTGCTCAAGAACCTGCGTCCGCAGGATAGCTGCCGGGTCACCTTTCTGGCGGGGGATGTGGTGACGTCTGCGTTCCTCACGGTCAGAGGTCAGGGGTGCGGAAGGGCAGAGGCAGGGGCAAAGCCTCGGGCCTGATGGGGGGTGGGATGGGGCCACGGGATGAGGCCAGGATTCCAAGATCCGCCCCCCAACAGGACCCCATGCCAGGAGTGTACGGGGCTGGGACCAGGTTTCTGAGACCCCCCTCCCATGCCCAGGACCCTGAGCCATGGATGTGCAGGGCTGGGGTCTGGTCTCTGAGACCCCCTCCCACGGGACTGGAGCCGCTGACATGCAGGGCTGGGACCAGGTCTCTGAGACCAGCCCCCCCATGGGACCCCGTGCCATGGACCTGCAGGGCTGGAGTCTGGTCTCTGAGGCTCCTCCTGCCTAGGCTGGGTCTTCTCCTCGGCCAGGGGGAGGCGGCAGAGCTGTAGGAACCCGGTAGCATGCAGGTTTACGAAGGGTTCCCCCAGGCCACCCCTGCACCCTTGGCTTACCCGCACCGCCCCCACCCACAGGCTGGCGCCTGGACGTACTGGAGCCGCCGCAAGATGCCACGGTGCGAGCCGGGGTGCAAGCCCGCTTCAGCTGCATGCTCAGCGAGGCGGTGCCGGTGGGCGAGGCGACCTGGTACATCAATGGGACTGCTGTGCAGCCCGACGACCCTGACTGGATGGTCACCGCGGATGGCAGCCACCATGCCTTGTTGCTGCGCAGTGCCCAGATGCACCATGCTGGCGAAGTCACCTTTGCTGCCCGCGATGCCGTGGCCTCTGCACGGCTCACGGTGCTGGGTGGGTGGCTCGGGTCGCCTGGTTCAGGTCATGGGGAGGGCTCTACTGCTCCAGTCCTGGAAGCTGCCGGGGGCCTCTCCGTGGCCCCCATCCTGGTTGGCTCAGGGCATGCAGTGTCCCTTGGCTCCCGCAGACAGTCTTGGCCTTTGAGCACAGAGGCGCGCCCGCTGCACATGCCAGGATCAGACCCAAATCAGGCCTGTTGGGCATGCGCGGGAGCCAACCAGGAGCCTCCATGGACCAGCCCTCCCTCCCTGCAGGCATCCCGGATCCCCCAGAGGACGCCGAGGTGGTGGCTAGGAGCAGCCGCTCTGTGACGCTGTCATGGGTGGCACCCGCAAGCGACGGTGGCGGCGGTCTCTGTGGCTATCGTGTGGAGATGAAGGCGGCCGCCACGGGCGAGTGGCGCCTGTGCCATGAACTGGTGCCTGGGCCTGAGTGCGTGGTGGATGACCTGGCTCCCGGGGAGACCTACCGCTTCCGAGTGGCTGCTGTGGGCCCAGCAGGGGCTGGGGAGCCCGTGCACCTGCCGCAGACAGTGAGACTGGGTGAGTTGCTGCACTCCCCACGGTTGGGGAGGGTCAGGTCCACTGGAGTGGTCGAGGTCTCCCCAAGCTGCAGGGCCCGGGGCAAGCCTTTGTTGACGTGGCATTGTTTCCCGCAGAGCCCCAGGAGCCTGAACCTGCGCCGCCAGCTCCCGTGCTGAGGGCTCCCGCGTGCCCCGCTCCTGCGCCCCCGGCTCCCACGCACCCCGCTCCTGAGAGCCGGCAGGTGGTTGCTGGCAAGGACGTGTGTTTGGAGTGCGAGGTCACTGAGGCGGGTGAGGTCGTCTGGCTGAAGGGGACGGAGCTCATCCAGCCCAGCGGGCGCTTCCAAGTTCTCTGCCGGGGTCAGCAGCAGACGCTGGTCATCCGGGGATTCTCGGCGGAGGACCAGGGCGAGTACCGCTGCTGCCGCACCCAGGACCCCACCTCCCCTGCAGCTGCCACTTTCCAGGGTGCGTCCTCGGGACCCAGTGAAGGCGTGAGAGCCCTGGGATGTGGGAGTGAGCCGGCCCCTCCTCTTCGTCAGCTCTGGTTGGGGGTGGAAGGGCAGGGGTTCCTCTTGACGAGCCTGCCTCACACCAAAGAATACCGAGGACAGGTGGGGAAATGCATAGTCTCGTCGCTCAGCTTCTTCACAAGATGGCAGCTCAGGTCACACTGATACCTGAGCAGGACACTGGCCAACACATGCCTTCCTACCCACTACTGGTCTCTTGAGCTCTTCTGCTCTGTCCTCTGAACCTCCCTTACCCCTTCCTTCTGAGTCCCCCACTCTGTGCTCTAAGCACTGCCATGCTGAATCCCCCACTGAATCACTCCCCCCTGAACTCATGCCCCCACACTAAAAGTTCTCCTACCGCCTGTGCTCTGAGACCTCACTATGAGCATCCCCATTCTGATCCCCTTCCTCTGTGCTTGACCCCTGATGCCCTGTGCTCTGAGCCACTGCAAGACCCCTACCACCACCAGGTTCCCCATGGACCCCCTTCTCTGTGCACTCTGAGCACCCCACACCAACTCTGGCCCCCTTCCCCTGTGCACTAACCCCCCCACTCTGACTCCCTCCCTGTGCTCTGACTCCTCCCCCATCACTTCCCCCCTCCAGCCCCGTTTCCCCCCTCCCCCAGGGCTCTGAACCCCTCACACTCTGAGGCATCTGCACTTTTCCTGACTCTGGTCCTGTCCTTGGGCTCACTCCTCTTCTGTAGGGCCCTGATGCAGGTTGAGGTCTGGCCTCATAAGGACGCTGAGACCAACAGGGCAGTTCAGAACCTCAAAACCTTGTAAAGATTGGGCCTTCAGAACTCTCTGGTCTACTGAGGAGAACCACAGTCACAGCCTAGGCCAGCCTGGGGTAAAGGGTTGTCATCCCCCCACCTGCTGACCAGTCTCCTGTCCTTCTCAGTGGTGCTGACCCCCGGGTCTGGGGATGAGACCCCTGCACAGCCCAGCCTCCCCCCTGAGGCAGCCCAGGAGGGCGACCTGCACCTGCTGTGGGAGGCCCTGGCCCGGAAGCGCCGCATGAGCCGTGAGCCCACGCTAGACTCCATCAGTGAACTGCCTGAGGAGGATGGTCGCCTGCAGCATCTGCGACAGGAGGCAGAGGAAGCAGCCCCTGACCTCTCAGAGGACTACTCCACAGCAGACGAGCTGGCACGAACTGGCGAGGCTGACCTCTCACATACCAGCTCTGATGATGAGTCCCGGGCAGGCACTCCTTCCCTGGTTACCTATCTCAAGAAGACTGGGAGGCCCAGCACCTCACCACTGGTCAGCAAGGTGAGTGTCCAGTGTGACCTGCAAGGAGAGGCCTGGATGGCTCAGGTCTTCACCAATTATCTACCGTCGACCCACCCATCCCCCACTCACCCATCCCCCACCCATCCATCAGAACCGCTCACGCATCCATCCCCCACCTTCCCATCTACACACCCTTCCACCTGTCCACCCGTCCACCCATCCACCATCCACCTGGCTGTTTAGAGCTGAAACTAGTCTTTCTGTCTCACAACCTGTCAGTCTCTGTTCGGGTGACCACTTAAAGTGGTTTCAGGGGGCGGGCCTCCATCTCGAAGGTCATAGGAGTCACTAGGCACCCGTAGGTTAAGCAGCTGCAGGAGGGCAGGAAGCGGAGTGGCGTGATGTACACATACATGGAGCAGGGACGGGAGCCCTGGACTTTGCTTCCAGTCCTGCCCCAGCTGTCCCTGTGCCATCCTTTCTCTGTCACGGGCCTCAGTTTCCCCACCTTCCCTGTGTGCACAGGCTGGGGTCCCCACAGTCCTACCTGGGAAGCCACAGAAGCATCAGGACCAGCCAACAGCCACTCACCCACCACCGGGAGACCTGAGTGCTGAGGACCTGAGTGACCCATCCATGGACAAAGCAGCCGTGAAGATCCAGGCTGCCTTCAAGGGCTACAAGGTCCGAAAGGAGATGAAGCAGCAGGAGGGACCTGTGTTCTCCCGCACGTTCAGCGACACTGAGGCACAGGTGGGGGATGTCCTGCGTCTGGAGTGTGTGGTGTCCAGCAAGGCGGATGTGCGTGCCCGCTGGCTGAAGGATGGCATGGAGCTGGCGGACGGTCGGCACCACCACATCGACCAGCTTAGCAATGGCACCTGCTCCCTGCTGGTCACGGGCCTGGGCCTGGCAGACGCCGGCTGCTACACCTGTCAGGTGAGCAGCAAGTTTGGCCGCGTGGCCCACAGCGCTTGTGTGGTGGTCAGCGGGACTGAGAGCGAGGCAGAGAGCTTCTCGGGGGGTGAGCTGGACGACGCCTTCCGCCGGGCAGCCCGGCGGCTGCACCGGCTCTTCCGCACCAAGAGCCCGGCTGAGGTCTCAGATGAAGAGATCTTCCTCAGTGCGGATGAGGGATCCGCAGAGCCCGAGGAGCCTGCAGACCGGCAGATGTACCGCGAAGACCAGCACTTTGTCCACATCCGCTTCGAGTCACTGGACGAGGCCCACCGTGCGGCTACCTGCTTCCGGGAGATGTTCGGCACCATGGGCATCTCAGTGGACATCTGCCTGTCGGAGCAGGGGCCCAGGGGCGTGGAGATGCGCATCAGCAGGCTGGCTCCACCCCCCCCTGCAACACAGGTGATGGCGCCTTGCCCACTGACTGCGGAGGAGGCCGGTGAGTCTGCCTGCTGCCCACTGCCTGCTGCCCGCTGCCTGCTGCCCAGGTGGGGCGGTGGAGGAGAAGGATCCCAGCGGCTGCAGACTTGGGGAGCTGGCTGCGCTCCCGCCTCTGGCCGCTGCAGATGCAGCCCACAGGGCTGAAAGAGCCTGAATTCAGGGGTAGCACAGTTCACTGTCCATCCCAGCTAGCTCCTCCGGGCCTCAGTGTCCCCTTTTGTGAAGCCGATCTAGGCTTCACAAGGCTTCTAGGCTTCTAGGGTTTGCGTTTCTTGCTCCATGAGGGTTTGGGATAGATGGCTATAAAAGGTGGAGTTCCACGGCCCCCTTCGCCTGCTCTGGCAACTGAAGTTAATTTTAAAGCTGTTCCACTGTTGGCTTGCATGTCCTTAGGAACAACAGTGAGGTGTGACTCATAGCCCCTGGCGTCAGGTCTGGAAACCGTCTCATGCTTGCAGCCCTAGACCCTCATCCCACGCAGCATTTGTCTCCCATCCCCTCCCCTGACTCTCCATTTCCTGTCTCTTATCCCCTGCCTCTCGATGGCTTGAGACCCAGGCTGGGAGGTCAAGGACCCTCCCAGAGAATGGGGTGAAGCTGGCAGGGCCTGCAAGAGATGCACGCTGGGCCACCGGCTGCTGGGGTGGCTGGAGGAGAAGCAGGGGCCCACTCACTGCAAGCTCTACCTGCCCCTCGCAGCCCCGGTGTTCCTGACTGAACTGCAGAACCAGGAGGTGCTGGACGGGTACCCCGTGAGCTTCGACTGCGTGGTGACCGGCCAGCCCGTGCCCACTGTATGCTGGTTCAAGGATGGCCGGATGCTGGAGGAGGACGACCACTATATGATCAGCGAAGACCAGCAGGGCGGTCACCAGCTCATCATCACAGCTGTAGTGCCTGCAGACATGGGCGTATACCGCTGCATGGCTGAGAACAGCGTGGGTGTGTCTTCCACCAAGGCCGAGCTCCGCGTGGACAGTGAGTGCGGGAGGCGGGGTTGACCAGGGCCACTGTGGGAGCTGGGGGAGGGGGCGGTGCTGGGCTGCAGGAGGACCCGGAGAACACTGGTTTCAGGTCAGAGGGGACTGGGAAGCCCCATGTGCTGGGGCCAGGCTGGGGGTCGGGGTCTTCCCTCCTTGGGGGGTGTCTGGACAGGTCACAGGGGCCCCCAGCACGTGTGGCCGTTTGCTGTGGTACAATAAGCAATATGGATTTGGTCATCCTTGGTGCCAAGCACACGGTTCCCAAGTCCCCCAAGTTCCCCCGAGGGACAATGGGACAGGAGGTGTGTTTTATTCTAACCCGGTGACTCCTGGTAGGCTCAGGATGAGTGTGCCCACCTGGTTTTTGAGAAAAGCGCAAGAGCATTTCAGTGGAGGAAGGGTAGGATGTCAGATTCGGGGATAGAATCTCAAGTAGCGCTGGAGGGATTCATTCGGGGGTTTATCCGCCAAAAAATTAGACCTCGGCCTCATAGAAAGATGAGCTTCACAGGGATTACAGATGTAAATAGAAAATACAAAACTATGGGACTTTCAGGAAAGAGATCGGAGGAGATCTTTAGGAGCTGTGGCCAGGAAAAGACTACTTACATCTGACAACTGAAGCAACGCCCACAAAAGGGAAAATCGGTCAAAGTTACAAAGTTCTGCTCTGAGAAAGACCCCACGTTGGGGGACTGCGGGCTGGGAGAAGGCATCTGCCAGTCACATTATCTAGGAAACAACTTGATCTGAAAACAACAACATTGCTCAATGGTGAACAGTGTTAAAAAAAAAAATAAAAAAAGGCGGACGCGAGCAGGACACAGGGCCACAGACGTGGCCAAGCATCATCAGCAGAGCCCCACAGAAGCCAGCCGCTGGGAACGAGAGGAAACTTTATGTTTACCAAAGTAGGAGCATTTCATCCTGCAGTGGCGATCTAGGGTTCCAGCATTGCTGTCCTTATGCCTGAAGGATGTCTTCCAACTTTTTTAACATAATCTGGGAATGCTAGAATTCTTCCAGCTTTTGTATGTCTGAAACAATGTCTGTATTTCTCCTGTGGTTTGGAAAGCTATTTTCGCTAGGACGATTTTTTTTTTCTTCTCATACCTTAAATGTGCTGCTTGCCGTCTACTTGCTTAGACAGTTTCCACTGAGAAATAGGAAGTCATTCGTATCTTTCTCTGTGCAAAACTTGCCTTTTCTCTTGGTATTTAAACATTTCAGATACTTGCTTCCCATAAAATGTGCTAAGAAAGTACAGTTCAGGGGATGTTAGTGTGTTCGTTCTGTAGTGCAAGCTTCGCTGCCATCTGGTGCCAGAACATTCCCGGGATCCCAGGGAGAAACCCTGTGTCAGTTAGCTGTCACCCCATGCCGCCTTCCCCGGCCCCAGAGACCCCTGAACTGCCTACCATCCTTGGGGCTTTGCCCATTCCAGACATTTCACATGAATGGAATCCTATGCTACGTGGTCTCTTGTGTCCGGTTTCCGTCACCAAGTGTGTTCAGGAGGGCATCCACACGGTAAGCTTCACCTGTTTCTGGGGTGGAAAATCACTCTGTGCACATGGGCTGCTTATCCACACGATTCCGATGCAACACGCTGGTCAGCATGGCTCTTCTCCGTAATGCTGCCTTGTCTATCTGTGTACAAGCCTTAGTATTTGGGGACCTGTGTCCAGCTTGTGGGCACACAGGTAGGAGTGGAATTGCTTGGCCATATGATCACACTGAGGCTACCTTTGCAGGAACTGGCAAGCTTCACTGAGCATGCCCCCAGTAGTGGGGGCTCCTCCCCCTCCCCCCGCCCTGCCCCAGCAGCACCTGTTGTTATTCATCTCTCCAGCAGTGGCTGCCCCAAGCACTGAGCCTGTCCCTCCTCACGGACAGTGCTGCCTGTCTTCTCATGTGCTTATTGGGCATTTTTGTCTGTTCTTTGGAGACATGTCTCCTCAGATCTCGTGCCCATTTTCAAGTTGGGCTTTGATTTTGAGTAGTCAGAGTTCTTCATATATCCTGGACACTATGCCCTTATCAGATATGTGGCTTTCAAATATTTTTTTCCATTCTGAGGATTTTCCTTCCACTTTTTTGATGGTGTTTTTGGATGCACAAGGACTTACTAATCATGATGAAGCCCAGTACTTCTCCTTCAGCTGTTTGTACTTTTATTGTCACGTCTATAAGACTGTCGCTTAATCCAACGGTATAAAGATCTACAACCCTTTTTCCCTAAGAGTTTGATAGTTTTGACTCTTATATGTAGGTTTAGTTTGGGTATATGGTGTAAGGTAAAGGCCCAGTTCATTCTTGTCTCAGGGAAATGCCATTGTTCCAGCATCGTTCACAGAAGGGACTATTTTCCTCTATGAAATTTTTGTGTAACTCCTGTCAAAAGCTGACTCCCTTGACATGTATGGGTTTATGACTGGGGTCCTAACTCCGTCCTGTGTATCCGTGCATCTGTTGTCCTGGCAACACCATGCTGTGTTGACTGCTGCAGCTTTGTAGTCCCTTTGGAAATCTAGACACGTGAGTCCTTCAGCTTCACCCCTGTTTCGACTGGTCGGAGCGTCTGGGTCCCATGTGTCTTTATAAGACTTCGAGGATCAGTGTGTCCGTTTTCTCAAAGATGATCTCTGGGTTTTTTTTTTTTTTTTTTAGCATTTCCTTCTTCTCGTTGGTTTTGAGTCATCGGATGGTGCCGTTCTTGGGTGCACTCTTCTGTGTGTTTCCCTGTGCTTGCCGTTCATGGAACTTCTCGGGATTTGGGGTTTCTGGTTGTCGTCAGATGTGCCCGTGGTTTTGGCCGTCACTTCCTCAAGCGTCCTCCCTCCCCCCACCGCCATCGGGGGACTCCAGTTGCAGGCACGTGAGGTGGTGTGCAGTGGCGTGACCACGGGCCAGCCCTTCTCACCGGCCGCCCTTGTGTCTGCATTCCATTTCACGTTGTTTGTACCATCGTCCCCTCAACTCTGCTGTCCTCCGGGCATTGCTAACCTGCCGTCAGTCCCATCAGTGGGTCGTTTGTCCTACGAGGGCTCCTGAAGTCTTCTTTCGCATGCTGGGGGTCTCTGTTCATGCAGTTCTCTTCCCTGCTTTGATGTCCTCCTCTGCCAGTTCCATGTGCATCTTCCAGTCTTGGTTGTGACCCACTGGGGGATGTTTTCCTGCCTCCCTGTGTCTCTGATGGGCCACGTTGGGGCAGGGCTGGATACTTTGTATTTCCGATCTTCTTGAGGTCTTCCTCTTGGATGGAGAGCAGGCGGGGCTCCATCTAGGGCTGACCCCCTCCCTCTGCTGAGGGGAGGGCCTTCCTGAGGACCTGATGCCACAGATGGTAGAAGTTCGCAGTCTGACTGGAAACGCAGAATCCCCGCACTGTTTCGATGGCCCCTTCAGATGGCTTGTCCCTCCACGTGCACGTGCTAGTCAGTGCTCTGCCTGCTCTCTTCTCTGGCTTCTGTCCTGTGGACCCCAGTAGCATTCACCATCCAGGACAGCATGCCTGGATCTGCCTCAGTTTCCCCTCCTGGACCTGGACACTTAAGGCGGGAAGCTGGGGCAATCACAGGGCTCATCATTGTTTCCAATCTGTAAGGAATCAACAAGAAATTCTCTGAGGCCAGCGGGGGTCCTTCAATGAACTCAGCTCTGACCCCATCTGTGGGGAGTCGGCATCGGACCCACACGGAGCCAGCATCATACCCCACACCCCATGGAGTCAGTGTCACACCCCTAGGGAGTCAGGGTCATGCCCCCATGGAGTCAGCATCACACTCACCTTGGAGTCAGCGTCACCACCACCCCCCACAGAGTCCCCGTCACAAACCACCCTGCTGGAGTCAGCATCACACCCAGTCAGAGTCCCCGTCAAGCCCTCCTGCAGAATCATCATCACACCCACGCGGAATCCCCATCAAGCCCCACCAACAGAGTCATCATTCCCCACCGCCCACCCCCCCCCCGCAATCAGCAATATACCCACGCAGAGGGAGACTGCCTCATCCCCTACACAGTCACGCTTCAGGCCCACACACCACCACACTGCAAGTCCGGGGCCCACCAACCCCCGTGACAGACCCGAGGTCCCCACAGTCCCTCGACGGGTTCCACACACGTGCTGAGCGGCTCACAGAGCTCAGGGAAACACTCTCCTTCCTCCATTAACCCCTTTATTGTGACAAGACATGACTCAGAAGTAGCCGATGGAGGACATGCTTGGGGCAGGGGTGTGGGGCTTGTGTGTCCCTCCAGTGTGTCCCTCTCCCTACATCTGATGTGGTCTCCAGAAGCTCCCCAAGCCCTGCCTTGTGGGGTTTGTGGGGGCTTTGTTCCGTGGGCCCGATGGATTCAGTCCTGGGCCTTTGGTGGTGGGTGATGGATCCTACCTCCATCTCTCTCCCCGCCCCCTAGGTAAGGTAGGCCCCCGCCCCCTACCCTCGGGTCCAGGGTTGTGTCCCCTGGCCACCATCCTCCACCCTGAGGGACTTTCCAAAGTCACTTCCTTAGGTAACAAAAGATGCCTTTGTGGCTCTCAGCACTGGGAACTCCAAAGGTTTTAGGGGCTCTGTGCTGGGAACCTGGGCCACACTTCTTGCTAAAAATTTCACTGTCACAAACGTTGTACTGTGTGCAGGGGCAGGACATGGATGGGGGAGGGTATTTGGGTCCAGGGAGCTTTAACAGGACCACGGAGCAGGTGGCTGGAACATCATCTACTCAGGGCACTGGAGGCCGCACTGGAGGCCTGCGTCTGGGCTCAAGGTGCCAGGGACACCATCTTCTGGTGGCAGATGTGGTCTTCCCCCAGGGTCCTCACCTGGGGACGCCCCTCCTCAGGGCACACTTATGGTCCTGGGAGCTTCCCCACAGGAGCCCCTTTAACCCTGATTACCTCCCAAAGGCTCCACTCCTGACAGCCATATGTTGGGGTTGGGATTTCCACAGATGGATCTGGGGGAAGGATCTGGGTAGCTGGCCCCCAGGGTGTAGCTGTGCCCATGCGAATGGGGTACAAGCCTCACAGCAGCCATTCTTCCTTTCCTAGTGACCAGCACAGACTATGAAACTGCTGCTGATGCCACGGAGACCTCCTCCTACTTCAGCGCCCAGGGCTACCTGTCCAGGTAGAGGGCCGTGCACAGGCGGGCAGACCCAGTGTGTGGCAATGCGGTCTGGGACCGACAGAGTCTGAATACTAGAGCTTTCCACCAGGCCCCGGCAGTGTCTGTCCAGCACACAAGGGACACTCTGAAGTCGCCCACTGCCCCTGACACCCCAGACGCTGGACCCTTCCCTCATCCACCTCACTTCCCCTGATATCCCCCCCAGATGCTGGACCCTTCCCCAGTCCACCTCATGCCCCTGACATACCCCCCTCCAGATGCTGGGCCCCTCCCCGGTCCACCTCACTGCCCCTGACACACCCCCAGGCTCTGGACCCCTCCTTGGTCCACTTCACTGCCCGTGATACCACCCCAGATGCTGGAACCCTCCCCGATCCACCTCACCCCACCTTCTCTGTTCTCTCTGTCAGCCGGGAGCAAGAGGGCATGGAATCAACCTCAGAGGAGGGCCAGCTGCCCCAGGTGGTGGAGGAGCTGAAGGACCTCCAGGTGGCCCCCGGCACACGCCTGGCCAAGTTTCAGCTCAAGGTGAAAGGTGAGGAAGACAGACCGCTGGCAGGTGCAGGCTGGGCCATTACAGGTGCCCCTGGGGTTGAGACCAATATTGACCACTCCCCCGTGGCTACAGGCTACCCAGCACCCCGACTGTACTGGTTCAAAGACGGGCAGCTCCTGACGGCTTCTGAGCACATCCACATGGTGGACAGGAAGACGCTTCACACCCTGGAGGTCGTGTCGGTCACCCGTGAGGATGCTGGCCAGTACTCAGCCTACATCAGCAACAATGTGGGCGCGGCCTACTCATCTGCACGGCTGCTGGTCCGAGGTGGGTCCCTGGGACGGGGTGTCCACACTTGGGCCTCCTCGGTCCATGGGCGCCAGCATGGTGGGGGGCACGGGGTCCATGACACAGACCCAGGCAAGTGTGGGGATACCATGGACAGTGCAGAGGAAGAGGCCAGCAGTTCCCGTGGGAGGAGAAGTCTGCACGTCCTTGTTTCCAAAGCCCTGAGCACCTCCAGGTGCCTCCACGTCACACCTGAGCCAGCAGTGTCTGTGGGACCCAGCGCTGCCCAGACTCCCCTCTGACCTTCAGTGCGACCTTGTGTCCACTGCATAGCGACCCCCACACTCCTGGGGCCGTGGGGTGGGAGGCCACACACTGGACCACTGGAGCCTCAGGGTGTGCTCCCTGCATGGACTGAGTCTCAGGGAAGGTGTGGCTAGGAATGGGGACCCCGATCCCCACAGGTGCATGGATGGGCCCTGAAGAGACAGGCCCCCTGGGGACATAGGCCCCCTGGGCTATAGGCCTGATCTCTGTTTCTTGCCTCTTTCAGGCCCCAAAGATCCCGAAGAGAAGCCTGCGTTGGGTGAGCCCATGGGTGGGCAGAGGGTGGGTAGGTGGGTTGGCCCAAGGGCATGAGGGATACCACCTTGCAGATGGAGCAGGGTTGGGGGCAGGCTGCAGAGACCCAGGATCCAGGCAGGATGAGGCTGGGACCTGGGGCTGGGGCTGGAGCAGGGGCCCCTAGAGGCCATGCTCCCCAGCAGGGATGGAGCTCGACATGTGGTCATCACCGGTGTTTGCCAAATCTCCAGATGTGGGCCAACAGCTGGTGCCACCCCGGTTCCTGGAAAGATTCACCTCCAAGAAAGTAAAGAAAGGTTCCAGCATCACCTTCTCAGTGAAGGTGGAAGGTAACGCTCTCCTAGCTCCCTGCCCCCACCCAGGGCGCTCAGAGCAGACCCCACCATGCCTCCATGGAGGACCCCCACCCAGGAAGGCTCAGAGCAGGCCCCTCCCTGCTCTCACCCAGGACCCCCACCCGGGAAGACCAGAGCAGGCCCCTCCTGCCTCTACTCAAAGCCCCCCAGGCAGATCTGAGGTGCCCCCCAGCTCCGGGAACCCCTTCCCCATGGGCTCTTGCCTGTCCCCCAGGCTCTCCTGCCCCCACGGTGCATTGGCTGCGGGAAGAGGCAGAGCGGGGCGTGCTGTGGATCGGCAGGGACTCACCAGGCTACACGGTGGCCAGCTCGGCCCAGCAGCACAGTCTGGTCCTGCTGGACGTGGGCAGACAGCACCAGGGCACCTACACCTGCATTGCCACCAATGCCGCGGGCCAGGCCCTCTGCTCCGCCAGCCTGCACATCTCTGGCTGTGAGTCGATGGGGGTCACTGGCCCAGCAACCACCCCCCCCCAACCCGGAGCTGGGGAGACCCCAAACACAGCCTCTGGGCCAGCTGCCAAGCAGTGTCCTGCAGGCTCTGCTTAGCGGGCTGAAGCCCTCCCAAGGCCCCCGGCCACCCTGAGCATGTCCATCTGGGGGCTCCCTCGGGCTGGGACATGCTGGATGGGTCCCAACCAGCACTGGCTCAGGGCTGTGGGCTGTCATCCTGGGGGCTCACTCTGTTCTCCTGATAGTGCCCAAGGAGGCGGGTGCCGCGGAGGAGCACGCTGGAGTGAAGGAGGCCCTCATCTCCACCTTCCTGCAGGGGTGAGTGTGGGGGAGCAGGCCAGCAGCAGCACTGGCCCTGGACAGGGCATCCTGTCTGGACTGCAGCCCTCTCTGAGCCTCAGTGTCCCCTGTAAGAGGAGGGCTCCGGTGAAGGCAATCTCTCAGGACACTGCTTCCTTTAGGGCCCAAGCCGTGTCTGCACAGATGACCGAGACCGCGGGGTTTGCTGCTGATATCGTCAGGCAGAGGACAGGTACAGGATGGTTGGGAGCAGGGTGGGGGCTGACATGCCCCTAGTGCAGGGGTGAGGCATGGAGGGTGCAGCCCCAGCTCTACAGGCCCAGAAATGACTGCTTGCCCTCCATGGGGCCTGATTCTGAGCCTTGTGGATCTGGGGACCCTGATGGCCCTGGGCTTAGAGCTCAGAGCTGTGGCCACTGGGCCTGGGCGCAGGTGGTGGCCACTGAGGGCTGGGTGAGGGCCGGGCAAGGGAAGGGGCGGGCAGGTGCTGGGCTGCCACCATGGAGACCTCTTCAGTCCTGGATTCTCCCCCACCCCCCAGAAGGGTCCTTCTATTCCCCTCCCACCACCCCACAGGGCCTCCCCCACCCTGGGGGATTTGTGACTTCAGTGGAAGTCATGAGTCTGCACCATGGGCGGGAAGGGAGGGTCATGTGCTCTGCGTGCTGGTTGCCCACCTTTGGGGTCACTTTTTGGCTGACCCCCACTCACCCAGGCAGCCCTCATGAGCCCTTAACCCGACCCTCCCAAGCTTCCGGCAGTAATGGTCTCAAGTCTGTGCCATCCTTGGCACTGCGGATGCCAGAGCCTGGGACAGGGCCTGGAGGGGGTGCCTGGGCATGTCTGCGAGGCACATGACTGGCTGAGATGGGTTCTGGCTCCTAGCAGAGCCCACGGTGGTGGAAGCCCATGGCCACCTGTCCCTGGCTGAGGTGGGCACAGAAGAGTTCCTGCAGAAGCTCACGTCCCAGATCACTGAGATCGTGTCGGCCAAGATCACGCAGGGTGAGGGTACTGCTGGCCATGCTCTGGGATTGGGCTATACCTTGTTCATGTGCCCTGGGCACCAGTGGGGAGGGGATAGGGGTGCAGGCCCTTCTTGGAGATCATGTACCCTGTGTCCCCCAGCCAAGCTGCAGGTGCCTGGAGGGGACAGTGATGAGGAATCCAAGACACCATCCGCATCCCCCCGGCACGGCCGTTCCCGCCCCTCCTCCAGTGTCCAGGAGTCGTCCTCAGAGTCGGAGGACGGGGACTCCCGAGGCGAGGTGCTCTGACTGGCAGGGGTGGGTAGGGCACTGGTGGGATGGGGGGCCACACATCTCGGTGGCCATCCCCTCTCCCACCCCGCAACGGAATTTCCATCAGCAGAGATTGCTGAGCCTGTACTGAAACCGTATGAAGTCTCAGGATGGCTTCTCACCCAAATTAATGTTGGGCACCCTGTAGCCTCAGGAGGCCTGGCTGGCTCCCACCCGGGTCCCCCACCCCTCTGGGGTCTTTGGGGGCTACTGGGGCCTCAGGAGTTCAGGCTGGCTCCTGCCCGGCTTCCCCCACCCGGGGTCTTTGGGGGCTGCTCAGTCCTTGGGGGGCCAGTCTAGCTCCTGCCCAGGTCCCCCACCTCTCTAGGGTGTTTGGGGGCTGCTGGGGTCTCGGGATATCAGGGTGGCTCCCACCGAGATCTGACTCAGCATTATGCCCCCAGATCTTCGATATCTATGTGGTCACGGCTGACTACCTGCCCTTGGGGGCCGAGCCGGATGCCATCTCCCTGAGGGAGGGCCAGTACGTGGAGGTGCTGGATTCGGCCCACCCGCTGCGCTGGCTTGTGCGCACCAAGCCCACCAAGTCCAGCCCCTCACGGCAAGGCTGGGTGTCCCCTGCCTACCTAGACAAGCGGCTCAAGGTACTGGATGGCTGGGTGGGGACCCTGGGAGTGTCATCCCTGTGAGGCCAGGAGCCTAACTCCCATAGGGCAGGGCCAGAGCTGAGGCCATCTGTCACTGTCCCCCATTTTCTCAACAGCTGTCGCCCGAGTGGGGGCCCACTGAGGCCCCCGAGTTCCCAGGGGAGGCCGTGTCTGAAGATGAATACAAGATGAGGCTGAGGTGAGGGGCTGGCAGGTGGGGCATGAGTAGCTTTGTGGTGGCAGTGGCGGGACAGACGTGGGGCTGCCTCCCTCCACCACTGTGCCAGGCTTGCTCGGACCATGGGTGGTGGGCTGCGCAGACTCTGGGACAAGCCCTTGCCTCTCTCTTCCCTTTTCCCTGCCCAGCTCTATCATCCAGGAGCTGCTGAGCTCTGAGCAGGCCTTTGTGGGCAAGCTGCAGTTCCTGCAGAAGCACCACATCCAGCACCTGGACCACTGCCCGCACGTGCCCACGGCCGTGGCCAGCCAGAAAGCAGTCATCTTCCGCAACGTGCAGGACATCAGCCACTTCCACAGCAGGTGAGTGGGCAGGTGGGCCCTCAGATGTGAACACATGCATGCCAGCCACACGTGCACACCTGCTCACACGCACGCCTGAATCCCCATGCACACACCTGCACACACCTGCACACACCTGCACGTGTGGGCATGTGTGTACATGGCACAGAGAGCACATGTGTCTGCACACAGATATGCGTGCACATAGACATGCAGACAGACAGACATGCACACTTGGACACATGCACGCCTGCATCACAGGCACATACCTCCATGTGTGGCCACGTATAGGCACATATGTACATGATACGTGCAGCACATAGGCAAGGTTGCATGAACACACCCTTTACTGCATGCATTCACACAGATGCTCACGCACACAGACGCCCCCACCACCACACCCATGGCCCCCATAGTGCAGTGCATTCAGTCCCAAGCAACCACACAGCCCAGCCCTGGGTGGGAGCCTGTTTCCTCCCAGACCTGAGACCTCGCTCTCCCCCGACTATTGTGCTCTCTGCCGTAGCTTCCAGCGGGAGCTGCAGAGCTGTGACACCGATGACGACGTGGCCATGTGCTTCATCAAGAACCAGGCAGCCTTTGAGAAGTACCTGGAGTTCCTGGTGGGCCGTGTGCAGGCTGAGTCAGCAGTGGTGGGCACAGCTGTGCAGGAGTTCTACAAGGTGCCCCCCAGCCCTGGCCCCACAGCTTACTGAGCAAAGTATAGCTCCTGGAGCCCCATGCTCACCTTCCGTTGGTGACATAGTGGGGCAGGGGTGCGGCTGGCCGGGGAGGAGGGGCAGTGCATGTGCGTGTGCGTGTGCATGTATGTGCATGTGCAGTTGTGCAGTGGTGCAGCTGGCCAGGGAGAAGGGACGGTGCGTGCGTGTACACGTGCAGTGGGGCAGGAGTGTGGCCAGTCGGGGAGGAGACAGGCACCCATGTGCACCCTGCTGCCCCAGCCCCCCACATCTCTGGCTCTGCTGACACTGCCCTGTCCCCCACTGCGCCCCACGGCACCCACAGAAGTACACAGAGGAGGTGCTGTCGGCTGCAGACCCGTCGCAGCCGCCCCCGCCGCCCCTGCAGCACTTCCTGGAGCAGCCCGTGGAGCAGGTCCAGCAGTACCAGGCCCTGCTCAAGGTAGGGGGTGCGCTGCCCAGCCCCCTCCCAGGCCTGGTTGCCGGGCCACTGGGCTGAGGCCTGACGCTGTGTCCCCCAGGAGCTGATCCGCAACAAGGCGAGGAACGGGCAGAACTGTGCGCTTCTGGAGCAGGCCTACGCGGTGGTGTCTGCCCTGCCGCAGCGTGCGGAGAACCAGCTGCACGTGTCGCTCATGGAGAACTACCCAGGCACTCTGGAGGCACTGGGCGAGCCCATTCGCCAGGTCTGGGATGCTGAGATGCGGGATGCAGGGTGCGGGGGAGCGGGTGAGGGTTTGGGCAGGGCCGCAAGCAGGGGCCGAGTGCGGGGGATCCGGGCTGACTGTGGGAGCATGTACTGGGCTGACTGTGGGGGGTTGTCTCGGGGCTGAATGCAGAGGCTCCAGGCTGAACTTAGGGGCAGGTTCTGGGCTGGCTGTGTGGGCTGGGGGCTGATGTCGGGCTCCTGCAGGGCCACTTCATTGTATGGGAGGGGGCACCGGGCGCGCGGATGCCCTGGAAGGGCCATCACCGCCACGTCTTCCTGTTCCGCCACCACCTGGTGGTCTGCAAGCCCAGAAGGGATTCCCGCACCGACACTTTCAGCTACGTCTTCCGGAACATGATGAAGGTGGGCTGGGGGGTAGGGCAGGGAGGACCAGCGGGGGGGCAGTGTGGGGCTGGGGCAGGCGCAGAGGCCTGCGTTCCTCCAGACACTCAGCCTGCATCCTCCGACCCGCAGCTGAGCAGCATCGACCTGAATGACCAGGTGGAGGGTGACGACCGTGCCTTCGAGATCTGGCATGAGCGGGAGGACTCGGTGCGCAAGTACCTGCTGCAGGCGCGCACGGTCATCACCAAGAACTCGTGGGTGAAGGAGATCTGTGGCATCCAGCAGCGCCTGGCCCTGCCCGTGTGGCGTGAGTGCCCCACGCTGGGAAGGCCTGGAGGCCCCAGTCTTCCGCCCCTGAGCCTCAGCACCCTGCCCGGTCCCACAAGGCAGGAGGGAGAGGCTCTGTCTGGAGTGTGGTTTGCTCAGCCTCTCAGCAGCCTGAGTTGGGGTGCTGGGCTGAACCCGACTTCAGTGCAGGGCAGCCTTAAGGTTCACACAGGGCCCCCCAGCACAGGACAGTTGCCCAGACTGTTAAGAGTCAGGAGGGCCACCCAGATGGGTGGTCACAAGGGGTGGTGTCCGTAGCAACCACAGCTTTGGACCCTGGGGCTTCTCATGAGTCCAGGGATGGACCAAGGACCTAGGGCTGCTGCCGACCCATGCACCAAGAACTCAGAGTCAGTGTGTGTGTGTGTGTGTGTGTGTCCAGACCCCCCAGATTTTGAGGAGGAGCTGGCGGACTGCACAGCAGAGCTTGGTGAGACAGTGAAGCTGGCCTGCCGTGTGACGGGCACCCCCAAGCCTATCGTCAGCTGGTACAAAGGTAGGACCCTCAGCCTAAGGGATGTGGACGTTGCACCAGTAAAAGTTGGCCAGAGGGGTGGGCCTGGTCAGGGGTTGGGCGGGGGCAGGTGTGAGGGACAGGCGTCCTGTTACAGGGGCTCACCAGCCTGGCTGGGAGCACAGGTGCACGAGGTGGGACAGAGCAGAGGCTGTGCCCCCGTGATTCAGAAATTGTGACCCTGCTCACCCCGGATCTCTCCTTAGCTGTCTCATTTGACATGTTTGCACAGAGGGCTAGCACCCTGCTCCAGGTACCAGGGATGCAGAGGCAACTAGGCCCTGCCCAAGGGTGCTGTCCACATAGTGGGAGGACCAATGGTCAGCTGGTAGACAGATGTGTGGCAGCAAGTAGGGAGGTGCTGTGGCCTGCCAGAGAAATGAGGCAGATGCAAGGGCAGCTGCTCTCTGGCCAACACGCGAGAGCCCTAGGGGGCAGGCAGGCGGCCAGGAGAGGGCAGGGTAGACTCCGAGGCTGGCCCTGGGGTGGGATCTCAGGTGTGGCTCTGGGCATGACAGGAGCCACAATGTTTGGGGGTCCCAGTTCTGACACCAGCCACCATCCAGGGTCCCCGGGACCACCCCTAGTTCTGACACCTGGTTTGGGGGTGCCATGACTGGCTTTGGGGTCCATGAATCACTGAAGGACTCACAGAATTCAGCAGAGTGTCTACTCAGGGTCTGGCTTATTGCAGGGGTGGGAAGAAGCTCCTGGGGAGGGGTCCAGTGGGGTTCCAACGGGGCTCCTGGGGCCTCCCACCTTCTGGTGGAGTCATGCAGACCACATCTCTCTCCCGCATGGATGCAGGCAGTGCAGTCTAGTCCCCCGGGGTACACGCGTCCGAGCCTTGTGTCCAGGGTGTCTGCTGGGGGGTCACTCACGCAGGCACAGCTGTCGACTCTCAGAGCCCCTGTAGGGCTCAGACTCCTGCCACATGGTCCTAAGCCCCAGCCCTGCCTCACAGCTGATGGGGTCCAAGTCCCCAGGTAAACCAGGACACTCTTACTGGGAGTCACCTGGCCTGGGCTGGACTGGCAGGTAGACCTCCTAGTGTCCACTGCAACCCAAAGACCCAAATCAAGTCCTGGTCTTGAAGGAGCCATCCCAGGATGGTCAGGTCCTGTGGGCCTTTGTCTGTCCTTTCTGGTCAAGGGCGGGGCTGCTGAGAACACCTGGGGTGTTGCTGGGCTTTCCCTGGGTCCTAGGGTCAGAGCCACATACCCCTTCTCTGCCCTGGAGTCGTCTTTTAGAGGGAGCCCCTACTGCTCCCATGTTCTGGGGTCTCCTCCCCCGCACAGAACCTGGAAGTGCAACTTCCCATCCTGCGATCCCCCCATGGCCAGACCTGTGCCTGGGATGGCCAGTTCAGAGGGACAAGGTAGTTCAGAAAGTTTCCCGGAAGCAGAATGGGCCCCTGGGACTCCCTGCTTCTGACCAGGCTGCCCCCAGGAATGTGTGCTGGCCAGGCCATGTCTGTGTCCGAGGGAAAGGAGGACACACCTTACCCTGAAGGGGCCAGCAGGGTGAGAGTTGGGTGGTCCTCTGCTCCTTTAATGCCATGAACACCCCGGAGGGGAGGACTTGTTCCGGGGACAGCTGGCTGTCTGGTGACCAAGCTGCTCTCCTGAGGGGTGGGCAGGAGAGGCAAGGGTCAGCAGACGCTGGCACACGCTGTCACGAGGAAGCAGCTCCCACAGCTACAGGCTGCCATGGCCTGAAGCAGCGTCATGGCAGGAGACCCTACAGAGAGCCCCCAGAGCCTTGGATCTGCCAGGATGAGGGCACACTCCATGTGCTGGGGCTCCACCCTGGACTTACGGTGTCCCTATGGTCTTGGGCGCCATGCCATGCAGGAGCCCTGCTGGCCCAGGAGGGAGCCAGCAGCGACCTCACTTTGCTGCCGTGGACCTTCAGTCTGCCTGTCCACAGTCTGTGGGATAACAAATCGAGTGGCCAGCTTGAGCAGTCCGAGCGAGGCTGGTGGGCCCAGGGTGACCCTCACCGGGAAGCACAGAGCCCACAGGGCCATGCTGGTGGCCCTGATCTGCCCGCAGGGCCGGGACCCAGCTCCCGTCTGTGTGTCCCAGATGCTGCTCTTGTCAGTGTGCACCTTGGGTCTCAGCAGCGTGAAATGACCCGGACTCAAAGGGGGGATGTGTCCCAGTACATAAAGTCTGGAGGTGTGTGTGCACTTTGGGTGTCAGGCCCAAGAGGCAGAGGTTGGTTATTGTAACTGAGGGACCCAGCATGGGGAATGGGCGTCTGACTTGCTGGCCAGCAGACCGTCATCACCTGGGTGGAAGGTTTGAATGGTGGCAGCAGAGGATCACGTCCTGACCCTCCCGAGAGGACTGACCGTCTGGCATGGAGAGGATGCGGAGAGGTCATGGGGCCTGCATGACCGAGGGTTGAAAAAGCAGCATCCCTGTGCCCCTGGTGGAGGCATGGCTCTGCTTAGTGGATCCCATGACAGCCAGCCTGTCTACACCGGTGGGAGCCATGGGAGCAGTGATGTTTGTCACCTGCTCTCTCTGGTGGTCATGCCACCTCTGCATCTGGTGTGTCCCCACCTGGAATGTCCCCTCCCACGTTCCAGCCATGGAACCCCAAACAGCAGACCTCAGACTGCAGAGTGGAAGCCACAGCCATGGTCCCCGGATGTGACCCCAAGGTGACACACTCTTCTCTGCTCCCCGGAACCTTGCTTGTATCCCATGTGTGGATGCAGGTGTCAGCCTCCTGCAGAGCTGAGAAAATCTGAGCTCCCCTGCCTGAGGCCCACCTGTAGTCACTTATCTCTTCGGTAGCAGAGGTCAGGGTGGTGGAGGAGTGGGAGGGAAGAAGGAAGACACTTCTGCAGTTTAGTAACGATCCGTGTTCAGGACTCGATAGAGCCCCACTCCAGGCAGCAGGAACGTCTCTGGGATACGATGTCCCCTTCAGGGATGTGGACTTGGCAGCAACATCACATCACTGTCCAAGACTCTGTGCCCCTTGGTTGGCTGTGGATTCCCATGCAAGGTGGTGATCTGATAGATGGGGTGTCTTCTGGCCCAGACCCTCTCCCTGGGGTTCTCATGCAAGGTGATGACCTGTTGAATGGGGCATCTGCTGGCCCAGAGCCTCTCTGTGGGGTTTCTACGCAAGATGATGACCCATTGGATGGGGTGTCTTCTGGCCCAGATCCTCTCTCTGGGGTTCCCATGCAAGGTGATGACCTGTTGAATGGGGCATCTGCTGGCCCAGAGCCTCTCTGTGGGGTTTCTATGCAAGATGATGACCCATTGGATGGGGTGTCTTCTGGCCCAGATCCTCTCTCTGGGGTTCCCATGCAAGGTGATGACCTGTTGAATGGGGCATCTGCTGGCCCAGAGCCTCTCTGTGGGGTTTCTATGCAAGATGATGACCCATTGAATGGGCATCTGGTGGCCCAGAGCCTCTCACTGGGATTTTCCAGGCAAGGTGGTGACCTGTTGGATGGGGTGTCTCCTGGCCCAGACTGTCTCTCTGGGGTTTCCCCACACAAGGTGGTGACCCATTGGATGGATGTCTGCTGGCCCAGAGCCTCTCTCTGGGATTTCCAGTCATCTGAAGGAATCCTTCCCTTGCTTTTGGTGTCTGGCCTTTCACTCAGGTGCTGGCCATCCTGTCCACTGCCCAGCGGGGTTGGGGACAGCTATGTTTTCACCCAGCATGGGCTCTGGGATTTGTCAGGAAGCCAGCCAACCTTGGGTGTTCTCTGAGGAGAGAGCGTGTCCACCAGAGCACCGTCCACAAATCTGTCCTTGAGCCCACTTCTTGGTGCCCAGACTGCAGCCACCTGCCACACTCCCTCCATCCACAGGCAGCAACAGGAAGTGGGGTTTACTGCCCAGCGAACCCCGCAGTGTGGTCAGTGAGTCTGTCACTGAGTCCCAGGGACTCGCGCAGGTCCTGTTACCTGGCCCACGGGACCTTCTGCTTATTTATCTCCTTTTTTCCCTGGAATATCATGTCCTTGATGGTGTCGCTTCCTCGTCGCTGAAGTGTTTCCCTGCTTACAAACCCATGAGCCAGTCCGAGGCAGACAGAAAACACAAGACCTTGGGGTTGCAGGGTTGGTCACAGAGAAAGCAGCACGCCCCTGTCCACATGTTCGGAGTGAGGTGTCCCCTGCAGACGGTGGGTTGCCCCACAGGAGAGGAACCACGGGTTTCAGGAGATGCTGGGTTTCCATGAGGCTGCCAGCACGCCTGCTCACACTCTCCTGAAACGGGGTCCCTTGAAAGAAAGTGCACGCCAAGGGTTCTGTGAGTCGGGACATGGCTTGGGGACCATTGTAATGGAGCAGCTGCGTTTGGCACAGACAGGGCTGTGGGAAGGTGTCTACCTGTAAAGTCTAGGTATCTGTGGAGGACAGGGTTCTTCCCAGGGAAGACGCTCGTCTGCCGGCCCCCCACCCAGGAGAACACCATTATATGGCCGGAGAGGTTTGATTGGATGGTGGTGAGGGACATGAGCAGTATCTGAGTGTGTCTGCAGTGGCCAGGTGGCCGAGGTTCTGTGTGTCCTCTGTGGTGTTTGGTCCCTTTGCCTGGACCCCACTTCCAGCTGTGAGCCTACTTTCTGCAGCCACACGGTGGGCAGAGGTCTGGGGAAGGGGATGGGGCTCTGGGTCAGTGTGGCCAGCAGGACTCCCCACCAGGGGTCTGAGGTCCAGGGGTGGCCCCCCAGCACTGCGCCATGACTGTGACCCCCAGGCAGGCCAGCCTTCTGTCCCCAGCAGGGTCCCTTCTATGACAGCGCTGCCTTCCTTTGCAGATGGGAAGCCAGTGGAGGTGGATCCACACCACATCCTCATCGAAGACCCTGACGGCTCCTGTGCCCTTATCCTGGACAACCTGACCGGCATGGATTCGGGCCAGTACATGTGCTTTGCAGCCAGCGCTGCTGGCAATGCTAGCACACTGGGCAAAATCCTGGTGCAAGGTGAGCCCACCCCAAGAGGGAGGCTGGAGGAGGCAGCATCCTGACTCCACTCCATCTCAGTGGCCCATGGGGGGTGCAGATCTGCGGGTGGGGGTAGGGTCCTGCTCTGTCATGTGGTCTCTCTGTATCTCTTTCCCTTGGCTTGCTCTGTGGCACCACAGTACCCCCAAGGTTCGTGAAGAAGGTCCAGGCCATTCCTTTTGTGGAGGGAGAGGACGTGCAGGTCACCTGCACCGTGGAAGGCGCCCCACACCCTCAGATCAGGTGGGCTGGGCGGCTTGCACCCAGGGTACAAGAGGGGAGGTAGGCAGCATGCTCACTGTGTGGGCTTGGGCAGATTCTGAACATGGCTCCTGCCCCAGGGAGGGCAGCCCCCTCTGAAGGTTGGGGGGTGGTGTCAGGAGCGTGTGGGTTCTGGATGGAAGCCTGGTGCTGCAGGGTGGGCGAGTGGAGGGTCTTGAATGGAAGAAGGTAGGGAGGCTCTTCTCACTCCCTGGGATTGGCTTCAGGTGGTTCAAGGATGGGGCCCTGCTGACTCCCAGCAGCAAGTACCGAACCCTGAGTGAGCCCCGAAGTGGTCTGCTGGTGCTGGAGATCCTGGCAGCTAGCAAGGATGACCTGGGCCATTACGAGTGCGAGGTGAGGTGGGCAGACACAGGGGACCTACTTCAGGGCCCACCGTCACCCAGGGTCCCTGCACCATGATGAGGGAGGCGACTCCTGGCCCACTGTCACCCAGTGTCCCTGATGAGGGAGGGACCCCAGACCTGTGATCACCCAGTTTCCCCAATGAAGGAGGGACCCCAAACCCACCATCACCCCACGTCCCCAATGGGGGGCCCCAGGCCCACCATCACCCAGTGTCCCCAGTGAGGGAGGGACCCAAGACCTACCATCATCTGGTATCCCTGATGAGGAAGGGGCCCCAGACCCATCATCACCTGGTGTCCCCAATGAAGGATGGACACCAGACCTACCACTACCCAGTAACCCTAATGAGGGAGGGGACCCCAGACCCACCATCACTTGGTGTACATGATAAGGAAGGGACTCCAGACCTACCATCACCCAGACTCCCTGATAAAGGAGGGACCCCAGACCTACTATCACTCAGTCTTCCCAATGAGGGAAGGTCTTCAAACCTACATCACCCAGTGTCCCCGATGAGTAAGAGGACCCCAGACCCACCATCACCCGGTGTCCCCGATAAGGAAGGGACCCTAGAACTACCATCACTCAGTGTCTCCAATGAAGGAAGAGACCCCAGACCTACCATCATATAGTGTCCCCAATGAGAGCGAGGACCCCAGATCTGTGATCACTCAGTATCCCTGATGAGGGAGAGAATCGCAGACCCACCATCACCCAATATCCCCTAATGAGGTTGGGACCCCCCAGCCCATCACCCAGTGTCCATGGCAAGGACAGGGACCTGGGTGGGAGCTCTGGGTGACATCTTCTCTCCCAAAACCACCTGTCCACCTGCCGGGCCAGTGGTATTCTGTGTAAGATGTGTGCAGGCTGTGGCTCTTGCTGGCTGTCAACCTCCTCTGTGTGGCTGCTGCTGGTAGCCTTGGTGGGACCAGGTGGGGGCTGTCCCCCACCACAGTTCCTGGGGAGGCACACAGACTGGAGTTAGGTCTGGATTCACATGGTTCAATTCGGTAACTGCTAGCCACACGTGCAGTTTGAGTACATTAGCTCTAGGTAAAGACTTGGTTCCATTTCCAGTGCGCAGGGCCCACACGGCCACCACACCGAGCTATACAGATAGTGTCCCCATCACCTAGGAAACCCCTGGGCAATGCTAGGTCTGTGTGGGGACCCTTTCTCTGTGGCAGGCTCTGTGGCTCTGGGACAGCCAGGGAGGGCCTCCCCTATGTTAGAGATGGCCCCGATGGTCACAAGGGTGTCACTGGCTCTGAGCAGGCTCCTGCCATCTGTTCTGCAGTTGGTGAACCGGCTGGGCTCTGCGAGGGGCGGGGTAGAGCTGTGCATGCAGAGCCCTGCTGTGCGGGCCCGGGAGCAGCTTCGCAGGGAGCAGCTTGCCACTGTGGAAGGTAAGTGCTACTGTGGTGCCAGGTTGGTTGCCAGCCTTTCCAATCAGAGTGTGTTTCCTGGAGAAAGAGTGGTAAGGGCCGAGGAGGAGTCTGGGTGGGAGAGATGGGGATGCAGAGACCCTGGCGCAAGGGCTGGTTCCCAGCTCTCTATTGGGACAGCATGAGGTGAGCCTTGAGGCCAGATCTTTAGCAAGGCTGGAGGGCAGCCCTGGGGGTGGGGGAGGCCTGCGTCTGCCTTACCATTCCTGGGCTGTAGTGAGTATGTAGAAAGGCCAGCCTTGCCCAGCGGGCTGTGGGGCAGTGGCCAGCCAGGCGTCGTAATAGGCAGCAGGAAAGTTGAGGATGATGGCTCTGTGGGAGGCGTGCTGAGAGCAGAGCACCAGCTGCTGGGTCCCAGTTTGGTTCCCAGGAGAGGGAGTGATGTCAGGGGCCTGGTACCTCCCACTGGGTTGGGTTGTTCATGGAAAAAAGCAGAGTGCCATGGCTGTGCCTCCCTAGCCTGGCCTGGGGTGGTGTCTGGGGTCCTGGGATGGGTGTCACTGAGGGGAGATGTATTCCTGGGTGGGGGGTGGAGAGCTAGCTGCAGGACACCTCAGGCCTCCACTCACACCTGAGTCCAGGGTTCTAGCTGTGCCCGGACTAACGATGGCCAGGATGGGAAATGGGGCAGCTGGCATCTGTCCCAGGCTTGCTCAGTCAGAGAGCAGTCCTATGGTGCTCACAGGGCAGGCTGCAGCCCAGGGACAGCTTCTTCCATTCTGGGTTACCCCACCTAGAAGGGGCTACCTTGTCAGTTGGTGAGCCTCCTGTCACCAGAGGCATGCCGGCAGAGGCTGGACTGACACCTGGTGGAGCCGCAGCTTTCACAGTAGGACAGGCTGGAATACATGTCCTTCCAAGTCCTGAGTGTTGGCTTCTGTGATGCCTGGGGATAATGGATCTAGTCCATCCTGGGGCCCAATGTCCCGGGGATCCTATCTGGACCCTCCTGGAGTCAGCCTACCTGGCATCTGGAGCTCGACCTCACAGCCATCACAGAGTGGGCAAGGGTCCATGTTCCTGCCTTGCAGAGGGCCTTGCGGTGTCTGCAGGCACCTTCACTTCCTGCCATATGGTGTCTTATGTTGGGGAGGAGCTGAGCGAGGATTTCAGCACTCCCTCTCCGGCTGGCAACAAGCGCGTCCTACAGAGACATTCACTTCATTGTCATGATGGGCCCTTTCTGTCAACGTCTCATGGCTGTGAAGTCTGGAAGAGGGGCAGCCCTCCAATACCAGAAACATGGTACCTCACATCCAAGGCATCCAGTCCTCACAGACCCAGGAATTGGAGCCCGCTACCTGCTGCTTCCTAACCCTATCCTGCCGCTTCATCTTTAACCTGGTGGCTCCACAGCCAGAATAGCCCCAGTTGACCTTGTGGGGTGGGTGCCACCCCCTCGCTTTTGGAGCTGCACTGGGCCAGGAGCCCCGCTTCGCACAGCTGCGCCCCCTCTGATTGCTGCCAGTATCCACCAGGGCTTAGAGCCCATCAGGTGTCAGGTCAGATCAGGAACAATGGCACCAGGAATGTAGCAGCCAAGACATTCCCTGACCACCACTCCCCAGAGCAGCAGGATGGGACTTCAATCAAAGGAGGGTGAGGGAAGGAGTTCTGGCTTTTCCCACTGCTCTGCACACAGGGTCAGGCTTACAAGTGGCAACGTGGATCTCTCTGGGTCCAATTTAATCCAGACACACAAGGCATTTTGTCTGGATCTCATTCTCTCTCCCAGGGGACTTCCCTCTCCAAGAGGCAGCTGGCACAAACACACGTGCACATACATACACAAGTAAATGAGGCTTCCAAGGGCCTTACAGACAGAGCTGGTATCTTTAATTCACACGAACACAATTGGAGACAAGTTTAAAATACTCTTGGTCACTTAAGGGAAACCCTTTCTTTATGTGACTTTAGCAAAGCCTAAAATCCCACACACCAGAAGCCAGAGCACTGTGTGCTACAGGCCATGCCACTTGATTTTTCTGAGCATTCCACTCAGAATGGTGGATGTCCCCAGGACGGTAAGAGGGACTGTTGAGATCTGAGGGCACTGATATCTGCTGGACTGCCTGCTGTCCAGGAGGGTGTGGCTGGGAGGGTTATCTCCATAGCAGGCTGGACCCTGCCTAGAAGCTGCAGAGGAAGAGGCCTCAGAATGGGTGAGAATAGGTTCTGCCTTATCCCAGATGAGTCCTACCCTGTCTCTGGACTTAGGCCCTCCATCTGCTGTTTCCAGGAAGATGGAAAGATCGGACAATCAAGGCAGTTAAGTTTATGGGAAGCTTTTATGGAGAGATCTAGGCTTCCCTGCTCACTCAGAGCTCAGGACTCTGTCCAGGTGTCTCTGGTTTCTCCTGATGGGATTTCCATGGCCTCATGATACAGAGCTCAGATGTGCCATCTTTAGGACTCCAGTGTTCCCTTCCCCTGGAGAGATGCTTTTGGTCATTAGGATTTCTTATAAATTAGGCACCAGCCATCCCAGTCTCAGTTTAGCTCCCATGGGTCTCCTTCCCCTACCCCAGCCTTCAGTTTCTTTCTGAGAAGTGGAACCTCCAGTTCGACAAGTTCACAGGGCTCCCTGGGCACATGTGCTGAAGAAGGAGCTGGGATTTCTGCCTGGGCAGCCCAGATGGGGCCCCTGCTCTTCCTGCAGTCCCTGCAAGACCCTCATTTCCTCATGTGGAACACTCTGAGGTCACACACACTTATCCCCCAGCCACTCAGAGCAGGCACTGTCATCTCCATGTTAAAGAGGACAGAACTGAGGCTCCAACCTAACACAGGCAGATCAGGCAGGGCTTGGATACAGTGCTCTGAAGCCAAGCAGGTTACTACACTGCCATGCCACTCAAATGGTTCAGCATCCAAGCACTGGCTGATCTGTAACCCTCGCTATTCCGACTGTTTTCTTTGTAGTCACTGAGCAGGAGACTAAAGTCCCCAAGAAAACCGTCATCATGTAAGTGCAGGCGTGTTCCTAACCTTCCTTCTGACTGCAGTGCCCCTGCATGCCCACTAACCCACCTGGACCTTGTCCGTGTGGCCTGGCCACCTGCTTTTCTAACTGCCTGCCCACATGGCCTTTGCTCACCATGCAGGCTGCCAGTAATTTGCAGATGCCCCTGAGGGGATGCACCTTCCTGTGGGGTCTTGGCTATCTTCACAGTTCACAGCTCTCTCTTCCAGGGCCTCTATGGTTCCAATGCTTCCACAGGGTAGACTTACTATATACCTCACAGTGGCTCACCTAGGGCTTGGACCCAGAATCACATCAGTTAATTTGGAGCTGGGACCAAGAACTGCTTCCCATGGTGGGTTAGAGGGAGGATTTTTACCCCTCAGACCCTAGGATCTAGGGCATTTTTGTCTAATAGAGATTTCTGTCCTGTTGGAAATATTCTATTTATGATGTGCACTACAAGAACAGCCACCAGCCACATGTGGCTACTGAGTATTTAAAATGTGTCAAATGCAACTGAAGAATTGAATTCTAGATTGTACTCTCATTAAGTTGTATTTAATTAAAATAGTGTAATCCCGGTGGGAAGCACAGCTCTAGGTCCCTCAAAGATCTCCGAGCCCAACCCTAGCATTAGGGAGATGGGGAAATTCAGGCTCATGGAAGAGGCTTGCTCAGGTTGGTTCATGACAGAAAACCAGGAGATAAACCGTTTCCCTGGTGCCACGCCCACCACCCCATCTATTTTTTGGGGTGCCCTCAAGTCTGGGGTTGCTGCTACTTAAATAAAAGAGGTCTGGAACTGAATAAGCCCACAAAAGACAGAGTTGGTTTTGACCTGGATGTTCCAGTAGGAGGTGTGCACAGGTGGAGATGGTGTAAAAGCTTGGAAAACCCAGGAGGCAAAAAGACTGGTCTAAGACTAGTTGACAGGGAAGCTCCAGTTGGTTCCTTGTGGGCCTAGGAACTCCTAAAGGGGCCTGCATTTAGCCAAGTTTTGGAGAATCCTATCACCAGACATTTGGTCAGATCCTGGCTTAACCCTTCCTCAACTTCCTCCTTCCACCAAGGCACATTGCTGCCCACAGTACATGTGGCAGTAGTAAGCATCCCTGGAGGTATGCGGTGGTGCCAGAGCTATACATAGACTAATGCTCCCTTTCACCTGTGAAGGGAGAATTTCTATTATTTACATCTTACAGATAACAAAATGGAGAAACAGAGAAAGGGCCAGGCTGCCCCATCAGTAGGACTTCAGAGAGGACTAGAACCTGGGGCAGCTGGACTAGATGACTCAAGAGGCATCCTGCAGCCTAGTCTATTCCAGGCTTAGGTAGGTAGCAACACATACCCGGTGTTGCTGGAGGAACTCAGCTGGAGGAATTGTGCCAGGCATCTCCCCCAAGGGCACACGACAGAGTGGGGACTTGACACGGGGAGGATTCAGGGCTTGGAGAGAGACCCCTGTCACCTGGCAGTCCCACCTACTGTCTTGGGAGCCTCAGTGCAGGATGTCTACATGCCTTCATGGATGCAGTAATGAGCCCAACACAGGGAGGCATTTAGGAGGCATGACACCACTACCCATGTGACTGACTGTCCTGCCTTGGTGAACTGAAGAGGAATGAGGCCAACAGATGGGCCTGGCCCAGGTTCCCCTGATGTTTGGGCAAGCTCCGACCCAGGGACAAACCTAGTGCTCCTGAGCCTGGGCATGAGGCAGGAAGGTAGTCCTGTGACTTTGGAAGAGGCCACACTTCCAAGCCTCAGTTTCTCCATCAATTAAGTGGGGGTGTAGCATTTCCTTCTTATCAGCTGAGGGCTGAGCAGGCAGGACCTATAACTGCTGTGCACTTCAAGAGGTAGCACACATCTCTGGGCCCATCCCCGGGAGAATCTTCTCCTGGGTGGAGCCCTGAGTTGGACAAAAGCTGAATGAGACGGAGAGCGAGCATGAGCCTGCCTTAGTCATAGAAGGCAGGTGGCAACCGTATTGAGCTGTCAGCACATGTGTGCCCGAGCCGAGGAGAAAATGCAGGTCCAAGGGCCCAGGAGAGTTGTGAATTCCCCAGGGTCGGTGTGTTACTCAGCACATCCCTGTTCCCTGATACTGCCCGATACTCATTTTACCCACAGCACCCAGGAGGGTCAGGGGTCCTGGGTGGCAGAGGGGTCCCGGGGATGACTGGTGGGCTTCTGAATCTTGGCCCTGGGCAGGAGTCCAGCCTTCTCAGCCTCGTGGTCCACACTGGCAAAAGGAGGTCAAACCCATCCCCCAAGGCTGCTGCAAAGTCCCTGGCCAGGGCCTGATATTTACCCACCTGCAACTGGTCTTGCATTCTGCCTCCTCTCCTGCTTCCTGCCCACTCCCATTTAGGTGGGAGGGGCCAGCAAGAGGAAGTGCTTGTCTGACATCACACAGCCCGTGATGGCCAAGCCACGCCCAGAGCCAGGTGTTTTCTGGGCTTCCCAACCCCGGACGAACATCAGGGCACATGCAGCAGATCAGGGCTCTGACAACCCTCCTGGACCTAGAATCAGTTGCCAACCTATCTCCAGCTGAGGACCATTGAGGCTCCTGCTCCCCATGATACGAAGCACAAAGCACTCATGGACTAGACGAGGAAGGGCACATGGTTGTGTGCCTGCTTCCCTGTCCATCAGCTCTGCAAGGAGCACTGGCATCTCCAAATGAAGACGGCCATAAACAGAGGAGACACACGTGGAAACACTGTGAACCAAACCTGGTGTGGGTTGGAGGTGCCCTGTGATGTAGCATGGTCCTCCTCCGTAGCCTCAACTCTTGTTTTGAAATCTGCACACTAGAGCCTGAGGTTGGTCAGATGAGGCTTTGTGCTTTGTTTCATAGGAACAAACAGCCCCTATCTCTGGATAGGGGCTCCGGAGGGTGGGCTCAAGTACACATGGAGGAATGGGTTTGCGCAGTGTGACTTGCTCGCTACACTGATCTGATCACTCACATGGCCCCTGCATGTGCTGATGGCGCGGGCACTGGGCGAGGCTATAGGTCTCTGTGCACATCTTCTCTTGGCCCTCTCCCTGCAGAGAGGAGACCATCACCACCGTGGTGAAGAGTCCCCGTGGCCGGCGCCGGTCCCCCAACAAGTCCCCCTCCTGCTCGCCTTCCCGCCGCACTGCCAGCCCGCCCAGGCAGGGCCCATTGGCCCCCCAGCTGCTGTACTCCCTGGGGGCCGGCCAGCCCCGCAGGCCTGAGGTGGATCCAGGCTGGAGGCCTACTGTGCCCACACTGTATGTGACGGAGCCTGAGTCTCACGTGCCGGCCCTGCCCCAGGGCACGAGGCCGCAGCCCAAGTGGGTAGAGGTCGAGGAGACCATCGAAGTCAGGGTGAAGAAGACGGGTTCCAGGGGCGCATCCCCCACCAGAGAGGCACCTGATAGCTCGGCAGGGCTTCTCTTCACGCTGCCTGGTGGGACCCCCACAGGAGACCCCAATGCAAACAACTCCAACAACAACCTACTGGCTCAGGAGCCCCAGGCCCAGGGCAGGGCCATGGTCAGCACTAGAGAGCCTCTCATCTTCTGCGTGGACACGGGGCCAGAGGAGACCCCTGAGCCGTTCCTTCCCCAGGCGGCTGAAGAGGAAATCCCCATGGAGGAGGTGGAGGGTGGAGGCGGCATCCTGATGGAGGAGAACCTGGGCACCAACGGCCTTTGGGACCGTGACCCCAAGGTCCTCATTCACGATGGCCGAGTGCTGACGCTGGCTGACCTGGAGGATTACGTGCCCCGGGAAGGGGAGACCTTTGGCTGCCATGACCCTGTGCCCAGCCCTTCTGATGACCCGCCCTGTGAGGTCTCTGTGCTCCAAAGAGAGATCAGCAAGCCTACCGAGCCTGCCGTGGGGCAACCCGTCCTGCTCAACGTGGGGCGTCCCCTGGGTCCTCAAAGCCCGCCCAGCTTTCTCAGTCACTGGGAGGTGTCTCCCTTGGGGCCTCAGGTCCTCGGCCCCGCGGGTGTCTCCTTCTGTATGCAGGAGGCCCAGGCCGGGAGCACTGCATCCTGGAAGCCGTCCTTCTGCATCCAGGTCCAGAGGTCTGCAGACAACGGCCAGAGCAGCTTCAAAACGGAGGTTAGCACCCACACAGTCAGCTTTGGGACGGTGGGCGAGACCGTCACCCTGCACATCCGCCCGGATGGGGACAAGACCCCCGGCCCCTCCCAGGGCTGAGGTCGTGACCAGCGGGTGCCTGGCCGCTGGGCCCTGGGGGTGCATGGTGGAAACCAGCACTCCACGGACACATATGCTCTGGGCCTCTCTCTAAGTCTCCAAGAACTCAGGGCTGGAGTCTGCCCACCCCTCTCACTCCAGGCACTTGCTACCTCAGGGGGCCTGGTCCAGCGAAAACACCGTGCACAGACCTGACATCTCAGAAAGTCCAGAAGGCTGGAAGGACTCGCAGACTGCAGCTCTGGGTCAGGGACTCTGCATCTGTCCTGCCCTGTTCACGAGGCCAGGCTGCCAGGTGCTCTAGGCTGCCACGTCTGCTCCAGGCTGAGGTCCCAGTCTTCCACTCACCGGGGGGCTCCCCAGCTACATCTTCACTATGAACATGTCTCTCTGGCCCTGGGAGGCCTGTGTAGGGCTCAGCCCTGCTGGAACTCCTGGGCCTCTCTGCAGGGTGGACCAGGGTCTGTGTGTGACCCCCAGTCATAATAAACGGGTTCCCTGCAGTTCCCCTGCTCTGCTCTCTTGCTTGTCTCTCTGGTGGCTCCGGCGTCTTGTCAAGGAGGGCCTTGGGTTGGCACCCAGCATCTGCCTGTGGGTTCTGGCCCATTCTTAGGGTCCCTGGGTGGAGGCGTGATGGTTCGCCGGCCTGCCTTGTTCACGTGGGCTGTGTGGCTGGTCACAGGTGCATATACTGGGATCAGGACGGCCCATAGTGGTCTTTCCCAGCCTGCTGGGGGCTGAGCAGGACTTCCTGCCCCCTGTGCAATGGGGGCCATTGGTGAGATTGACAGGGAGGGTGTGCGGTGTCAGGGGTATGCTCATGTTCTTGGATGGGGTAAGGGCAGGATGGGTGCCCCAGTGCCATGGAGGGCAGACAGACAGCAGCCTGCCCAGGTATCTCTCTGTCCTAGAGGGTCTGAGGGTACAGAAGACCAGCAAAAGAGGAGGTCTGGGGCAGGGGAGAGCTGCAGGCAGGGGACCTGCTGGGAATGGAGTGGTGGGCATCCCAGGCATGTGTGAGGCTGTGGTGTGGCTCTGCAAACTGGCCTCCGGGTAGAAGAAGAAAACGTTCCAGGATCTGGGGGCAGGGAGCCCACATGTGGGACAGTCTGAGCATTCCTTTGGGGTCTGTATGAGGAGCTGGGGTAGGAGCCCTTGGCGTGTGGTGGCCTGAATGTGGCCATGCTGCAAGTGCAAGGCAGGGAGTGGGGGCTGGCCTGGGAGGGCAGGAAGGAGTCCCTGGTCCCTGACAGCATCAGGCTGTCCCCAGGTTACCCTAGAGCATGGGGCTGGGTCCTCCCCAGCTTGGGTGGCCCAGTTCTCTGGGATCTGGAGTGGGCCATGGGGTAGGGGGTAGCCCATCCCAGGGGGAAGGGAAGGGGCGAACTGAGACTGAGGGCAAGCCAGGACAGAGGGCAGGTGTCCAGGCCCACCTGTCCCCAGAGGAGCCTGTATGCTCCTGCAGGTCCTGAGTCCACTGCCTGGAGTGGGTGGGTGGTGCAGGCAGGTGGGAAGGAGAGCCTCTGAAGACTGGGACAAGCTTCTGGAGCCTTTTCCCGGGTTCCAGGCCATCTCTCACCCTGACATGCTGACCTGCCTCTGCCACAGATGCTGCAGTCCCTCCCCCAGTTGCCCTGGAACCAGCAGACCCGGAAGTCACAGTGTGCCCTGAGTCTCCAGGACCCTCCACAGGGGACCATGCTGGCCCCAGCCCTGGCTATGGGGGGCCACCCAAACTCCAGAAGGCTGGCCCCCAACCCCCAGGCACAGATGCTGCAGCTGCATCTGATGAGGCCCAGTGGCCTCAGGCTGATTGGCAAGTGCCACCTGCTCTCAGAGTCCCGCCTGTGCTGGCCCCAGCCTCAGCCACCCCAGGTATCCATCCTGTGTGGGCAAGTGGGCAGAACTCTGCGGACCCTGACATCCCAAAGGCTCCATGCACTTAGCCTCAGTCTCCCCGTTGGTGAGACTAGGCAGGGAAGTGGGTGCTGGGAGGATCTTCCTGAGTATATCTGTCCTCGTCAGCCCTGGGCAGACAGCTGTGTACCCTGTGCTTCTGGGTAGGTCAGGAAGAGGAGGCAGGAGCAGGGGAGAAGAGAGAGAGAGAAGGGGGGAGGCAGGAGGAGGGGGACGAGAGAGAGGACGAGGGGGGAAGAGACAGAGGAGGAGAGGGGAAGAAGTGAGGGGGGAGGAGGAGGACAGGACGGAGGGGGGGCAGACCCCCACCACCACCCCAGACTGATGAGTCCCCCAGGGATATTGCCTTGAGTCCCTTCCCCCCAGAAGCTGGTGCACCTGGGTGTCCAGAGCCCTGCAGAGTGGCTGGTGAGGGGAGCCTTAGGGCTGGTGGCCCAGGCTAGGAGCTAGGGCAGAAGAGTGCCTTGGGGTCTGGGCTCTTCAGAGTGGGTGTTCCCTGGTGGTTCATACCCAGAGGGCCTTGCATCCCTGAAGTCCCTGCTCTGCCTTGTGCTCCCACCCTCTGGGCCTGGAGGATGACATGGGGCCCATTGTGGGGGACAGTCCCAGCTGTATCCCAGGCACTCACTACACCCCTTGTCTCCTACCAGTTGAGCCCCAGAAGGTGCCACAGCCTCTCCCCGAGCAGGGCCAGGAGCAGGACTCCGGAGCCCACACTGAGGACCAGGGACGTGTCGTGCCCATCAGGTAACCTCCCTGGCATGCTGGGTTAGGGAAGATTGTGGGGGGGACATCCCAGGGGCACAGCAGGGAGGAGAGGTCACCCTCAGAGTGAGGGGTATTGGTGGAACCCTCTCATCGCCCAGGGCTCGGTCCCCTCTGTGCACATTCCCTCCCAAAATGTCTGCTGCAGTCCAGGGAGGGGGAGGCAGGACAATGCCCCCTCACCCATAAGGTGAGGCTTGGCCGCCTGCACTCCAGAAGGATAAGAGAAGGGCAGAGTGTCATCTGGCTCCATGACCACAGGATGGAGGGCACAGCCTGGCCGGGGGCAGGTGCGGTGCCGCTATGGGACATCCACAGCCAAGTGTTCATGGAGACCACCCACAGGACATACGTGTACCAGGCCAGCGATGCGGCTGCCACAAGTAGGTTACACCTGTGCTCCCCATGCCCTGGACTGGGGGGATACGTATGCAGAGGAACCTGTGACGCCACCTGGCCTGTCCCAGCCTTGCTGTGGCCAGAGCCTCACTGCCCCTTTCCCTGTATTTGCTGGGAGGTAGATCCTTGGGAGGGTGAAGTCTCTCCCCCTGGGGTGCTGATAGTAGGGAAGCGGATGCTGAGTGCTGCTCTCACCAGCAGGGGTGGACAGCGAAGGTCTAAGTAGGACAGACAGAGGTTAGACGGAAGGAAGCACTTCCTGGCCATTGGGGCCTAGGCAAAGTCGGGGGGGGTTCTTCTCATTTGGGGTGTAGGTGGGCTCTGTTCCCGGAGAGACTATCTCAGGGCCTGGCTGCCCACGTGGGGTGTCAGGACAAGCCCAGGATCAATGCTGGTCCATGAGGGGTCTGTGACTGCAAGCGCCATCTTGATGACTCCATGCTGGAGGGGCCATCGTGGGCAGGGCGGGAGGCACAGCTTGGGCCCCCCCTCCCTCACAGGCTTCCTCCTGCATTCCAGGGCCCCCGTCCATGCAGGTCACCATTGAAGATGTGCAGGCACAGAGGGGCAGCACAGCCCAGTTCCATGCGGTTATTGAGGGCAACCCACAGCCTATGGTGACCTGGTACCGGGTAGGGACAGGTGCTGTGTGGGGTGCTGGGCTTGGGGACTGTGTGGCATTCGCATCTGATGGCAAGACACTCATGAGGGCGGGACAGGCTGATTTGCAGGGGCCCCAGGGTGGGCTGATGGCCGCCCCACCCTTCTATGCCTCCAGGACAATGCCCAGCTGGTGGACGGTGCCCGGCTGAGCCAGCAGCAGGACGGGGCCACCTACTCCCTGGTGCTGAGGGACGTGACCCAGCACGATGCCGGTGTCTACACATGCCTGGCCCGCAACGCTGGCGGCCAGGTGCTATGTAAAGCAGAGCTGGTAGTCCATGGGGGTGAGTTGGGCGTCCCTTCCAGATCCCCAGTGTCTGCTACTCGTGGGCACAGGGTGGGTGGGTGGCCTCTCACAGGCTCCAGCACAAGGGGAGATGGCCATCTTTACCAAAACCAAAGGCTTCCCGCTCCTTGACTGCAGGAGACTGCGAGCTGGAGTCAGAGAAACAAAGTTATCGAAGGAAACTGCACTCTTTCTACGAGGTCAAGGAGGAAATTGGAAGGTATGATCCAGAAAGCCAGCCCCAGGCGCTCCTGCCTCCCCCTGGAAGCCCCGCCCCATGCCCGCCTCTCGGAGTCCCTACCCCGAGTCCCCGCCCCCATCCCCGCCTCCCAGAGTCCCTTCCTCAGACCCCGCCCCAGCCCCGCCTCCCAGTATCACTACCCCGAGTCCCCGCCCCGGCCCCGCCTCCCAGAGTTCCTACTCCGAGTCTGTGCCCCCAGCCTCGCCTCCCGGAATCCCTACCCCCGAATTCCCGGCCCCAGCCTCGCCTCCCGGAGTCCCTCTCTCCAAGTCTTAGCCCCCCCAGACCCGCCTCCCGGAGTCTCTACCCCGAGTCCCCGCCCCAACCCCGCCTCCCGGAATCACTACCCTGAGTCCGTGCCCCCAGCCTCGCCTCCTAGAGACCCTACCCCCAAGTCTTAGCACTCCCCCCAGACACGCCTCCCGGAGTCCCCACCCCTCAAGTCCCCGACTCTCAGCCCCGCCTCTCGGAGTCCCTGCCCGGAGTCTCCGCCCCTCAACCCTGCCTCCCCGAGTCCCTTCCCCCGAGTGCCATCCCCAGCCCCGCCTCCCAGAGTCCCTACCACCGAGTCCCCGCCCCCAGTCCCACCTCCCGGAGTTCCTACCCCAAGTCCCCGCCCCGGGAGCCCAGGCTTCCCAGAAGCATGGCCCCGAGAAGCCACCTTCCCTGGAGGACTCCTCCAGCCCTGAATCCCGGGAGCCTGGCGCCGGTGCCCAGCGTGGCTCCCCTCCTCCCAGGGGCGTGTTCGGCTTCGTGAAGAGGGTGCAACACAAGGGAAACCAGATGTTCTGCGCAGCCAAGTTCATCCCCCTGCGGAGCAGGACGCGCACCCAGGCGTATCGCGAACGGGACATCCTGGCCACGCTGAGCCACCCTCTGGTCACTGCGCTGCTGGACCAGTTTGAGACCCGGAAGACCCTGATCCTTGTGCTGGAGCTGTATCCCTCCCTCAGCCGGAGAGAGTGCGGAGAGGGACACGTCCTGGGCAGCCAGGGGTTTGAGGGCTCCCCCCGGCCTGTTCTGGTGTCTGCACCCGGCACCTTCCTGGCGGATATGGTTCCGTGGACCCGGAATGTGGGCAGGGCTGTGTCCACAGGGTCCATCACATGCCTTCGATGGGCTCCTTTCATGCTCCATGTGGCCTTTCCAGCAGGGAAGTCCCACTTGAGTGGTTGCCCTTAACCCTAATGCCCTAAAGGGTCCTTGGGCTGCCTGCCCATCCAGGCTCCAGGGAGGGCCACATGCGCTATGCACTCCCCTCCTACTTTGCTGCCTCCGCCCACAGATGTCAGCCCCTCTTCTCAGGATCCCTGTCCCTCCTGCCCTCCTCAACTAGAGCCCCTGCCTTCCCAGCATGGCCCCCATCCCTACCCCCACCCCAAGAAAAGACTTGCCATAGGTGTGTGAGGCTGGGTGGGTTCCAGACGCCAGAGCTTTCCTTGATCCGAGCCCCAGATGCTCGTCAGAGGAGCTACTGGACCGTCTGTTCAAGAAGAATGTGGTGACAGAGGCTGAGGTGACCAGCTGCCTCCTGCTCCCCATGCCAGCACAGGCCCCCATGCCAGCACAGGCCCCCAGCACTCCCCAGCTCAGAGAGCTTCTGAGGTTCCCCAGGGCTCCTGGGGTGTGGCAGCTCCTCAGGAGCTCTCCCCAAGCCCTCCCATATCCCCCCCCCCCTCCCTGATGGGCCCTCCCAGACCCTACCTCACCAGGGGCTGTCCTATCCTGGGCTTGAGACACAGTGCTTCCTGCTGTGGCCAGGCTGATCCATGGCTGGGCTGGAGGAATCCTCTGGCCTTGGGGGCCCCGGGGGTCTGGGAGGCTGTGCACATAGCTGCCCCATGGGACCATCCCAAGCTCAGAGCTGGAGGGAAGAGAAGGCTTTGCAGGTGGGAGTGGGAGAGGTAAGGAAGTGGAGGAGGACATGGGGGATAGCTCCCACCTGAGCCCTGGCCTTGGATGTAGGTCAAGGTCTACGTCCAGCAGCTGGTTGAGGGGCTGCAATACCTGCATAGCCAAAGTGTTCTCCACCTGGACATAAAGGTATGTGGCCCCCTTGGGGTCCCCAGGGACCTGGGAGGACAGGTGGGAGCCTGGAGCCTGCTGGCTGTGGGGGTGGCGGGGGATGGGGGAAGGTACCCAGGCCGATCTCCTCTAGATTCCGTTAGCACCTGTTGCCTCTGGGGATGGGGAGCTCTTTCTGGAGGAGTGCAGCTGGGATAAATTGGAGCATGTCCCCAAATGGAGCTGAAATCCCCCCAGGACAGCCCACAGTTCCATACTGTGGGGTCCCATCACAGCCCTGAGTGCTCCCTGTCACCTCCCTGGCCGTGGGCTCACCCCTCCCTGACTCTCCCTAACAGCCCCCCAACATCCTGATGGTGCACCCTGCTCGGGAAGACATTAAAATCTGCGACTTTGGCTTTGCCCAAAAACTCACCCCAGGAGAGCCACAGTACAGCAAGTACGGCTCCCCAGAATTTGTGTCCCCAGAGATCATTGAGCAGACGCCTGTGAGTGAAGCCTCCGACATCTGGTGAGCTCTTAGGCCAGCAGGTTCCCCACACACACTCCCTGCCCTCTCCTCCTGCCCCTGCACTTCTCAACCCTGAGCACATCCTTTGACGACTGTGGTTTTGTTCCTGCAGGGCCATGGGGGTCATCTCCTACCTCAGGTGAGCAGTCCCCCGCCTCTGTCCACCACCTCCTCCTCCGAAGCCAGGTCCAGCGCTCTCCCAGCCCCTGCATCAGGCCCATGGGAGGCCGTGAGCACTACTGGCTCCTCCCCAGACAAAGACCCAGGACCCAAAGGGCAGCTATTATGGGAACCAGTGGTCAGCCAACTGATAAGTGGTTCCTGCTGAGCTCTCCTCGTACACACCCTGTCCCAGAGGAGCTCTGCCTAATCAGTGGGCAAAGCAGTGCACTGTGTCCCTAAAGGGTCTGGGTAGTTTGTGGAAGTCCCCTCATAACAGTTACTATTGCCCTGGGGATGCTGCCAGTGTAGATGGCACCTGGACCCCAAGCTAAGGCTGGGTATGTACTCCAGGCTGACCCTTCATCCCTGTCCCAGGCTGAACCTGGATCTCTGGGAGGATCTCAGACCATTGTGGGGATTCTCAGGGCTGGATGGCAGTGGCACTGTGGCCATCCCCAGGCAGGGCTGGGGGCTCCCTCGTCCTGGCCACCTGCCCCCTATGGATCCAGAAGACCACACCTGAAGGCAAGGCGTGTCTGTGCTTTTAGCCTGACCTGCTCGTCTCCATTCGCTGGTGAGAGTGACCGAGCCACCCTCCTGAACATTCTGGAGGGGCGGGTGTCCTGGAGCAGCCCGGCAGCTGCCCACCTCAGTGATGATGCCCGGAACTTCATCAAGGCTGCCCTGCAGAGGGCCCCTGAGTGAGTGCACAGCCCTTCCCCCACTCGGGGTTCCCCGAGGCCTGAGCCTGCAGCTGACCCTCTGGCCTGACCCCTGGCTTTCCTGTCCTCCTAGGGCTCGGCCCAGTGCAGCCAAGTGCCTCGCCCACCCCTGGTTCAAGGTGAGTAGGCTGAGCCCCAGCAGGCCTGCCCAGGGAGAGAAACGGAGGCCTGCGTGGACCAGCGGGTGCACCAGGGTCTCCCCTCACGGCCCCTCTCACCTGGGCCCCCTCAGAGGTCCATGCCCGCGGAGGAGGCCCACTTCATCAACACCAAGCAGCTCAAGTTCCTGTTGGCCCGCAGCCGCTGGCAGGTGAGCGGCCAGCCTCCGGGAGTGGTGGGGCCGGGGCGGGGTGCAGGTAGGTGCGGAAGGCGGGGTGGGGAGAGCTGGGGTTGGGGGGAAGGGGGCGGGAACCGCTAGGCGGGTTTAGAGGTAAGGAGGGGCCTGGGGGCCCGCCAGAGAATCCTGGCCCCGTGGGATGGACGTTTGTCCCGGCGGGCCTGGGAAACCGGAAGCCTTGTTCACCCTTCGCTGGCATGTGCGCTCTCTGGGCCGCCGAGTCTGGGAGGGGGCGGAACGACACAGCAGTACGGCCTGAGGCTGGAGCTTGGAGCGCCTCCCAGCCCCTGGGTGCCCTTCTGGGCACACCAGGAGCGGGAAGGCGCGAGTACGCGGCTGACGCCGCCCTGTCTCCCGTACCCTCCCCCAGCGCTCCCTGATGAGCTACAAGTCCATCCTGGTGATGCGCTCCATTCCGGAGCTGCTTCAGGGCCCGCCCGACAGCCCGTCCCTCGGGGTGGCCCGGCATCTGCGCGGCGACGCCAGCGCCTCGTCCAGCAGCTCGTCCTCTTCGTCTGACAACGAGCTGGCCCCCTTCGCCCGGGCCAGGTCGCTGCCGCCATCTCCGGTGACGCACTCGCCGCTGCTGCACCCGCGCGGCTTCCTGCGCCCGTCCGCCAGCCTGCCCGAGGAGACCGAGGCTTGCGCGTCCGCCGCGGCCGCGCCTCCGCGCACGCCGCCCATGGGCGCCCCGGGCTGCGTGCCCCGGCACAGCGTGGTCTGCAGCCTCTTCTACGAGCAGGCGGGCGAGGGCCCGGAGCGCGGAGGTCCCGCCGCGGGCGGCCGGCGGCATCCGGCCCGGCGGCGGCACTTGCTCCAGGGCGGCTACTTCGCCGGCGCCCTGCCCGGCCTGCGCGAGCCGCTGCTGGAACACCGCGCGCTGGAGGAGGAGGCCGCCCGGGAAGAGCAGGCCGCCCTGGTGGCCAAAGCGCCCTCCTTCGAGACCGCCCTGCGGCTGCCGGGCTCCAGCGCCCGCGGAGCACCCGGCCGCAGCCGCTCCCTGGAGCTCGACCAGCCACACGCCTCAAGTTCCTCCACGGAGGCCTGTGGCGGAGGGCAGTGCCCTGGCCCGGCCCTCTCGGGCCTCCAGGCGGGCTCAGGGGAGGGCTGGCCAGGAGGGGTCACCTGCGCCAGGGAGATGGAGCATCTGGAGGGATCCCAGCAGGGGCCGCGACTGTTAAAGTCCCTCGGTGTCGACCTGGGGTCCACTAGGCAGGAGGGGTCCTGTCAGGACAGCTGTGGGGGGCAGCTCGCCCCTTCCATTCATCCCTTGGAAGGCTGTGGCCCCCATAAGACTGTTACACCACAACCTTCTGGCTCCTTCCCTTCAAAGCAGTGCACAGGTGACTTGGCACACTTAAGCTCCTTCCTCTCTGGGGAGCCAACAGCTCTGGTCTCCCCAGCCCAAGAAAGCCCCCAGCCAGGCTCTAAGAAGGGAACAGAGCACACTCCTCTCCCTGGGAGGCCAAATCTTCCTAGCGCCCCAGGGCTGGCCTTCCCAGTGGGCACTGAGCCCGGCCCCTTACAGGATGCGGAGGCCCAGGCCGTGGAGCTGGAGGACACATCAGAGGTCGAGCCCAGCCCAAAGCGGCCTCAGGAGCAGGCCACCACACGGAAGTTCTCCGTGGGGGCACGCCGTGGGGGCTATGCAGGAGTGGCAGGCTATGGCACCTTTGCCTTTGGCGGGGACGCGGGGGGCATGCTGGGGCAGGGCCCCCTGTGGGCCAGGATGGCCTGGGCTACCTCTCAGTCCTCTGAGGAGCATGACGATGCTAGGGCCCAGAGCCCGGCCCCCCAGGCCAGCGCAGCACCCCCTCCTGAGGTCAGTGGGGCAGCTCTAAGGGCCTCCCCGGAGTTGAGCTCATGGGAGGACTTCGGTGGAGGCTCCCAGGTGTCCCTGGTACAGATCCGAGACCTGTCTGGGGACTCGGAAGGGGCCGACACGGTGTCCCTGGACATCTCAGAGGTGGAGCCTGCCTACCTCAACCTGTCTGACCTCTACGACATCAAGTATCTGCCCTTCGAGTTCATGATCTTCAGGAAAGTCCCCAAGCCTGTGCAGCCAGAGCCCCCACCATCCCCTGAGTCTGAGGCTGGGGAGGAGCTGGCGGAGTTCCCGGAGGCTGGGTGGCCTTGGCCGGGTGCACTGGGCCCACCGGCCAGCTTGCAGATCACAGAGGAGCCAGAGGACATGGAGACCCTGCTCAGAGAGACTGTGGGCAGTAGGAAGCGCAAGTGGTCACCCCCCTCGGGTGGCCTCTTCCACTTCCCAGGGAGGCACACGCCGCTGGAAGAACCTGTGGAGCTGGGTCTGCGCCGGAGGGTGAGGGCCTCCGTGGCCCACATCTCCCGCCTGCTAAAGGGCAGGCCTGAAGGTGACTCCCGCACCCGCACCCTCACCCACTGCCCTCTGCCCTGGCAGGGGCACCTCACCTCCCTTGCTCAGAGGGGCTGAGGTGAACCAGGGGCCCCTCTGCTCCAGGGCCCTGCCTCCCCTTGCCACACACAGGGGCTGCTGTTCCAGAGGTCACCCACATGGCCTCACCCTCTCCCCAAGTGCATCTGAGCCCAGTGCTGGGATCTCAGGAGGCTTGGAGATCCCCCTACCGAGAGGATCCAAGCACGACAGCCCTGTCTGGCCCATCGCTGCCCCTGGGGCCCTTGCAAGATAACTATAACTGATCCTGATGGGTCAAGAGGGGTTGGTCTCTGCCACAGATGAGCCCCTTTGCCACAAAAGCCTCTGGGATCTTCTGCCACATGGGAATCCCACAGTGCATGGCTCTGAGGTCTTCCTCCTGTGCTCCCAGGGGAGCTGGGCTCCTCAGGTGACTTTCAGAGGCCTCTTCCTCCCTGCAGGTCTGGAAAAAGAGAGTGCCCCCAGGAAGAAGGCAGGCCTGGCTTCCTTCCAGTTGGGCCTGAAGAATAGGGACCGAGGTGGGTGCCCTTCCCAGGAGCTGAGCCATACTGTAGCCTAGGGGACCTGATTGTGGGGGAAGGCAACCCCTTCCTGGGCCCAGACCAGTAGAGGGGGCAAGCTGATACCCACAGGGGCTGGAAACTAGATAACTGTGGCACTAGCAGTTCCAGTACCCAGCACTGGGGGAGTCCTGGAGGACTTCCTGAAGGAGAGGTGCTAGTTGAAGATGAGCTGAGCAGGCATGGACTTCCCCAGCATCCCCCCTCTCAGGGGTCCAGGGCGTATTCTCGGGTTAGGGATCACTTTGGAAAGCCTGCCTGCCTCCTTTCCCATGCCCTAGCGCCATCATTTCTAAGGGAGCTTGCAGATGAAACAGTGGTCCTGGGCCAGTCCGTGACTCTGGCCTGCCAAGTGTCGGCCCAGCCAGCTGTACAGGCCACCTGGACCAAAGGTAAGGAGGTGTTCTGCAGCTGGGGGGCAGGAAGGCAGGGGTGTTCCTTGGGGGCATTGCTCTCATCATATGGAGAGACAGGCCCCAAGAGGGCAAGGGTCTCAAGGCAGGGTGCCTCTTTGAGCCGCTCCCCAGGCCCGCTCTGTCCTGCAGACGGGGCAACCCTGGAGAGCACCAGCCGCATCCTCATCTCCTCCACACTCAAGAACTTCCAGCTTCTGACCATCCTGGTGGTAAAGGCCGAGGACCTGGGGGTGTACACGTGCAGTGTGAGCAACACGCTGGGGACAGTGGCCACAACGGCTGTCCTCCGGAAGGCAGGTGAGTGGACTGCACCAGACCCTTCTGTGGGGATGGGGCAGGGACTGACACCGATGGGGGCTTCTGGGGAGCCTGGAGACCACCTGTCACTTGGTGAGTTGGTTCCTGCAGGTCCCCTTCACTGAGGGGGCCCACAGAATGGGATGCCTACCCCCCGGTCATCCCCTTCAGGGTTGCAGAAGCCCTGGGTCCTCCCTGCAGACTGGGACCCCCAGGAGGGGGAGCAGAGGAGGCAGAGCAGGGGCTGTGGGACTAGCTTGATTCCCACAGTGGCCTACCACCTAGTGTCCTTCAAGGCTGCTGGATGAAGCTGAGTGTCTGGGACAGGCCCCTCTGATGGGATTCTGCAGCTGGCAGAGGGCCATCAGTCAGGGCCACTCTGCGGGGCTGCTGAGCTACCCTGGTGGGAAGGGGAGCCTGGTGGGGCAGACACTGACCGAGGCCTCCACCAGAGGAGGCACTGGGCCCCTTTAGCAGTGGGTGCTGGAAGGGGACCTGCATGAATGGAGCCAGGGGATGGTGGGCTCAGGGACCTGGCAGCAGGTGCAGGAGGGTGAGGCAGGGCTGGCTGGGCTCCACACTACGGTGGGAAGTCATGGGGAGCCCCCTTCAGACTGCGGACCATGGGCCCGCAGAGCGCCCCTCGTCTTCTCCACGCCCGGACATTGGGGAGGTGTATGCCGACGGCGTGCTGCTGGTCTGGAAACCTGTGGAGTCCTACGGGCCTGTAACATACATTGTGCAGTGTAGCCTGGAAGGTAGGAGCCCTCCCTAGGCAGCCCTGGGGTCGGCAGGGGGTGCCCCTCTGTGCTCCCTTGGGGAAGGGTCTCTCGCCCCCAGAATCTGGCTGTCCCTCACCCACCCCTTTGTGGCTCAGGCGGCAGCTGGAGCACACTGGCTTCTGACGTCTTTGACTGCTGCCACCTCGCCACCAAGCTTTCCAGGGGTGGCGTGTACACTTTCCGGACGGCCTGTGTCAGCAAGGCGGGCATGGGACCTTACAGCAGCCCCTCAGAGGAGGTCCTCCTGGGAGGGCCCAGCCACTTGGGTGAGCCGCTCTGCAAGGCCTGGGGGCGGCCGTAGTGGGGTGCCCTGCAACCTCATTGGTCACAAGCACCGACTGGGATGGCTTGTCCTAACTGGTAGGCCCTTGCCCCCAAATGGCCCAAGGGAAGTGAGATCAAAGTGTGGGGGTTGGGAGGCCTGGGGAGGGGTATGGGAGACCATGCTGGGGGGACCTGGAGCTGTAGGGGTGCCTCCCGGTCACTGGCTCGTCCCCCACAGCCTCGGAGGAAGAGAGCCGTGTCCTGCCCCCGGCGCAGCCCCTCCCCAGCAAGCAGACCTTCGCTTTCCAGACGCAGATTCGAAGGTGCCACAGCCCGCCGCCCACTGGCTTTGCCGGCTCCCCGCCCCCACCCCAGCCTCCCTCCCCACTCCTCACATCCACACAAGCTTGGAGCGGAGCATCTGCGCCCTCCTCCCCAAGGCTCGCTGGGTTGGCTCTTCTGACCCCGGGAAGAAGGGCGCGTAGGGAGTCTTCACAAGCCCGGCCGGGGCTTCCTCTCCCAGGGGCCGCTTCAGCGTGGTGCGGCAGTGCCGGGAGAAGGCCAGCGGACGCGCGCTGGCCGCGAAGATAGTGCCCTACCGCCCCGAGGACAGGACTGCCGTGCTGCGCGAATACGAAGCCCTCAAGAGCCTGCGTCACCCGCACCTGGCCCAGCTACACGCCGCCTACCTCAGCCCCCGGCACCTGGTTCTAATCTTGGAGCTGTGCTCGGGACCCGAGCTGCTGCCCTGCCTGGCGGAAAGGTGAGGCCCGGCCTGAAGGCGGAGCCCTGGCGGGGCGGTACGGGCGCCTGGGCGAGGAGGGGCTCAGGGTGCGGACCGACTCACACCTCCCCGCCCACATCCTAGCCCCGCCCCCACCGGTCAGCCCCCGTCTGGGAGCTAAGCAGACCCTCCCCAGCCCACAAAAAGGCCCAGTATTCCCGCGCTCCCTCTGCGGTGAACGGAGCCGAGCCCCCTCCCCGTGCGCCCGCAGGGCCTGTTACTCGGAATCGGAGGTGAAGGACTACCTGTGGCAGATGCTGAGCGCGGCCCAGTACCTGCACGCCCAGCGCATTCTGCATTTGGACCTCAGGTCCGAGAATATGATCGTCACCGAGTACAACTTACTCAAGGTCGTCGACCTGGGCAACGCCCAAAACCTCGCCCAGGAGAGGGTCCAGCCCCCGGAGAGGTTCAAAGACTACGTGGAGACCATGGGTGCGCAGGGAGCAGGCGCCAACCTGACCTGGCGGGGAAGGGTGGGCCCGGAGGAAGCCCCTACCCGGTCCTGGCTGCCTCCCCATTGCACCGCACACACCCAACCTCTCCTCTGTGCGCTCTCTTGTGTCGGCCCCCAGCTCCTGAGCTCCTGGAGGGTCAGAGTGCCGTCCCGCAGACAGACATCTGGGCCATAGGCGTGACAGCCTTCATCATGTGAGTTCCCCAAGCGCAGGGTCGGGAGACTGAGGATCCATCCAGGGTGCCCCGGTGCCCCCGGAGCCCCTGTGGGGCTTCCGTCCGAGGGCGACCTCAGATCTCGTGTCTTCCCACACATGTGAGGATGATCCCAGATCCCCGTGCCGCCCCATCCATCGAGAGTGACCCCAGAGTCCCCGGTGCCCCCGCATGCTCACCCGAGGGTGACCTGAGTTCCCTGACCCCCGCGCGCGTAGGTTGAGCGCGGAGTACCCCGTGAGCAGTGAAGGGACACGTGACATGCAGAAAAGCCTTCGCAAGGGGCTAGTCCGTCTGAGTCGCTGTTATGCGGGGCTGTCCGGCGGCGCCGTGGGTTTTCTCCGGAGCGCTTTGTGCGTTCACCCGTGGTAAGGCAGTCCAACCCCCTCCACCTGTCCCGGCCTGCCTGTCCCACTTGCTGCCTCCCTTCCCCAACCGGCCCCAGCTCCGAGAGCGCAGCCGACACCTTTGCCCTCCCTCCAGGGGCCGGCCTTGCGCGTCTAGCTGCTTGCAGTGCGGGTGGCTAACCGAGGAGGGCCCTGCTCGCTTCCAGCCCGCGGCCGTGACCTTCCCAACTGCGCGCCTGCGCGCCTTCGTACGCGAGCGAGAGAAGAGGCGGGCGCTGTTGTACAGGAAACACAACCTGGCCCAGGTTCACTGAGTACGTGGCCTGGCAGAGAGGATGTGTGTGTGGGGGGAGGGTGGGCTTCACCCCCTAGTGTTCCCTCTAGGACTTGCTGTATACACACCGACACACCAATAAAAAGCAGAACTGGATCGTGTTATCTGCTTGCTTGTTTTGTTCGGGGAAGGAGGTGAGGGTCCTGCCACCTCTCCTGGGGCTCCTGGATGCTCGGAGGTGCCTCGGCCTGGGCCCCATGGTCACCTCCCTGGCCTGGTGTGGCCTCCAAGAAAGGCCATGGCAGCCCTTTCTCTGTCTGAAGCAGAAAAGAGCATGGTGAGTGAACAGCAAGGCCATCTGGAGGGAGGCAGGGGTGGACTCCTGTACCAAAAGGCCATAGAAGCTGAGGAAGGATCCTGAACCCCCGCCCCTCTGGCCCCGCCTCCCTCCAGCTTCTGCTAATGATCTGACTACTCTCACAAGGGAAATCTCATTTGGAAAGAATTTGTCCTTCTGACATTGCATGAACACTCGCTGTCTTGTTTCATCTCTATCGGTTCTATTAAGTCTAGTTTCCGTTAGAAATGGCCTCCTGCCAGTAGACCCTTCTGGGACACGAGCACTGTGCCCAGGGACCATTTCTGAGGCCTCTGGGAGAGTCCCTCCACAGTTCTGAGGCTCTGATGATGCTTGTTGGGACGCAGGGTGAACAAAGCTCTGGTCTTAGCCCTCATGGTTTGCATCAGAGACTGCTGCTTCCTCTCCATCATGTGTTCACCAGCCCCAGCTGGCCAGGTGCCCATGGAGCCTGGCTCTGGCCATGGGGACCCAGGTGAGACCGCGCAACCTGGCCTCTGAGGCCGCATTTTTTTTTTCTTTTCAATATTTTGAGAGAGTGTGTGAGAGTGAGAGAGAGCATGAGAGGGGAGAAAGAGGGAGAAGCAGACCCCTGCTGAGCAGACAGCCTGGTGCGGGGGTGGGGGGCAGACACCCCCACTGAGAAGAGGAGGGCATTCCAGCTGCCCTCTGGCCTCCTTGGACACTCAGGCATTGCACAGCAGGGCGGAAAGGCCAGCTGCCTACTGGTCTTCTGTGACACCCTCCCAGCAGGGATGGGTTTGGGATAGCGCATTTCCACCTGGCGAGGGCCAGCGTCTGGGATAGTCAAGTTTTCTGTGCTGGGCATGGAGCCTGCTTAAGGTTCTCTCTCTCTCCTTCTGCCCCTTCCTACCCTCTCAAAAAAAAAATTTTTTTTTTTTTTTTGAGTGTGGTGTCTTACTGACTGGACCAGCTAGTCACTCCTACCTTATTAATTGAATTTTGCATTTTTTTAAAGATTTTATTTATTTATTTGACAGAGAGAAATCACAAGTAGACGGAGAGGCAGCCAGAGAGAGAGAGAGAGGGAAGCAGACTCCCTGCTGAGCAGAGAACCCGATGCGGGACTCGATCCCAGAACTCCGAGATCATGACCTGAGCCGAAGGCAGCGGCTTAACCCACTGAGCCAGCCAGGCGCCCCGAATTTTGCATTTTAATAACCATGTACAGAAAGGTAGATATGTTCCAGTATTCCTCCTGTAATCCTCCTTTCCTCTAGTTCTTGGTTCTCATCTACGTTTTGTTTCATGTTCCCTAACTGACATGTTTGCTATTATATTGTTTATTTTGGGAAAAAAAAATATGACCCTTTCATCTAAAAGCATTTTGTGACTCCTCCCAATTTTCTATTTCCTGGGTAGGTGTCTTAGTTACTTGGGCTCCCACAGCAAAATATCACAGATGGATGGCTCAAACCATGAGATCTGTTTCCCACCGTTCTGGAGGCTGTATGTCAGCATGGCCGGGTTCTGGCGAGTTCTGACTTCTTGGCTCACAGACAGCTGCCTTCCTGTTGACCCATGCATGGTTGAGACAGAGCTGGAGCTCTGGTCTCTTCCTCCTCCTATATGGACATTAATCCCACGGGATGGCCCATGATCTCACGTCAGCCCAATCACCTCCTACAGGCCCCCTCCTAACCCCATCACCGTGGGCTCAGGGTTTCCTTTTATGCATCTGAAGGGTGGAAGGCAAACGTTCAGTCCAGAACAGCAGAATTGATCACGTTACCCTGTGGATTTCGGTGTGTGTCTTGGAAATCCCTCTGCATGTCCACCTTGCTGTAGGGAGTGCTGGGAAGCACACACCTGGGCCCGGTAAAAGCTGTCCCAAAGCCACAGTCTTGCTGGTTCTTCTTTTTTGTTTTTCCTGTGGTTCTTTCCACAGAGGAAAAAAAAAATTAAGATTGTATTTATTTGAGAGAGAAAGAGAGAAAGTGAGAGAGCATGAGTGGGAGAGAGGGAGAAGCAGGCTCCCCATGGAGCAGGGAGCCCAATGCAGGGCTCGACCCCAGGATCGTGACCTGAGCTGAAGGCTTAACTGATGGAGGCCCCCCAGGTGCTCCTCCACAGAGAAAAAATTCTTTCTTCTTATACCTAAATCATTATCTTCCCCTCTTACTTATATACTTAACCTTTTCATGCCATACATGAGCCAAGATGCATGGTTTTTGTGCCCTGGACTTCACCTGTGCCTGAATTCTAGGTGGGTAGACCTCCAGATACTCATTTTTATTTTGCTAAAAATAAGAGGCCCCAAAAGCAGTGCCTATGTTAAGCCCCAGCTCCCCAAACCCAGACATGTTCATGACAGTTTCAGCTCTTCCAGAAATGGAATCTTACACTAATGGGTCAGGAATTAGCTGCTCAGCCCTGGTGAGCAAATTGGCCTGGCAGACCCCTGCTGTCCTCTCCCTGCAGGAAAGTGACCTTATAATAACTAGCCGCTTTTCTCTGCATGACTCCCTTCTACTCACAGAAGTCTTTTATTTGGTACAGCACCTTGGCATGACTTTTAATCTGCTAGATTGGGTGCTGCCTGAATCAATTTTTGCCCAAACACATTCCAAAACTTTTTTATTTGCCTCTGTTTATCAATCAACAGTTCAATAAACAACCATATATTTGTATATACATGTGTTGATTGGATTACAAAAATATTGATGAATAGATATTCAATTGCAATCTGTGTCAATTTATGCCTATATCTGTATCAATTTATCTATCCACAGTATTTCTACTGTGTCCGTTTGTGTCTATGTATCTACCCACATACATGTTGATCTTAATTCTGTAGCAATATGTATATAAACACAAACCTGGTCTTTGTGGCAGCCAGCCCCACCTAGGGGCTGCCCTGGATCACCTCATCAAGATCATGCAGACAAAATATGTATGTATAATATATGTATCGATCGGAACGAAGTATCTGGCCTCCAATGCTGAGAGCCATTCCAGGCAATGGAGACACAGCTGTGAGAAAACCTACCCCAAACCAACCTCAGAGTGATTGTGCTTCTGTCTTTCAGCATGATGGGTTTGATCTCCGTCCCTGGAAGGTTCCAGGCTTGGACAGGAGTAGGCTGAGACCTGGCCAGACTGCAGAGGTGGGTTTGGGAGGATGTTCTGGTGTATCCTGGGCATGAATGGGAGTGCTGGGCACCTCTCATGGGTAGGGGGCAAGTGTGCCCGGCTGTGACTCAGCCATCCCCCTGACATTGAAGGGGGAAGCTGGGTGAGAAAGCTGAGTTTGGGCCCAGTGGAGAGGGCTCAGTGCCACCTGGAAAGTCACCCCGGGGAACACATGGTGGACATAGCTGATCTCTGTCCCCAGGTCCTGGCACAGTTTCAAAGCCCTTGAAGTTCCCCAAGTGATAGGAGCCTCTGTAAGTTGCTAATTAGGTGACCCTGCTGGCCCTACAGGGCTCAGGATGGGGACTGTTTCTTTAAAAAGATCAGGCTTGTTGAGGAGAGGGTTGAAACCTTGACCTTTGAGCCCAGACATCCTGGGAGGGGAGGAACTGTAGACAAAGAAATCACATGACCTGAGAGTTACTCAATTGCTGAAGTAATGCCCTGGGTATTGGTGGTCACTCCACTCAAGTGCCCAGTGGTGGGATGATGGCCTGAGGGAGCAGACTCACCGAGGGAACAGTGAGCCTCCCCAGGGTCTGAACCTGAGGGTTCTCCAAGACTGTGGCCTTGGATGCAGAGAGGATGGGCCTGATCTGGATTCCTGTGTGCGGACACACACTGGCAAGAGCCAGTGCAATCCAGCTGGGCACCGATGCACGGAAATGATGGTAAATGATAGCAAATCACAGCCTTGTACAAATTCGGTCTCACGGTGAACAAATTACTCATGCAAATGTGATACGTTATAACTTCACACAGAGGAGGCAGAAAATGATGGAAACCAAAGGCAAAATGGAAAAACAAAACAAAACAAAAACAATAACAAACAAACAAACAAAAGGCAAAATGGATGTGTTGGAAATCCAAGTAGGAGATTTTAATACTCTGTGTTTAGAAACAGCTAGCAACTGGGAAGTTTTAGAATACATCCTCAATAATTTCTGCATTAAATAGGAACACCAAAATGATAGTTAATTTTAAAGAGGCATCTTGGGTGATCAGGTGGCTCAGTTGCTAAAGCATCTGCTTTTGGCTCAGGTCATGATCCCGGGGTCCTGGGATCAAGCCTCACTGAGCAGGGAGCCTGTTTCTCTCTCTCCCTCTGTAGCTCCCCCTGCATGTGCTTTCTCTGGTGTCAAATAAAGAAATAAATAAAAATACAGAGGCATCTTGATGAGGAGGCATGGAGGCTGGCAGCCAAGGATGTTCTTTTCTTCCCTGACCCTATGAGCTGTCAGGTGAACACTGCAGAAAATTATTCATTCTGGTTATATTCTTTGCTAAAACGGGCATGGAACTCCTGTAGAATGTAGAATGCCAAATACAGCTTTAGGTGCTCTTTTGCCCACAGTATACAAACTATTGTTATCTCATGGCAGCTTGGAAACAATCAGTGTCCAGAATACAGAACCATGGGGTTTCTCCCAAGACTGTGTGTTCTGCAGCTGGGGTTTGCATGCCTTTTGCACAAGTCCCCCGATGCTCATGTGTACTTGGGGCTCCTGGCCCCTTGGACTTGACTGATAGTTACAACAGCTCACTAGCTAGATGATAGATAGATAATAGAGATCAACTGATATACCAGATAGATTGGTAAATACATATAGATTAGATAGATCAATAAATAGGCAGATAGATAGGTACATATGATAGGTAATAGTTAGATAGATAGATGGATAGATGGATTAGATAGATAGATAAATGACAGGTAGTATTGGAGAGTATAGGTAGATTACAGATAGATAGATTAGACCAATTAATCAGTAGACAAGATAGATTAGATCAATCAATAGGTTAGATTGATCAATTGATCTGTCAGTAAATGATCTGCAAACTCCTGATTCAGAAAACTGAGACCCTGAAGCAAGTTACAGCAGGCATGCTTTCACAGCAGAATTCCTAAGGAAGTCAGGGGATCCCAGGGCAAAATCAAAACCAGAGGGCACCAAGGCTGAATGTGGCACCTGGACACCTATTTTAATCATGGTCATGGTTCAGGGCAGGCAGGTAGGTGAGCAGACAGGGACCTCCCACTGAAATGGAGACACTCCGTTTTACCTTATTTGCATAGTACCGGGCAGCCAAGAACCAAGACCAGGCAAAGAGGAGTGCAGACTAAATAATGGGAAAGACAGTTTCTTCAATGGATTGTGTTGGGAAAACTGGAAAGCAACTGCCAAAGAGAGAAACTGGACTTCTTTCTCATACCATGCACAAAAATAAACTCCAAATGGATCAAAGACCTAAATGTGAGATGTAAAACCATAAAAATCCTGGAAGAAAACACAAGCAGTAATTTCTTTGACAGAAGCCATGGAAACATTTCTCTAGATATGTCTTGTAAGGCAATGGAAACAAAATAAAAATAAACTATTAGGACTATGTCAAAGTAGATAGCTATTGCACAATGAAGGAGATGGTCAACACAATGAAAATGTTACCTAGTAAAGATATCTGCAAATGACATATCCAAGAAGGAATTAATATCTAAAATATAAAAAGAAGTTATAAAACTCAACACTGAAAAGCAAATAGTCCATTCAAAAATGGTCAGAGGACCTGAATAGACATTTCTCCAAAGAAGACATCCATGTGGCCAAAAGACACATGAAAAGATCTCAACATCACTCATCATCAGGGAAATGCAAATCAAAACTATAACGTACTACCACCTCACACCTGTCAGAATGGGTGGAATTGGGGTGGATCATTTGATTAAACACGTGCCCCCGGCTCAGGTCATGATCTCAGGGTCCTGGGATCAAGCCCCATGTTGGACCCCCTGCTCAATGAGGAGCTTGCTTCTCTTGCTCCCTCTGCCTTTCCCCCTGCTATTGCTCTCCCAGTCAAATAAATAAATAAATAAATAGATAGATAGATAGATAAATAAATAAATAAGACAAGAAATAAGAAGTCTTGTTGAGGATATGGGGGAAAGGAATTCTCTCACACTGTTGGTGGGAAGGCAAACTGGTGCAGCCACTGTGGAAAACAGTATGGAATTTCCTCAAAAAGTTAAGAGTAGAATTACTGTATAATCCATACACCCATTACTGGGTATTTACCCAAAGAAAACAAAAACACTGATCCCAAAAGTTATGCACACCCTTTGTTTATTGCAGATTATTCACAATAGCCAAGCTATGGAAGCAAGCCAGGTATTCAACTACTGACGAAAGGTTAAAGAAGATGTAGCCCAAAATTAGAAACTACATTGAGACAAATGAAAACACGATATTCCAGAACATATGGGATTCAGCAAAAGCAGTGCTAAGAGGGAGGTTTACAGTGGTAAATACCAAGAGTAAAAAATCAGATAAATAATCCAACTCTATGCCTTAAGGAACTAGAAAAAGAATGAATTAGCTCAAAGTTAACAGAAGAAAGATAACATTTGAGGAAAAATTAATTGAACAATAGAAGACTATAGAAAAATCATTGAAACTAAGAGTTTTTTTTTTAAAAAAAGGTCAACAAAATTGACAAACTAGATAATCTAGAATAACTGAAAAAAAGGGAGAAGACTCAAATAACAGAAATGAGAAAAGAAAAACATTACAATTGATACCACAAGAATAATAAGGATCAGAAGAGCCTATTGTGAACAATGGATGCCAATAAACTGGATAATCCAGAAGAAATGTGTAAATTCTTACAACTATAAAACCTAGCAAGACTGAATCATTTAGAAATAAAAATTCTGAGCACATCTCTAACTCATAAAGATATTTAGCCAGGAACTTTCCCAACAAAGAAAAACTAGGACCAAATGGCTTCAGTGTAGGATTTCATCAAACATTTAAAGAATATTTAAGGAGGAGGGGCAAGATGGCAGAGAAGTAGGAGACCCTGTTCCAACTAGGCCCCTGAATGGAGCTAAATATCTACCAGAACACTCTGAACACCCATGAAATCAGCCTGAGATGTAAGATTATATACTTCTGGATCTCTACAGGGGCAGGAGATCCTCAGTGGAGAGGTACAGTGGAGCGAGAGCACTCAGAGTGATATCAGAGGGGATATCAGAAGGGGGAGGGAGCCATCAGAAGTGACCCATTTGAAAGTAATACCCCAATACGAAAGTGCTTGAGGACCAGCATTAACTTGGAGTCTGGTTAAAAGCACTCAAAAAGAACAAAAGAGCTTAAGGGGCAACTGGTGGAAATGGGTGGTCATGGGCACAGGCCTAAGCCCATGGACCCAGGATGGTCACCGCCAGTGACCAGCCATGCCAGAGAGAGTGTGGCAGAGCTTCCAGTTTCTGGTCCCTGAGCCCCTGGCTGCTGCTTGCACCACTGCTTGGCTGGGTGCATTACCACCCATGCTTGAGTCTTACGTGAGTGCCAGATGGCGCTTTTTAGTACACTGGCCTTCTGACACTGCCCAAGGGTCTGGATGCTCCCAGCCCACACCTGGGAGAACCCAGCTGATCTCTGGTTGGGATCCCTCTACCCACAGCCATCTGTGACCTGGTGTCTGAGTATGTTCACTGTAGCATTACTTACAATAGCCAAGAGGTAGAGAAAACCTGGATGGCAATGGGAACGTGAATGGATAAAGCAAATGTGGTCTGTACAAAGGGATGGAATACTATTCAGCCACAGAAGAGAAGGAAATCTTGACACCTGCTACTACATGGATGAGCCTTGAGGACATTATCCTAGGCGAAATAAGTCAGATACAAAAAGATAAATACTGCATGAATCTACCTCTGTGAGCTACTTAAAGTAGTCAAACTCTTAGAAACAAAAATCCAAATGGTAGCTACCAGCAGCACAAGGGACGGGGAACAGAAAGTTGTTGTTCAATGGGTATAGAATTTCAATCTCACCAGAAAAAAAAATGTCTCCTGTGTACATAATTAATACTACCACACTGTCCACTTATAAAGGTTAAGATGGTAATTTTTGTTATATGGTTTTAGTCCTATTAAAAAAACATTGGTAGGTGTGATTTCAGTTATATGTAGAATTAAAGAAGCAAAACCAAAGAGCAAATGGGAAAACAAAAGAGAGAGAAAGGGGCAAACCAAGAAGCAGACTCTTAGCTATAGGGAACACACTGATGGTTACCAGTGGGGAGGGGATGGGGGATATGTGAAATAGGTGATGGGGTATAGGGAGTGCTCTTGTGAAGAGCACTGGACATTGTACAGAAGTACAATACTGAATCACTATATATTGCGCACCTGAAACTAATAGTACACTGTATGTTATCTAAGTGGAATTTAAATACCACCCCCAAAGATCAGTAGGCATCTCAATACAAAAACAACGATTTAAAAGTATGGTAACAATGATCCATATAGACCCATATAGATGAAAACGATCAAAATAGAGACCATTAGTAAGAAGGTAGAAATTAAAACAGGAAACAGATACCATCCTTCCAAAATGAAGATGAAATAATGATATTCCTGGATATACAAACACTGAGAGAATTTGTTTTGAGCTGACTTGTCTTACAGGGAATCCTAAAGGACATTGTTCAAGCTGAAGGAAATTTACCCCGAAGAAACTCAAATCTATATGAAGAAATGAAAGGCACAGTGAAAATAATTATATAGGTAGATATAAAAAACAACATCAATAAAATCTGCTCTTAACTGATTTAGGAAACAACCACATAAAACTGTAATTAAAAATCCTACTGCTGGAGGCCAGGGCACCTGGGTTGCTCAGTTAAGCGTCTGTCTTCAGCTCAGGTCATGATCTTGGGGGCCTGAGATCAAGCCCCGCATCAGGGTCCCTGCTCAGCAAGGAGTCTGCTTCTCCCTCTCCCTCGGCTTGTGTCCTTTCTTGCTTCCTCACTCTCTCTCTCTCAAATAAATAAATAAATTCTTAAAAAAAAAATCTTAGTGCTTGGATGATAACAAATATTTAGCATATATAACAATAAAAGCCCACAGAATGGGGAGGGGGGAATGGAGCTATATTGGAGGGAGAAATTGACACCAGACAGTGTTGTTAATCAAGAGGAAGAAATAAAAAGTACTCAAAATGATAAATATGTGGGTTAATGTAAAAGTCTCTTTGAAAATGTTTCTCTTTTTTTCTCTCACCTTCTTTAAAATACCTAAGATTATATAAAGAAATAATGATAACATTACATCATTGGGCCTAAACATATAGGCACATCTATTTATCATTTATCAATCTATCCATCATCTCTCTCTCTCTCTCTCTCTTTTCATCGTCTTTCTATCTACACACACAAGAAGGGAGAGTGAATGGACTTACAATGAATAAAAACTTCCGCATTTTTCTGGAATTGTGATAAATTAAGATGCATATTGTAATCCCATAAGCAACCAGTAAGAACCAATAGAAAAAAATGATTAAAACAGACCACTAGAAAATATTTATTTAATATAAAAGAAACTGGTAAAGGAGCACAGAGTAACACAAAAGGCAGGACATAGAAAATAAATAGCAAAATGACAGACCTGTATAAAGCAATTTAAAATAATACTAAATGAGAGTTCATCAAATACTCCCATTAAATGCAGAGATTGTCACCAAACAAAAAAGCAAAATAAACAAATAAAAGTTGCATTTACAAGAGACTAGTTTAAATTAAGACACAATAGATTAACATGTAAAAAAAGACAAAATAGATTAAAATCAAAAGCCTGAGAAATGATACACCTGTGAAGTCTCTTATGGTTAATGAGAGCTGAAGCACTTATAATCAAAGAATAGAAAATAAAGTATAAAACAAAGTGCTACTATAAAAAGAGGAACACTTTATAATAATAAAAATTGAATTTATTGCAGAGATATGACAATGATAAACATATATGCATCTGATAATAGAGCCTCAAAACTCACAAGGCAAAAACTGCCAGAATGAACGGAGACACCTGAACAATACTGGCAGGAGATATCAGTGGCCTTCTCTCTATAATGGACAGAAAAACTAGAAAACCATCAGCAAGAATATAGAATCAGCACACATAGTCAAGCAACCTGACAAATCTGACCCCCGGAGGTGTGCTTACTGTGTTGTCTCAGATTCTAGATTGGTCTATCTGGTATGCACTCAGCACAGTCCCTGTTGTATTAACTCTATTTTCTTATCTCGTGCATTTTTCATGCTCTGGCATTTATGTCCTCTCTGAATGGGGGAAGGACAATCCCTATCCAGGTTAGCAAAGTCTTAGAGACAGCAAAGGGTTCTTCTTTCATAAGCAAATTTTCTAATGCAGAGTCTACGACCAGCCATCAACTCTCACACACACCAAGCCACTATGCTCCCTACCCTGAATCCATACAGGGCCAGGTACCAGACAACCAGGCTCTAGGGCCCAGAGCCCACCAGAATTCCTAAAACCAGCTAATCAAAGTTATTTGCCCTGTCCTGCCTTGTCCTTCTGGTGGAAACTAAGGCAAACACTCTGGCTCCCTCCCTTCATTCCTTTCTGCCTCCTACCCAAACTGCTGCGTCCCTGTGTGGTTCTGTTTGGTGTGGTAGGCCCCTTTCTCCTGAGAAATTTCAGTAATAAGTTCTTTCTATGTTGTCACCACTGAGTCTCACTCATAAATTAAAATCCTGAGGGTACAAACACTGGTATAATAGAACAGACCACTGAATGGTAGCAGCGTATGCACTGCCCCTCAGGTGCCCCTGGAAGCTTCTCCATGGGAGACCATGCCTCGGGTGACAGGACAGGGGACAGAGGCCCTCCAGCTCAGGCACACCTGGAGCCTTCTCTAGGGGAGACCATGCCCTGGGTGATAAGACAGGGGATGGAGGCCCTCCAGCTCAGGCACACCTGGAAACTTCCCCAGGAGAGACCATGCCCCGGGTGACAGGACAGGGGACAGAGGCCCTCCAGCTCAGATGCGCCTCGAATCTTCTTTAGGGGAGACCATGTCCTGGGTGATGGGACAGGGGACAGATGCCCTCTAGGTCAGGTGCCCCTGGAACCAGGATAGGCATCTATCATGAAGATAATTAGAAAGTGCTTTGGGCTGGATGAAGATGAAAACCGAGTATCAGTAGTAATGGGATACGGGCAAATCAGCATAAAGGGAAACATATAGGCTCAAATGTCTGCGTTGGAACACAGGAAAAACCTGAAATCAACTTTAAGAAACAGAGATAAAGACACCCGAACCAAACTCAAAGTGATCAAAACAGAGAATCATGATAAGGGTGGAAATCATTGAAATGAAGAAAGGAGGAGGAGGAGGAGGAGGAGGAGGAGGAGGAGGAGGAGGAGAATAAAAACTGAAATGAAACAGAAAATTTTTCTTTGAAAACATCAAGATCATTTTGACAAAATGTTAATTTTACCGACCAAGGAAAAAAAGAAAAAAAGGAAATCACGAAAATGAAAAACGGAAGAGGAGAAACGATCCTCGGGGAGTGGCGGATCTGAGCAGACCCCAACCAGCAGCCACAGAGAAAGAGCGGCAGCAGTAAGAGCCTGCCGTCGGAAGGCCTGGCTGGAAAACCCCACGGAAGCTCGGCAGGGAAAGAGCGGTCCTGAGCGAGGGCTCGGAAACCAGGAGGGCTGGGAACCGAGCGCCGGGCCAGCTGCAGACCCACGTCACCCAGCCCGCATGCACGACGCTCCAACACGGAGTCCAACCCCACCAAGACCACCCAGTGTGATTGACCCGGCCTGGAATGCGCACCTGAAATACCTGGATGCTAGGGCGTGAAAGTCAGGCTGCGGTAGCAGGGACGTCGGGAGAGGGTGTGGCTACGCAGGGTAGGGTCAGTGCGGAGGTGTAAGGAGCGGACTCAGGCGGGCGCACTAGCCAAGGGGACGTCAGGGGTCAGGGCGTGGGGAGCATGGAGGGATCACTAGCCCAGGGGACGTGGGGGATCAGGGCGTGGGGAGCACGGAGGGATGTGGGAGAGGCGCGGTTCCGAGGCAGGGACTGGAGGGACGCGGGGACAGGAGCATCTCAGAGGGACCTAGGAGGCGTCCAGAGCTACCGAGGATGCGGGCGGTGCAGGGGGAGGTGATGGGGGTGGTGGAGCCTGAGCAGCGTGGGGCATGAACGCCGAATGTAGGGGTAGTGGGCGGGGCGGGGGCTCGTGGCGCAGGTGCTAGCGGGCTATCCTTCCCCAGACCTGGTCCTGCGGACTTTGGGGGAAGGGGGTGCGTTAATGCGGGCGCTGCAAGGGCGGCTGAGGCCCGGGCGCCGGCGGGCTCCACGCCGGGAGTGATTCCACCAACGTGTGCGGAGTCACCCAGTGTACGCACGCAGCTGGTCAGGTGCGACCCGACCTCAGGCGGTGCTTGCGGGGACTCCGCCCTGCTTTCCCGAGGCGTGGCCTGGCGTGAAGCGGGACATCTTTCTCTTCGCTGCCCCGCCGTCGGATTAGACGCAGTAAGGGGACTCCTGGTGAGGGAACAGGACTTTTGTCTGTAAAGACCCCCTTGTGGTTGCTCTACTGACCAGGTGGGGAAGGGCTGCAGAGACTGACCTGCGGCCAGCCCCAGCGGGTACAGCCAGACCCGCTGTACTGGGTCTGGCTGTATGTTTTGATTTTGACGCTACTTCCTGATGCCCTAATATTAGAGTAGGCGAGAGTAGGCGCCTGGTCCTGAGTATTGTCTTCTTTCCACTTAATCAGGACGTAGAAGGCCTATTTCTCTTATTGCGCTCCCATCTCCCCATTTGATGACAGAGCCCTCGGGAAGTGGGTAGCGAGAAGCGAGGCTTTGGGGCACTTCAGGAAGTGGTGAGCTGTATGTAGGGTTGTTTGAAAGCCTCTAGATTGCTGGGCACACCCCACAGATCCTGGCTCCGCACTTAGGTCCCTGCTTTATCCACCCACAGGACCCACACCTGCCAGGGTGGACATCTCTGAGGAGTCATCACCCACCCCTCATGGGGGGGGGGTCATCAGCTCCCCAGTCAGGAGCATGCATGCTCCTGGGGTCTGTCCACCATCAACAACAGTGGAGGGCAGCCCTGGGTCCTGGAGTCGAGCAGGTAGAACACATGGGAAGAGCCCTTGCACTGGTGCCCAGTGTGTCCTCAAGCTGTGGCCAGAGGGTCTGTCCTGGTGTCCTGCACATGCCTGTGTGCTTGTGTGCACTCCTACCCATGGAGGTGTGCCACCAACTGGGTTTCCGGTGGCCATTGTGCAAGCCCCATCCTGCTCCTGGGGAAAACAGACAGTATTGCCCAGATCTGGAAGTGAGGCAGAGGGAAGGCGCTCGGGGAGGGGTGGGCTGCATTGGGGGGAAGCACTGGGCTTTGTAACTGGAAGGAACTGCTGAAGGCAGCACAGGGTGTGTACATACATAACTGCAAAAACCCTGGAATGGGACTGATCACGGAACCAATTACTCGGGAAAGTAGCTAGGTACTGAACACAGTGGCCCATGCAGAGTAATTTTCTGGCTTTCTGAAGAAAACAAGGAAACAATTCCCCAGGCCTATGTGTGAAAGGAACATGCAGAAGAGCGCCCCTGACCTTGACCTTGGGGGTCCTGCCTCTGTATCTCCACAGCCTTCCCTCCCCTCCTCCAATGGCAGACAGTGCATTACAGACAACCTCCGTTTATTTCCTGCAGGAACAGTCCCTACAATAAATAAAATCTCGGAGTACAAAAAAGCAGAGGCACACCTTTAGGAAGGGTGACAAAACGTGAACAAAGCAGACAAATCTCAGACTCTAACGAGGTGTATATGGTGGGGGCTCTCTGAGGCCTCACCTGTCTCCAGGCAGAGCAAGAGGGACAGGGTCCAGGTGTGCTGAGTTCTGGGGCAGGAGGCTCCCTGGCCAGCGAGGAGAGAATGTGAGGGTGACTCGAACCTGGGGGTTCGAGTGGCTCAGAGAGGAACGGGGGGCTTCAGTGCCTGCTCACCCTGGGGGCCCACATACTGGCCCTAGCGAACCTTTGTGATGGGCCCAAAGCCCCGAGGGGCATGTGTTGGGAGGAGATGGTGCTCGGGTGTCTTGCTCTCTGCATTCTCAGGCCTGTTTGCCAATCACCCAAGCCCACCCCACCCCTGCTTCTCTAGAACTGCACACAGGTGCGCGGGCTTGGAGCTGCCTCTGGCAGCCGATTTTGGGAGGAGCAGCTCCAGGGCTGTGGGAGCAGGGTGGGGGCACAAGGCTCAGGACCTCACGCTGGGAGTGGGGGCGTCCCCCTACACGCACACACGGGGACACCCCTCCGGGAGCAAGAGCATATCCGCTTATCTGTGGTCCACGCAGCGTGCTCCCCCACATCAGAAGACAGCAGGAGCCACCCAGGTTCCCAGCGGGAGCAGGGAGGCCCCTCACTGGGGAGCCAGGGAGTCCCCAGGCCCGCCTTTTGGCCTGCAGATGGTCATGGGGGTCGGGCTGCTGGACAGAGGTGAGAAAAGAGCTCGCAGTGTCCCCGAGAAGGGGGTCTCAGGGAAGGTGTACAAGAGGGAGCCGTCGGTGGCGCTGTAGAAGGACAGCTGTCCAGCCTCATAGTCCAGGAAGATGCCCACGCGCCGTGGTGGGTCCCGCAGCGGAGCGAAGGCCCGCTCTGACGAGTTATAGTAGCTGCCCAGGAACACCAGGATCCAAAAGCCGTTGCCTGCGAACAGCTCCCCCTTCTCTTTGCGGTTGGCGTTCTCCCTGCAGACCCCTAGTGCCCAGCTGGCCCGCTCCCCCACTTCTACCTCCCAGTAGTGGCGGCCGGAGGTGAGGGGTTCCCGGCCCAGCACGCAGGGCCCGGGGTCGAAACGCTCGGGACTGTCGGGCAGCACCTGCCGCAGGTCCCCCCGGCGCACACTCCTTCTGTCCTCCGACAGGACCAACTCGGGGTTGGCGGTGTCAGGGTCCAGGGTCACGTCCCCTGCAGGGCGAGCAGACGTCCCCTGTGAGCTGGAACCCTCTCTGAAAATATCCCCTAATGGCTTGTCCCCACCATGTCTCTGCCACTTGGAAGGTTCTGGAAAGCAGTCCATGCCCTCCTGGCGATGCTTGCTCCTTTAGAGCTAAAGGCTTCCTACAACTACCTCCCCACATCTTGTACCTGGAGGCAGGCGGCAGGGCGCAGGTCTGGGGTCCACGCAGGTGCCCCAGCACTAGTTGAAACCCCCTTGGGGGGGGCGTGTCTCACCTCTGCACTTTCTGCCTAACAGCCCCCCACCCTGGGTTTCCCTGAAGCCGGAGCCTGGGCTCGCGCTGATTGCAGACCCACCTCGGAATCTGCGCAGGGCGTCCACCAGCCCCGGAACCCTGCACACTGTCCTCATCTCCATCGGCACCAGCTCCGGTGGCTGCAGCTTCACATCCTGGACCCTGCAGGGGCAGTGCAGGCGTCACCCTGAGGGTGGCCCCCCCTGCACCCCACCTACCCACTTGCCCTGGGGAGAGGCCGCAGCTCCTACCTTCGCAGGGTATCCCTGATGTCCTGTGGGAGAGACACACACGGTGTCAGTGCCTGGCCCCAAAACCTGGGCCTCCCCACATCCTGGCCGCCAGTGCCCCCAGAACCTCGCTCTGCCCGACACACGTGATCAGAAATCCACCTGTGGGCTGCCCCCCAGTGCAGCTCAGACAAGGGGACCCTGGGAAGACTCTGGACACATCCAGCCCTGCAGACCCAGCCTCATTCCCTCAACACACCTGGAGGATGAAGGGCGTTGACTATAGGCTCACCCACCCAGAGTCCCCAGCACCTCTGCAGGGTGGGACAAGCAAGCAGGGCCCTGGGCCCCCAGCAGGAAGCCATGCCTCTGCTGGCCTGGGGCTTCCTACCTCCCAGGGCTCACAGGTACCTGGCTGTCTGGGGTCTGCGGCCTCACCCGGTCCCATGCACCTGCCCTCCCAGAGGCCCCCCAACTCACATCCACCTTCCAGGTGAGGCCTCTCCACTTGGATGCCCCGCTCTCCCATAGGACACAAACAAGCATCTCCCTCAGCATCACGGATTGTGTCCCTTCAATCTAAATGCTGGCGACCCAACCCCCAGGACCTCAGAATGGGGCTGTGGTTGGAGATGGGGTCTTTACAGAGGTGGCTAAGGTTTAAAGAGGTTACCAGGGTGGGCCTGGATCCTGCAATCCTTCTCTGAAGAGGACATGGAGCAAACATACACACAGGCAGCCAAGGGCGTGAGGATACCAGGAGGGGAGACCTCTCCAAAAAAATTAGCTCCACCCAGGCCTGATCTGGGACTTCCAGACTCTAGGACCAGGAGATAACACATGTGTGTTGTTTAAACCCCAAAGCCTGTGCTACTTATTATGCAGCCTGAGTTGACTAGGACATCCAATTACTTAAAACACTAGCTGCTGGGGTGCCTGGGTGGCACAGGCCTTGGCCTTGGCCTTTGGCTCAGGTCATAATCCCAGGGTCCTGGAATTGAGCCCTGCATTGGGCTCTCTGCTCAGCAGGGAGCCTGCTTCGTCCTCTCTCTCTGCCTGCCTCTCTGCCTACTTGTGATCTCTGTCAAATAAATAAAATCTTAAACATACACACACACACTAGTTGCTGACGGGAAGTCTTTGGACTTTGCAGAACCCCTGAGAAGGGCTGGGACCTGGCTGGTCCACACGGTCAATCACAGGCAGCTCACCCACGGTGATTCCAACCACACGCCCACTATCAGGCCAGACCTGAGAATGCAGAGGTCTTAAGATGGGGTCCTACAGAGGGCTTCCCTTGAGGAGGGAGATCTGCACACACACGACCGATGGCCTGTGTGTGGGCTGGTTGGTGGGAGGGTAGGACAAGACAACAGCAGGCCTCAAAGGAAAAGGGAAACTGCAGGCTTCTAAAGATACAGTGAGAGGATCAGTGCAGGACTGGAAGAGCCATGTGCAAAGGGCCCGGGGCACAAGGAGCTTGGTGTGGGCAGTAGGCAAAGCAGAAACAGCTTGTTCTTCGTAGTTATGCAGGGTGGGTGGCCCACCCCGGAGCACTGAAAAGTGACAGTCCAGACCCACTCAGGAACAGTGTGTGTGGATACATTGCACAAGATCCTCTGTGATGTGAAGGTCATGCAGGGGTCCGGACCTTAAGGAAAGAGCTTGGCCTCCATGTACCCTACCCAGCCCCTTTGGGAGACACATGTTTCTTCAGGAAAAGGCTCTCCACCTACACAGGGTGGCTATAGGGCAAGCCTGGAAGGGAAGCTGGGATGCAGGGGTGTGGCCGCCTGGAAGTCACCCAAACCTGCACTTCCTCTGTCTGAGGGCATACTCACCTACTTGCCCCAGGTGCCAGATGCCTGGCCAGTCCCTGGGGCGGGCCTCCACCTAACACAGACCAGATGCTTATGGGCACACCTAACCTCCCTTATTCCCACCAGTAAACAGGGGGCTACCCAGGGCTGCTCTCCTGCCCTTCTATGCAGCAGATCTCACCTCTACCCCCAGCACAGGCAAGGGGAGCCCTGGAACTGGGGGAGGAGGGGAGGAGGGAAGGGCCTCCCTCGCCACCCAGGCAGAGACCCAGGGCGAGGTGCTCTGAGCATATGGGAGCAGTGAGGGGGCACTGGAGGCACAGATGGTCACTGTTAGTACAAAATCCAGGAGGGCAGCTGGCCAGCCGAGACCACCCACGCACTGGGGCATCTCAGGGAAGACCCCCAACTCCCGCTTCATGCAGCCCTGGGATTCTCATCTCTCCTGTGGGGCCAACCTCTCCTCTTTCCAGAACCTCCAGTTCTTTGGCTTCTCCAGCAGCACACACTTCTCCTGACTATCTCGATTGGCCACCTAGTGCCCACCTCACTGACCACAGCCTACTCTGTCCACCTCCCTCACTCCCTGCCAGACTCTCGCCTGGGGTTCTTCCTCTTTCCTAGACTGGAAGCCACTGGAGGTCTCGGCAGTGGGGTGAAGGACCAAGTTCAAACCCCAGGAGAGCAGCCAGGAGCCTCTGCCTGGTCCCTGAAGATCCTCTAGGCTCTGGGACTTCCACCTTGTGGGAGGTGCCCTGGGCTGCACATTGGTCACTCCCACCCAGGGCCAAGAGTCCGGAGCCAGGCGGAGCCTCCGGAAGACATGGAGCCAATACAGGACTCCCATGGGACACCTGCTGGCCTTTCTTCTCCATATACTGGACCTGAACCTTTGGAGCCAGCCTGGTGACCCACGGACCCTGGATGCCACCAAGCATGTGGCCTGGTCAGAGCGCAAACAGACTCCAGGACAGGCAGCCATTGCTGGTAGAGTTCAGGGTTGGTACCAACTCCCTGAGACCCGCAAGCACACCTGCAGAGGCACATCTGAGATCCCTGCCCTAGCTCCCCTGCCCGGGTGGGAGAGCCTGGACCCCCAGGGCTGCACCAGGATCCTGCCCCACCCGAAGCCCTCACAGGCCCACCCCAGAGTGCAGAGCGGCTCACCTGCAACAGTCCCAGCGCTGGCAGCTGGCAGCGCCCCTCCAGCTCGGCAATAAGCTCGGCCAGCCGGGCGCTCTGCTGGCCCAGGCGGGCAGCGCTGTCCCGGAGTGGGGGCAGCACCTCCAGCTCCTCCTCCTCGAGCCTCTGCAGCAGGCGCTGCTCCTCCTCAGCAAGCAGCCGACGCAGCCGCTCGAATTCCGCCAGCACATTCTGCCGCTGGCTGTCCACCATCTTCTGCCGGGGGAGACTGGAGGGCTCAGGTCCTGTCCTGCCCCTACCCCACGCCCCGCCCCGCCCCCAACAGGGATTCCCTGCAGGGTGTGGAACCCTGATCCCTCTGCGGGAGCAGCATAAGGCCCAGGACCGCTGTGTCCCTCCGCAGAGGCTCAGGGGCCGACCACTCCCCACCCGCGACCTCAGGCACTGGGCCACCTGCCTGCCACAAGGCACAGGTCTCCTCAGCCTGGGCCTGGAACAGCAGTGCGTCCTCCATTTGCTTCCGCAGGTGCTCCAGGGACTTCTCCAGCTTCCCCTGCGGGACAGTGAGACAAGAGTGACCTCTGGGCCCTATTCCAGTCAACAGTCAACCGTGGCCGAGCCAAGGTCAGCTGGCAGGAATCACAGTCCTGGGCACGACATGCAGACAACCTCAAAGGAGCCAGCGAGGGTGACAGCCCAGAACCCCAGGCCCCTTGCCTGTATTTCGTCTCCTAACCTCCCGCGAATTCCAGCCCCCATACTTCTCCAGGACTGCCCTGGGCTCTCAGGAGGGTCCTGGCCTGCACAGCTCCATCTGGACTTCTAGCTGGACCCAGGCCTGAGAGGTGGTGCTTTCGGGAGTCAGCACCCCAGGGCATGCGAATGCCAGGCACAGCCCTGGGTGGGGGGGGGCAGGTAAAGAGTCCCTTTGGTATCCCAAGGACCAAGACCAGCTAGGCACCAGTGGAGTGAGTGAAGGAGGTCGGAATGTGCCTCCCCAGAGTAGGCCACTTGCACACCAGGACTATTTGGAACTGAAGCAAGTGGGGAACAGCAGACACAGGAAGGGCCCTCTGCCCTCCTCCTTCCTGCCTCTCCCTGTCTGTACCAGGAAGGGGGAGAGCACTCAGCCAAGACGACTCTTCGTCACAGAAGAGTCTGACCGAACAGACTTTCCTACTGAGACAAGCCTGATTTTCCATCAGTTTCCAACCCCTCCCATAGTCCCTACTTCTCTCCGGCCAAGGAAGCCCAAATCTCATTTTTGTCTAGGTGCTTCTCCCGAGTTTATCATTCGATGTTAAAATGGGACATAAACTCAGTCTAACTGCATTTTTCACCTCTCTGGGAAGCCCCTTGTACCACCTGAGATTTAAAAGACTAGTAAAACTATGCATTTTTTCACTCGTTACTCTGCCTTTGTTAATTTGCACGCCTCACACACGAACGTAAGAGGTTAGAAAAGTCACAACAGGACCTGCCCCTCCCAGAGAGCACGCCTCCCCCCGATCTCCAGGCTGGTGCCCCACAGGAGGGTGCGGCTTTGGGACTGGCTGCACGCAGCTGGGAGCGAGGGCCCCGCATCCCCCCCGCCCCCGGCCCCGCACCTTGAGGTCATCCGCCGCATCCTGCAGCGGGCGCACGCGGTGCGTCCAGTGCTCCCCCGAGCGCTCACAGGCCGCACACAGCAGGCGCAGCTCGTCGCCGCAGAAGGCGGCCAGCGGCTCGCGGTGCGCGGCGCACACACCCTGCGGGACGGGCGACGGCGGGTGCAGGCGCCGCGCCATCTCGGCCATCTTGGCGAGCGGGCGGTTGGGCCGCAGGTTCCTCTGCGGGGACAGCTCGCGGCACTCGGGGCAGGCGTACGGGCCCTCGGGCTGGCCCCAGCAGCGCCGGATGCACTCGCGGCAGAAGTTGTGGCCGCAGTCAGTCATCACCGGGTCCGTGAAGTAGTCAAGGCAGATGGCGCAGGTGGCCTCCTCCTGGAGGTTGGTGGACAGGTCGGGGGCGGCCATGGCGCCGCTGGGGTGGAGGAAGGCGGCGCTATCGGTCGTGGGCCTCCGCGGCCGGGATCTGGACAGCGCGCGGGGCCGCGGGGGCTCCGGGGGAGCCGGGCTCGCGGGGAGCGGGGCACAGGGATGCAGGGACGCGCGGCGCAAGGCTCCCCTACGCGGACAGGAAGAGGAGCCGCGGCGGAAGCAGGAAGCAGCTGGGTTTTTTTTTTTTTTTTTTTTTTTTTTTTCGGAACAACCCGCTTCCTCCCCGGATTGGCTGCGGCCTGTCACGCGGCCCGCGGGCTGGACAGTATTGGAGGCTGTTCGCCCGCTGACCTCGCGGCGGCGCTGCCCCGGCCCCCGCGTGCAGTGGGGGCATTGGGGTCACGTCGGCCTCGCGTCCTGACCCGCTGCAGACCCGGGCTGACCTGGCGTCCGGCGCGTTCACTGGGTTCCCCGCGCAGACAGCGACTGCGAGGACGCGGGCGCCCTGAGGCTGCGCTGGCGAGCCCCAAGCCGTGTCCTGTGCGCCCCTGGACCGGGCACGAGCAGGATGCGTGCAGGGAGGGGCTCTGGTCTCTTGGGGAAGGCACTCACTGACTGGGGTTCTGGGGTAGCCAGCCTACCACAGGGCTGTGAATGCGCCTGAAAGTGCGGAGAGCGGCGGGTGGAAAGGGGTCCCTCCCACCCGTGACGCCTACTCAACTGCGCCCCGGCTTGTGCGACGACGTAAGGGCTGGAGAGCTCTGAGGTTTTTAGGGATTCGGTTTGCAGTTTCTTTTTCTCATCACCGCCTCCTCCCCTTCCCCCTTTGCTGCAAGGTGCAAACACCGAGTGTTTGGAAGACAAAGCAGGTGGACCCTGGAGGCCGTGGCTCTCTGTGTATAACCCAAAGCACAGCGGGGCCAGTCCTCTGGCTCCATTCCTAGGTGGGCATACATATCCCAGAGCTAGTGCATCACAGGCACCTGGGGCTGGATGTCCTTCCTTGGAATCGGTCCACTAGGGAGCTCCGCGGCTGTCCAAGTTTTCTTCATGAAATGCGTGCGAATATAGCCTCTATCATTAACTACTTTAATCCGGATTATGTTTCATTTTAGTGAAAGTGCCTTGCACGGCTGGGGGCTCACCAAGGTGCCAGCAGACAGAAACCTGGCAGGTGGCCTAGCCCTTCACCCACAGGGTTACTGTAGAGATGACCATCTGGCCTGATTTGGGGGCCCCGAGGCAGAAGAAGGGCTGCAGGGGGCCGGAGAATTCACGCTGGGCGTAGGTGTGCAGGTGGGAGCCATCCCTCAGGTTGTAGAAGGACACCTCTCCTGCCTCGAAGTCCAGGAAGACCCCCACGTGGCTGGGGGGCTCGGCCAGGGTGACAGGGGTTGGGGCGGCCATGATGGGCAGGTACTTCTTCCCCTTGCACAGCTGCACCACCCAGAACCCATTCTCAGGGGACTTGGGGACCTTGTCCTTGCGGCTCACGTTGTCCCTGCACACGCCCAGTGCCCAGAGTGCATCGCCCGTGAGGTTCATGCCCACCTCCCAGTAGTGCCTGCCGGAAGAGAAGGTCTGCTGGCCCACCGCGCAGGGGTAGGCCAGGAATCGGTCCTTGCTGGGGGGCACGCCTCCCAGGGGCGGCGTCAGGTAGCGCCTCTGCCGGCTCTCATACAGCAGGAGGTAGGGGTATGCGGTGGTGGGGTCCGGCACCACATCCTCTGCAGACAGGCCCGGGCCATGAGGAGAGGGCGCCCGTCATCCCTGCTGTCCCCCACTGGCCCTAGGCCTCCCCCAGGAGACTGGGTCCCTGTCCCTATCGGTGGTGCTATGGCGAAGCAGCCAGGGGTCCGTGTGGGCATCTCCACCTGGGTTAGCACAGGGACACAACAGAAAGCACGCCCTGGAGCAGCAGGTTGGACAACTGTCGCCCCCATTGCGGGCTCCCTCGGAGTGACCAGGGGTGGGGTGGGGAGTCGTCCAGGGCCCCTGGGCCCCTGCTTACCTTGAAAACTCTTGAGCACCTCTATCTGCCCAGGGACCCTGCAGACGGTCCTCAGCACGGTCGGGGTGGCCTCCGGGTACTGGACACTCAGGCTGTTCTTCCTCCGGTGGACACAGGTCTCACTGTCCCTGCTGGCCCCATGCGGAGCCCTCCCTGTGCCTATCACTGCCTCCCCCGCAGGTGGCCGCCTACCTGCTCAGGAGCTCCTTCATGTCCTACAAAGCAGGAAGGGGGTGGGGAAGAGGGAGAAGGGCAGGACCTCGTTAGGGTTGGGGGCGTCATGTCTGCATTTCTGGTCTGCAGAGCTGGAAGGATTTCAGGGTGCTTTCCCAAGACCCTGTACCCCTTTGTGGGCCATACCCCTGTCGTGGCTGCCCACAGGAAGCCACCACCTCTGGCCACCAGGCCTCCTGCTCTTCCCCCTTGGAAGCTGTTGGCTCATGAGGGATGGCGATGGGGAGACGTGACACCCAGCCATCAAATGGGGCCTTTGGTACTTTAGCCTGGCCTTGAGTGAGTCAGATGTCCGTGTACTCTCCTGCAGACCAGCTGCATTTTTTAAAAAAGATTTTTAAAATTTATTTGATAGACAGAGATCACAGGTAGGCAGAAAGGGAGAGGCAGAGAGAGAGAGAGAGGGAAGCAGGCTCCCTGCTGAGCAGAGAGCCCGATGCGGGGCTCGATCCCAGGACCCTGAGATCATGACCTGAGCCGAAGGCACTGGCTCAACCCACTGAGCTACCCAGGCACCCCCAGCTTCTTTTTAATAGTAGACAAAGCGCTCCCCAACATTTGGGCAATTGTCTAGTCTGTCATCCGCAGGAGGCGGTTTCCTGGGCACAAAGCCCATGGGAGGTCAGGACAACAGGCAAACGTGGGAATTGACTCAGACAAACAGGATGCCCAGCACCCGGCAGGCGGCCTCTGCCTCTGGTGTCTAAACATGCCCGTGCATGCATGTGTGTATGTGTGTGCCTGCATGCAATCGTGGGGAATCCTGTCTGCTGCCAGGGATTCCATCGCTCCCCGTGCTTGATACCTGTCCTACTTGTGGGGCACCACAGCCCCTTGTGGTCAGGCCCTCGTTGGGCCGCCTTGGCCTGCCTTTGCTCCTGTCCTGCCTGCAGTTGCATGACTCCCTCCTGCCTGCAAAGTCATGGGCACCTATCTGGGCCAGCGTGTCTATGCCCCACCTCACCACACTGACCACAGCTGCCCCAGGCCACCTCCTCGCAGGCCTGGAGCCTGGGCACAGTGTCTTCCTAATGCATACGCCTCAGCCCCAAGCCCCAGGGCCTCAGAAGGCGGCTGTACTTGGAGGTGAGGTCTTTACAGAGGTGGTTATGGTGACTAGGGTGGGCCCTGATCCCGCAGGAGGGGTGCCGCTGCAGGAAGAGGAGATGTGGACCCAGAAACACACAGAGAACACAGTTTCCATAGTGCAGTGGTTATAATGTTCACCTCACCCACAGAGAACACAGCTGTCTGTGACGGGGAGGAGAGAAGCCTGCAGAGGAGCCGGCCGCTGCCCACCCCAGGAATGCAGACTCCCAGCCTCCAGGCCCCCAAGAGAACACGTCTGCCTGTGGTCTTTGTCACTCAGCCTTGGCTGACCTTGTCAGAGCCTTTCCTTCAGTGGTGGGGGTGGAGGTACAAGGACAGCACCCTTGGGCCTGAGCCCCTCCTCCGCGCCCAGGTGACCAGGGCTGCTGAGCTCTTTCACCTCACCCTCCAGGTGAGCAGGGGTGGTGAGATCTTTCCCTTTCCCTGCCAGGCCTGCAGGCCAGGCAAGCAGGGGTGCGGTCGACCCTCACCTGCAGCATCTGCAGGGGTGTGTGCTGGTTCCTGTCCTCCAGCTGCAGCAGCAGCCTCTCCAGGGTGTGGCTCTGCCTCTCCAGGGTGGATGAGCTCTCCTGCAGCTTGGCCACCACCTCCTCCTCCTCCTCCTTCAGGGCCTGGAGGACACGCTGCTCCTCCTCCACAAGAAGGAGGCCCATCTTTTGAAACTCCACCAGGATGCGCTGTCTCTGCTCCCTAACCTTCACCTGCAGGGGGTTGGGGGGCAGACCTGAGGGCCTGCTGCCCGCGATGTCCTCTCCCTTCCTGGCCGGCTGCACCTACCAGCTTGGATGCTGGTCTCCTCCTGGCCCTGGGCCCTGATGACCCACAGAAAAGTCCTCCTGAGAGGGTTGGGAGCATTCGTGGGGTCACCTTGGGGTTCCCCACCACCTGTGTGCCCTCATTCCTGTATCTGTGACACCGCCAGCCTGTGCTGACCTCAGGTTCTCCATCCTGATTCTGGTGGGACTCTGAGCTTGGGGTATGTATCGAGGGCTCATGCAGGCCCTGTGGGGGCTCTGGGTCCGCAGGCCAGGCTCTCCCACCCCACAGGGCTGCTGTGAGCACCCACCCTGGTCCCCAGCACCTGCCTGCCACTCAGCCAAGGCCTGTTTCTCCCTGGCCTGCAGCTTCCCCGTCTTCATCAACTCCTCGCGGAGGTGCCCCATGTCCGCCTCCAGCTTCAACTGTGGGACACACAGGCCGCAGGATTGGGGTCCAAGGCCCTCACTCCTGGGCATCTGGGTGATGCCTCCAGAGGCTCACCCCCCAGGAATAGCATGAGGGGGGCTGTGGGTGGACACATGCCTCCCAAAACATGCCCCTTTGTCAAGAGGGTTGTTTGGGCTGGAGCCAGCTGAGGATGATCAGCCTCAGCAAGACACCTTCCCAGGCCTGCCCTCTCCTGACTACGGATCCAGACTGCTGAGCAGTGAGAGGTGCCACAACCCCCCTATCCTGGGAAGTTTCACGGTTGAACAGGAAGAAGGACCATGGGGGGTGATGAGGTCACCAGCATGGAGCCCCCCACACTGGGATTCGTGCCCTCACACCTCCTGCCCAGTGCCCAGGGAGGACACAGGGCAGAGCCAGCCGCTGGGAACCGATGCTGCTGGAGCCATGACTGGAGGGACCCGGGCAGGGCCTCCATCAGCCAGGACTTCCCAACAGCTATGACCCAGCCCACTGCGTTGTCGCGGGAGCATGTGGACACTTTGGTCACATGGTCCCACACTTGGGCTGTCCCTTATGGTAGCTGTTCTCCTGCCAGCCTCCTGACGCATGCACTTGGCCTCCGTGTGCACCCCCCTCCCCCTAGCCTGGACGCACCCTGTACTCCTGCACAGCCTCCTCTATGGGGACAACCCTGTGGGGCCGGTGCACCCGGGACTCCCTGCAGACGACACAGATGGGGCTCTGGTCGTCCTCACAGAAGAGCTTCAGCAGCTCCTGGTGCGCCCTGCACAGGTCCCGCCTCTGGAAAGCCGGGTGCTGCCGTGCCATCTCTGCCACCTTGGTCAGCAGGCGGTTGGGCCGCAAGTTCCTTTGAGGGGACAGCTCCCGGCACTCGGGGCAGGGGAAGGAGCCCCGCCGCTTCTTGCCCCCTTTCCTGCTCTTAGCCTTCTCCCAGGTTAGCTGGATGCACTCCCGGCAGAAGTTGTGGCCGCAGGCCGTCATCACGGGGTCCGTGAAGTAATCGAGGCAGATGGAGCACGTGGCCTCCTCCTGCAGCTTTCTGGCAAGTTCCAGGGCATCCATGTCTCCTGGGAAGGAGCAGGAGATCCCTCATACCCTCTGGCAGAGAGCCCTGCCTTTGGCCGGCCCCACCCACAGTAGGGAAGATCATGCTAAGTTGGTTCAGTGTGCCCCCCCAATAGGAGGTTCCTCAGCCCCCCACCGACCTGTCTAGAGCAAGAATCCTGTTAGGCCCATCTGGCAAGAATCCCCCTCCCCATGCCACCTCTTCGTGACTTTCCATCACTGACCTCCCCACCCCCTGCTCTGTGGCCATAAATCCCCACTTGTCCGTCCTATGTTGAGATGAGCCTGTTCTCCCCTGGGATCTCTTTCTCCCTATTGCAATAACCATGAAAAAACCTCGTTTGTAGAAACAACACCGGTTTTTCTACTGTTCTAACTACAGACCGACTCTGGTCTTCCTTGACAAGGTGTGGTGCAGAAAAGTCAGTCATGTGTGCGTGCATGCACAGAACAGAGATGCTAACACAGGTCCAGACACACACACAGTATACACACATGCAAACACACACACAGTATACATGCATGCACACACAAAGACCGTATACACACATGCACGCACACAGTATACACACATGCATATATGCAGCATACACATGCAAGCACACACGGTATGCACACATGCATGCAAAGACAGTTACACACATGCGCAGAGCACGTACAGTGCACACACAGTATACATATGTGCATGCATACATGTATCTGCACATGCATACAGAGCAACCATACATGTACCCACACATGCACGCACACATGTATCCACAATGCATACACACAGTATCCACACATGCACGCACACAGCACCACACATGCACACATGTGCACACACATGTGTCCGCACATGCATGCACACAGTATACACACATGCATACACACGTATCCACACATGCATATGGAGTATCCACACACACCCTATACACACATGCACGTATACAGTACCCACATATACATGCATGCATGTATCCACGCATGCATACAGATCATCCACACATGTATCCACATATGCACACACGTTTCCACACATACATGCACACGTGTACCCAAACATACGCCCACACATGTACACACAGTATCCACACATGCACTCATGTACTCACATATGCACGCACACAGTATCCATGATACACAAATGCACACACACGTATATACATGCACGCACACAGTATGCACACATGTACGCACACAGTATCCATACACACGCACAGTATCCACACACGGGGCTCATACACCTGTGCACACACTGTGGGGTACCAGTACCCCGACCGCATGCCTCAGAGGCCCAAACCCCCTACGCAGATCAGAGGCGGCTACTGGAGCTGTGCTAGAGGCTGGACGTGCACATTGCTCTTGGGCTGCACGCACTACCCCAGCTCCTGGCTCTGCAGTCCTCTGAAGTGATGGACGCTGGCAGCCTCACATCGTCTGCGGGCCCTGAGGGGTTCCCTTTATTGGAGCTAACCTCTGCAGAGGGCTAGGGCTCAGTCTCCCCCTTAGCTCTCGGCCACCGGAGGCGCACTGCCGCCCCCAAGAGAAGCAGGGGTAAGCGCGGCAGTCAGGGGGGCTGGGGTTCCGCTCAGGATGGGGAGGGGAGCCGCCCAAGGACCCCAGACCTGTGAAGACCGACAGTCCCCCCGCCCCCCCGCGTCCGGGAATGCTCTTCCGTAAATGCCGGGGTAACCCGTCCACCGTCTGGTTCCCGTTAGTAACCATCTTCAAAGCGGGGTCTGCTACTTGTGACCGCCGCTGGCCCGGGGGGTCTTGAGGGACTGGTACTCACGGGGGAGGGGGCGGCCGGCCGCACTTCGAAGGGCGTAGGCGGCCAAGCGCTCAAACAGCTCCCCGGAAAGCCTGAGCGCTGAAGACTTTCTGGGCGGGGGTGGGGGAGCGAAGGGGGCCGGCAGGGCCTGGAGCTTTGTGGCGTCAGCAGGGGCGGGGGCGGCCGCAGGGGCGGGGCGGGGCGGGGCGGGGGGTGGGGAGGCTAGCTACGGGGTGTGGGTTGTCAGCAGCCTGGTTGGGGGGGAGGGGCGCGGAAGCCTCTTGACAGGCGAGGGCGAGCTCAGAGTTGGCCAGGGTCGGGGAAGGAGGTCTCTGGGTGGAGATGAGGGGGTCGCCCCATTTGGGGAGGTGAAGGGGTCTCTGGGGGTGATGAAGGGGGTCTCCCCGTTGGGGCAGGTGAAAGGGTTTGGAGGGTATGAAGGGATCGCACCATTGGGGGTGGTGAAGGGATCTCTGGTAGGGGGGAGTTGATGCGGGGAGGTGGTCCCGTTGAGGGAGGTGAGGGGCTCCTCCGCCAGGCCCACAGCGGCCCCACCTCTCTGGTGCACACGTTAGTGGTCCTGCCGTGGAGAGGGGAGGGGGTGGCAACCAGATCTTGGGTTAGGTAGGCAAGGAGGGGTGGAGGGGCTGAGGCAGGATTGACCCGTTGGGGTCTTGCCAGCGTGGGAGGTGGTTGGCAGGCTGCTGCCCCCAACCCTGACCTCGCCCTGGCTGGTTGCTGCTTGTCCCCAAGTCCTGGGCCCTGGGGGAGAGGACAGATGAGGAAACAGCCTGGGCCTGCACAGGAGGGCGGGAAAGCAGTTGGGTGGTGTAGACTCACGCTGGTATAGATGCACACGGGTGTAGACACACTCGAGGACAATCTGGCAGCTCAGCCAGGGTCTGCACCTGAGCGGTGCAGGGGGGAGGCAGGGTGGACCACATGCTGATTCTAATCTCCCCTCTGGAATACTGTCCCCTCTGCTGTCCTTTCCACCAGCGAGGGGATTCTCGGCGGAGGGTTCCTTTCCATTTAGGAAACGGAGTCACAGAACGCTTAAAACTCTAAAATAATTTCAAGAAAACACACAAGAGAGCAATGGATCCCATGTACTAACCCTTTTAGGGTGTTTGCTGGATCTGTCCTGCTATTTTGTCTTGGGGGGAGAATGTTTGTGTGACTTGAGCCAACCCCAGGCCCGGCTGCCTCATACCCACCTGCTGCTTTCTGCAGGGGAGGGAATATTGGGATCCTGCCTGTTACACCCAGAAAAGACCTCATGTGTCGTGAGTGCATTGGGGAGCCTGCCAAGGAACTCTCCAGCTTGTTAAATGATTGATGGCCTTCTGGGAACAGAAGGTGCACACCTGACTCAGTAAGGGAGAGGGAGGGGAGAAGTGACTCCTGGGTCCAAAAGTAGGTCCCTTTAGGAAAGGCAAATGGGGGGCGCCTGGGTGGCTCAGTGGGTTAAGCCGCTGCCTTCGGCTCAGGTCATGATCTCAGGGTCCTGGGATCGAGTCCCGCATCGGGCTCTCTGCTCAGCAGGGAGCTTGTTTCCTCCTGCCTGCCTCTCTGCCTACTTGTGATCTCTGTCAAATAAATAAATAAAATCTTTAAAAAAAAAAAAAAAAAAAGGAAAGGCAAATGGGTGTGGAGGAGAAGGGGAGGCAAGAAAGCCTGTGACCCTGTTTGTCTATACGGCTGTGAGCGGCTTTCCCATCTCCTTCAGGTGGAAAGCCGCTCCCAGAGGGCTCTACGCAACCTCATGTCCCAGAACTTGCTGCTTCTGGTCCAACAAGGGAAGCTCTCAGGAGGCTTTCTTTTGCACCCGTTGAACCTTCAGTGTCTTTATCTTAAAATAAGGTGGGAATTCTGGGGCCGGGAATAGCCCTTTCACTTCCCACGTATCTTCTCCACGCACCCTCCAATTGAGGGTCTTAATTTTATTGTTCACCCCATTCCTTTCCTGCTAGCCCCTCTCTAGCAGATGATAGCCCCAGCACCTGCACTTGCAGTTCCTGCAAACCCAGTTTCTGTATTTCTTGCTGACATCATTGTTTTTATCTGCAGTTACCACAGAGCCTGCTGTATCTGTCAGGATTTTGTGGCCAAAACATGCAGTCCGGCCCCCCAGATACAGCAGATAGCTATAGCAAGGGTCATCTCTCACACTTTCTATGTGCACCATGAGCCTTGCAGGAGAAGGGCAAATCTTTCCTTCTACCCTCTTAGGTTCTTCACCTGAGGTCTGTGAATTAGCAGCCAGATGAACAGGTGAGAAGGCATACAGATTTTATCTAATGTTTTCAATTGTACATGTATGGGGACTTCACAAAAAGAACTGAAAACACAAATTGGCCTCTGCACCATTTTCACAAAGGGTGATAAGCTGTGGAGAAATACCTAGACAGAGGGAAGGGGGTTTGTGTTTCTGGGCTAAGTTGTGGGACGGTGACTGGGATGCATTCAGGAGGAGCTGCAGATAGACTAGGGTTGTTCACACAAACTCCTCTCAGTCCCATCTCTGGTGATAAGAGTCACCGTCCTCTCTCTGGCTCAGGAGAGGGGCAACTCTGCAAACAGAAATTTTCTGTACACATGGGAATTTCCACCTTGCTTTTTGAGAGAACAACTGGGAGGGCAGAGGTCCTCCTATGTGTGCTGTTTCTCAGTAGCCTTCAGCTCAAAATCCTCAGTCTGCCACATGGTGGACTGTGGGGTAGCACGTCCCGATCCCCGTCGGCCTCTTGGTGGGGACCTCATGCAGAAGACCGGTTCTCGGCCTCTGGCACGGGATGGGCATTGCCGGCACTCAGAGCCAGTTATGCCAGAACCTGCTGGAAGGTTGCTCCTGCGGCATAAGGAGGGCTCAGCTAATCCAAGCCATTGGGACTGAGCCACAGGCTCTGTGGGGATGGTGGACAGCATCTGTCTGGGGTGCTCCTACCTTAGGAGGTGGTGGCAGTCTTTACGGCAGTGCCTCTGCTCCTCCCCATGTCCCTGTCCAGCAGCTGAGACCACAGGGACTGTCCTGACTTGGGGGTCTGCTGTTATCCTTTTTTAGGTGACCCTCTCCAATTTTTTTTTCAAAGATTTTATTTGATGGAGAGAGACACAGCGAGAGAGGGGACACAAGCAGGGGGAGTGAGAGAGGGAGAAGCAGGCTTCCGGCTGAGCAGAGCCCCATGTGGGGCTCAATTCCAGGACCCTGGGCTCATGACTTGAGCTGAAAGCAGACACCTAACCGGCTGAGGCCCCCGGTGCCCCTGGGTGACCCTCTTCACTGCAGAGAAATGCCCCTCCACCCAGTCTGCACCCTTTGCCCCCAGGGAAACAGTGGGTGTGGGTCAGGGCTCTTTCCCAGTTCTAGTCTCCACCTGCATTTCTTCCTGGGGATGGGGCCAAGAACCCTCAGAGGGAGCTCTCAGTGGAGTCCATCGCACAAGGAGGGCAGGCTGTCAGCTGGAAAAGCCTGGAATGAGTTCCTAGCTTCCCGGACCAGCTTCATGCGGCAATAAATGCCATGACCCACAGCCCCCAAGTCTCCTGCCTTTCATTCTTCCAGCTGAGGAAACAAAGTTTCCTTTGTCCCTATTGGGGTCCACTATCAAAGGAGCGAGACTGATACAAAGTGAAGGTCAAGCAAAGCTTTATTTCGCACCAGTATCGAGAATCAAATTGACCGGTCGGGGCCGTCTCTTACAGAGAGAGCAACGACCCCCAGCCTCACAGACTAGCTTTTATAGAGTAAAGGCCATGCGGTTGAGCCTGGCCACATACAGGTGGCCAATGAGATTGTAACACACAGAGAAAGTTGCATAGTCATGTTAGGTCACACACGGCGGCCAATTGAATTACAATTCACCCTATAGTAGCTATTTGAATTAGCCTATTACTCTGGTCAGAATTGGTCCCAAGTTTGGCATCCAAAAGCCAGGATTTACATTCTTTGGTGCTTAGGGAGATAGTACTGATTGGATGTCTCCACCTGGCCTGACTCATCCTTGCATTCTGGGCTCTGTTATCAGGAACTGGTCCACCATATTTTACTGGTTTCGCAGACTTGCTTTTAAGTAAGTTCCTCTTGGGGGGTGGGCAGGGTCAGTTTAAGTTTTACTGCACCAACAATAAAATGGCTGTTTAACTGAGATGGAGTTGCTCTGGCTAAGTAGGCCCCTACAGTCCTCACATCTAGAAACTTGCCTCCAAGTGCCAGTTGGAGAAAGAACTAATTCTAATGCTGATGTGAAGTGTAAGGACAGCATATCAGTCAGGTCAGACTAGGTAACAAAGACCACAGCCGGGTCCTGAGGTCTGGACTCTGAGCATGGGGGTCTCTTGGTCCTGGGGTCCTGGATGCTGAGCCCCAGGGTCTCCCAGTCCTAGGGCCTGGACACTGAGCCTAGGGATCTCCCGGTCCTAGGGACCTGGATGCTGAGCCCGGAGCATTTCCTGAGGGCCTGGAGACTGAGCTCCAGCCGTGGCCCTTTCCTCCTGAGGCGGCCGGCATGCAGACGGGCTTGCTATGAGTGATATGCTTCTGTGTATTTCCCTTACTTTCAGTTCTCGGCTTTGCTTCTGATACTTCTGATCCCCAAATGCATGTGGGGGAGGGGTGCTTGCTTCCCCTAGGCAAGTCTGTGGTAGCAGCTGGGGGTCCCGAGTGTGACTCAGCTCTGACCCTGTCGATGTGGACAGAGCATCAGATCCCACAGGGTCACAGTTCAGGCCCATACACCACCGCACTGTAGACCCCAATTGCAAGTGCGCTCGGGCCCCCACGACAGGCCCTAGGTCCCCAGGGTGGGTTCCTTTCATGTGCTGAGCAGCTCACAGAGCTCAGGGAAGCCTGTCACTTGCTTGATGACCAGCTTCCTACAAAGACATGAAAGGCTATGAATCAGCAGCTGGATAAAGACACAGTGGGATCTGGGAGGGTCCAGCCTGCAGGGCCTTTGTTCCCACAGAGCCAGGGGAACTCCCCCTATGTGTGTATGCATTCTTGCTGAGCCCAGTCTGCCATCTTCAGGGGCTTTCCAAACTCCCCTTACCTACACACACTCCAGGGTGGGGGCAGGGTTTATTGTAAATAATGAACGTCACCTTTATCAGCCTCATCACCTAGAAACTTCCAAAGGTTTGAGACCCAATGTTTATTTCTTATGACCAGCCACCATATTACACTCGTCTTCTCCCCACATCCTCACATGACCGTCTCTCTGTGCATGTCTGCGTCCTAACCTCCTTTTCTTACAAGGACGTCGGTCCTATGGAATTAGGAATTACTGTCATGGCCTCATTTCCTCCTGCGACCACTACAAAGGCCCTGTCTCCAAATATGGTCTCATTCTGAGATCCTGGGAGTTGGGGTGCAGCACCAGACTGTTGTCGGTTTTGGGGCAGACACCATTTGGCCCACCTCAGAGGGTGGACACACTGAGCATCCGTCCCCTTCATTGGGCTGTCTGATGTGACTTTTGGAAAATCCCCTGGGCCAGGTGCTGACATTCTGATGTCTAGGGGCTCTCATGGTGCAACTCAGGCCAGGTACATAAACCTGGGCCCCAGACTAGGGGAAGAAGCCAGCATCTCCTGTGAAGACTGCGGGATGGGCTCTGTGGGATGTCTGGAGATGATAGGCAGTTACCAGGCCTCGTCTGTTGGTTGAAACCTCCAGCCCTGGGAACACTTAGGTGCAATCTGGAACTGGCACCTGGATTCAGAGGGCAGGGAGAGACCCCAGTGATGGCTTGGCAGATGGCGTGGTGGTAAGCCAAGGGAATGGACAACCAGGTTTGAGGCAACCAGAGCCCTAGATCCCCACCCCTGTCCGCCCAACCTGCAAGCTTGTAACGAGGCCATAACTGGGCTCGGTCATGTACCCCACGCAGGTGTTCTCAACAGCTCCTCACCATCTCCAGGATCTGTCCTTGGAGGAGCCCCGGGTGCAGGAAAAGCAGACGGGACCCACGGAACCCAGGGTGGGGGTGAGAAGCCTTTGAGTGCAGGGTTCAGCTCTCAGGTCAGTGGGTGGTCACATCTTTTTTTTTTTTTTTTTTTTTTTTTTCCATAGATGTATTTATTGGACAGAGCGAGAGATCACAAGTAGTCAGAGAGGCAGGCAGAGAGAGAGGAAGGGAAGCAGGTTCCCTGCTAAGCAGAGCCTGATGCGTGGCTCAATCCCAGGACCCTGAGATCATGACCGGAGTCGAAAGCAGAGGCTTAACCTACTGGGCCACCCAGGCGCCCCAGTGGTCACGTCTTCTTGATGTCACTCCCCAACACTGTCCCTTGAGAAGGAAGAAGGCTAGGAGGAGGGTCCCCTGACTCCTGACTCCCCAGTTGGGAAGCCCTAGTCACAGTGCAGCCCCAGTTCCTTATATCCCACATCCTCCAAAGGACCTCCTCGAATGCACCTGCTGCCCTAGATGACCTCCTCGAATGCACCCTCCCCTCCATGACAGCCTGTTGGGGGGCTCTGAGCCAGGACTCGTCCCCCCTGGGGATTGCTGGAGTCCCCTTGGCCCATTCTGTCCTTTCGGTGCGGCATGCTACGTTTTTTGGAATGCCGATGACATTTCAGGCACGGAGGATCCCTCCTGTAGCCCTGCTCCCCGCAGACTGCATCTTCCAGCCCATGAGTGTAATTAGAAGCACAGAGGATTTGCTTTGTTGAACAATAACTGCACACATCGGGATCTAGTGTGCAGAAGGCTGGGGACTAAGAAGGGGCATCCCTGGTCCGCGAGATTCTTCTGAACCACCGCGCACCCCTTCCTGCACCCTCCTGATTGTCACCCGCTCCCTGGACTGGAGCCTGGCTTGGCCCGTGCATTCGGCCATGTATGTGTTCACCTGTCATGGGCGTCTGTCTGAGCAGCTGCTCTGAGCCCCAGCCGGCGATCAGGTGCTGGCTTGCCTGCCTTCAGTCCTCTCCTAGACATTCCGCACTCGGCTGTCCCCACATGCACATGCACATGAGGCCCGAAGGCGTGGACTTGGGGCGAACAGGTACAGACTACATGTTTAGTATGCCCACATGCTTGGGACGGGCAGACAGAGGCGCAGATCATAGCGGTCATGGTTTTACATGTTTACAAAGCTAATCAAATCTTCCCTGGGGCCTCGAGGTTGGTGCTCACGACAGACACCTGAAAGCTGGGACTTAAAAAAAGGACATCTACGACCCCCCGCTGTACTTCCGATGGCAGCACTCCCTTTTCTGTCCTGCGGTGTTCCCTGCGGGATCCTGGCTACACCACACTGGAGGGCACTCCGAGCATTTCCGACCATGGGGCTGCCCCTTCAGCGCTGTTCCTGTGGTTTCGCCGTGCACTGCCAAGTTGGGAGGGTGCTGGAAGGTTCTCTAGAGAGCAAGGCTGAGCCCCCTCAGCCCCCCCCTTTCGAGGATGCTGGGCTGATGTGTCCCCCCTGGCAGGGGTTCTGCCCAGATCTCTGGAGGGCGTCTGTGAGCAGAGGATTCTCATGAGGCCCCAGCGGGGACACGGCCATCTGTTTCGACACCTGTCGGAAAGGCTTCCATGACCATCCGTTTCCATGACCCTGAGCGACTTCGGTTACTTTCTTCCTTGGTCCTCAGTTCTTTGCTTCTCCTACCTCCTGTCTCGGGCCCTTGGACGGGTCATGCAATGGACACAAAGAACAGAGGGCCTGGATCTGCCCCTCCCTGGCATGGTCTGCTAAGGGAAGTTTCAGCACCGCCGAGCCCATCCTGCCAGGCATAGCCATCTGCACGGTTTCCCCAAATGCAGCCAGTTAGCCAACTTCTTTCACCTCCAAGGCCATTGAGCAGGAAGTGGGGAAGGACACAGAAATCTCGCTCTCTGCACTGGGCAAAGCTTTCCTGAGGACTTCAGGAGGTGTGGAAAAGGTACAACGGCCAGACATGGACTGACTGAACCGGAGCCCAGTGCTGAGGGGTAGCACTGATCTTCAGGCCAGAGCACGGGCTGTCCCTGAAACATGGCTCATGGTGGGACACATGTCCATCCAGGCCCTCACTTCACTGGGAGTACCTTGCAAGGATAGACCCATGGACTTCAGGTCACCGTACCCACCAGTTGGGTCTTACCAGCTTAATGCTTTGAGACCATGCCTGCAAAAGTCCTCCGTCCGTAACCTCCCAGCCACGCTGAGGTGGTCAGTCCCACTCCTACCCTGTGGTCATGCCCAGCCCACCACCCCGGTTGTGGGGTTTCCCCCACCATCCCAGTTGTAGGATTTCCCAACCACCCCGGTTGTAGGCCTTCCCCATCACCCCAGTTCCAGGGTTTCCTGGAAGCCCTAGCTTTCTCCCCACCATCCTAGTTATAGGGTTCCTCCTCACCACCCCAGCTGCAGGTTTTCCCTACTCCCCATTGCAGGGATCGCCCCCCCCCACCCCCATTGAAAGGCTTCCCAGTATCCCGGTCGTTGGGGCCCCCCCATTATAGCCCTAAGGATACCCCCCCCCCCCCACATACACACACTTGTACTGTTTTCTCCAAGTGGAGATCCTGCTGCTCACCTTGCAGGGGTGGGAAGTTGGTTCACATGTTGGCAGCCACAGGCCCTCCCAAGGGTGGGGGCTTCAGTGCGTTCTCCCCAGGGAATCCTGGTTACTGCAACCCACTAAGTGGATGCGGAGACAACATGAAGTAGTTGGGAGTCACCCCGGGTTGGCACAGCACCCTTTGTGGCCAGGTGGTGGCTCTGAAAAGAGCCTTTGGGGTGAGCACTAGTGCTCTGGTGGAGCGGCCTGCGCGGGGGCCTTAGGCGCGCTCCCCGCGAATGCGGCGCGCCAGCTGGATGTCCTTGGGCATGATGGTGACCCGCTTGGCGTGGATGGCGCACAGGTTGGTGTCCTCGAACAGCCCAACCAGATAGGCCTCACACGCCTCCTGCAGTGCCGTGACGGCCGAGCTCTGGAAGCGCAGGTCGGTCTTGAAGTCCTGCGCGATTTCACGCACCAGCCGCTGGAACGGCAGCTTGCGGATCAGCAGCTCGGTGGACTTCTGGTACCGCCGGATCTCACGCAGAGCCACCGTGCCAGGCCGGTAGCGGTGTGGCTTCTTAACGCCGCCTGTTGCCGGCGCGCTCTTCCGGGCCACTTTTGTGGCCAGCTGCTTGCGTGGAGCCTTGCCGCCTGTGGACTTGCGCGCCGTCTGCTTCGTGCGGGCCATGGGTCCCGTGCCACTGAAAGAACTGCCGCCACTTCCACTGCTGTTTGCTTACAGCAGAGACGCGGAGCAGCGCCCGCTTTTATAGAGGCTGAGGCCTTCCCATTGGCTGGCGGCCGGGTGGCGCGATGGCAGGCTGCGCTCTGATTGGCCCGCAGCGCACGCCACTCGGCCCCTCGCCCCTTAACTGTGCAGGTGCGTGCGTGACAGCCAGTCAGTTGGATGGAGCACACAGGCATTGGAATGCGCTGGTTCCGGTGCTGGCCGGCTGGGGGTCAGGGTCCAGCGGGTCAGGGTTGGGTCCTCTTGTGGGGCGCGGTGCGTCTCCCCACACAGCTCCCTCCTTTCCCCCTCAGCATTCCCCTGGCTCCCCAATGCTCCAGGGTGGGAAGAACCTTCTAGAAGGCGGCATTCTGCGCTCGGCCTGTCTGTGGCGCCAGTGTTGAGTTTTCGCAGCAGGCGGTGAAAGGCTCAGGACGAGGCCAGGCACAGACCCTCCGCCTCCACGTTCTTCCCTCATGGGAGACCAGCGAGCTGCCGGTCCCCATAGCTGGACCCCTGCCCGGACTACGCCCAGCGGCTGTGCATCCTGCCCGAGCTCTGGCTGCTCCTGGGCACTGACGCACCCCGGTCCTCGTCCCCCTGCAGCACTCAGGGCTTCTCCTCGTCTGCTCCCTCTTCCCTGTGAGAGAAGCTCCCTTGTTGCCTGACCCTTTAGGCGCTTGCAGACCCCCAAGTTTACTGCCCTTGGCTGAACCACATGTGCCACCCCAGAAGGCCAAGGTCCACGAGAGGGTTATTTTGAGCTGAAGGCACTTGGAACATGGCAGATGCAAGGGGGCAGCTCAAAGCTCTCTTTCTCTTCCTGAAAACAGAGTTAAAAGTCCCACGGAAAAGGGGAGGGGTCTACAGTGGAGGAGAGACGCGTTTTCTCCTCACGGGAGGGACGTGGAGACCCACAAGACTGTGCATACCGAGACCTTGTTGGTAGAACTCTTGTCTTGTTTCATATCCCAGGGGGTCTTAACTGCTTTTCTGCAATTGCCCTTCTTTGTCCAACCTAGCACGAAAGCATGCAGCTGTGGCCCCTTCTGTGTGTCTTCATTTCCTATGAAGGTTCTTCTGTCACAAGAGAACGCAAATGCTTGGGGCACCCTGGTGGTTTGGTTGGTTAAGCCTCAGACTTGATTTTGGCTCAGGTCATGGCCTCGGGGGTCACAGGTTGGAGCCCCACGTGGGACTCCGCCCTCAGTCTGGGGTCTGCTTGAGATTCTCCATCTAACTCTGTCTTCCCCAGATCCCACACTTGCTCCCTCTCTAAAATAAATAAAATCTTAAAGAAATAAATGCTTTTCTCTTGTTGGAGAAGAGTCCTTAGTGAGATCTAAGATGAGTAGAGGAAAGAAAGCTCCTGCCCTGTTGCAATAGTCTTCTCCCCTCCCTTCTAATAGTCCGTTCCAACAACAGCCTCTCCGTCCTGCATCTGGCCTTTTTAGCTGGTCATTGATCACACAGAAGCTCTGCTGCTGTCCCTGAGTCAGGTCAGGTTGGCGCTGGGGAGAAGAAAGGAGAGACCGACCCGGGTTGCCTGGTGTATAGGGTGTGGGTCTGATGCAGGCTGACTAGGACTCCCCTGTGAATCTTTCCAGTGTGATCGCTCATTCAGCACAGGCAGACCCCAGATCGCTGGGTGTCCCAAGTGCGCCAGGCGACGATGGTGGGTGAATCAGGGATTTCTGGCCCCGGAGCCCTGGAAGCAGTCCTGTGGGGCTCACCTTAGGCTTCACAGCTGGGGGCTTGCTTTTCAGACAACAAGAGCTTTTTTCTGTTATCAGATTTCTGCTTTTCGATTCTCAGGGGACTCAAGTCCACTCCCTGGACATAAGGTAGAATGTCACCTGGTTCCATGTGTCCGAGTGAACCAACAGAAAACAAGGAATTGGGGGCTTCCTATTGTGTACCCGCTCCAACTCCGATTTGAAACCGTGATCTGTACTTTGTGTATGTGGCGATGCCGATTGAACAACCCCCCCTCTTTTTTTTAATTTTTAAAGATTTTATTTTAGAAAATGTGAGAGGGGCAGAGGAAGAGACCAAATCCCAAGCAGACACCACACTGAGCACACAGCCCAATGTGTGGCTCAACCTCATGACCCTGAGATTACGACCTGGACTGAAACCAAGAGTTGGATGCTGTTTGACAGAGGCTCCCAGGTGCATCAACCTTTTTTTTTTTTTTTTTTTAAATTAGAAAAAGAAAGAAAGGGGAAAGTTTTGTTGCCTCCCAAGTTGGGATAGCTGCCCGATACACAGGGCTCCAGGGAAGGGACACTGGGTGGAGGTTTCTATGTGATTTCTACCTAGAGTTCCAAGTCATCTTGGAGAACATTCCAGAAAATCACAGACTCTATCTTCTTAGTATTGTGCAAGGCTGTACGATTTAAATCTTATGGTAGCTAGGGAGCTTTTCTGTTTTTCTTTGTGTTTGGAATGCTTCTTTTTGGTTATATGTATTTTTAATGATGCAGACACACAGAAAGAGAGCTCATGCTTGGAGTCATTTTGACGTTGGCCGACGTATAGCTCCCCTGGGAGCCAGAAGTAGGACCCACACTCTTGAGAAGCTGAGAGTTTCTTTATCACAGTAAAATCTCTGTGTAATTAGTTCAGTTGACACTTTTCATGACCTCAGGAACTGAGTTCTCTGTGGTTCCTACTCCCTCAGAGATGCCAAAGCCCAGGGGAAAATCACTCCCCAAGAACACAACTCTCCCCAAGGTCATTTGTCCAGAGACAGCCTCGGACCCAAACATTCCCCCCAAAGTTTTGGCTTGTCTAGGACACATGCATTGTATGGGTCAGGCTGTGTGTGCTCTGTGCATACATTTGGCTCCAATCACTGTGATGAGGAGAACAAAGGCCAGAGAAAGGCCACTACAAGGAAATCCCCTTATAGCTTGCAGCCTGCTGGTAAATCCTGGAGGTGTGCTGAGCATGGCATACTTCTCTCAAGGAACTCGCATGTGCCTTAATGTTGACGTTTGATTTCAGACTAGAAACAACCTCTTCTTGACAATGACCAGACCTCTGGGGGCCTGTTGACCTCATTCTCATCCTGCAGAGCTTCCTTAGAAACTGAGCTTCTCTCTATCCTCCCTCCACAAACTGACAAGTCTGTCATTGCATCCATCCTGCGTTGGAGGGAAGCCCTCCCTCATCTAGATGGTTCTTCCCTTGCTCTCATCATTTATGGTGTTTGCCTGTGCAACTCGGGAAATACAGCATTATGTGAAGCGTGGCATTGTAGGTCCTTTGTAAATTTTTCCTTTTTAGAAGGTGGTGTTTTCTGTTTTGGTGAATAGGGGCAAGAATTTCATTTTTGTACTTTTTTTGATCTCATGAATCTCTCTGGTCATTTGGCAAAGCTCAGACTATTTTAAAACATTTAAAAATGCATACAATGAAATGCCTTAGAATGTTTTTAAATGCATGACATTTTTTTAAAACTGCGAAGGAAGTCAGAGATACTGAAATACATTGTCAAAATATATACAAAATTAATTTGTCATATAGTTATGCATATTATATATTTAGTTGCATGTATATAAATACATATGTTTATTACTGCAGTGAGTGCAAAGGTCCGCTAGGGAAGGGCTTATGACTACTGCCATTTGGAAGTGGCCGTGGGCAGGAAGGACATTTAGAGATCTCTGTATGGCGAGGATCCCATCTGCGGTCCTCTGCTTAGCACATCGGTTAGACTTTTACTTGAACCTCTTTTTATGTAATTGGCCTAGAGCTTGAAATATACATTTATGACCCATCTAAGTCGACTTTGCTTATGTATGTATTTAATTTTTTATTCTTACAAATATTTTCTTTGTGTATTTATTTATTTAGAGAACGTGTGAGTGCAGGGAGGAGCAGAGGGAGAGGGAGAATCTCAAGCAGACCACACACTGAGCACCGCCCCCCCCCCCATGTGGGGCTCAATCGCATGACCCTGGGATCACAACCGGGGTCGAAACCAAGAGGACACTTCACCAACTGAGCCAGCCAGGCGTCCTGCCACTTTGACTTTTATATATTTATTTCTTTACTTATTTTGTCAGATTTTTTTCCTTTTATTTGACAGAGTGAGCACAAGCAGGGAGAGTGGTCAGTGGAGGGAGAAGCAGGCTCCCCGATACAGGGTTCGATCCCAGAACCCCGGGATCATGACCTGAGTGGAAGGCAGATTCTTAATGACTGAGCCACCCAGACACATCCAATTACATATATTACTCCTTTGGTCATTGTCACACAGTCCTTACATATTCTGGGTTTTTTACATAAAATATTATTCCATCTTGTTTCTTCATTTCCATTTGGGAGGCTTCTACTGGCCTGTCTTCAGGCTCCCTGATTCTCCCCTCATCCAAAGCCGGCTGGCTGAGCCCGTCAGAGGCAGCCTTCCTTTCTGTGTCAGCCCGTCTGTCCACTTCATTCACTCGAGTCCTCAGCATTTTACTGCAGTTGTTCTAAATCCCCAGTCTGAAAATTCCAGCACCTGCATCGCCCAGCATGTGGTCCTGATGGCTGTGTGTCTCTTCATGCAGGAATCCTTACTGTTGGCCATGTCTGGTAGTTTCTGGTTGATGGCCAGATGTGATGCTCACACTGAGTGATAAGAACTTGAGAGAGTCAGGGTTCATTGGGAGGACTTGTGGTGTTCTGGGTATGGGGTTGGGCTGAGCCTGGGGCAACGGTAGCTCTAGGCCCCAGAAGCTCCTTCTGTCTGGCTGATGCTCTAGAGCATCCAAAGTAAATTATATATATAATTACATGTATGTAATACATAGATCTTAAAATAAGAGGATTAATTAAAAGGATACATCTATGTATCTTATTCATTCTATTTGTAGGGAGCACCGAAACTAATACACAGCTTTTCAGAGAAAAGTGAAAATAAACAAAACAGAAATGTCTTAGACATGGGGGCTACAGCACTGAGAGCAGGCTAGATGAAGTGCTTGCTGCTTTCTCAGTAGGTTGGGGTGGGGCTGAGCTTGACCGCGGTGCCAGGGCCAGTTGGTGAAGTCAGGGTTAGGGTTAGAAGTCAGGGAAACTGGGTTGGATTGTACAGGTTACAGGCAGCCAAGAATTTTTGAGCGTTGTAGAGAGATGAATGCTTTTGTGGATGGCACCTCCTTGAGTGCAGGCGCCCATCGGGCAAGTGAATGACAACAGCCATTCTGCCTTTTCATCCCTCAAGGGGCAGACGAGCTAGCCAGGTGCGCTGTGTCCAGAGGCACCAAGCCTGTCACCCAGTACCAGCTCCAAGTGAGTTTTCGGAGCGTCAGAGCCAGGGTCCTGTCCAGCGGCTGTCTCCAGGGACCCCTCCAGCATTCATCCAGTTTCCAGCAGGAAACACAGCAACATAGAATGATGACTCAGAAAACAGGTTTTGCTAACAGATGGTGCTCCTCCCATGACAGGCTGCATAGGACCCCTCCCCAGGTACATAGGTTGGAGAACTGACGTCCAATACAACACTTTGATTTTGGACTTCTAGTTTCCAAAACTGTGGGGCATTACATTCCTTTCTTTGTTTTTAACATGTTTTATTTATTTACTTGAGAGAGAGAAAGCGTGCAGGAGCACAGAGGGAGAGGCCGACTCCCCACTGAGAGAGAGCGGGAGGTGGACTCCATCCCAGGACACTGAGATCATGACCTAAGCCAAAGTCGCCCTTTAAACCTTTTCTATCAATTTCCCAGCGAGCTTTATATTTTCATGAAAATAAGCCTACTTCTCCCAAAATCATCCTTGTTTATTTTATTTACTATCATGAGTGACGGTTTTCCCATTCGATTTTGTACTGACTCAATGGATGAAAAGGAAAGAGAATTTAGGACGTGACTGAATTTCCAGGGGAGCCTGTTCAGGTGTGCTGCTTCTCCAGGGCAGTGGCTCTCCAACGGTACCATGCATCTGCACACCGACGAGCCTGGCGGAATGCATGGCTGGGCCTCATCCCCTCGTGACTCACTGGGCCTGGGGTGACTGGACTTGGCCTTCCTGACAAGCTCCCAGGTGACTTGATGCTGACTAAGTACCGCACTGGAAACACTGCTCTAGGATTTACAGGTGTTAAAAACCACCAGATACGGTAGGAAAACTAGCAAATAAACCCACAAAACACCCCCAAAACCTCTTTCTCTACAATCTGTGATATTGCAGAATAAAGACTCTAGTAGATTTCCTTGCCCTTCAGAGCGTGATGCTATCTTCATTATAGTCGCGCTAGAGCTTCCTCCCTGTGAGGAGCCACGCATTACTCTCTATAAATGTGATTTCCCTGCTCCAGCAGCACCTGCGCCCCCTGGGCCACAACTGCCTTCTGACTACAGCTGCTTTCGGTGGGCCCCAGCCCTCAGGAGCGCTCTTGGGAGGGCTTCTGTGCTCTGATTGGCTGGGTGCCCCAGCTAATGTATCCAATCAGAGAGCTGAGATGCCTCCGCTGTTTTGAATAAGCTCTTTGGTCCAATCCCACTTGTCTGCTCCCAAACCCTCATTTGCATGCGGGCCATATAAATAGGACCGTCGCTGTTTCAGCTCTCTCACCCTGCGCCATCGCTTCTGTGGGGGAGCTTCTGCACCTGGGGGGACTTCACGGTGGCTGTATCAGAGGGTCAGAAATACCCTGATCTCCAGACTCACCACTTTCTGCAGTACATTCCGAGACCCCCTCTACTAACCCAACTCCTGCCGCTACGTGGGGGGGGGGGCGGGGGTAGGAGAAGAATAATGTAACAGGATGGGTCCAGGAGGGAGACAAACCTAACACAGGAGATTCTTTTTTTTTTTTTTTTTAAGATTTTATTTATTTGACAGAGAGAGAGATCACAAGTAGGCAGAGAGGCAGGCAGAGAGAGAGAAAGAGAGAGGAGGAAGCAGGCTCCCTGCTGAGCAGAGAGCCTGATGCGGGACTCGATCCCAGGACCCTGAGATCATGACCTGAGCCGAAGGCAGCGGCTTAACCCACTGAGCCACCCAGGCGCCCTACACAGGAGATTCTTAATCTCACAAAACAAACTGAGGGTTGGGGGTGGGGAGGGGGTTGGGAGAAGGGGGGGTGGGGTTATGGACATTGGGGAGGGTATGTGCTATGGTGAGTGCTGTGAAGTGTGTACACCTGGCGATTCACAGACCTGTACCCCTGGGGCTAATAATATATTATATGTTAATAAAAAACAACAGCACACTTCATACTGGTTTTCTATGGTTGCCCTAACAAACCACCTGAAAGGCGGCAGCTGGAAGCAAAGCCAGTTCCTTTCGCAGTTCTGCAGGCCAGAGGTCCTTGCTCAGCCGGGGCCCACTGAGGCTCAGGAGCTCAAATCAAGGGATCCTCAGGGTTGCTCTCCTGACCCAGGGCTCCGGATAACCTCCCATCCTCCCCGCCCGAAGCTCACGGAGGCTACAGGCAGCCCCTCTGACTGCTAGCTGGCCCAGCGTGGGCTGTCTTTTCCCCCAGCCATGGCCCTCATTTCTTCTCTGGCTAGCCCGGGGTGCCCTGCAGCCCGGGAGGGTTCCATCCTCCCTCAGACTTCCAGTGTGTTCTGTGCTGCGTCTTTCTTACCCCAGAGGACAGAGCTCCCTCCTGGAAAGCTGCCTGTAATCAGCTTGGGAAATCTAGGATAATGTCCTTCTCTGCAGATCTGCAGCCTTCATGACAGCTGCAGGTCTGGTAGGAGCAGAGGAAGGGGTTGGGTCTGGTTACCAGAGATGTCTCCACTCAGATTTTCCCTTAGGACATGTGGGGTTGTCCATTATTCAAACCAGTGAGGTTCTGTAGTAAACACGAGGCTCCTTCCTCCGTTTGTGGACCTGGGCATGTAAGCAAGGTTCACATGCTCACGTAGATAGCCACAGATGGCTCAACCAAACGGGATGTAACAAAGCTGGGATGTGTGTTGATTTTGTGTTAGAAAAGTGACCTGGTGGGGTGCCTGGGTGGCTCAGTGGGTTAAAGCCTCTGCCTTCGGCTCAGGTCATGATCCCAGGGTCCTGGGATTGAGCTCTGCATTGGGCTGTCTGCTCAGCGGGGAGCCTGCTTCCTCCTCTCTCTCTGCATGCTTCTCTGCCTATTTGTGATCTCCATCAAATAAATAACTAAAATCTTAAAAAAAAAAAAAAGTCACCTGGTAACACCGGGGTGTGTCGGACAGTCCTAACACAGAAGAGGTGTTATGTCTGAGGCTCTCCAGGGCGGGAATATTTGCTTGCCTGAATGATTGAATATACAATCATGGGGGATGCATGGGAAGTTAGAGTGAGCAGATGTTATGGTTGCATGGATACAAAATGTATTTGTTCACAGGGACGCCTGGGTCGTTCAGTCGGTGAAGTATCTGCCTTCGGCTCAGGCTCAGGTCATGATCCCAAGGTCCTGGGATTGAGCCCTGCATTGGGATCTCTGCTCAGAGGGGAGCCTGCTGCTTCTTCCTCTCCCTCTATCTACTGCTCTGCCTACTTGTGCTCTCTCTGTGTCAAATAGACAACAACAAAAATCCAAAATGTGTTCACAGAAGAATTCGTCTGCTCTCAGTAGAAAGAAATGAGAGGAATCATAAGTGTCAGCCTCCTGGGATCTATTCTACACACATAAATGGCCATGTCTTTGGTGAGGACCATATGACCAGGGTCATGCTAAACAAGACGACCTCAAAGTCTTTGTGGCTCAGACTCCAGAAGAACAAAAACATAGTTAACCCTGGAACAATGCAGGGGTTAGGGTGCTGATCCCATGAGCCCTTGAAAATCCATGTGTAACTTCGGATTCCCCTAAGACATTACTGTTAATAGCCCATTGTTGATGGGAAGTCTTTACTGATAACATCAATGGTCGGTGAACATATATTTTGTATGTTATATGTATTATATGCAGGATTTTTATAGCAAACTAGAGAAAAGAAAATGTCATTAAGAAAATCCTAAGGAAGAGGGGCACCTGGGTGGCTCAGTGATTAAGCCTCTGCCTCCGGCCTGGGTCATGATCTCAGGGTCCTGGGATTGAGCCAGGCATCGGGCTCTCTGCAGGGAGCCTGCTTCCCCCACCCCCAACCCTGCCTACTTGTGATCTCTGTCAAATAAATAAAATCTTTAAAAAATTATAAAAAGAGAAAATCATAAGGAAGAGAAAATACATTCACAGTATTGTAATATATTTATAAAAAAATCTGCACTGTTCAAACCCGTGTTGTTCAAGGGTCCACTGTAATTTGTTAAATAACTGGGTTTCCTTTAAAACCTGGGAAATTTCAAATGCATGCAAAAGTAGACAAAATAGTAAAATAGACTAGATTTCCGCAATTATCAAAGACCAATTTTTGCTCTTTTATATTTTTACCTTCCACTGCCTCAGGTTATTTGGAAAAATAAAATCTGAAATATTGTCTCAATTCATGCATACATATTTTCCTGAGTTCCTAGGGCACTGCAGTTGACTAAAACACGTTTGTTTAATATTTCAGGGTCATAATTAATGACGCTTCTCAACAAATGGCAGATCCTGTCTTCCAGGTGTTTTGTCAGTTACAAATCTTCTCAACAGTAGACTATACAGAACTTATAAGTACTAATAAAGGAAAATTTTCAGCTTCTGCTCTGGGTGGGCCCTGCTCCTGGGATACCAGGGAAGCTATACGTTAACATTTACTAAGGTGAGGGATGCCTGGGTGGCTTAGTGGGTTAAAGCCACTGCCTTCGGCTCAGGTCATGATCCCATGGTCCTGGGATCAAGCCCTGCATAAGACTCTCTGCTTGGCCAGGAGCCTGCTTCCCTTCCTCTCTCTCCGCCTGTCTCTCTGCCTACTTGTGATCTCTGTCAAATAAATAAATAAAATCTTAAAAAAAAAATTTGCCAAGGTGAAAATGATTTGGTAAAACCTTAGAGCACGGGCTCTATTTCTGTCGCCAGCCTGCCTGTGGATGTCAGACTCACCCACAATCACGGGAGCCCATTCCTTAAAACACATCTCTCTCTGTTATCCTATTGCTTCAGCTTCTTGGACAATGGAATTACCACTCTCATTTGTCTTTCATCCCTGGTTGTAATAGGCCAAGTCTTTCCTGGTGTGTTAGCTTCCTGGAGCTGCCCTAACAAATACCACAAATTGGGGGGCTTACAACAGGGTGTAAGCAACCCCCCACTCCCCCCACTCCATGCCTGAACTGGAGGCCAGAATTCCCAGATCAGAGATTCATGGGGCCATGCTTTCTCCAGAGGCTCTAGGGGCAAATCCCTCCTGCTTCTTCCAGCTCCTGGGGGCTCCAGATGTCCCTCGGCCTGTGGCTACTCCAATCTCTGGATCCATGTTCACCTTTCCCCCACCATGTGTCCACCTCCCTCTGCCTTTCTTCCATCAAGAGACATATAGTTGCATTGAGGGCCAGAAAGATCCAGGAGAAGCTCCTCCTGCCAAGATCCTTGATTTCCTCCCAGTTCCCACTCAAGGTAGAGGCTACACCCAAGGTCAGTGGAGCAGGGGAGCTGGCCCCTGGGGTGAAGTGTGTGGCTTGAGATGGGGAGACATTTGCTGAACTCCAAGCAGCACAGGGAGGGTTAGTGCAGGGCAAGCCCACCTCAGATCAGGAACAGAAACTAAGCAAAGACGCAGGAGAGAGACGCAGCTAGGAAGAGACAAGGGCACAGCACACTGGTGACCTCTCAAATTCGCATTGCTACATGGAGTAACTCTGATGGAAAAAATATACAGATATCCCAGCTGGCTCTGCCAAAGGGATAGGCCTGGTGAGAGTCACGTGGAGGAAAGGAATGCTCTCATCTTTGCTAGTGCCTCCCAAGAACCAGTTTTACCCAGTGTTGGTTGTGGGAAACTGTCGAGGACCCCCCAGTGATCCCAGGACTCTGGAAGATCAATCTGTCTTTGCAGGAGGGACACAGATGTCACCACGAGGAGAGAACAGTAGCCAAGAGAAACAGGCATAGGAGAACATCAGTGACTACTTCCCCCCACCCCGCGGCCACTGGGAGGGGCTTACCCCGCTCTTCACTGCGTCTGCAATATTAATTTTCATCAGGACCAAAACCCCTTGGACTGTGGTTTCTGCACACCCTGAGTGCAAAAACGTAAAACAAAATAGCTGAATTCATGTTTTGGGTAAACAAACAAACAAACAAACAACAACAACAGCAGCAAGAAACACCACCTAAATCCAATCTGTGTTGGTCATCATCACTAAGTCTCCCGGCCTCCGAAGATATTGCACATTCCACTAATTTACCTCAGTTGTGCCCCTGTCTATCTGGAGACAGAGTCAGATCCCACAGCGCAGGGCTCAGTCCCACAGGACCACCCCACCCCCGGATCCCACGCCAGTGGCAAGTCCATGTCCACGGTTAGCTAGAATGTTCAGCCTACACGAAGATTACAGCCATAAGACCGCAGAAGGATGTAAATGAGATAGTGTTGTATTCTAACCGATTTCGGTAAACAGGAAAGTGCTGACATACGTGGGTATTGGGTTCTCAAGCCCGTGTTTATCTGAACGCTCGGATGTGGACATGTGCGTATGCCTGTCGGCAGCAAAGAGGGAAACAAAGCGTGCACAGAGAAACGGTGCACTCCGAGCAGGGGGGAGGAGGGGAGAGACGCAGCTGGCCGGCTGGGAGCTCAGGGTGCTGGCCGTGGTCCATCCCTGCGCGCACTGGAGCAGAGGCTTGAGGAGCCGTCACCGGACAGACAGAACGATCCCTTTCAGGAACGGCGGGCGCACGGGGCGCTTACAGCAAAGGAATGCGCGTCCCTGAGAGAAATCCGTGATGTCCAGTGTACAGACGCCGGTCAGCATCCGCCAGGGGAGCAGCGGCCAGGCGGGGCGGTCAGCATCCCAAGGCCACCGGGGAATGAATCCGCCTGCGTCAGGCTGCAAAGGCTTCAGGGCTTCACCGCGAGAGTCCCGCACAGCCCGCGGGAGCCGGAGCCTCCGAGCCCTCAGTCAGCCTCGGCGCGCGCGCCACCAGCCGCCGGCGACCTTGCCCTGCGCCCCCGCGTCCCCGCATCCCGGCCTCTCTGCACCCCGCGTTCTCGTGCGCCTACTTATCCCTGAGCCCCCGCACCCCCGCATGCCTCAATCTCTGCACCCCCGCATCCTGGTATCCCTGCATCCTTTGCGCCCTCGTATTCCCGCCCCCCCCCCCTCCAGTATCCCGTCACTCCTGCTTCCCTGCCACCTGGCACCCCCAGCGCTGTCCCCAGAGCTCCGCCGCTCTCAGGGATTTGCCAAACCTCCACATCGCGCGCTGCCTTCCCGGACCTAGAACCCTAAGACCGAGCATCGCCGCGATGCGCCGCCTGGCGGAGGCACTAGGCCGGCCAGCCAGTGCGGCCCCCCTATCCCGAGCGACCCAGACCAGCCCGGGGACGCCCAGCGCATGCGCCGCATCGTCGGGGAGCGGCCCAGAGATGGCGACCCGGCTCAGCAAGCCCTCGTCCCTTTTTCCATTTCAGCAAAAACAGCCATGCACGCTGTCCGCGACTGTCTTGGTTGAGGCCGCGCCCTTCGCCAGCGCTCCCTCGCATCTCGGAGCCTGCGGGAGGATGGCCCTCTTTCTTGAGTCCCTCGTTTTCTTTTCTCGGTGACTTCATCCCAAGGAAACCCGGCCTGCGTGCAGCCCCCGGACCGTTTTGGGGCAGCGGTACCTTCAAGGGCTTTGGAACCAGGCAGCTAGGGCTCTTCCAGCCGGACAGCACCAGATGGCCGGGCATCCCACGCAGATGTGCACCCTGTGAATGGCACACCTATAGGGGCGCTCGTCACGCCGCGCCTCTCCACGTGCACAGGTGTCCTTGGGAATCAGGGCACCCAGGCTTTGTCCTGCCATGGCGGAGCTGTGAGAGTCCATGGTGAGGGGTAGTCGGGCTCACCTGCCTGGGGGTAGCTGGAGGCTAATGTGCTTTCCAGTTCACTGCAGATATTGGCACGGAAAGGCTTGCAGGCCCATCAGAGCACTCAAACAGGTGGATTATTAAATCCATTGAAAACTCCCAGCAGAACCACGAGCAAGAGATGGTGTCAGTGGGGAGGAAGGCTGCCCCTCCCAACCCCAGGCACACCTGTCCCGTGTCCCTGTGTCCCTCCCAACCCCAGGCACACCTGTCCCGTGTCCCTCCCAACCCCAGGTACACCTGACTGTGTCCCTTCCGACCCCAGGCACGCCTGTCCCATGTCCCATCGCTCCCCACTGCCTCAGCCTTCCCGTTGATGCTGGGGCCACCACCGGATGCTGGGCCCGTGCACACAGGTGTGGTGTATCTGCCACCCTGGATAGGCTCACCTGTGGAGAATCCCAGAGGTGGCTGACTAAGACCTAATGGAAACTGAGTGTCTCCAGGGTGATTGCTTCATGCCTACTGCATACTTACTTATCCTATTTAGTGCCTTCTGTATACTTTACACTCACGAATACTTAGTGCGCAGATGCCCCACATTGGACTACTTTGTGTCTTGGTTCTCTTGTATCTTTAAGCCCCACTCACTCTCCTCACCTTTATCTACACTCCCATCTTAGGACATTTATCCATTCCCCTCCTGCACCCCAGCTGCCCACTTTTATTTCCTTGTCTTTCCCAGTAGAATGGAACATTCTAACGTCATAGAACAGGTGCTCTCCCTGGGAGGCTGCAGCCAGGCTGAGGAAATGGGAGTGCAGAGAGCGGAATGCATGGCCGAAGGGAGGCCTGGCCTGCCCAGAAGCCAAGAGTGCTTCTTAACCATGGAGTGCATGTTTATATCTACTGCCTGATCCAGGATGACCTTCTCATCTCGAGATCTTTTCATGACACCTGCAGAGACCCTGTCCCCAAATAAGATCACACTAACAAGTTCTGGACATTAGAATGGGGTCATATGTATTTTGGTGGTGAGGGCACTACAGGTGGGCTCCCGGACTCTCCACGGACAGGACCTGCTTTCCGACATTCCCCATGTGCTGATGATTTCCACGTGGGCGAACCTGGCTGGGGGGACCATGAAGAGGTGCAGCCATGGGGGTGTGCCTCCGGTGGAGGGTGCAGGCTGGCCGCCAGGAGAGGGGAGCACTCCCTGTTAGCAGGGTGGGAGCCCGCATCTCCAGGAAGGCAGCTGCCAGGGATGGCATTTGGGCCACACCTCTGCCCTGGCTGGAATGAGAGCAGGAGGAGAGAGGACACCTCTTGTTGAGCCCCAGGACCTGTGGTGTACGACAGCATGGCTCTCATGGACGGTGGAGATTTCTTCAAACTGGGTACTCAGCAAGCCTCAAGACTTTTTGTGAACCTCAGCATGGGCCATGAGTCCCATTGTGCAGGCTGGGCCTCAGGGGACTCTGTCCTCAGGAGACAGTGTGAGAAAGTTGAACTATCCTTGGAGAGAGCCTAGATACAGGAAGACACAAGGCCCCCAGGGTTGCAACGGGGGCTCTTTGGAGCAGAGCTTTCCTAGGAGACTTCACATCAACCACTGACCTACCAGATAAACACCCCTCTGCCTCCCCCCAATCCCCAGACCCTCCACGGCTGAAACACTCGGGGCTGTTCCATCATGCTGCAGGAGAAAACTGGCAAGACAGGATCCAAGTAGGGCTGTCCGTGGCTGGGGTGAGCTGCGGACAGGGCAGTGGGTAAGGAAAGGTGTCTTCGAGGCCTGAGGGCAGTGCTGGCAGGAGAGGTGGTCATGGGCCCCATGGTCTCAGGGGAGGAGGGGCGCGCCAGGATGTGGTCTCCCCAGAGAGCTGCCTGGGATTCAGCCACCCACATGGAAGGGAGTGGGCAGAGCGGTGGATGCAATTCTAAAGGTTTTTCTGGGTGAGAACGGAGAGAAGAGCAAAGTCTTGGTGAAGCTTGGTGACCAGTGCATGGAAACAGACCCTCCTGGGAGCAAGAGGTCAGTTCTGGTGACCAGGCCTGGGACCTCCATGCACAGGAGAGCAGCATGGGGGTGGAGCAGCTGGGCTCCACCCAGACCTGACAGCTCTCTAGCTCTCTACCAGACCTCCTCAGGGCATGTCCCCTAACACTCTAGTTCATGGTCCAAGTGAATACGTAAATTGAGGGGGTCCTTTACGCTTGTTCACTTGAGAGTCTTTTTTAAATTTTAGAAAATTTTCATTTTTAAAAACAATTTTTCATTTTTTAAAGATTTTATTCATCCACTTGAGAGAGAGAGAGAGATCACATTTGGTGGGGAGAGGCAGAATCTGGGAGGAGAAGTAGCGGCCCCCCCAGCAGGGACCCCAATGTGGGACTGCTTCCCAGGACCCCGGGATCATGATCTGCGCCAAAGGCAGACATTTCACTGAATGAGCCCCCACCCCCGCCCCCCTTGAGAGATTGTTGACCACATTGGAAGTGGACAGAGCAGGGAGGAGCTACCCAATGTGGGGCAGGGGCTAGGACAGACCCATCCAGGCCCAGGAGAAGGGCAGTTTGTGTGATGGAACCTGGCCCAAGGGAGTACAGAATTCCAGAAGCTGGGAGTACTTTCCTGGCTGTGGTTGTGAATGTTACTGCATTCTTCCTGTGGGACTTTGTACCTCCCGGGCTCACCTTTCTCAATAAACTACTCACCCCACAGGGACGTGGAGAGCATGGCAGAGGTAATCCGAGGCCCGGGGATAGGGTACATGGGACTTGCCATAGTGAGCTGGGAACAGGCCTCTGATCTCCAGGCTCTGTAGAGGCTAGCGGTCTGCCCCATCTCCCCTCCTTCCCCAGCGACTGGCAAGCATGGATCTCCTCCCCACCTGTATGGCCCCATCCATTCTGGCTATTGTTTAGACATGGGATCACACCCCATGTGGCCCTTTTGTCTGGTTTCCCTGGTAGACATGTTTTCGAGGCTCATTCTCATGGTAGCGCAGGCCAGTGCCACAGTGTGGTTGAATGGCGTTCCACAGTTCACTCACACATTTGTCTGTGGGGACGTTTGGGCTGTTTCTGGCTTTGGGAACATACAAGTCACTAAGTCATTGTGGGTACCTGGGCTTGGGACTGCAGGGCCATGTGCTGCTTTCTTATGGAAGCGAGGGTCCGAGGGGCTTCCTGTTGCACAGGTGGGCAGCTCTGAGCATTTTATCACATATCTGAGCCAGGTAAGCCCTGACAGAGAGGATCGGTCAGACACTAGACCAGAGCTGTGCAGTTAAATTTTCCATGAGGACGGTGCTGTTCTGTTCCCCTGCTGTCCAATGTGAGGCTGCTGGCCACAGGCGGCCAGGACACCTGAGAAACTGCACCCTTGTGTTCAATTTTAAATCACTGACCCCCGAACAGCTCTGGTGGCTTCTCGGTCTCTACAGGGGACAGCTCAGCCTTGGAGATGACGGACGAAGGGCTGCCTCCAAGAACAGTGTCCGCCCCCCACCACTGCACAGCCTCCCACTTCGCGTCCCACTTCTGGAATAAAAAATCGGGAGCTCCCCAGAGAGACTCGGCAAACCTCAGCCCCCTGCTCCTGAATATTCATCCTTTCTTAAATGCCACGGAGGGATTTGACGACATACAATGACCTACATCAGTATCAATGCATAAACACAAATTTCTGCTAGAGCTGAAGACGGTCACTGGACACACAATGGCCAGCTCGATTTCCAGAAGGCTCTCTAGGGTCTTGGACATCCTTGCAGCTTGTGTCCCTGACATGGGGCCTGCTGAGACACGTGCTCTGCTAGGTTCCTCCGCTGCAGTGGAGTCCTATGTTCTGGTCCACGTGGATAGGTCAGCCTTGTACTCCCTGGGTGTTTATTTCTTTCACAGCAGGAGGCTGTTTTCCTAAGACCAGCAGATGTGTGCTGAGCTCCAGATGGTGTCTAGGGAGCCCTGGTTGAGTAGACCTAATTTTAGGAAGTGCAAATTACATAATACTCCTGAACTGTCTCACCAGCCTGTCTTTACTGCTGTAAAAAATTAATGAAAACAATAAAGACAAAGATAGTAGAAATAACAAGTGATCAAACTGTGCCAGATGCTGTCTTAAAAGAAATTATTACGGATCAACCAGTGAATCCCTCTGCCTCCACGACTTGGCCAGGACCCTTGGGATTGTCCAACTCCTTTATTACACCACATGGAGCTTGTGGACAGTCCCCTTCCGAAATAGCCACACCCATATTACATGATCTGATAATACTTTAGGCAGACTGAAGTCACAAACCTAGTTTTCCTGACGAAACTCAGTGGACAAATTGTCTTATTCTCTCATTTTAGCTATCAGCCTAAAGGACTCGGATTCATGTTTCACCAACTCAGACTGAACAATTTTAATTCTTTTAAACATTCTATTTACAGTAACATTTTCTTTAAAAAGTTAACACTCACCTTAAAATTGGTTTCTTAGAAAAGATTGCAAACGCCTCTAGAACAGGAACCCTTTCCGAGACCCTCGTGTTCAGATCAGATCGGAACTCGGATGGTTTCCAAAAACTTCGAAACATCGTCCCGCTCAAGCACCTTCCCATTTTTAAATGTAAATCCTAAGGTTTACGGGACCCCTTCTCTCCACGAAGGACGCTTCTCCAGTACCCAGTGAACCCACCGGGTTCTGCAGGCCCGGAGTGAGCAAACGGCCTCTTCCTGGCGGCTCAACGTGGCCCAGTAGCACAGGGACAGGCACCTTCCCGGCGAGCGGTAGCCTGGGGGGAGGGCAGCCACGTGTACGTGCGCACCCGCGGCGGCACACCAGCCCGGATCGTGCCTCGTGCCCGGTTCCCCGTGCGCCCGGGAGGTCGCAGCCCTAAGACAAGGAACGGAATTGTGCTCAGTGCGGCTCTTTTCTTGAGGCTGGGGGTGGCTCTGAAAAGAGCCTTTGGTGTCACGGGGCCCCTGGGGCGCACGGCCGTTATCGGCCCGCCTCCGCGGCCTCACTTGCCCTTGGCCTTGTGGTGGCTCTCGGTCTTCTTGGGCAGCAGCACGGCCTGGATGTTGGGCAGCACGCCGCCCTGCGCGATGGTGACGCGGCCCAGCAGCTTGTTGAGCTCCTCGTCGTTGCGGATGGCCAGCTGAAGGTGGCGCGGGATGATGCGCGTCTTCTTGTTGTCGCGCGCCGCGTTGCCCGCCAGCTCCAGGATCTCGGCCGTCAGGTACTCGAGCACGGCCGCCAGGTACACGGGCGCGCCCGCCCCGACCCGCTCCGAGTAGTTGCCCTTGCGGAGCAGACGGTGCACGCGGCCCACCGGGAACTGCAGGCCGGCCCGCGAAGAGCGTGACTTGGCCTTGGCACGCGCCTTGCCGCCCTGCTTGCCTCGGCCAGACATCTCCAAGTCGGGCGCGGGGAGAGTAAAAACCTGAAAAAAGACGCCAGTAGCAACGACGCCGCTAGGCCCGGTGAGCCCTTATATATGGTCCAGAGGTAGCCGAGCCGGCCTTTTCCGATTGGATAGCGACATCCACCAATCAGAAGAGGAGACCGCCATCCCCTAATTTGCATGCGCCTTTTTCCAGTGGTGACGTGACGTAGCACTTGAGCCTATCAGGGACGGGGAACTCTGGATCCTTCATTTGCATACGGGACGTATAAATAGAGTTGCTCCGGCTCTTTCTTCTTTTTGTTTGGAGAGATCTGCAGCCATGCCTGATCCGTCCAAATCGGCGCCCGCGCCCAAGAAGGGCTCCAAGAAGGCCGTCACCAAGGCGCAGAAGAAGGACGGCAAGAAGCGCAAGCGCAGCCGCAAGGAGAGCTACTCCATCTACGTGTACAAGGTGCTCAAGCAGGTGCACCCCGACACTGGCATCTCGTCCAAGGCCATGGGCATCATGAACTCGTTCGTCAACGACATCTTCGAGCGCATCGCCAGCGAGGCCTCCCGCCTGGCGCACTACAACAAGCGCTCCACCATCACGTCCCGCGAGGTGCAGACGGCCGTGCGCCTGCTGCTGCCCGGCGAGCTGGCCAAGCATGCCGTGTCCGAGGGCACCAAGGCTGTCACCAAGTACACCAGCTCCAAGTGAGGCGCACCGGCCGCCCCGGAACCCAAAGGCTCTTTTCAGAGCCACCCACACAATCGAAAAAGGGTTTCGAACACGGTCAAGGATTGTTATGTGAGCCAATTACGTTTTGTGCGTCCTAGCGGTTTCCTGGTGGTTGGGGATGTGTGCGTGCGCACGTTAGTGTGTGAGTATGAGCAAGAATGTGGAGCTATTCTGTGCAGAGTTCTGGGACGGGAATCCTGGCCGGGCGTTCAAGGATCCCATGTCCACCCTCCCCTTTTCTTGGGGCTATTCATGCGTCACCAGTCGAAGTCGGAGCCTTGAGCTTCTGCGTCCTCTGGTGGCTGCAGAGTGTATCCCGGCCTTTGCGCGCGTGGAGTGCGCCTGTGGGTGAGGGGCGCGGGGCACCTCCAGGAGGCCCTCGTGTCTACCGTCCCTCCCCAGTGTCCCTGATGAATGAACCCCGGAGGTGAGGACTCTGTGGTTGCCTGGCCCGGGCGGTAGCGCCTGGAGCTGCTTCCTTACCCAGACCAGATCTCGTCATCTCCCCCCCCCCCGCCCCCCCACCGGACCAGACCTCGTCATCCCTGCCTGGACCAGGCGTCGTCATCCTGGAGCGGTGAACGGTTCTGGGAGGGTGTTTGCGTGGCTGGATCTTGCAGCGGCAGAATATTTGGAACCGAAAGGGAAATGGAAGCGTCTCTGTGCGCGGGAGCCAGATGTAATAAGACGAAACCTGCGGGTAGCTGTAATCTATGCGGGGATGGGGGGGGCATCAGCTCAAGATGTCTGTAATCCTCCGTAATTCCACCTTTTATGAACAAATTAGCTCCTTTCCCTCTCAGTTACACTTTTATTTTCTGGGAAGCGTCAGTGACACAATTCCCCTTTGAATTTAGGGCATTTAATTTGGAAAGTGTCATCTTGGCTCAGAGAAAGCGCTTCAGCACAAAGAGTCTTCACTTGGGAAAAGACATCGCTTTTCCTTTTGCTTCGCTTGGCTTTTCTTATTTGCAAATAAGAGATGCCCAACAATCGCTTTCTTTGAGCAGTTTTGAGTCTTAGATGGTTAGAAAGGTAGTGTCTTCAGCTCAGGCAGGGAACACATAATACACAATGAAAGAGAACAATCGTGTTTTTCCAAATCATCTCTCCAAAGGAAGCCGGTTGGGTACCGCCTGGGGGGTGGGGGTAGGGGGTGTCTGAGGAGGGAACGTCACCCCGCCCCAGCGCTGAAGCCCACCCACCCACTCCTTCTGCGTGGGTCCAGGCTAAAGGGATTGGAAACCTCACGCGTTTTTCGGTTGGCATCTAAAATATTTTTTTCCTTAGTTCTAATAGTTAACAAGGACGCAAATCCCAACACAGGACGTTTTAAAAAGCAAAATGGTCACAACCAAAAATTGTAAAGAAATGTCTGAATATTTGTAAAGTTCTTGAGCTTTTATACGTTTTCAAAATCTTTTTTATTGAGGACACAGGATGGGTATCTTTTGAAATAGCAATTAGATACCATAATTCATAAAACATTCATGATCAAATTCTTGGTTAACGCTGAGATAGTCTAGATGATCTTTTTTTCTCCCTGAACTCATTCCCATTGCACTTCTCGGAATTTCATCCAAATGTAAGATTTATTTTTAAGTGTTTTATCCATGACCTTTCTTTATCCAAAAAATAATAAATAAATAAGAGATATGTAAATTGTAACTTAAAAATTTTTGTAGGTGACAAAAAGCGTTTAAAAAATCATCTGGACAGTATGCAATTGCTGAAAACATGTTTTGGTACATAGACATTAAATATAATTATTTAAGTAATACTCAATCAGCATATTAGTGACACCTATGTCATTCAGTGAGATTGATGGGTTTTCCCTACCTTTTGGGCTCCCTTTATGCATCCATGGGCACATACAGTATTGTCGTGGTTACAGTGACAGTGGTTACAGTGACAGTGATGTGCCTCCTCGCTTTCCCTTTCCCTTTTTTTTTTTAAGCTACATGCTCTGAAACAATATTTACAAACAAAACAAAACAAAAACACCCAAACAAACCCATACATACAGAAATTTTGTCATGGCTATTTTACTCAAATCTCTCCCTCCTAGTTATAATTCCAAAATTTGAAAACGGTCGTTTGTCATCAACATTAACACTTGTTAAGAGATATCTGATTCATAATGAGCACTACAGAATCCAGCCCTCCACTGTGAAGCAGGGGTGTCCTGGGGGGGGGGTGGGGTCTGTGCCCTCAGCCCTCTACTCAGGTGGACTAGGAGTCTATCTCGAGCACTTCTGGTAACAGGAAACTAGTCTCCCAGATCCACGATTCTCTGCCTGACTTATGAGCGTAAGACATAGGTTTAATAAAATGAAACTTGTCTCCAGCAGTGTGTGATTGGGCTAGCAGTAGGCAATAAAAATAAAATAGAAGCTGAAGAAACAATTCTCAAATACAAAGGTATGAAAGTGTCTTGTTCTGGATAATGCAAAATGCAGATTAATTTCTGTCTTTTCACTGCTCTAGTACACACACTTCATTATCATGAAAAAAACAAAGGAAAAAAAAAAAAGACTGCATCTGTGTGCTCAACAGTAGGGTGGAGGCTACAGAGAAAGCCAGCAGCAGCCCCAGACAGAGAATGGGCCTGGTTGGGCCCTCTCCTCCCAGCGCATCTATAAAGGAAGATGCAGGGTGTTGAGAATTTATAATCAAGAAATGGAGGGAAATTGAGTACAGAGCCCACATTTGTAATAGGGCTACAGAAGAGAAACAGAAATGTTATTTACATTAAGCTGGAGGTTGGAGGAAATGCTGACAATGCGGGGTACTGACAGTGCATACGCTTGGAGAGGGAGGGCCCAACACAGTGGTGGAATCCTCTGGGTTTGAGATCATGAAATAAATGCTCAGATCTGGAAGGCACTGGAGGAATTTCGCAAGTTTCCTGTCTGAGGCGCATTTAAGACCACTCCCCTACCCCCATCTCAGCTAAAAATTCCAAGTCATATTTGCTAATTAGTATGGAGTAAACCAGAGATGGAGTGGCAGGGGCTATCCCTTTAATAAAATCTACAAAAGCAATCAATCTACTGTATAAAAGGTTAAATGCTGATGGGAGCGTGGTAGTCACTGGAGATGGCCAGAGTTCCCTGGGGGAGAAGAAAGGGGGCAGCGCCCACCTGAGGGAATCAAGCGTCGAATCCAAATCCTGGGAGGCCTGCTGGCTTTCAGAGACAGAATGCTCTTGGAGGTGTTCTTTGTAGTTTGGGAGTCATTAGAACAGCGGGATGTTTTTTAGGGTGAGGGCAGCTTGACCTGTCAGGCCTAGTGCTTTGGTTATGAAGGAGGCAAATTATACCTCCTCTGCATATGGTTCACCTTGTTTTGTTTTGTTCTTAAATGCCTTCCTTTCGTTTTCTTAAAAAGGCTCTTTCCACTGGGTGTTACATGAAACTGGTAAGTTATTAAAATCTTCATCTGACACTGATGATATACTACATATAAGTTGGCTAACTGAATTAAAAAAAAACTAAAATAAAAATGCTCTTTCACGGTTTACTGGGCTTCTGTTAAAAGTATACACGTTTTTCGAAAAAAGAATGAGCAATGTCCTACTAGGAGGATTTTTAGCGGACTAAGAGGGCGGAGGGCACAATCTGCCATTTTTCCTTTTTTCCAGCAGAAACGCGTAGTCCGCATAAAAAACTACTTAAACCCAAGACTCTTGGTTTTGGCCAGAAGCTTCTGGGTCTAGTGAGGCAACAGGAACAGGCGCCACCGCCAAGGCTGCGCCACAACACCCAGGGCCTCACTCACGTTGCGCCCAGCGTACCTGATCTCACCCATTCAGGGACAGGGGGGTCGCTGGTGGGGAGGATGGTCCGAGGACTTCCTGGAGGTGATGCTCACCCTCACCCCACCGGGTCCCCGCCTAAAGCCAAGGCGCCCTCCCTCTTCAGTTGCTGGCTCGCTGGAGACAGACCCAAGAGGCTTTTGCAGGGTACGCGCCTTTGAAGGAGCTTGGCTTTGGCCGGGTCTTGTGCCCCAGTTCCCCCATGGAACAGCCCCTCACAGTCAGACCGGATGGCACGCTTTCTGCGCCCAGAGGCCGCTCTGAAAAGAGCCTTTGGGTTCTGAGGCGGCCGGCGCGCCTCACTTGGAGCTGGTGTACTTGGTGCCCTCGGACACGGCATGCTTGGCCAGCTCGCCGGGCAGCAGCAGGCGCACGGCCGTCTGCACCTCGCGGGACGTGATGGTGGAGCGCTTGTTGTAGTGCGCCAGGCGGGAGGCCTCGCTGGCGATGCGCTCGAAGATGTCGTTGACGAACGAGTTCATGGTGCCCATGGCCTTGGGCGAGATGCCCGTGTGGGGGTGCACCTGCTTGAGCACCTTGTACACGTAGATGGAGTAGCTCTCCTTGCGGCTGCGCTTGCGCTTCTTGCCGTCCTTCTTCTGCGCCTTGGTGACGGCCTTCTTGGAGCCCTTCTTGGGCGCGGGCGCCGAACAAGAGGGTTCTGGCCTGGCGTGGGGGGTAGGGGTGGCGGGCCCGGCGGATGGGGACGGCAGCGGGGTAGGGTACGGATGGGGATGGCGGCGGGACGGCCGGGGCGGCCACCGAGGCAGATGGGGGCAGCTTCAGGGCAGGGGCGAAAGCAGGACTACGGGCGACTGCGGCCAGGGCCGGGACAACGGAGGCCGAGGAGGGGCGGCCGGGCCCGGAGATGCGCTCAAGCCGGCGGGACGACGTGGAGGCCCCCACATGCGTAGGCTGGGCAGGCAGCGCTATTGACCGCCCCATATTCAAATGAAGGCTCCAAATCGCTGGAATCAGATTGGGCCGCTGGCAGCGCCCGCCGAGAAGGCTTACAAATAGAAGATGCCGGCTCTTCTTTTCTACTGGACGGCAATCCAGCCAATCCGAAGACGGGGCGCCGCGCGCGGGCTGTCAGGTTGAGCTTCTTTGTTCCTGGCCAGAGGGACTTCTTTGTTTAGTCGTAGGTTCTCGATGGGACCGAAAAGGAAGGGTATACGAATAGTAAAATAAAGAAGTAAAACCCGGTCTAACCCTGCGTCTCCATCACCTCCAGTCAAGGGGCAAGCGCACTTCTGAGGCCAAAGGCTGGGGAGGAGAAGCTGATCCTTACTGAGCCGAGGGGAACGGGAATAACTCAACTATTTACTTCCCACCGTTTCCTCCCCCACCCCCTCCGCGAGGCCAGTTTAAGGGCTCATGAGCAAATCCAAAGGTATTCTTAGGAAACACTTAAAATACAGTAAGGTACTTCTCTTGGAAGTGCAGCTGCAGGGCGACTTTCAGCTGGAGGGAGGAAATCAATCTGTGTCAAGGGAAATAGCCCTCCTTCCAGTTGCTTCTTTCAAGGCTGACTAGTCCCCTCTGCAGTGACAGGTACGCGGTAAATGCTTGATACATAGGATCTCTTCAAGTCTGCTAAAATATGCTATGCTTAGGGGCACCTGCCGGGCGCAGTGGGTTGAGCTGGATTCTTGGTTTTGGCTCAGGTGGGGATCTGGGGTCGTGATCTAGGGTCGTGATTTAGGGTCGTGATCTCTGGGTGGTGGGATCCAGGCCCTCAACTGGATGCTCAAGGGGTTGTCTGCTTGAAGATTCTTTCTCCCTGGCCCCCACTCGTGGGCACACGTCCACACGTCGGGGGTCCACTCTCTCTCTCTCAAAGAAATAAATCTTTAAAAAATCCCACGGTCAAATGCTAGTGTTCTCTAACTAGGCTTCTCACCAGAACACAGGCTTATGGAACTGTTAAAAGATAAGCTGAGGCCTATTAAAAATGTTAATAATTTGTTTGAGCAAAAATGGGAGAGAATCAGGCAGAATCCAATTGAACAGATATAAAGGAGTTCTAAGGAGCAGTACAAAATGAAAAACATGTATAGACAGAACTCAACGTGAACAAGAAGTCACATAAAGCAAAGAAAGCATTATTGCAAGGTCAATTTCCTTTTATAGGACAGCAGGGGCCTATCATCTCACTGGGGCTGATCATGGGATTCCTGACAGGCTCCATCCTGGGAGATCTGACACTTTCAAAACACTGAGTCTTGCTTAGGTGTTGTGGCCCTTAGCATAAGGCACTCCATTTTGGACCTATTGTCTTTTTTTTTTAATTTTTTATTGTTTATAAACATATATTTTTATACCCAGGGGGGGTACAGGTCTGTGAATCACCAGGTTTACACACTTCACAGCACTCACCAAAGCACATACCCTCGCCTACCTCGCATGGTGTTGTGTTTACCTCAATTGCAAAACTTTACAATAGGAATTAATTAGAGCACTATTGTCTTGTTTTTTATCAGAAGTTACCAGTTCTTGAGTTGTCTCCTCATTTAATTAATTCCTATTGTAAAGTTTTGCAGGTGAGGTAAACACAACACCAGGCAAGGTAGGAACAAGGCAAGATTTATTAAAGGCACTCTCCTGCGAAGGCGAAGTTTCAGGGCTCAGAAGAAGGGGAGACAGGAAAGTCACACTGGGAGGAGGTGGGCACTCTCTGGCGACATTTGAGGTTCGGTGACTCCAGAGTGGGGAGTCAGTGAGTCAGCGAAGTTGCGCTGGGAGGGAGTCGCCCAGGGTCTTCTATCTGGCTAAGGCAGGGCATGGGTTCACATCCATACACGGTAAGGTATTTGGTAATCGGAGGGTATTGGGGGGGGGTCCTGATACTTCTGTTTCATGCATAGGTATCGGGTTACCTATGGAGCCTTGACCTGGGCAGACATTCTTCTGGTGGGAGAGTCAATGGTTAAGGAAGGGGGTTGCTGGAAGTTGGTGATCCCTGCCGTCATTTCTAGTCATTTCTATTGTTCTGCCTGCATTCCAGGAGCCACTGATCCAACACCTATATGTTTTCACATCTGAGAGACCATCAAGGAGCCAAGCACCGATGCAATCACACGAGGGTTTATTTGACAAGCTTAAGCTTGGGCCCAAGTATACCCGACACAACGGAGTAGGGACTTGGACCCCAAACCAGATTACAGTCAGAGTTTTTAAAGGCAGAGTAGGGGTGGACTGGAGGTAGGTGAGGACAAAGTGGATTAAGTCTCTAAGGAATTTTGGAAGCAAGGTCTCCAGGACCTTGAGGGGCTAGCATTGTTGGGAGAAAGATTATTTATTACCAATAATAAAAATCTTCTTGTGAGACCCTTTAGATGTCTATCAGTGGGCCATATGCTTGGGAATGATTCTTGACACTATCTTGGAGGTTTAGAGATAAAGGAATTGTTAAAGTAGACTTATGGGATCCTGGTTGGACCTGTTGGGGTAGGGGGTTGGTCAGGCTAGGATTGTCCTTAGCAAAACCTCAAGGTGAGGACACTTAAGTCCCCAGGGGAGACCCACTCTGTCTTTTTCAGGGGCTTGTCAGTAAGTAAGGAATTTTAATGATTTTCTTCTGCCTCTGTTTCCCACATTAGCTAAAGTTGAGGTGGGATGGCCTTAATTTTCTCGGCCTCCACACTATAACCCTGAGTTAAGTTTCCCTATATGTTAAATGCCAAGAGAAAAACAAAAGCTGTTAGGAATTTCACGTTTCTCACTTACTTCCACCTTATTAGTCAGAAATGCAGAATCTTGGGCCCCACATCAAAGGTATTGACTCAGAATCTGTATTTCAAACAGCTCAGATCTGGGGGGTGGTGTCACTTTCCTGGCCACTTTAATCACCCAGGGCATTCTTCAAGTAGGCCAGGAAACCTAATGGTGCCCCCCAAGATGCAATGGCTCACAGCTTCAGGGCAGTTAGCAAGATTCCTTCAAGATACCAACACAAAAACCTTCCACATGCAAATATGTCCTCTGAGGTCCATGGGCCTCTTGACTTGTGGGTGCCTGAGCTGCTTTGGACATACTGAGCATTAACCATTTCATCTGTTTACCTTAAAAATATGTAGTTGATTTAGCAAGCATTTTTATAGAGCTCATGATGAGCTAGGTAACCATTTATTAAATACTTAATTCAATGTGGTGCCCATAACAAGCTTTCCAGGAGTGCACTGTCATCAACTCCATTTTATAGATGGGTAGCAGAAGGCTGAAGAAAATATGTCCCAAGTTAAAAAGCCCCTGAGGCGAGAGCTGACCCTGGAAATTAGGTTGACTGGGGCCAAGCACCAAGCTAAGTGCAACCTCGGATTTTAAATAGTTTGAATAGCGAACTTCATTTCAATTTGAAGAAGGAAGGAACGCCACTCATGATGGGGTGAGTAGAAGAAAAATCTTAAAACACAAATGCTTTGCTCTGTGTTTATGTCTCTGATCAAAAAAAGAGTCAGAGGTTGTATAATTTCTGCTGCTATAGAAAGATGACATTATAGATGAAATTGCACCGACTTCCACAGTCATTGATTCTGTTAAAAAGATAAAGTCTTTGAATACAAGGCACTTAAGAAAATAGAGAGAGCTTGTTTCTGGATCATTTATGCAAACCACTTTGGCAGATATCAGTACTGTGTCCTCTGGGAGAGTTGCTGGGTAATGCACATATGCGATGGGTCTCACCTCCCAGCACCACTGGAAGAGGCCAAAGGCCTGACCTTCCACAGGAGGTGTGCTCCCAGCAAGAAAGGTTTTCCTTGGGACTGTGCCTTTGGCTCACACTTCTCAGACATCTTCTCACAACTTACCATTCAGAAGCTGTCCTTCCGTCTCAGTGGACACTGAGGCAGTCAGCACATTTGTGATGTCTGGGAGGAGAGAGTTTGTGCGACCAACAACCTGGTTTGGGGAGGTCGTGATATGGGTAGGGCGCAAAGCCAGGGACACCATGTACAGGAACTCATGTAAAATGAGCATCCTGGCATCTCATCCCAAGACTACTGAGACTTGCTGGATGACCAAGCAGGGCACTGAAGCCAGTTCAGGGTGCTTCTTGGGGCGGCCCCGATGTGGGCCAAGCTTACAGGTCCGAGAAGCTTGTCCTGGGTGCCCCAGGCTCTATGCAGCGCTTGTGGGGGAGGTGATCCTAGCCATTTGCCCCCACAGTCCCCTCACCCACCCTGGGGCTGCCAGCCTTCTGAACATTGGTCCTCCACCAGGTCCTGCTGGGGTTTCTGGCGTCCCTGGGGTGTGGGGTAGGAGGGGAGCATTTCTGGGAGGGGCCTTGTGTAGGAGGCTGGGTTTCTGTGTAGCTGCTAAGATTTGCGAGTCCCTCTACCTACACGTAGAGGCTGGTGAGTGCCAGAAGGTCAGGACCAGACTCTCCTGGTTGCTACTGTGGGGGTCTCCCCCAGATTCACATGCTGAAATGTCATCGCCAGGGGTTTGGTGTCGGGATGTGGGGCCTTTAAGAGGAGAGTAGGGTTACAGGAAGTCATGGTGCTGGGGGCCCCTGTGGTGGGATTAGTGTCCCTGTAAGAAGAGGCAGGACAGCACTTGCTTCTCACTCTGTTCCATGGGAGGGCCTGGTGAGAAGGAGCCCTCTGCAAGACTTGAAGAGAGACATCACCAGGAACCCAATGTCTGGCACCCTGATCTTGGACTCCCGGCCCCTGGAACCTTGAGGAGTGAATGTCTGCTCTTCAAGTGGCCTGGTCAGTGGCATTTATCCCAGCAACCTGAGCTGACGGAGACGCTTGTCCTGGGGTCAAGGGCAACATGGTGTATTGACTGATGGAACACTGTAGGGCAAGCTGAGCTTTTCTAAGAAGGAATGGAGGGAGGGGGGAGGGAAGGAGGAAGAGGGAGGCGGAGGGAGGTGGGGAAGGCAGAGGCACAAGGGAAAAGACTCTCGCCAGCCCCCACATATCAGTCCAGTTTGGATTTCTCCCTAAGGCAGCCTGACTTTGTTCACACCGAGCATATATGGTGTACCTGCTTCATGAATGCACAGCCTAATGGGGATCTTTGCTTTCTCCTTAGGAGAGACCAGTGCCCCCAGGACCAGCATTCTTTGCCACTAACACTTGCGATTGCTTTTGCACGTTAATGTCCCTGAGGATTTACACACACATACTTCCGGCCTGCTGATTCATGGCTCTTTGCAGAGAAGCTGTGTTCCCCCATGAAGGCTGTGGGTTCCCGGAGCCCCTCCGTCCCTGTGGGTATCCAGGAGCTGTCCTGACCTGGGTGTCATGACATTCTCTATTTCCTGGCAGAGAGAAAGGCCAACAGGAGCACAGACAGAGAAAGAAAACCAGGTAACAGTGCATGGGAGTTGGGTCACCAGAGTCATTATAAAGGGGTTTGGGGGTGCCTGGGCAGCTTGGTCGGTTCAATGTCTGATTCTTGGCTTTGGCTCGGGCCATGATCTTGGGGTTGTGGGATCAAGCTCGTGTCCACTTCCGTGCTCAGGGCACAGTCTGTGTGTCCCTCTCCCTCCCTGTCTTTGTCTCTCCCCACCTCTCAGATAAATAAATAAAATCTTTAAAATAAAACATAAAGGGGTTGGGATGATAAAAAAATCAAAAATTTTCTTTCCATAATGGTTCTAGTTCATAGCACCTGGCGCTGGGAGCAATTCCAACCTGTGGCATGAATCGTTGAAGGAAAGAAGCCCCTTTTACCTTTGTGTGTTGTTATTATTATTAACGTTACTACTATTATTTTTTGAGGAGGAGACAGAGGGGGGAAGACAGCCGGAGGGACAGAGGGAGAGGGCGAGAACAAATCCCAAGCAGGCTCCAAACCAGCTCAGAGCCTGATGCAGGGCTCGATCTCACGGCCCTGAGACCATGACCTGAGCCAGAATCTGGAGTCTGGCCCGTCCTGGTGGCCTGAGCACCCTGTGTTCTTTTTTTTTTTTTTAATAGATTTTACTTATTTATTTGACAGACAGAGATCACAAGGAGGCAGAGAGGCAGGCAGAGAGAGAGCGGAGGAAGCAGGCTCCCTGCCGAGCAGAGAGCCCGATGCGGGACTCGATCCCAGGACTCTGGGACCATGACCTGAGCCGAAAGCAGAGGCCCAACCCACTGAGCCACCCAGGTGCCCTGCACCCCGTGTTCTTATGCACGCGACCCCGTCCTTTCCAGGAGAAGGATGACCTGTGGGGAGCTTTCCGCCAGCCCAGTCAAGAACGCTACTGTGCGTGGAACATTGCGATGGCAGATCCCTGCCTCTGGTGGTAAAGGGGACTCTGTCCATCCTGGAGGAGCTCAGGCTCTTCTTGCTGCTTCTGGAGGCTTCAGGGAGGGAGGGATCTGTCCCAGCCAGTGCCCTGCAGAGGCAGACGCCCCCAGCAGGCGGGTTAAGGGTTGTGGCTGAGGCCCATGGGTGGCTGCCAGGACAGAGCCTGGGCTGGAGCCTGGCACAGCAAAGGTAAACCATGCAACATGCATACAGGCTTGTGAGGGGGGAAGAAGCTTAGCTAGCCGGCTTTCTCCTGGAGGCAGTGTCTTCTGTGCATCTGCAGACTAAGGCTCTTCTCCTGCCTCTCCCGGGGCAGAAGGCTGGGGACCCTTCCCTCCAAGGTCCTGGCCTCCTCTGCATGGGGCACTGGGGCTCCTGGGTCGACATGTGCAGGACCCTGGATGTGACAGGGGCTGCCCTGCTTTCTGTGCAAGGAGACAGGGTTTTGAGCTCATGCAGGCCACGGTTTCTTCTGTGCACATTTCACGTTATTTCCGCAGGCAGAGGGGAGTGGGTCTGCCGTGGGATCCCAGCTTCAGGTGTGGGTGACAGACAGCAGACCATGGTGGGCAACTGAGGGGCATGGGATCCGGGAGCTGAATCTGAGAGGGAGCAGCAGGTGGCCCTACTCCAGGGAGGTACCCTTCCCATCCCAGTGCCCTCACAGGCACAGCCACCCCCTGGGCAGACCCATGGGTGGCCCCAGGCTGGGGTCAGGGAACACAGACACGCCTTCTCCTACCAGCCTTTGGCTTCCCTGGTTCTTCCATGGGCCTGAGCTCCCCTCCTCATGTGGATACCGTGTATTTCTACGACATCCTCTGTACCTATGAAAATGGAAAAATCTTGCAGTGTGTCGATGGTGTGTTGAGTGGCTTGCAGCATTAGTGGAGGTGCCAGGAGTGGGGAGATCCCCCCAGGTCCCCAAACCCGACATGTTCATGACAGTTTCAGCTCTGCCAGAAATGGAATCTTACACTAATTGGTCAGGAATTAGCTGCTCAGCCCTGGTGAAATTGGCCTGGCAGACCCCTGCCATCCTCTCCCTGAAGGAAAATGACCTTGCAATAACCAGCCGCTTTTCCCTGCATGACTCCGTTCTGCCTACGGAAGTCCTTCCTTTTGTCCAGCTCCTCAAATGCCATCTGGTCGGCAAGATCAGAGGCCACCTGATGTGAATCAGGTTGTGCTCAGACACACTTTAACATTGTTTACTGTGTCTAGGTTTCCCTGTTCCCAGGGCTGTTGTCAGGAGGGGAATCCCCGGAGCAGCCAGCAGCCAGGCAAGGTTGCCCCCAGAGCCCCTTCGATCCCACCAGTCTGGCCATGGCCCCACTCATGTTCTGGGCTGAGCTAGGGTACAGTGAGCTTCCAGACCTGGAAATGGCTGAGGTCAGACTGGGTCCAGCTTACAGACCTGCCTAGGCCTGGGGTGGGAATCTGTCCGATGGAAGCTGGGCTGTGTCCTCGGTGGGGCATCAGGCGAATCAGAGTTTGCAGAAAGGCTGAACTTGCAGGTGAGCCTTACTGAAGGCCATCCTTTTTCTTTTTTAAAGTTTTTATTTTAATTCCAGTTAGTTACCACACAGTGTCGCATGAGTTTCGAGTTTTGGGACACAATACAGGGATTCATCATTTCCATACTACAACCAGTGCTCATCCTGAGTGCCCTTCTCCATCCCTGTCTCCTGTTGCCCCCAACCACCCCCACCTCCCTGCCGGACACCAGCAGCTTGTTCTGTGTAGGTAAGTCTGTTTCTGGGTTTGTCTCTCTTATTTTCCCTTTGCAACTTTGCTTTGTTTAATTTCCACATTTGTGTAAAACCATATATTAATTGACTCTCTCTGCTTGACTTATTTCACTCAGCATAATCTCTTCCAGTCCCATCCATGCTGCTACAAAAGTTGGGTATTCATCCTTTCTGATGGAGGCATAATACTCCATAGTGTATATGGACCACATCTTCTTTATCCATTCGTCCATTGAAGGGCATCTTGGTTCTTTCCACAGTTTGGTGACCGTGGCCATTGCTGCTATGAGCATTGGGATGGCCCTTCTTTTCACTACATCTGTATCTTTGGGGTAAATACCCAGGAGTGCAATGGCAGGGTCATAGGGAAGCTCTCTTTTTCATTTCTTAAGGAATCTCCACACTGTTCTCCAAAGTTGCTGCACCAACTTGCATTCCCACCAACAGTGTAAGAGGGTTCCCCTTTCTCCACATCCTCTCCAACACACGTTGTTTCCTGTCTTGTTAATTTTGGCCATTCTAACTGCTGTAAGGTGGTGTCTCAGTGTGGTTTGGATTTGCATCCTCCTCATGCCGAGGGATGTGGAACATCTTTCCCTGGGTCTGTGGAGCACCTGGGTGTCTGGAGATAATCATGATGCACAGTGGCCACAGTGGAGATCTTGTCCATGATGAGGGGTCCCAGAGCCAAAGGGGTCTCAGCCAAGTCCTCACCAGAACGGCTAAACAGAAAGTTATGTTTCCTCCTTTACAGTTTCTGGTGACCAGGTTGAGACTCGCTGGGACACCTTGCTCACTCCAGAACCTGCTGACAGGCAAGGTATTAGGAGAAAAGGTAGAAGCCAGAACAGGCTGGGAAATCTTACCAGATCTCCACCTGCCATGCCTGCTCTCGAAAGGAAGGTAACACTTTACGTTGTCCCCTTTCTTTCCAGAGTCGGACTGGTGGGGAAAACATGCATGTAAAAATGAGATCTTGGAATGGCAACTTGTGGAGCTGCGCCCACGGAACCCGTGGGTTGTCAGTACTTTCTTTCCCAGGAACAGCTACTGTCTTAGGTTTGCTTTGTTTTGTGTCCTGGGAACTTGGTTTGGCAGCTGTCAGGTTGGGGGCCCCAAAATATGGCTGGGCAGAAATGTAGGCTGTGTTCCATGGACAGCCAGCATCCTGCCCACTGTCACCAGCTTTAGGGAGAATTGTTCAAACCTTCCTTCCTTCGGGAGTGGCTGTGCCTCTTGGGAGGGTAGCCTTTCTTGCGTGCTCTTTGGGGACCCCCCGCTTTGCATCCAAGACGTTGTTTCATATTGCCAAGAATAGCTACTGTTTGCCCCAGCTGCAACCTGACAAGATATTCCTCTTTTACAAATCCCTTTCCAAAAAGGGATTTTTTGAAATGTGGCTCTAGGGTCACAGAATGAGCCAACTGGAAGCTGATATTCAGGGTCTGGTCAGGACTTGGTTTTAGGCCTTCTCTCCTGAGTTAAAACACAACTACGTACCCAGAGAGAAAGAAAATGATGCTGAAGCCTCCTGTGGAAGGATCTGCTGAAATATTCCAGAGACACAAGGTGGCAAATCTAGAACATCAGAATCTTCTGTTTTCCACTGTGGTTGGGAATCTCCCCGATATCAAGAACCAAAGGAGGGTAATGGTCAGCACCTGATGTCACTCAGGATGTAACACCGTTCTTTGGAAGAATTAAAAGCCACTGCTCTTATCTGGCAAATCTTTGCAAAACCAGAAATTCAGTGTCTACCTCTCTTCACGGTTCCCCAGATGTCTGCTGTTCATCTCAGAATGCTTGTAGACACTGTACAAGATTAGGGCTTTGGAAACAGAACTGTCCTGCTGTAAGGAAAAATTTAAATAGTCAGTACCCTGGAGTTCTGATAATGGACAGGTGCACCCAAAACTCCTAGGGGGAAGCTTGCATTCTTTCTCTGCCCCTCGGAGACAACAATCTCACTGTGGTTTCGAAAGGGGAACACTCAGGACATGACCAAAACACAGTCCACAGATCCCTGAGATGATGTGTCGAGAGCAAATACAAATCCTAAAAGCTTCTCGCACATGTGTCAGTGCAAAGCTCTGGCAGTCTGCCATCTGAGCACGGGCACCAAGCATCCTCCAGAAACATAGTCTAGACCCACCTGTTCTTTCATAAATGAGGGAGCTTCCGTTATCCTACGCATCTCATGGTTAAAATTTTAAAGTGGAAACGGTAGATCTCTTGGCCTCTGCCTGTGTGCTTCCGTAGTTCTGTGTCCGCATGTGTAAATGTGTGATATTTTCTACCTCTGGGTGGTAGGGCCAAAGTCAGTCTATAAGCCACACTATTTAACTGGCTGAAAAGGCAAACAAGCATTTATAAAGATCAATGATACTCTCAGAAACCCATTTTTCAAGTTCATGCAATTTTGGGTCATCACTGGTTAAGTACAAGCTAGCTTACGTTGTGGGTTTAACTAAAAGGGGCCTATCTTCAGAGCTGACAGTATTAAACATAATACTTTCACTCTGCCTGGGTTTCCTAAACAAGCTCATTTACTTCTTTTACAGAATTTAGATGATGGGTACCTGCTGAATATCTTGTAAGATTTTCCTGGCTAATCCAACCACAATTCATGAGACCAAGTGAATTAAATAAATGCAAATAACATAAAGGTTTATAAGTGAAGTTTTCGACAATTATTATACTTTATGGTATGTCTACTTAAGAACAGCTTCCAGACTGGGATGCCTGGGTGATTCAGTCAGTTAAGAGTCTGCCTGCAGCTCAGGTCATGATCCCAGGGTACTGAGATCGAGCCCCACATTGGGCTCCCTGCTTAGTGGAGAGTCTGTTTCTGCCTCTGCTGCTCCCCCTGCTGTGTTCCCTCTCTCTCTGTCAAATAAATAAATAAAATCTTAAAAAAAAAAAAAAAAGAATACCTTCCAAACTCCTTTTGTCTGCCTGAAAACTTACAGTCATACTGAGATAAGTCCAGTGATGGGCACTCACGGACTATCCAGATCTTTTCTAAATATGAGAAACATATTGAGAGTCATGAATGAGAGTCATGAATTCCTGAACATAGATTAACCCACTTCTGGCCTCTCTTTATGGAAATAAAGAGTATTTGGGTCTCTAAGTAAATACGTTTGCTGTCGCATTGGAAAGCTGGTAGGAAGAAGAACATACTTGGAGAAACTATGAAACATATTTATAAATGTTCCAGGGCACAGCACCTTCATTTTCACTGGAAACCAAGAATTCTGAGGGCTAACAGTAATCCACCTGATAACAGGATGCCTGGCTGGCTCAGTTGGAAGACCGTGTGACACTCGACTTCAGGGTCATGAGTTCAAGCCCCACTGTGGTGTAGAGATTACTTAAATAGATAAAACCTTAAAAATATGTAATAAAGCCACTTAGAAATAAGAAGGGAGAAAGAAAATAATATGAAAAGTATGTATGTGGGTAAAGTAAAGCGACGGGTTGCCTCGAAATGAGAAAGCGGAAAAAAAATAGGGTGGTATTAACGGGTGATTGAAAAAACAAACAAACAAACAAACAAACAAAAACATTGTGGTCAGGACTGGAACGGACTTCCTAAAGCCGTTAGTGCATTTTTTAAAAAAGATTTTATTTATTTATTTGACAGAGAGAGATCACAAGTAGGCAGAGAAGCAGGCAGAGAGAGAGAGAGAGAGGAGGAAGCAGGCTCCCTGCTAAGGCAGAGAGCCTGATGCGGGGCTCAATCCCAGGACTCTAGGATCATGACCTGAGCTGAAGGCAGAGGCTTTAACCCACTGAGCCACCCAGGAGCCCCTGTTAGTGCATTTTGATATCCAAAGTACAAAATGAGAATTTTGTTTTCTCCGTCAGAAGGACCAAGTTCTCTTAGACGATTGGTCTGCTTTTAACAAGAAATTACAGCCATGATGTTTTTTAAAGATTAGGTAATCTGCATAGACAGCCAAGACATTGTGTCCTACCAGCATAACTTACCTTTACATGGTCTGGTCTTTGATTCCTTACGGACCTCTGGTTCTCTCCATATTTGGAGAGCTAGGTTCTGCCCACACATCTACAACCTTTCATCTTTGCCTCTAACATCCTCGATTGCCACTTTGGCTAAATAGATGAGGTATTATTTCATAATAATCCATGATCCTATGTTTTCAAATGTCCAACCCTTTTAGCATTTCCCCCAAATCAAATGTTGAATGGAGCCTTTTGACCTCAAACTAGCTTTGACATTTCCCAGTGGGATCCTGGGGTATCTCAAAGGATGTGTCTGTCCCCTTACACAAGGCAGATATCAGATGAATGGTGCTTCTTTGGTGTGCTATGTTACAGAGGATCCATGGTCCAAACATGATGGTAACCCTTAGACAGCCTCTGTGCATATATATATATATATATATATATATATATGTATATATATATATATATATATATATATGGCAGATACAGGTATTCCAAGAATTGTTTCCATTCAGAGAACCATCGATAACCTCATCGTCCAACTGTCACCCTATATTGTTACATGACATGGAAATAATTGCATGATAGTTTCCTTTCCTTGTCGAAGGAACACTCACCCCACCTTCTCCCATGGCATTGGAAACAGACACTATTTTACTCTAATGCTCTTGCAAAAGCAAGATTCACCAACAGGCTCTTACCCAGTCTTCTTGACCACAGACACCACTGCCAAACCAGCAGGTGTGGAAGCCAAGGAAGGCTCCACCTGACGTCTGGTCCTATGGAAATGCTGGGTACCACCACCGGCCATGTGTCTTAGGCCACTGCACAGGGGGGAGGTAATCCAACCTCTGACGTCTGTAGGGTTGGCCACCATGTTGGCAATCCTGAAGTTCTGCCCATCGCAAACTTCCTCCTTGATTTCCAGTGCCTCGGTTTCTCTGAACAGACTCAGCCCCATCTCTAATGGGCCAGGCTCACCTGGGGGTCCATCTAGCTGCCTCTAGGTAACAACCCCAAACCTGGGGAACCTTCCCTCCAGGATCTGGAGAAAGGGACACAAGGCAAGGATGACCAGAATCAAGCCACCTGTGTGCTCTACTGACCTCCAGGGCTATCACCTTTCCTCCCTAGAGCTGACCGGGGAGGGAGTCCTGAGCCACAGACCCAAAAGGCAATCAGGAGGAGGCATTCAGCATTCAACATTTGCTTCCTCTGGCAGATCCCTTCTCCCCTGGCTTGGAGCAGGCACAAAGGAGGTGATGACTGGGGTTGTCCCCTTAGCTCTTGAACATGTAGAATCTGCTACTGAACCAGGAGCTGCCCAACAAAGATCCCTTGACTCTCTGGCCAAACTTCTTCCTGATAATAGGAGAGCCCTTGATTCTCTTTCAGCTGAGCAAGGAGGGGTCTGCATTGTGGCCACCACTACCGCTCACTGGGACCCACACTCTGGGGAAGGTGAGACTCAGCTAGCAGATCTCTTGGTGCAAGAAAGTCTCTGAAGGGATCTTTCTTTGACTCCCTTGGTTCTGATTCCTTCAGGTCTTGGGGACCATGGCCCCAACATGCACGTCACGCACTGGGAATTCTTCTGTGTATCATCATTAGAATCATCTTCCAGGTGCACAGTACACCCTCAAACACTGTAAATGCAAAATATTTTACCACAAAGTAAAGGGTCCCTCTCAGGTCAGAATGTCAGAAAAGGAAGAAAAAGGGTGACCAGTTAAAAGAATGGGAGTCCGGAACAGTGGTCTGTGAACATCACCTAGGATCAGAGAAACAAACAGAATGGAAACACAAAGCACCGTCCTGAGCTCCAGAGTGGTTGAGACCTTTAAATCCTGATCCTGTCTCTCAGTCAGGCTTGGGGGCTGGGAAGGGGATTAAACCAAGACAGCAGGTCCCAGCCCCCGGCCACTGAACCCAGACCTAATGCCAGTGTCGGCTCTCTAAGAGTCGAAACTTAAACCAGTCAACAGGATCCCCCTGGCTCAGCTCTAGTGAGGAAATCTGCCTGGCAGGCCCCAGCTGTCCCCTCCCCAGAGGAACATGCCCTTGCAAACACCTGCTTTCTTGCCCAGAATATCTTCCTCGTTCCTCTCCTGTCTGCCTCTAAGTCCTTCATCCTCCACAGCTCCCTGGAAGGCCTGCTCTCTGTCATCCTGGAGGCTACCCGATTCCAATCAGTCTTGGTGCCAGTGATGAGGGAGCAGGAGGCTGGCTGACGACAGAGCATAAGCTGGCGCCTTGCACCCCCCCTTTCATCCGCTCCCCTCCATAGGTGTAGCATTCCTCTGGCACCCCTGACTGCCATAAAATGATAAATAGTTAACTTGCTGAGATCACAATCCTGCAAGACAGGAGTCTCCCTTGGTTTGCAAATGTCCTTGAGATTACAAACAAAGAAGTTACCTTATCAATAGCCCAATTTCCAAAGACACAGAACTCAGTTCCTCAAGCCAATGTCACCCTCCCCTCCATAAAAACCGAAGGAGGTGGAAGTAGAAGGAAAAGTAAATAAAGTTAAATTTCTTCAAAACCTAAATCTCATTAACAAGGATGCTTGATGGCAGGAATGTAACATTCCACCAGACTTCCAATTGTCTTTACTTGATAGCAACTAAGCCTTCAATATCCTGATAGTATTCTTTGCCCCAATAGCCCTTCTGAACACCCCTTTGTCCTCACCTACCCAACTCCTGTGTATATAACCAACCACCCCTCACAACCCGGGGCGGCAGCAGCTCTTCCTGCCCACGGGTCCTGTCCCCGTGCTTTAATAAACCACCATCTTGCACCAACGACGTCTTAAGAATTCTTTCTTTAGTCGTCAGCTCCGAACCTCCTCACCCCACCGAACCTGACTTAGGTTCTGGGACTTCATCACCAGTAAATTCTACATGTTTTCAGTAGGCCTCAGTTTATCTTTTGACAGAGGACATATGGAAAACAGAACACATATGTGATGAGGGAGCAGGAGGCTGGCTGAGGATGAAGCAAGAGCTGGCGCCTTGCACCCCCCCCTTCCATCCGCTCCCCTCCATAGGTGTAGCATTCCTCAGGCACCCCTGACTGCCATAAAATGATAAATAGTTAACTTGCTAAGATCACAATTCTACAAGACAGGAGTCTCCCTTGGTTTGCAAATGTCCTTGAGATTTACAAACAAAGAAGTTACCTTATCAATAGCCCAAATTCCAAAGACACAGAACTCAGTTTCTCAAGCCTAATATCACCCTCCCCTCCATAAAAACCGAAGGAGGTGGAGGGAGAAGGAAAAGTAAATAAAGTTAAATTTCTTCTAAACCTAAATCTCATTAACAAGGATGCTTGATGGCAGGAATGTAACATTCCACCAGGAGACTCCCAATTGTCTTTACTTGATAGCAACTAAGCCTTCAATATCCTGATAGTATTCTTTGCCCCAATAGCCCTTCTGAATACCCCTTTGTCCTCACCTACCCAACTCCTGCGTATATAACCAACCACCCCTCACAACCCGGGGCGGCCGCATCTCTGCCTGCCCACGGGTCCTGTCCCCGTGCTTTAATAAACTACCATTTTGCACCAAAGATGTCTCAAGAATTCTTTCTTGGTCATCGGCTCCGGACCTCAGCCCACCAAACCTCACCTAGGTTCTAGAACTTCATCATATGTATCAGAAAACACAAAACTTGAGATTTTTAAGAGGATAATTTTTCTATACTTCATATTTTATGTGTCTTAAGTTTTCAGGAGAGGTGGTCTGGATCTGGGAAGGGAGAACTGTGGAGAAATGAGCAGGAAGGGTTTGAGAAGGGAGATGGGGGATGGGAGAAGGGAGGGGTGGGGAGGAGACCTGTGGGAGCAGTGTGGGGAGGATAGCTGGGGGATGGGGAGGAGGGATTGGGGAGGGGAGGGGAGTGAGTGGGAGGGGTAGAAAGGAGGTGGGGTGGGAGGGGTTAGGAAGGGAGATGGGGTGGGAGGGGGGTCTTGGAGGGCAAGTAAGAGGAGTCTCAGAGGGAAGGTGGGAGAAGTCTGGAGGGTGTAGGGAGGGGGCTGAGCTGGGCTGACAGCCGCCTCACACACAGAACCATGCCTTGGGGACACCCTGGACCTACCATGGGCCTTAGTCCAAGGTTCCCTGTCTTCCCGGAGAGAGCAGCCTTATTTCCTAAGTCACCTGTGATGTAGGAAAGATGACATCAGTGTTCAAAGCCAATGGCTAAGAAAGACTTCTTGAGACACCTTTGGTGCAAAAAAGGTGGTTTTGTTAGAGTGTGGGGACAGGACTAGTCAGCAGAAAGAGCTGCCCTGAGGTCATGAGGAGTGGCCCACTGTATACCCCCAGGTTGGGAGGGGGTTACGGATAGCATGAGTCTCTAAGGAACCCTGGAAGCAAGGTTTCCAGGACCTTGAGGGGACTAGCTATTATTGGGAAAAGGTCATTTATTACCTACTGTCTAATAAGACCTGAGTCAAGAGACCCTTCAGTGGGCCATATGCTTGGGGAATGATGGCCAACAGTTATCTTGGGAGGGGGGTTAGAGATAAAGAAGTTTCTAAAGCAATGCTTATACATTACAGTAGACTTCTTTTGCTGGGGGCAGTGTCTGGGCTAGAACTGCCTTTTGTCCTTAGCAAAGTGCCTGTAGAGGCCAAGAAAAACAAGGCTGTACCCACCTCGAGTCTAGACCTGACATAAGTACAGCCATTTTGACAAAGCAAAAGCTGGCACCTTGCACCCCCTCTCCACCCGCTTCCCACCCTCGATAGTATGTGTGAACAAATAGTTAACTTGCAGAGATCATAATCCTGTAAGACAGGAGTCTCCCTTAGTTTACAAATGTAAACCAAGTGCTAAATCTCAGTGCTAAATCTCACTAACAAGGATGCTGGATGGGAGGAATATGACATTCCACCAGGAAACTCCCAACTGTCTTCATGTTAGTGCCGCATTAGAGGGAAAAACTGCCTTGGCTTGATAATAACCAGGACTCCAATATCCTGACAGTCTTCTTTACCCTGATAGCCCTTCTGAACACTCCCTTTGTCCTCGCCCACCACCGAGTCCACCCCTACTCTGCCTTTAAAAACTCTGACTGTAATCTGGTTCGGAGTCCAAGTCTCTACTCCGTTGTGTCAGGTATACTTGGGCCCAAGCTTAAGCTTGTCAAATAAACCCTCGTGTGATTACATTGGTGTTGGCTCCTTGGTGGTCTCTCAGACACGAAAACTCGGGCATAACAGTGCCAACACTGAAGCCATTGAGTCCTGAGACGAAGGTCACTCTGCCTGTATGAAGGACTTTTCAATGGGCTGTAGGTAGTAAGGAAACTCAGTAATTGTCCTTCTGCCTTTGTTTTCCTCAACCTGCATGCCAGGAAATCACTGGGATATCCAAAGACAGGGGTGAAAGCATTAAGGCACAAATGTGAATACAATACAAGAGATTGCAAGGTCAGAAACCAGACTGAAGAGGTGCAGCAAAGGCATGGCATCAAGGCAAGGTTTGGAAAGTTCCAGAAGGTGCCTTTCCCATTGCATAGGATTAAGTCTGCACCAATGAGGGTGGGCTGTTGGTATAAACAACACAGGCTACTGCTCTCCCTGCTCAGTGGAGGCTTCCTGGGGCTTTGCACCTGAGGGGGACCCTGAGGGGAAAGTTCTCCACCCCTCCACCCGCCCCCTCTGTAGCCAGCACCTCCTGTGGTTCTGAGCCCCCTAGCCACCTGCAGCATCCCACTTCTCCAGTTCCCCTTTGGGCTGCAGTTCTGAGGTCCTCCTCCCAGCTCTGAACATCTGGCATCATCTTTAGTTCTCAGCCCCTCCCCCACCTCTACGGTTCTGCGCCCCAGTGTCGCCGGGTACCCCTGCAGCCCTTATAACTTAGCAGGTGCGGCCCCAGCCCTGTGTCAGCTTGCATCTGGCCTTCCCAGTGCTCACAACCCCACGGGGTCAGCTGGCCGGCAGTGGCTCTGCATGGTCCCCACCAGGTGCGACCCGCGTATGGCTCCTGGGGCCGGGGCGTGCTCTTCTGAGAGCCACCAGTGGGGCCAATCACGGGACTTGTGTGGTTTTCCTGATGCGCCTGGCTCTTCTTTCGCCATCTTGGGAGAGATGGAGCTTTTCGGACACATCTGGGAGCAGCGGTGGGGTGGGGATGATGGGTTCGCGTCTGGAATTTTGCACGTGTCCGTCCCTTGTGGACCTGGACGGGTGACCCTCGAAGGCCCCTGCCTGGCTCCCTCTGCTGTTGTTTGCAATCTCAGGCAGAGTCCCACTGCCCTGGCGAGCCCTCTGCTGAGCGCCCCCTCATTCTAACACCTGGCAGACTGCTAATGGCCCCCAGGAATTTCCCCAACGGAGAGGAGGGCTCAGGCAGCGGCCTTCCAGGGGGCCGGGAGTGCAGCGGCAGTGGGTGTGATAACTCTCTGAGTCCTTGTTCCTGATCCCACACCTGCCTGTACCCCAGCTTCTGGCACACTGTCCCCCCACGGCTGGCCTTTCCCCCTCTGGAATTCCCACCAATTCTTCCCTATTCAGTGTACAGATGTTTGGTCGGTTGGTTGGCGATTCTGGAATACAGATTTATCCAGTTTTTCCTGGGCCTCCCTTCAGGGAAAGCTCCAGGTCTCTCCCAAGGAAACCAGCCCACACTCCGTTGAATTCAGCTTCCCTCCCTGGGATGAGCTTCAGTTCACCTTCTTTCCAGGGCTTGTTTTTTCTGCACAACCAATAACTGCTTTCACAAATAAGCGGTTGTAATGCCTTTCCCAATTTCCAGGGTTTATAGAAAGGTCTGGGTGTTGCTGCTCCCAGAAAAGTAGGAAAAACCCTCCTTTGGCCTCCATACAGCCTTGCATCTGGGTACTGGAACCTTCTGGGTTTCAGCCACACCTCCCTCCTGGGCAAAGCTGGGCTATCCACATGGCCACTGACGTCCACCCATAATTCGGAGCAGGCGGCCTGGTCGTGGCCTGTTGCCTCTTACTGTGGGCCTTTCTGATCTGACCGGCATCACAGACACAGCTGTTACACTCCGTTCCCCAGAGGAAGGGCACAGGGCACCTCAGATAGCCCTGTGGCCAAGCACCAAGTCTGTCAAGAGGCAGAGCCAGGGAAATGTGGTTATTAAGGCCTTTACTGTGGTTTCTGCAGGACAGGGGGAGATAGGGCAGAGCTAGCAGGCTCAAGCTTGGCCCCTTTGCATATCTTTGTGGGTGGTGGGGTGCAGGGGCTGTCCCAGCTGTCTATCACCTGCCTGGGACAAGGAGGGCAGAGAGTGTGGGATGAGGCTGTCAGGGGGCATGTGGGCTCTGGGTTAGTCAGTTTGCACAGGAAAAGTGTACTCCTGGGTGGATCTGTTTCCTGTCCATAGGGCTGTCTAGCCCTAAGATGGGGCAGTTCTTGCTGGGGCCAACAAGTGGCAGACATCTGGGCAACAGGTTACAGAAATGGCGAAGTACAGTAACTACTAGTACTTCCTTCCAGAACTCCCGTCTCCTCCTAGCTTCCTTAGGGGGCTGCTTCTTTGGGTTCCTGGGTCTTGAGTCTCCCTCTCCTCTTCTTCATGTCCGTCCAGATGTCTCCATGCCCTGGGAAGTCAAAGCCTGTGATGGACCATAGTGGTGGGGAAGGAACTAAATGGTCTGGGGCATGAAGCCCAGGGCCTGGCTCCTCAGGAACCTTGACAGAGGTCAGGATCGGAGCCCTGCGCCCAGACACACTGCTGACGCCCTGCTCCTCGGGTCTTTTTGTCTTGTGCTGAGCTGGCACCCTGCCTGGCCCTCAAGTGTGCTGGAGAGACGGCTGACATCCTCATAGCTCAGCACATGCTCCTTGGAGTGGGCAGGAATCCAAATGTCCCAAACTGAATCCGGGAAGGAAGTAAGTTGGTGTTCTCACCCACCATCAGGGCTGAAGAGTGTCATGGGCTGATTTTGCTTTCCCGAAAACTCACTTTGGGGCCCCACCACCAGGACCTTGGCGTGTGACTGTATTTGGTAACAGGATCTTGAAACATGTGATTCAGGTAAGACAAGGTCCCAAGGCAGGTCCTAATCTGGTAGGACCTGTGTCCTCATGAGAGGACAACCACATGAGGACATGGGGGAGGAGGCTTTAAGAGGAACCAGTCCTGCCCAGGCATGGACCTCAGACTTCCAGTCTCTAGGATGGCCGACACTCGAGTCTGTCTTCCTCCTACATGGGCTGTGGTATTGGCATTGGAGATGGGATTTTAAGAGCCTGAGGGAAATCCAAAGGGGAATCTTGAGTCTGAAGGATGAACAGGGTCCAAAGCAGCCCCTTTATTTTTAAAAATTTATTATTATTATTTTATTATTTATTTCTTTTCAGTGTAACAGAATTAATTGTTTATGCACCAAACCCAGTGCTCCATGCAATACCTGCCCTCCATAATACCCACCACCTGGCTCCCCCAACCTCCCCGCCCTGCCCCTTCAAAACCCTCAGATTGTTTTTCAGAGTCCATAGTCTCTCATGGTTCATCTCCCCTTTCAATTTCCCTCAACTCCCTTCTCCTCTCCATCTCCCCATGTCCTCCATGTTATTTGTTATGCTCCACAAATAAGTGAAATCATATGATAACTGACTCTCTCTGCTTGAGTTATTTCACTCAGCATAATCTCTTCCAGTCCTGTCCACGTTGCTACAAAAGTTGGGTATTCATCCTTTCTGATGGAGGCATAATACTCCATAGTGTATATGGACCACATCTTCCTTATCCAGTCGTCCGTTGAAGGGCATCTTGGTTCTTTCCACAGTTTGGCGACCGTGACCATTGCTGCTATAAACACTGGGGTACAGATGGCCCTTCTTTTCACTACTTCTGTATCTTTGGGGTAAATACCCAGGAGTGCAATTGCAGGGTCATAGGGAAGCAAAGCAGCCCCTGTAGAGGTTAGGTCTATATACTCCTCAACGCCCAGTTTAGAGCAGGGAGTGACGTGCCCCGAGGGGGCATGGAAGCGTGGCAGCCCTGCCCTCCCACCTTGTCCTGTGTGTTTCCCCACCTGGAAGTCCCTGAGTCACAACCTTTTTTAAGAAACCGGTCATCTAGGGAAGGGAAGGTTTCTCTGAGCTCTGTGAGCCACTCCAACAAGTGAATGGAACCTCGGGTCTGTAGCCGGTGGGTCAGAGCATGGGTGATCCCTGCACTTGCAGTGGGAAGTGGGGGTGGTCTTGTGGGACTGAGCCCTAAACCTATGGGGTCCACATAAAGTGCATCACAATTGAGTTGTACAGTCAGACCCCCAGCTGGTGTTGCAGACTCGCTGGGCATGTGGGAAACCACACACGCTTGTCAAAGTGTTTGAGTGTCACAGTCGTGTGAGACTAAGGAAGAGACCCCAGAGGAAGCCCTGTCCCAGGCCACCCTCCGTGCCTCATCTGTTTTGACATCAGACAGCTCTCTCTTTTCTGGTCTAATGGAGGTGCCGACTGGCCTCACAATGTCACAGAAATCTTCATTTCTCTGCTGACCCAGGTAGGTGAGCATGCGTAACCACCTACGCCCACTTCCTTTAGGGTTTTCTAGTCGTCCATTCAGGTCATACCCTTGACTTACCCTTCCGCTGTTCTTCCTGTCTTGTTAAGTAGCAAGTTTCTGGCATTTTCTCCATGTTACTCTTTTCTTGGTTTTAGACAGTTTGCATTGTGCCTTTAATCTGTCTTCAGCTTGTCAACGTGGTCCAAACTACCCTCCAATGGATGGGCTTCACACCTTTTTGTCATTGTGGCATAACTGACAGGCAACACTGTTAGTCTGAGGGGTACGGCATTGTGGCTCCGTATTTGTATATGGAGCAAAAGGAAGACCCCAGTAAATCTAACATCCTCTCTCCAGATGGCAGCAGATTTTGTTCCTTGTGACAATGAGAACTTTCAAAGTCTGTTCTCTCAGTGACTTCCAGATATGCAATATACTATCATGGAGAGGATGGGTGTTCTTAATTCTGCTGCAGTTTGTTTCACTGCTTCTGCCTTAAATACCGTGCTGCTCGAGTTTTGCTGATGCTCTTTGGGGCCTCTGGGTGACAGATGTGTGGCCCCATATTTCTGTCTGTGAACTTCGTGGTACTTGATCCCAGACTCTGAGACTGGTGACTGCCTCCTGTTGAGTGACTCCCACTCAAGTACAAGGCCTTTACAACACCGTGTCCTTCTGGATCGAAGGGCTGGCTCCATCCTTGGTGGGTAAGCACAGCTGGTGCAGAACTTTATAGAACTTTTCCTCCTGTGTTGGGTGAATAATCACAGACTTAAGAGTTTGCCTGGTAACATATTTCTCTACTTTTTTTCCTGCTTCATGATTTCTGCTTTTATGTCCGTGTTTTTTCTTCAGGTTCACTTCAATTTACTCTTCAACAGATTGAGTTCAATGGGGTCTTCAGCGTCCGCAAGAAATTCCCACAGCGTGGGCACCTGAAATAGCACACTTTTTGAGTCAGTGTTCTGGCGGCCCCAAGTCTGAGATCAAGGTGGCACTGTGGGTTCCCTGCAAGGTGCGGAGAGTTCTCCTGGTCACCGGCACTCCCGGACACTTCTTGGCTTGTAGATGCATCCCAGCGATCTCTGCCCCCATCATCATGTAGCCTTCTCTCTGGGCATGTGGTCTGAGTTCTCCTCTTATAAGGACACTGGGCATGCGCTTAGCGACACCTGCGTTCAGTATGACCTCTTCTTAACTGGACCGCGTCCACAATGATCTTCTCTCCAAACAAGTTCAGGCTGGTAGGTTCCAGGTTACCTTTTTGTTGGATGCCATCAACCCATAACAAAGGGGTAGTTCCACCCCCTACCCCCATGGGAGTTTAAAGACACATTTCCTTTCAAGGGGAGCGTATCTGGGTCCTGCACATTTTAGTGTGCTGTAACCACTGTGCAAATCACTGCTAGGTATTTCCAGGTGCTCGCATTATCTACCATGTTTTTTTATCTTAAGCTCTAGCGAAGAATTTAAGGTAAAACTGATTAGAAATGTCAAAGCAGTACATTATGCTCTAGCACGAGCAATGCTAGATCAATGTAATGGTTAGCACAAAGGCATCCCGTTCCATCGTGAAATACACAAACGGCTCAAAATTCACACGCAAGTGGGTAAATACATATCCCTGCAGATTTTGACACCTTTTGCTCAGACACTAGGTAATCAAGTGCAAACAAAGAGGCAGATGGAAGAGAGGGGCAACACAGCCAAGAGCCTGCAGCTTTTAGGATGGTGACCAGCAGGCCGAGAACTCGCTGCGTTTGAGCACATGGGGCATTTACCATGTTCAGTCATGTTAAGACAGCTCAGTAAATTCCAGACTGTCCTCTTCTGTGTCCCTTTGGTACCCAAAGTCTGGTGGCAAATTCTATATATTGGGACACTCAGTAATGTATGACTAGATGATACATCAGTTAAAAAGGAGATCTTACAAGAAATTAAAAATATTCAGATTCTAATAAAAACAAATATTACCTACGAGAATGTACATGGCTGACTTATCTGAACTTACAAGTGAATACAGCTTTAAACACACACATAAATGCAAACAGGCTGAGAAATGATTTTACCAGCGCATGGTTGTGAATACCTAGAAAATTCGGGAGCCTAACTCCCATGGAACGACTATGTGATTACAATGTATGTTTGCTACCCACCTTTTTCTTTTCTCAGTACTTGCAATTTGTTTAATCACCAATATTCTTCTATTTTCTCCCTCTCTGATCCCAAAGTGAGACAATTTTTCTTGAAGCGGGAAAACACAAAAGGGAAATAAGGCCGTCTTTATTTAAGGTGGTCTCCTGGTTTTGTGGAGGGAATCATCCTGATGGCTGTGATTTTGTGCATCTCTTATGAACCCAGGGAAACCTTTTACTTACTTACCAATTTAATATAAAAGAATAGAACTCAGGGACAGCTAGATGGAAGAAACATGCAGGAAAAGAGATTTTACCCACTTACTCGGGGCACCTGATATACCTTAGACCCTGTGATGACAAGCAGAGAAGGATATGGAGCTATAATCCCAAGAGAGCAAAGCCACAGGGAATGACAGCCCAGCCACACAGGCGGCAGCTCCCTGCACTGAGCTCTTCTGCAGAGAGGATATAACCCAGGCACTGACAGGCGGGTGACACCGACTTCAGGGATGCAGGCAAGTAAGATGAAGCCCCAGAAAAAAGGTGGGACAGAGTGAGCGGCTCCGTATCCATGGACAGTTAGGTCTCAGCCGTCCCTTCCGTGCTCACCCTGGGCTCCATCCCCGAGACAGTAAAGCTGTATGAGGGAGCTGTGATGTGCCTGGATCTCCTTGCTCCAGGGGTAGGCAGTGGAGAAGGGGCAACCCCAGGTGCCCTTGGCCCCAAGGGCAGCCCCCCCTCCAGTGTCCCATCTCTTTGCCCATTGGGCAGGGAGTAGATGGCTTCTCACCTTGGGGACACTCTTTTTTCCAGCATCTGGGTTTCCTGAAGTTGTGAGCAGCCCCCAGTAGGGATCATCCTCCCAGAGGACCTGGGCCATGGAGGCTAAAGCGGCCAGGCTGTAGGGCAGCCGGCGACTATGCTGGTCTCTGGCCCTTCCTTCGCTCCCTTCCCTCTAGCCCTTTTGTCCACTAAACCTGTGTTACGGACCATGGAAGAGGCTACCTTCAGAAGTTCAGGCAGGAGAGCTTCTGAAGCTGCCTTTCGATGTTGCCAGGGCTAACTGGGTGAGGAATCAGTTGGTCCTTTCAAGGTATTGAAAGTCGGCCAGCCTCCGATTCAGGGTCCAAGCTGGGATGGGCACTTAGAGCTTCCCTGAGCCTTTCCTGGGGTCCTTATTTACTGTGGCCATTTTGCTATAAATTATAACCCATATATTGAATTATATGGATTGAGCTCTACTCTGTTTCAAGCCTTCCAATAGTGAGATGGAATTGTGATCTTTTGCCCATCTAGAGGAAAGACAGACTGACAATCCTTTGGAGCTATAGGCGTCCCTGCCGAACCCCAAATCACCCTGGAGAGCCTGGGACCCAGATATATCCTATGAAACTCCCCACTGCTGTTTCCGCTGCAGAAAAGCATCCCTGACCCATGAACCTCTTCGGCCTGGTGAGCCTCCCCAAGAGGGACCCCCAACCACCCTCCCCCTTCACAGATGTGTGTTGTCTCGCAAGATGGGGAACTGTCTTCCCTGTTCTAAGATCATATGGAGTCTGGAAAATCAATGTTTCCTATTTCTTTCTCCTTCCCAATCTTTCCCACTAAGCCAATGATCCCATCAAAGATGGGACATCAAAGGGACAAAGGGGCCATCCCTCTCCCATGTCTCAGTGGTGAGAGGAGGAGTGGAGGGTATTTGAAAATTATGGGGTCTCCTTGCAGATGGCTTGGGAAGAAAGCATAGGAGGTACAGGAGAAGTGGGGCAGGGACCAGGAGGGCGGATAGATACAGGCAACAGATGCCTATCTCTGGAGAGCATAGAAAATTAAGGACGGGTGGAAGGTCTTTTTTTTTTTTTTAAGATTTTATTTATTTATTTGACAGAAAGAGATCACAGGTAGGCAGAGAGGCAGAGAGAGAGAGAGAGAGGAAGGGAAGCAGGCTTCCTCCTGAGCAGAAAACGCGATGTGGGGCTCAATCCTAGGAGCCTGGAATCTTGACCTGAGCGGAAGGCAGAGGCTTTAACCCACTGACACACCCGGGTGTCCCCAAGGACTCTTTTTAAATCATGTGCCTTCTCCGGTACTGCACCCCAAAGTCCAGGTCTATTATAAAGAAATAAATCAAGCAGAGAGAGTCAATTATCATATGGTTTCACTTATTTGTGGAGCATAACAAATAGCATGGAGGACATGGGGAGTTAGAGAGGAGAAGGGTGTTGGGGTAAATTGGAAGGGGAGATGAATCATGAGAGACTATGGACTCTGAAAAACAATCGGAGGGTTTTGAAGTGGCAGGGGGGTGGGAAGTCGGGGTACCAGGTGGTGGGTATTATAGAGGGCACGGATTGCATGGAGCACTGGATGTGGTGAAAAAATAATGAATACTGTTTTCCTGAAGAACAACAACAAAAAAGTAGGGGAACAGCGGAGGTAGAGGTAGGAGCAGAGAAACAGTGAAGGCCAGGACACACGGCACGGCCCCGCGACCCTGCCGACCCCGCGCGATCCCAGGAACTCTAAAAGCCAACCTCTCGCAAAAGCAGTCAGACGTTTCGTGCTAGTCACAGCGAAGGCTCACAGGGCACAAGGGTGGAGCGGGCTACTTAGGACAGAGGGCGAGCCCCTACACCCGCACTTCTGCCTCTGTGCTTCCACTTTCCCGCCCAGCTCCCGTCCTGCCTCTCCGCGGGTCCTACTCCCGGGGGTCTCGACCTGCCCGCAGCCAGGTCGGACCTTCCCATCAAGCACCGGGAACCCGCCATGCAAATGTATGATAATGAGGTCGCATTGGCGGTGACTGGGAGAGCGCATGCGCGGCCTGGGGGGCGGGCGGTCTCGCTTGTGGCGCCCTCCTGGCTGGTGGCCCTCTGCGTCCCGCTCCTGTCGTGGCAATGAAAGTTAACTATTCTGATTCATTTTCCGTGGGCCAAATGGGACCTTTGCACCGAGTCCGATTTTTTTTTCTGAAGGGACGTCTCCCGTAGACGTGGGGTCGAACTGACGCCCCCAAGATCAAGAGCCCTGCGTCCCCAGCCAGCAGTCCATAAACTCCCTACTGTCCTCTGCAGCAGAGCTGGCAGGGCCTGTGCCCTCCCTCTGCGCCGCCTGGTTGGCGAGAACAGAACTTAAAGGAGGACGACCCCAAAGGCCATATAACACGTCAAACACGCGCGGGGAAGGCGGGAGAACTCTTACCGGCGTGAACAGCGTGGGTGAGGAAGAACCTGTTTCCTCTACCCTTCTGAAGGTCGTTGGCTGGGACCCCAGAATGAGCCCAACAAAGTAAAGTAAACACCCTAAGGATCCGTACCCGTGGGGCACATCCCTTGAAGGAGACCCGGGTGATGACGAACTGGGGATTGGTTAATCCCCAATCCCAAGGGATTGTTAGGACCGGGGCGTGGGTTGGAACGATGCCTTTGCAGAGAAGTGACAGGAGAAAAGGAAGGACGGCGAGCTGGGGCCAAGCGGACATCTGATCTGGGGACACCATATAAGGCCCAATAGTGTAGGTCCGTCTGGGGGACCCACCCCCTGTGTTCCTCAGGCCCTGGAACTGCTTGCTCATTCCTCATGAGTGTCTGCCTCTAGGCCAAGGAGGAAGCTATGGGCAGGCCTCTTCCTGCTGCTTCTGTAGCTCAAAATCCTCTTCATGCCAAAGTGGCCCCCACTGGGGGCCTGTTCTATTTACACCCTTCAGAATCCTTTCCTTATGTCCTCTTGGTCTACTTTTGGGTCAAAATCAAACTCCTTTGTCACAGTCTTACGGACAATACTCAAGAGTTTTTCATCATTGCCAGTGGAATCCCGAAACATTTTTTATGAATCCATTTAGAATAGGATCTTGAGAGAAAGGGAAGTGGGTCAGAATGCAGCCAGCTGAGTCAGGAGTACCGCCCATTTGTGGGGAGGCATTCTCTTAGTTAGTGCTTTGGGATCAGTGTGGTGGGAATTCAAGACAGCCAGAGCCTGGACAGTCCTGCTGTCTTGTGGGTGTTCATGCAATGTAATTCTGAGCAGTAATCCATATCACCACCCACTCTGATTCTGCTTCAAATCTAGAAGGGACTTTTCCGTTTTCTGGGTGGTTTAGAGGGAGAGCCTATTCAGCTTCTCTGCCCTGTCCACCCAACGCGTGTCCTGAAATAGCAACTGGGAAATCTCTCACCTAGAGGGTGCAGAGGGCCGGGGTGGGGGTGGGGTTGGAGAAATGCCAGGGGATCCCTTTAAGCCTGTCTTGGGAAGTGAGGAAGCCATACAATGCAATTTGGATTCTGATGGTCCTAAAGGGTGATGGGCTACTGTGGGGTCTTTAACCCGCAGGGGCTAACACGATCCTTGGGTAGAATTCACTGAAATTGTACAAAGCACCTGGTATCACAGAGAATGGCTTGACGGTGGGGAAAGTCCACATTAGCATTTGGCACAGATCTAGGGACTATGAGACAATATTTGCTAGTCCTTATTCCCAGAAATCTCTCTCACACACATTTTCTTTCCCTTTTTAAAAATTTACTAGTTTTGGGTGCCTGGGTGGCTCAGTGGGTTAAGCCTCTGCCTTTGGCTCAGTTCATGATCTCAGGGTCCTGGGATCGAGTCCCGAATCGGGCTCTCTGCTCAGCAGGGAGCCTGCTTCCTCCCTCTTCTCTCTGCCTGTCTCTCTGCCTGCTTGTGATCTCTGTCTGTCAAATAAATAAAATCATTAAAAAAATTTTACTAGTTTCAGGGGTAGAATTTAGTCATGCATCAGTTGCATTTAACACCCAGTACTCATTCCATCACATGCCTGCCTTCATGCCTATCCCCTAGCTACCCCATCCCTCCAAGCCACTCCCCTTCAACAACCCTCAGGTTTCCTACAATTAAGAGTCTCTTTTGATGTGTCTCCCTCTATGCTTTCATCTTATTTTTTTCTATCCCTTCCCCTATGTTCATCTGTTTTGTTTCTTAAATTCCACATATAAGTGAAATCGTATGATTATTATCTTTCTCTGACTGACTTATTTGGCTTAGCATAATACCCTCTGGTTCCATCCATGTCGTTGTAAATGGCAAGACTTCATCCTTTCTGATTTCTGAGTAATATTCCATTATATATATGGGCCACATCTCTATCCATTCATCTGTTGATGGACATCTGGACTCTTCCCATAGTTTGGCTACTGTGGACATTGCTGCTATAAACTTTGGGGTTTAACTCATGCACACATTTTCAAATGGATGGCTACAACTTCCTCATTCTCTATGAGTGGAAATTTGGAGGTCCCCCCCAAAATAGTGATGTGACAAAATTTCTCCAAACCAAACCAAGACAAATCAGGAAAAGCTTTATTTCCATTTTGACTTATTTTAATAGAACATATTTTTAAAAAAGGATTTCCAAAGGTTTTGAGAAATCTGAAGGTCCTTACATTGCCTAATGGTCTCCCAGAAACAATACTTGCAAAATCCAGGTTTTGGGAGTCTGCTAAATTAACAGTGAAGAAAAGTCTTCTTTTATGTTTCTAGTTCTTAGTAACTAGTCAGAGTGTTTTCTTCCCCCTCACATCTGTGTTCTGAACAGAAGATTCTAAACAGCTGTGTTTTGACTTCAAAAAGGAAAGAAAACTCTGTTGTAATAGAAACGTAATAGAAGAAAAGAATCTATTGATGTAGATTGATGTAATAGTAGGCAACAAATGAGAATTAGGCAAGATGAGACATTTCCAACATCCAACCTCATCAGCTGGGGGTGCCCTATAGAGACAGACAGGCTGGTATCTCAACTGAGAGGCCTGGACCCAGAGTTCTCCTCTCAGGGGAGACTTCCAGCTGACCATCCCCATAAGGGCCCTATTAATAGGGCAGATGACTGGGTCTGAAGTCAAACATCTGTTCGCCTAGGAGGAGTGAGCTGCATTTCCATGTGTTCATGTTTCTGCTGGGGTTTTAGAACATAAATGAGGTTCGGTGGGGTGAGATCTGGAGCTGATGACCCAAGAAAGAATTCTTGAGATGTCTTTGGGGCAAAATGGTGGTTTACAAAAGCATGGGACAGGACCCATGGGCAGAAAGAGCTGCTGCCCAGGGGTCTTGAGGAATGGCTGACTATATGCTTGGGAGTTGGGGGAGGTAAGGAAAAGGGAGGCTTCATGAGGATTTTTGTATATTAAAGAAGACTCACAGGATACCAGAGGCCTTGTTATTGTCAGGTTAAGGCCGTTTTCCACTCTAGCAAGGCATGAACGGTAAGACCGTTGGGAGCTTCTGGAGGGACACTACATTTTGTCCATCCGCTTCAAGTATCTGTCCATGGGCTACACTATAAAGACATTTAATTGTGTCTACATTCTCTTCTGGAAGCTAGGTTATTGATTGAAATGCTTTGTTCTTGTAGATTGCTAAGACATGTGTAAGCTGAGGGAGACTTAGGTCTTGTAGGATTGTGAGCTCTGTAACTATTTGGTTTTCCTTTAGGGCAGCCAGGATGATGTATGTAAATAACCAGGCTTCTAAGGTTATTCACACAGTCTCACAAGCAACATTCCTTAGCGTGACTGTGTGTGCATGTCCCTGTGGCTGGCTCACTTCTCACTACCTGTGGTGGGACACATCCCAGAAACTTCTAGCTACACAGAACAATCTACCCAGCAACTGCTTTTTTCTGTGAACTGACAGATCCTAGGGGGATGGTGGGAAGGGTGGGTGTGTGCTGTTTCTCCATTATATTTTTCTGTACCAAATTTCAATTTTATCAAAAGCCCTCTTAGCTTTTCTCTCCCCTACGTTCTTAATTTACCGAGCAGATCGGGTATGCTGGGCTTGAAACCCTCTTCTGACCATTACTGCACAGAACCAACCTTAGTTTACTAATTACACTTCTCATTTGCTGCCTTCTTAGTTCTGTGTCAAAATCTTAAGAACATATTAAACTGGAAGCAATGAAACTCAGAAGATTTTGCATTCAAATGGAGTAACAAGTGAATCTTTTTAAAATTTAAAAATTATGTAGTGCTAAATCACAGTGAGTTTTTAATTTTAACTGTGTGCTTTGTTGTTTTCGAAATAAAAGCGAAACAGAGCTCCATTTTTTATTTATTTTTTCTTTCTCTCTAAAGAAATGCTAATAAAAGTCCCGGGCCGGTAGCTCCGGGTCTCACTGGACCTCTTCAGTCCCCGCCTCTAGACTCTTCCACCAAAACCTGCGCGAGGCGCTGGACGGGAGGCCCGTTGCCCCGGGGACAGGGCGGTGGGCCGAGCGGGCGGGTTCCCGCGAGGAGGCGTGTGCACGGCGGGTGTACGGGGAAAGAGCCCACGCGAGGACGCACGTGCACGGGGAAAGGAGCCTCGCGTGGCGGCGCGTGCACAGCGGTTGCACGGGAGGAGCCCCCCTCCCCGTCTCCAGCTCCGCCCCAACCCCGCGTGGGCGGGGGGGCTCCTCAGCTCAGGTCCTAGCAGCTTACAAAAGACTCTTTCAACGGAGCCTTCATACACTAGTAAGCCAGTTTCCCTTTCGTCCGCGAGTCACGGACGGGGTAAGTGGAGATCCTGGTAAGGTTTCAGGACGCGAAGCTGTGGGCCGGCCGCGATGGGGTGTGGAGTGCTCTGCCGCCAGGACCATACGAGAAGCGCTTCCCTGCCAGGACCCGGAATAGGCGGCGCGTACCCCTGCCAGGACCTGGGGCCGGGAGCGCCGCGGCCGGGAACTCCGAGCGCCGAGTACACCGCTGCCAGGACCCGGCGCGCGGCGCCCCGCCGTCCCCGCCCCGCGCGGCCCCGTCGCCATCCTAGTGCCGGCCCTCGGCTCTCCGGCCGCGGTCTCCGTCCCCGTCCCTGCAGTCCGCCGCGTCCCCGGCCTCGCCCGCCCTCCGGCCGCGCCCTCCCCGAGGGCCCCCGCCGCCGCAGCCCTGGCGCTCCCCGCGGGCCCCGCCGAGGCCTCCTGCGCCCTGTGCCAGCGCGCGCCCCGAGAGCCGGTGCGCGCCGACTGCGGCCACCGCTTCTGCCGGGCGTGCGTGGTGCGCTTCTGGGCCGAGGACGACGGGCCCTTCCCGTGCCCCGAGTGCGCGGACGACTGCTGGCAGCGCGCCGTGGAGCCAGGCCGCCCGCCGCTCAGCCGCCGGCTGCTGGCGCTCGAGGAGGCGGCCGCGGCGCCCGCGCGCGACGGCCCGGCGTCCGAGGCGGCACTGCAGCTGCTGTGCCGCGCTGACGGGGGTCCGCTGTGCGCCGCCTGCCGCATGGCCGCAGGCCCCGAGCCGCCCGAGTGGGAGCCGCGCTGGAGGAAGGCGCTGCGCGGCAAGGTGCGCGCGGCGGGCGACCTGTGCGCGGAGCGTCCGCGTCCTCATCCACATCCCCAGCGCGGGTCCCCGTCCCGGACGCGGCCCTGTGCCCCTTCCCCACCCTCCGCTGGTGTCCGGTCCCCCACCTCCAACTCGGGTCCCCGATCCCCGGGCGGTGCCCTGTCCCCGTTCCCGGCCCCAGGATGGTGCCCTCCCCCCCTCCCCTCTCCCGCCCCACTCCCCGCCAAGCTGGGGTCCTGTCTCCCTTCCCCAACTCGAGTCCCCGCCCCCAGACGGTGCTCTGTACCCCTTCCCCCGCTCTTAGGGGCTGTCCCATCCCCGGACGGTGCCCTGTCACCCCCTCCCTCCAGACGGTGACGGTTTCCCCCTTCCCTACTCTGAGCTGGTGTCCTGTCAGCCACCCACAGTCATCCTCATGTACCATCTTCGGATTGTTGTACCCCTCCCCCCATCGGAAGAAAGCGTCTCTCTGCCGGCCCTGCCCCCATACCTCGCCCCCCAGCACCTCCTTGCCCTGCCTCCGGGTGTGACGTCACTCTGCCGCAGGGTTCCCACCCCCCCACCCCTCTCCCTGTGCCCCTTGAGATTCTGTCTGGTGGACCAGGCAGTGAGCCTGGCTGTCAGCCGCTGGGGTCCAGGGCACACACCTCCCCTCACTCAGATCGCGTTCTCCCTTGCTCTCAGCGACCCCCCCTCCCGCCCCCAAGTCTGGAAACCTTTGCTGTGCTGTCGACACTGGGGAGAAACCGGCTGTTGGAGAGGGGGGTTGTAACTGGGGCCCTGGACAACCCCCATGGAGGTGGGTCACAACATTATTTCAGAGTAAAGACAGCCGGAATGTCCAAACGCACAGAGACAGTGTGTGTGGTCCCGCCCACCCCGGGGAGGACAGGTGGTGGGTCCTGGGGTCCCTGTGAGCACTGGGGGTGGCCCTGGCGGGTGGCGGGCAGGGGCTGCACTGGGGCTGCAGCCGGTGGACAGGTGGGCTGGAGCTGGGCTCTGCTGTTGGGGGACCCTAGGCCTGGGGTCCATGCCCCCTTGAGAGGCCACTCAGCATTGCTCCCTTGGTGACTGTAACACTGGGGACCCCAGAACGTAGTCCTCCTCCAGTTGCCTGGTTGCAGTCTTAGCAGGTGTTTCCCCACCCGAGTTTCTTCTGGAGAGAGCTTCGCAGAGCTGCTGAGTTTTCTTGTGCAGACCCTGACCGGTCTGCCCCTGGATACTGCTCGTGGGACCCTCGGGGCCTCTGACCACACCCCCAGTAACCAGCGTGTCTTTCCAGGAGAACAAGGGGTCTGTGGAGATCATGAGAAAGGACCTGAAGGACGCACGGGACCTGCACGGCCAGGCGGAGTCTGCTGCCGCCGTGTGGAAGGCAAGTGGCAGAAGGCCTGCCTGCGGTCAGCCCAAGGAGGGGCCCCTGACCCCGCCAGGCAGGGATGCAGCTTTTCCCCCGAGGTGGGCGGGGGCGGGAGGCCCCAGGTGTCTGGCGGGGACACAGGTGAGCTCCCTTCCTGGCCTGCAGGGACACGTGATGGACCGCAGAAAGAAGGCCCTGACTGACTACAGGAAGCTGCGGGCCTTCTTTGCTGAGGAGGAGGAGCGCTTTCTGCAGGAGGCCGAGAAAGAGGATGGGTCCATGGAGGACGAGGACGCTGACCCTGCAGACCGCTTCGGGTCGCTGCTGCAGGTGGTGTCCGAGCTGGAGAGGAGGCACCGCAGCCTGGGTCTCAGCATGCTGCTGCAGGTGGGCAGCCCGGGAGGGGGATGGCCTCACCCCAGCTGCCTGGCTCCTGCTAGGGGCTGCACTGTAGGTATAATGGACCTGGGAGACCCTGGCCTCCACACACCCTCTCACCTGAGGGCAGGTCTGGCAGCACCTGTCCCTCCCTCCTCTGGTCCCCCAGGTGCCATTCTGATTCTTTAAAGGCCAAGGGAGTGTAATGGCCATGATAAGGCTCTGGCTGTGGGGAGATGTGTGGGGCTGGGGGGCCTGGCAGGGGCTGGGTCCCCTCTCATGGCCTGGGTCCTGGCACAGCAGCTGCCTCTCTCTCCACCTCCACCCTTCCCCCTGCAGTGATGTCCTGCCTCCCCGTGCTGGCTCCAGGCCCTAGAAGCTGCGTCCACCCTGGCCTGGCCCCCAGCAGCTCCTCCATCTCCGCCTTCTGGACACACAGTGTGCTCCATCCATGAGGGTCTGCACCTAGGTGCCCACGTGGGACACGGACCACCAGTGCCCGCCTCGGGTTCAAGACCATGTCCTTCAGCAGTGTCCCTGTCCCCTTCTCTGGGAGTCCATGTCCCCCAGGCTGTAAACGTTTTACCATAGAGACCTGTAACAGGGGTGTGCTCAGCCCCAATGTGTCACGATTCTGCATAAAGCTCTTGTTGCTGCCACTGAGTCTGATTGGCCTGGTGTCTCCGGGGCCCATGGTTGTCCCTGGGCAGCCTGGATCTTCCAGACCTGGTACTCACCCCCTGGAAATGCCACCCACAAAGGGGCTGCTCCAGGGGTTGTGCAGACCGTGTGTGCATCGGGCATGCCCACTAAGGGTACATTTGCGGTGTCCATGGAGACAAAGGGATGCTCACAACATCTGGGTGGGGTGAGGCGGGTAGGTAGGTCAGACCGGTTGTGGGCAGTAGCCCCCCCCCACAGCCTGCACATCCAGCACCAGCTCTGTCTTCAGGGTCTTTGTGGGGTCTGTGTTCAGGGGTCCATGCCCTTGAAGCTCTGTGCCCCTGTCTGTTTCCCGGTGTCTTTGCTCAGCTGTGCTGCTTTCTGTCTGCACCATCTGCCCCTCCGGTGCTGTGGTTTTTCCCAGGGACCTGCCTTAGTGTTGGCCTCTGTCTACCCCTTCTGCATGTGCACCAATGGCTGCTGACCTGAGTGTTTTTCCTGGGGAAGCAGAGGAACCATGTGGGTGTGGGTCATTCTCAGGCTGGAACACAGTGTTTTCTCTTGCTCTGCTCCTGGCTCCCTTTGCTTCACATTTCCTCCACTAGACAAGCGTTCCAAGACCATGACTTGTGGTCCCGTTGTCAGTTTGTGCAAATGATGGCAAGGAAGGCCATGGGGACTTGGGTCCCACAGTGTGAACACATGGGGCCATTAAGGATGCTTGAGGCTGAGAGTTGGAGCACGCTGTGTGGTGCAAAATCAACAGGTGCATTTCCAGAGGTCTCCCAACCCTGGTTCTGTGGGTGTGGGGATGGTGTGCCTGGCACATGGCCTGCCTCCCGGAGCCCCTTCACCCCTCCCCCAAGACATCTTGCTTCAGCCGCTTTGCCTGGCGTCCCTCCTCCTGTCTGCTCCGCTGCCTGGCCAGTCTCCAGAGAGACCCTGTGTCCACCCTGCATAATAAAGGGGGCTACTGTAGATGGGACTTGTCCTGATGGGACCCATGCCTCCACTGAGTGGCATTGGGGACACTTGTCATCCTGGGCAGTGCTAGGGGTGTCCCTGTCCTAGAGGAGTATGGGGACTGGGAGGGGCAGGCACTGGAGGAAGCCACCTGTCTGTGTCCAGCAGGCCAGGAACATCCCAGTGTGGCCTGCTGTTGATTCCAGCCAGACGCGCTGCCCCCTTGTTAGCTCCTTCATGCGCCTGGGTGAACGCTCCCCGCTGGCTGCCCTGGACGACTCCGGCGTGAGCCCCCGGTCCCTGTGGAATAGTGTTGTTCCTCCAGATGTCTGCCAGCCTGAGCAAAAGAATGAGTTACAGACAGTGGATTGTCTTTACTAGCTCCTGCCCGGGGACGCAGCTGTGCAGGGGCCTGGTGAGCGCTCCGCAGTCCCTGCTCCTGGCTGGTCCCAGGACGCTGGTCCCAGGACCCAGCGGCACAAGGGGAGGGAAGCTGGGCTGGGCTCTGCGTGGACTGGGAGCAGTAGAGGTTTGCTGCACCAATGGGGGGGGGGCGCGCCTCCGGTTCCTTCATTCCGAGCACTGGGGCGTTTCCCTCCACTTCCCGTTACCCATCCAGGTGCAGTGGGGATGTCTAGCGTGTTTGCTCAGGATCCAGGGGAGCAGGGAGACACACTGTGTGGAGGACATGAGGTGGAGTGCAGCAGCATAGGGAAGGATCCCTGCATCTTGTGGTGCTCCAGGACATCCCCGGGGAAGGGCAGTGAGGTGAGGTCCCAGCACCCGGCCTGGAAGTGAGAACCCCAGAGGACAGGAGTCAGAATGTGGTGAGGGGTGGTGGGCTGGAGCCACCGTTTGGGAGCTGGGCCTGAGTGTCAGGACATAGGAGTGTCAGGCCAGCTGGGAGGTCAGGGGGACTCTGAGCCCAAGACCCAGCCCCTGTGGCTCAGGAATGTGCCAGAGCACTCCCAGAGCTCACTGAAGGCCATCGTGCTCACCCGGACGGCATATCAGGGAGAGGAGATGGGTTACCCTGAACCAAACGAAGAGCCAGGACAGAGTTCAGGACAGGTGCCAAACACGGACATGCCAGGGCATCAGGACAGTGTGTGACCACCCCTGTGGACCGTGGCCCACTGGGAGATTTCTGATTGGGACTTTGAGAGGGCATGCTGACACCACACTGACCCCAGGAGATCAAGCTGAGGACCAAAGAAAGCCCCCACCCCACGTGACTTGGGCAGACCACCTGGGGTGGCCCCTGGTTCCGGTAGGGCACCCCAGGGGTCCAGTTTAGAGGTCCCCTCCAAGCAGCGACTACACAGTGGGCCATGTGCTACCCTGTGACACCACCTCAGCCCTGGGGCAGGCATGGTTTTGAATGATCGAATTCTGTGTGCAAGGTTGAGAGGCTGGATGAGACCCTGTCCGGGTGACTGAGGCAGCTGAAAGTCAGGCAGGGCTGGTTGTCAGCATGGGGGCTGAGCAGTGTAGCTCGTTCTGCTGAGACACTCACGCAGGGTGTCCTGACCCAATGTGGATGCCTAAGACCAGCAGAGATGTCCAGGGAGAGGCCAGTCTGTCCATGGTGTCCCCACTGCTGCCCCGGCACTGCTGCTGGCTTCTCAACCACTAGCTGCCACATATTGTGAGATTTAGGGCAGGATGACCGAGGGCCTAGTGACCCCACTTGCAGATGCTACGTTCCACAGATGTCCTCTCCAGGCCCTCAGGGTTAGGCACAGGCAGACATTGGGTGCACTGTCCTTGTTGCGGGGGAGGTGGGAGCGTGCAGGGCAGACTCCATTGCCCCTCACTGGGCAGGTGGGAGTTCCACAGCCCTGGGGACACATGGGAGCTGGACACGGGATGACCTGCAGTGGCTTCGGGCACCGTGCTGAGTCATGAAGAAAAAACAAGTGGAGTACAAGACCAAGTGTGATTTACCTAAGTTTCAAATGCAAGCACACAGAACAATTCAAGGTTGCAAAGACACTCAGAACTCATCGGTGGCACGTGGTGCCTGTGCAGAGGGGAAGGCGGGATCTCAGAAGAGTAGAAAAGGAGCCAAGGTGGGGACCCTGGGTGGCTTCGCTGAAGACCCTGCCTTTGGCTCAGGTCGTGGTCCCGGGGTCCTGGGATTGAGGCCGCGTTGGGGTCCCTGCTTCTCCCTCCCTGGCTGCTGCTCCCCCTGCTTGTGCTCTCTTTTTTTCTTTATAAAGGAAAAGGAAGGAAGGTGACAGAGTAGGGATGGCATGTGGAGGGGAAAAGGCACGTCCCCAGCTCAGAAAGAAGGGGTCGTTCAGAATAGTTCAGGTCACTTAAGGCCAGTTTGGGATTTCTGTACCCAGTACTATCGCTGCAAGGAGCGCCCTATCCATGTGTGTGTGTACACCTATGCACGTACCGCCTTATCCGCTTGTGTACACCTGTGCACGTGTGTGTAGTGCGTGTGCGTGCACGCACAGGGAGCCTCTGGAAGGCGGTATGACCCTAGAGAAGGCTGGGGTCTTCCATACACGAGCACAGAACACTGATGCCCCCGTGCAAGGACGCCGGCTCAGGCCTGCAGCCTCCGCGGCACCACGTCGTGCAGCCACCACCTCGTTCCAATTACGGGGACCCCCTCTGAACTCCCCACTTTGACGCTGCCTCGGCGGCTGTGCTAGGCCGCCTTTCAGAACCGCCTTTCAGACCCGAGGCCGGGCCGCCGGTTCCGGAAGCCATGGGCCCGGGCCCCCTGCGGCTCTCGGGAACGGCAGGAATCTAGACACAGTTCCCGGGGCACTCGCAGCCCTGCCCGGTGCACGCCCACGCGTCCTCAGCGGAGGCCCCACACAAACCAAGGCTTCCCGGAACCGAGGGCGACCAATCCATGCGCGCCCACAAGGCTAGCCGGCCCGCGGCTCCTCCCCACCAGCGGCCCGCGAGGTCGCCGCACGCTACGCCTGTAACTGAGGAAGCCGGAGGCACCTGACTCCCAGAGACGCACACTTCTCCTGCGCACGCGCGCCGGGAGGGCCCGGAGGAGAGGTTCTCGGGCTGTATGCAAATGAAGCTACTTCCTAGGTCTCGTCTGGCTGGACAAGCTGCGGGCCCGTCGTCGCGGAGCGGCCAATGGGGCTCCCGGACGGCACGGTGCCCGCACCTCATTGGTGAGCGCTGCATGCCGCGGCAAGCTCCCACTATATAAGGCCTCCAGCCCGCCCGGGCTCGCGGTCGTGCGGTATTGGAGAGCGGGGAGGGAAGGTGCAAGCCGGGAAGATGGCGTGCGTCGTCCTGCAGCGCCTGCAGCCGGCCGTCAGCAGTGTGGGGGCGTCCTGCCCGACCGATGTCCAGGCCCTGCTGCGGGTGGGTCTCTCGGCTCTCGTCCGTCCTTGCCCTTCCTTGTCTTTGTCCACCTGAAGTACCCGAGCCAGGGGTGGCCAAGAAGGCCAAGGAAAACATCTCCCCCCTCGCTCACTCCCTTTGTTCCCACCTTGCGTTGGAGGCTTAACAGCCAGGAGCCTTCAGCTGGTGGCATCTTGGTCCTTCCAGGTGCCTGTGGCCGGGAATGGCTTGGCACAAGTGATTCCGGAGCGGGCACTTACTCCAGTCTCGGGCGCGCGGCCCAGTACCGCCGGTGGGGTCCGCCGTGTGCCTGGCTGGGAGAAGATGGGCGCGTGAGCGCCGGGAAAGGTAAGGCCGGAAAATGTGTGGGTTTCCAGGATGGTTCCTGGTGCACAGGGGCCACAACTGTTCTTAGCAGGACACAGAAACTGCGGGCGACCTACCTCTGGACTGCTGACCTCCAGCCCCAGTCTCACAGGTCTGAGCCCTTCCAGAATCTCCCAGTCACGTCGGCCTGGTACTGACCAGTTCTTGATTAGAACAAAGTCTGAGAAGTCCATAGGTGCCTGTTAGCGGAGTTCGCTGAGAAATCTCAGCAACAGGTCACCTGCCAGCCTGCAAAAAAACGGTTTAAAAACAAACAAAACCCAAATAGTTGTGGGGCCTTGCACCTGCCTCCTCCTGTGGTCTCCTGAGTCCCTTTCGCTCTGGCTTCTCTGGACCCTTCTGCACTCTGCAGGCAGATCCTGGACCCAAGACTTCCTGAAGCCTTTCTGCAGACCAGTGTGTGTCTCAGCCCCTGGCCAGACGGCTACTTGACTGTTTTCTTGCAGCAGTGGCTCCATTCTTGGTGTTTGTTCCCCAGCTGCCACTGGTCTGGCTTGTGCTGGATTTTGCCTTTGTGCCTCGTGGCGGTGTAATGAACTGTAGTTCGTTGCCGCCAGAACACTTGTGTGAGTGTTTATGCTTTGCCGAGGCACTCTGGGGTGACTCTTCCACGTGTGGTAGACGAGGCTGTCGTGGGGACACGTGAAAGCAGTGGTAGTGGCACCACACATAAACGGAATCTGTTTGCATGGTGGGTGCAGCGCCGAGAGTTCTGGGCAGGGCCGTGTGCTCCTCACCAGTGGTGATCCCACTGGGTCCTCCAGCTGCCTTCCACACTAGGGTCTTGGGACCAGGGACTCTCGTTTATCGGAAATGGACTCGAATCCGTGTGGGAAGCTCTTTGGGAAGGAATCTGGTCTGGATGTGAGACACCAGGAGTCCCTGGTACACACCCACATGCACAGAATTCCAGAGCATCACGGCTTCTGACGCTTCAGGCCCTCGTCAGTTTGGAGTCACAGAGGCAGTCAGACCTGTGATGCGTTCCAAGTCCCTCTACTTGGTGGGCAAGGCTCTAAGAGGTCAGGTGGGTTGGAAAGGCCCAGGGCAGGCAGACACAGGCCAGGAGAGTGCTGAGAGAGACAGCTCCTGCTAGTGCAACATGCAGAAATGTGCCACATGGGGGATGCAGATACCCAGTCATAGCATGTGGAAAAGCAGAACATGTGTGAGCTCAGAGCCTGAAGGCATATACCTGGACAGAAGGAGAATTTATGGCCAGCTGACCATCCGGTAAACCTCCCTGAGTTAAACTCTGGAGTAAGGGATTGCTATTGTGTGTGTGTGTGTGTGTGTGTGTGTGTGTGTGCGTGTGTGCACACGTGCTTTAGTTGGGATGAAATTCATATGACCAAAGTTAATCATGTCACTTTTGAAGAATTTATATGACACAAAGTTAATCATGTCACTTTTGAAGAATTTAAAGACAACCTATGGAATGGGAAAAATATTTGCAAACCATACTGATAAGGAGTTAAATATCCAAAACATACAAAAAACATACAACTCAGTAGTGAAAACAGAAACCAGTAAACAAACCCCCCTAATAACCCAATTAAAAAATGGACAGAGAACCCAAATCGATGTTTTTCAACAGAAGACATCCAAATGGCCAACAGACACTTGAAAAGTTCTCCACATCACTCGGCGTCAGGGAAATACAAACCCAACACGAGATACCACCTCGCACCAGTCAGAATGGCTAAAATTAACAAAGCAGGAAATGACAGGTATTGGCGAGGATGCAAGAAAGGGGAAACATCTTACTCTGTTGGTGGGAACGCAAGCTGGTGCAGCCACTCTGGAAAACACTATGGAAATTCCTCAAGACGTTGAAAACTGAGCTACCCTATGACCCAGGAATTACACTTCTGGGAATAGATCCAAAGGCAAGGAAAACAAACTGGAAAGGATATCGGCACCCCGCATTCATAGTAGTGTTACCGAGAATAGCCGAGACATGGAAGCAGCCAAGTATCCGTGGACAGATGAATGGATAAAGACAGTGTGTATCTTTACACATACACGGTGGAATAGTGTTTCACCATAAAACCCTTGGAAGTCCCACCATCCCCAGCAGGGGTGGACCTTGGGGGCATCGTGCTAAGTGAGAGAGAGAAGTCAGACAAAGATAAAGACTGTATGGATGGAACAACAGGAAAGCAAAGGCCCCAGCTCAGAGAGAAAGGGATGGACCTGTGGCTCCCAGGGGGTTGGCGGCAAGGAATAGGGGGGTTGGGGGGAGGGGAAGGCAGTCAAAAGGGACAGACTTAGAGTTAGGACACAAATCAGCACTAGGGATGGGACGTGCCATGTGATAAGTGTAGCTAACGCCAGTGTGGGAATATAGAGGCAAGTTAGTGGCTAATAGGGCTGCTCACCAGGAGGAACATTTTCCCTTTATTATGACTTTTTTGGCTGGATCTGTAGGAGAAGGTGTGTGTGGCTGTAGGTACTGAAATCAGGCCACCGTGCCGTGAGTCTTCAACCTGCACAGGGATGGATCTTTCAGCAAAACTGGAGGAAATATTAAAATAATGAGGTGTCACAAAAGAAGCAGAGTAAGCACTTGGGGGATGGGTGGACACCGGAACCCGCAGACCTTGCTGGCCAGGAGGTTCTGAAACAACCTTGCAGACCTTCCTTGTGACCTCCCTGGCCTTCCATGTCCTTGCATGTTGTTATAAAGAATTCTGGGCATGGAAGCAGCACCACGTGGCCTCATATTCTGGGCCCAGGAAGGAGGCTGCAGACTGGCCATGCAGGGGTCCTGGGGATGGCTGTCCCTCACAGCATCTTGGCTCAGCCCCCTGGAGCCTTTTCAGGAGGCCCACACATTTCAAACTCCAAGAAGCTGATGGTCTGGTTCCGGCTCTGCTCTGCTCTGTAGAATCCCTCTGAAGACTGCATGCTTGGTACCGTCTGTGAGCCTCCCCATGCGAAACCGTCTGTCAGGCCCCCATGGCTACTTGGAAGTCTGGGTCCTTGAAATCTACAGCCCAGTGTCCTGCAGAGGAAACCCCAGGTGGAATGCTGTCTCCTCCAGCAGCTGCTTCTGAGACCAAGACATGTGGAGAGGCTGGGCCTTGGGGGCAGTCCCCTTCCCGGAGACCTTCCTAGGAGCCCGAGCTGCCAGGGAAGGCAGAGTAGTACACAGAAAACCCAGGGGTCCCATTGGATCCCGGGGGGTCCCCGACCACGATTTCCATCCCGCTCAGCTGTGTTCTCCTTCAGGATGGGGTGGCTTTCTGGCCCATGGCTGAGCCGTCAGTGCCAATGGGCCCCAGCAGTACCCTGATGCCCACTTGCAAGGTTGGGTACAACAACAATGGCCAAGGACTTGGGGCTTAGTGTGCGGTCTGCTGGGGGTCGTGTTGTTCCCCTTCTGGTGTTGTCCTACTTGGTTGAGATCCTGGCTTGGACTTGGGCTCAACCTCTTCACTGAGGGTCTCAAGCTAACGTTTTCCCTGAGATTAAGGGGTCAGAGACATGAGACCTGCTGACTGGGTCACTGTGGGGTCCCTAGATTGCTCCTGGCCCGTGTGATGCCGGAATTCTGCCTGGAATTTGTGGGAAGGGAATTTGCTGTCTCCTGGCCTGAGGGAGGGAGGTCAGCCTCCGTGTGGGACACAGCTCCTTTTACCCCCTGTCTGGAGAAATCCTTCAAAGCCCTCGCTAGGGGCCAGACTCCAGTATCCCGCCTTTTGTGGGACAAGCCAGCCCATCTGCAGGGACAGCAGCTGGAGGCCCCTCATGTGTTTGCTTTCAAGTCTGTCAGCCCATTTGGCATAACCGTGAACAAAGCAGTGGTGTGGATGCCCACATGACATGCACGCATGTGGGAGAACTAGAATATTGAGTCCATGAGTCTGTCAGTTTAGGAATGTGTGTGATTTTGTCACGTGGGCTTGTCCACAGCAGACTGACATTTCTTCCTCATGGTTCTGGACGCTGGAAGTCCAACATGAAGGTGCGGGCAGACTCGGGGTCTGGGGAGAACCTGCTTCCTGGCATCTTCTCACCGGGTCTCACATGGCAGGAACGTGGAGGGAGCTCTCTGGGGCCCTTGCATGGGGCTTGGCCCTTGTGACCCAGTTGCCTCCTGCAGCCCTCACTGGCCAACACCATCCAAGGGGGGTTAGGATTCCACAGGGGGGTTTTGGGAGACAAAAATTGTGATATATATGCACATATGATATATATATATATATGTGATATATATGCATGTATGTATTTCTAAGTGGTCAGATGGATGCCACTAAGTGCTACTCATGGAACCCAAGGAGGTGGCCAGGAGCATGGCACAGGGGACAGGGCACGAGGGCATTGAAAATCTCCTGTGACAGAGATGGCCGAAGGGTGAGCCAGCCCCCGACACCCTGGTACCCAGAGCTGATTCAGAGCTCCAGACAGGGAGCCCCCAGGAATGATGGGTGAAGGGGCAGGAGACCCTGTGGGTCTGTGCCTCACCACCCCATGGCTGCCACAGTCAGCGCTCTGACACGGGCTAGGTGTCCCACAGGTCACCTCCATTCTGCATGATCCAGACTTGGCTTCAGCCCCCTCCCTGCTCCGGGGCACAGCTCCACTCTGGACACCTGTCTCGGGGAGCAGGTCTTCAGGGGACCACAACTCTTGTCTGACTGCAAATTGGAGGTGCCCAGATCCCTGTCTGGGCCTCCATCCTTTGCTGGAGTGGCTCCCCAGATTCCAGGAGGACACTTGTGAACAGTTATCAATTTCTTAGATAAGAAAATATGTGACAGGACACACAAGAACAGCCAGGTCGATAGGCCCATGGACTGCGTCTGGGAGCATGGTCTGCGGCCTCAGGGGGCACTCCCTCCCCACACGGGGAACTGCTCGAACCCCCCACTACTGGAGTTCCTATGGGGGCCCCAGGGGATGGGGGCAGGATGGCAAGTTCCCGGCTTCTGGTCCGGGCTCCATCTTCCGTGTGACCAGCACTCACCCAGGAGCCTGCCCAGAGTCACTGGCTTAAAACAAGGGTCGCTGCCATGACCAGGAAATTCCTGGGCATGTAGGAGCTCGGTGCCCCCACTGCCCCATGCAGCAGACCCATGTAGCTCCTTCATGGCTAGTGTGTGATTTTATTTTTCTATTACTTGTGGTCACTGTGCCAAGGGTTCCCCAGGCCTCATGGGGCTTGGAAATAGAGCCCTGGGCACAGCAGTCTCAGCCTGTCCCAGGCAGGTCTGTGCTGTCCCAGGTCCCGTGGGACCACACAGGCAGAGGGGGCCATTGCCCAAGGGCCCCGGAGACTGTAACACATTAATACTTAGTCTGGTGTGGGACATGCCTTTTGTCTAGAAGACTGTATTGGTCAGGGTTCTAAGAAACAGAGCCCATAGGATGTGTGTGTGTGTGTGTGTATCGTAAATATAAATATAGAAACATTATGTTTATATATACTTAAAAATAAATATATATACTATAAATGTATATAAAATATAAGAAATCTATATATAAATAGACAGATTTATTTTAAGGATTGGCAATGCAGTTGGGGACGGGCTGGCTGAAGTCTTCAGTGCAGACTCATTGGCTCGAGCCCCACGGAGGAGCTGATGTTATGACTTCAATCCAAAGGCCACCTGGAGGCAGAGTTCCGTCTTTCTCAGGAAACCCAAGTTTTTGTTCTCACGACCTTCAACCGATTGGGTGAGGCCCACCCACATTATGGAGGGTAATCTGCTTGACTCAGAATCTACTGATTTTGTTGTTAGTCTAAAAAAATATATATTAATGAATTTAGCAGCAATATCTAGACTGGTATTGGGCTAAATATCCAGACACCATGTCTTGGCCAAGCTGACACATAAGATTAACCATCACAAGGGGTCGGGAGGTTAAATGACCTCAGTTGTCAGAAGGTTGGAAAGAGGACAGAAGGGGCCTCAACCAAGGTCTCTGCCCAGGCTTCCATTGTTTCTCCATTAAAACAAAGCAAACAAGTAAATTAAAAAAAAATGCAGAAGGAAAGACCTAGAATTGGAGAGATGAGCCTCGACGGGCCTCGGTCAGGATGGACCAGGAGCCCAGAAATGAAGCAGAGGTCTCTGGCGTGTCCCTGCAGGGGCTGTTGCTGCTCCAAGGACAGAGGTGCCCAAGTCACTTCCAGGACCTCCTCCCACGTGCCCAGGCCCACCAGACCCTGCTGTGCTCACTGGGAGGGAGGGCCAGACCCAACCTGGCATGGCAAATGGGGGGCAAGTATTCCTGGCAGGAGCCCAGGTCTGCCATTTGTCTGGAGGAGCTTTGTCCTGGAGGGGGCACTGCCCTTCCTTCCCCTTCTCTGGTAGCCCCTATGGGGTCATTCTCCACTGTGTGTGTGTGTGTGTGTGTGTGTGTGTGTGTATGCAGAGCTTAGTGGAATGCAAGGTTTTCTGTCCCAGCCCCCAAACCCCATCCTGCCGTCCTGAGCTCCACCCTGCCCCACCCTGGTGGTCTCCTGGAGACCCATCTGCACCCAGCAACCCTCCCCCATGCCACTCCGCAGAGCAGCCACTGAGGACCTGGCTCCCAACAAGTGGCCACTCCCTACCCTGGCTTCATCCTTACCACTGTCCCAGGTGAGGGCCTCTGAGAGCCAGACTGGGGCCATCGCAGTCCTGGTGTGCCTGGCCATCTGCCCTCGAACTTCCCAGGGAGGGAGAGGGAGGATAGGAAGACTCAGAGGATGGGATACAGGTGCTCAGGCTTCTCTGGGGTCTGGGTCCCCCTCACACACCCACCTGCGCAGAGGAGCCCTCAGGCTTATGGTCAGTTAGGATGAGGGTGGGGCATTTGGTTCCTTCATGCATAGAGCCTGTCTGATTTGCCAGGAGCACGGACATGGTCAGGGGAGGCTGCAAGATTCAGGAAGGGTTATTTATAGCTGATGACTTGCCCAAGCAGTGGCAACAAGACAGCTTTTGTCAGAGCTCCTACTGGCCCACCTAAGCTCTTGCAAAGCTCTCTTATGCTCTACCCCCTCCTGGCTGACTTTGGGGTCCTCTCCTTTAGGTGTGTGCCCAGGTGCCAGCAGCAAGGCCTTCCCTGACCTCCACCCTGAAAATCACCTACTCCCGCGTCCACTCTGCATTTTTATAGCATTTAACACGACTAATAAATAACAAATTTAACTCAGTTATTGAAATTCCCACTTACAGACTAAGGGTAGGGCTTAAAATATTTTGTCCTGTTTTGTTTGCTGCTCTGTCCTTGAAGAGCAGCGTGCTGCCTTGAAGAGGCTTAATGCATGAATGAGTAAGACGTCAGAGCCTTAGGTGATATTGGTCACATCCACCTAGTTTACAGATGAAGACCCAGAAAGACCAAGGGGTTTTCCTGAAGTCACATTCTCAAGGTCAGCTCAGGACTTACGATTAATGGACCCTCTGCAGGAAAAGACCCAGCTTCATCCCTTTGGCCACACACAGGGTGTGGACACAGACCTTCAAGATGGGGTTATCTCTGCCCAGAGCCAACCCCAAGCCCAGCCCCCATCCACCACCCTTCCAGGTCTTGGAAAAGTGGGGACAATGCCAGCATCTTTTCTGAGTTGTACTTGAAGCTGCTTTGTGAGGACTCTGGGATGATGTTCACAGGGTGTGGCTTTGGGCCAGGTTCCCAGGCAGGGGGCATCATAACACTCAGAGGCTGGAACCATCTGGATTGGAAATCCTGCATCTCACATTCATAGGAGGGGCGGGCGAAGGAAAACTATGCCATTGCTCGGCTTTCTGGCTAAGGATAAAAAGACAAGCTACCCATAGATAATAGACTTGTATTGGGGTAGATGAGCTAACTTTCTGTCAGGGAGAACAAAATTATTCCTAAAGGATCAACTGGACAAACCATCTTTTGTGCCTTGGTCAGCCACTTTTTGGAAACCAGGCCGGTGCCTATCTGCTCAGCTGCTCCTGCCTGAATAAATTCTCCCAGGCTCATCCAGCTGAAAACCAGCAGAGGGCAGGTTGACCGCCTCAGAGGCCACCCAATGATACACACACACACACACACACACACACACACACTCAGCATGGTGCTCCCTTCTCTGGGACCCAAGGTTGATTTGTCTAAACAGTTTTGTTTTTAATACTAGCCATGTGCTCGTAGGAAATGCAATATGATTGAACATGACATGAACATTATTACCGTGGCTGTACAATTTACATTATGATGATGCCAACAGTGACATTAAAGCGGGACAAATGTACATAGTAGGTGTTTGAGGAATCAGGACGTGGTAGGAAGCTAGAAATACCTTATCAATGTAGATATTAGTTTCAGGGCTCTGTTCTAAATAACTGGAAACCAGAAGGCAGCTTTTCATTTCCTGCCTAGAGAAGGGAATTATGCAAATCAGGTCTCATAACTAACTGAACAGGAAAACCCTACACTGAGTGTCCAGGGAGGGGGTTTTTAATTCCTGACAAGACCCTGGGGGCTGCTGGATGGGATTGTGCACAGGGCAGTGAAATGGAGCGGAACTTCTCTAGCCAGGAAAGGTCTAAGTTCCCTCAGCCATCCTTGCCTGGGTTTTCCCTGAAGACCTTTGGGGTGGGAAGTACAGAGGCATAAATCATAATCTGCCTCCTGCTCATCTCCCAGGCAGTGGGGGCTGAGAGAGCGGGGTGTGTGAAGTCAGCCAGCAGCAGGCACTGGACAAGCAGAGTGACCCTCCACCACATGGCCTCCAATGAAGCATGCACCTGTGTCCAGAAGAGGCTGCAGGTACAGAAATATCCAGAAGGGTTTTGGTGTAGAATAAAAATAGCTACTTGTTGACAGAAGGGAAAGGGAAGGGTGTTCCAGCAAAAAAGACCAGCATGGGCATGTGTCCAAGTATTTGCTTCATAAATAGCAACACACTGGGGTCCCACCATCCAGGCACCAGGGGAACCCTATATCAGCTGAGACTCTCCCTCTGGTGATGCAAGCCCTCCCATCATCCCCATTCCTGGTTACCAAGGAATGTCTGCCAGACTCCCTGCTGCGGGTCATTGGAACTCACAGGTCCTCAAGCATGCGTGCGCTGGTTAGTACACACAGCCATGCCCCACCACCCCTTGACCCTGTGAGCCAGCTATCCTAGTCTAAGACAGACCCCTTGAAACTGCAGAGATGGCACAGATGTCCTGGCAGAGATAGCGGTGGCTCGGACTCCCTTGTCTCTCCGCACCTGGTTCAGGATGGATGCAGTCAGAACGCGCCCCAGACTTCCCCTCCAGCTTGCTGGCAGTTGGACAAACTGCAGCTTTGCTTTGATGGACCAGTCCCACGCCTGGCCCCGCTGGACCTTGCTACCTGTTTGTAGGACCTAATGGAACCTAATGTAGGACCTAATGGAACCTCAAGAAGGAAGCCTGTGTGCAGGGGACTCCGGGAGGCCCAGGCGTCGTTCCTTCCCACCCAGAATTCCTTTGAGTTCTGTACTCCAAAGTCTGTGACAGGTCCCGAGTCATTGTGACTTTTGTTTGCCAGCACACCCGCACGTCCGTTTGCCAACCAGGTGGGTTGACTTTCCGGACTTGCGGCCGGGAACGCAGTCACCGTGTTGCTCCCGAGCCCGTGCACTGGCTCGTCGGTGATTTGCGGCGGGGGAGGGTGATCTGCTGCGGGGAAAGTCCGAGAAAGACGCGGACCCTCTGGGGGGGGGGTGATCTGCTGCGGGAAAGTCCGAGAAAGACGCGGACCCTCTGGGGGGGGGCGGTGATCTGCTGTGGGACAGTCCGAGAAAGACGCGGACCCTCTGGGGGGGGGTGATCTGCTGCGGGAAAGTCCGAGAAAGACGCGGACCCTCTGGGGGGGCGGTGATCTGCTGCGGGACAGTCCGAGAAAGACGCGGGCCCTCTGTGGGGGGGGGGGTGATCTGCTGCGGGAAAGTCCGAGAAAGACGCGGACCCTCTGGGGGGGCGGTGATCTGCTGCGGGACAGTCCGAGAAAGACGCCGACCCTCTGGGGGGAGGGTGATCTGCTGCGGGAAAGTCCGAGAAAGACGCGGACCCTCTGGGGGGGCGGTGATCTGCTGTGGGACAGTCCGAGAAAGACGCGGACCCTCGGTGGGGGGGTGATCTGCTGCGGGAAAGTCCGAGAAAGACGCGGACCCTCTGGGGCGGGGGAGGGTGATCTGCTGCGGGACAGTCCGAGAAAGACGCGGACCCTCTGGGCGGGGGGAGGGTGATCTGCTGCGGGAAAGTCCGAGAAAGACGCGGACCCTCTGGGCGGGGGGAGGGTGATCTGCTGCGGGAAAGTCCGAGAAAGACGCGGACCCTCTGGGGCGGGGGAGGGTGATCTGCTGCGGGACAGTCCGAGAAAGACGCGGACCCTCTGGGCGGGGGGAGGGTGATCTGCTGCAGGACAGTCCGAGAAAGACGCGGGCCCTCTGGGGGGGGGGGTGATCTGCTGCGGGAAAGTCCGAGAAAGACGCGGACCCTCTGGGGGGGGTTGATCTGCTGTGGGACAGTCCGAGAAAGACGCGGACCCTCGGTGGGGGGGTGATCTGCTGTGGGACAGTCCGAGAAAGACGCGGACCCTCGGTGGGGGGGTGATCTGCTGCGGGACAGTCCGAGAAAGACGCGGACCCTCGGTGGGGGGGTGATCTGCTGCGGGACAGTCCGAGAAAGACGCCGACCCTCTGGGGCGGGGAGGGTGATCTGCTGCGGGACAGTCCGAGAAAGACGCCGACCCTCTGGGGCCCTCGGGAAATGAAACACAACATCGCAGGAGGCGGGAAGAAGGCCGACGATATCCAAGAGCGGGACACCTCCTGCGAGGCTCTCGACTCCAGGGAAACACCGGGGCGTGCAAGAGGGGGTAGGGGACGGGGTCGCGGGGGGACGGGCCCCGGAGGCACCGACGCGAGCGCTGGGTGTCGCAGGCAACGGACGCAGCACTCCGTGTCTTGGAAAGAGTCATACACTCTGTCACGTCATTCAGACGTAAATAAAAACACTAGAATCGCCCCCAAATACACAGCAGTCCAGTTTTGCTTCTCGTGGGTTTCGGGCACCGAGCAGCGCCCTGGCCTGGACCCCGCGGCCACCAGGGCCCACGACCCGCCGCAGCGCGGGCCTCTCGTTAGGCTTCGTGCATTCAGGCCCCAGCGTGGGCGCACAGGCCCGGGTGCAGACCCGTCTCCGCGTCCCCAGTCCGCTCGGCCCCTCGCCGTGTCCGCAGGGCGACCCCGGGGGCCGCTCCATACCCGCCGCTGGACGGGTCCGCCGACAGCCACCGGCCGCGGCACCGACGTGCTCGGGATGGGTATCTGTGCCGGCTTCGCACCAGGGAGCGCCTCCTGCCAACGTCCCCGGAGCCGCGGGCCTCGCAGCGCGGCCTTCTCCGGCGGCGCGCGGGCCGGGGACCCAGCCAGTCCCGCGGGGACGGATGCCCCCGGGGACCGCGGCCTCCGGCGGGGACCGCGGCCTCCGGCGGGGACCGCTCTGGGTTTCTAGCACCGCCTGGCCGCCGAGCCCCGCGAGGACCCCTGGCGGAATGCGGTGACCGCGGCGGGGGACGGTCCCTGACGGGGAGCGGCCGCGGTCGGTGGCCTCTCACCTTCTCGGAGCAGCCGACCCGGGGACAGTCCCTGAGGCGGCAGCACCACTGGGGACCTCTTCGCTTCTCTGGCCAGCCGTCCCCGGGGACGACCCTTGAGGAGGGGGGAAAGCGACCGGGGACAGCTCAGCTCCACGTCCCGCCGGTCTGAGCAACCGCGCCGCAACAGGCTCTGAGGCGGCGGTCTAGCGACCCGGACCTGGCGTGTCCCCTCCTCGCACCGCAGCCCCGCCCACAGAGAAAGACCCGCGCAGAGCTGCCGAATCCGCGCGCCTGCGCCCTCCTCCTCTTTTAGGCAGCCGTCGGACCAGATTGAAAACCCCGCCCCCAGGTCCGCGCCCGGCCGGCGGCCGCAGTAGAGTCCAGCACCCCTTGCGGAGGACTGCGGTCCTGCAGCCCGGCGTTGGCAGCTTGCTCGCGCGGCTGGTCCCCAGAGCTCCCTAGGGCAGCGAGAGGCTGCGAGACACGTCGGGTTGTGCTCCGACCTCAGAGCTGCATTTTAAATAAAAACATAAAATAGTGAGTTTTCTGTTTTGTTTTTTTCCGCCGTGGGGCATCTCTTCTTACCGAACCCACTGCTAGGGCTCAGCCGCGTTTGGGGGATGAGGTCACTTAGGGACACCTCCCGCCTTGCTCTGAGCGTCCCTGGGAGCCCGTGCGGCCCTTTGCGCGGGAGTCGGTCCAGGCTGCAGGGGAGGCGCGGCCCCACGCAGGTGGAGGGTGCAGGCTGCAGATGCAGGTCTGGCCACCCCCGACTCCCGCGCGCAGGAGCCGCCCCGGAAAACTCTTCCCGGGGGCGCCCCGTGGGGCAGCCCCTGAAGTGCCCGGGGGTCGTCTCCAGGCCGCTGCACGGACCCGACGCCGCGGTCCCCCAGTGGGATGCAGGCTTCGCTGTCCTGGTAGGTGTGAACCAGCCTGCGGGCTGGGGCGGGGTGCGGCGCACCAGGGCGCCTACCCCGCTTAAAAAACACACCAAGGGGGGCGCCTGGGTGGCTCAGTCGGTTAAGCCGCTGCCTTCGACTCAGGTCATGATCTCAGGGTCCTGGGATCAAGTCCCGCATCGGGCTCTCTGCTCAGCAGGGAACCTGCTTCCCTCTCTCTCTCTGTCTGCCTCTCTGTCTACTTGTAAAAAGAGAAAACACACACACACACACACACACACATACACACCAAGGGGACACGTGTTGCACGGAGCTCTGGGTCTGGTGCACAAACAATGAATTTCGGAACACTGAAAAATAAAATAAAAAGCACAAAAAACACTTGATTGTTAAAAATGCTAAGAAGTATCACCTGAACTTTCAGGGACGGGTAATCAGACATTATAGCTCACCCTAACAGATCTACTGATCGTGGAAAGGTTTGAAATATGGGCGAGAAGGACCAAAATGTGACACCGATACCTGAAGTGAGCAAATGCGGTTGGAAAAATGGCCCGAGAGACTTGTTCTACGCAGGGTTGCTGCAGACCTTGCTTGTACAGAACGCAGGGTCTGCAAAGCACAGCAAGAGGCGGAGCCAGTGCGCCTGCACTTGGTCAAAATGTGGAGGAGGAGTGGTGTCCAATGATTTAAAGGGTAATCTCATTTAAAAACACACTCATGGGTGTTACACACAACTAATGAATCGTGGAACACTACACCAAAAACTAATGACGGGCGATATGTTGGCTAATTGAACATAATAAAAAAATAAACACACACACTGAAGCACGCACAGCCATATTTGACCAAATGTCTGGCACCGTGGCCCAGACTAAGTGACAGCAGTCAGCTGCCACACACGTGTCCTAGAGCACAGCCGTTTTCCATGCAGGACCTCCTCTTTGCTCCCTCTTGGCTTGCCATCCCTCTGGCATCATTTCCCTTGGGGACCTCGGGCCCAGGCCGCATCATGGTGACATCCCTCCAACTTTCCCGTCCTTGGTTTAGCTCCATCCAATTAATTCACACAGCAGGGAAGGGGTTTTCTTAGAGAATGAAGACAATCCCTTTGGTGGAGAGCCCTCTCTGTACAGCTTGCTTCTGAGGCTGTGGGTTGAATCTCTGGCCACAACTGGGATGCACGTGCCTCCCTCTCATGTCCTCTTGTCCTGATTCACACACTGCATTTTGTGCCTGGGTGACACCTTTCTAATCATTTTTGCTGTGGTCTGAATGTCTGGGTCCTCCAAGTTCATAAGTTGAAATCCTAACCCCCAGGGAATGGTATTAGGTGGAGGGGTCTTTGAGAGCAGACCAGGACATGAAAGTGAAGGCCTCATGAATGGCGTTGGCATTCTTTTATTAGAGAACCCAGACAGATCCCTTTTCCCTTCCGTGTGTGGACACAACAGGCAGACGGCCATCTGCTCCATGCAAGAGGGCTTCACCAGAGCCTGACTGTGCAGGGAGCTGACCTTGCATTCCCAGCCTCCAGAACTGCAGGAAATAAGCTTCTGTTGTTTATGAGTAAGCAGTCTGTATTTTCATTATATCTCATTGTAGCAGCATGAATAGGCTAAGACAATCCCCCAAAGTGACTCAAAGTTTCTGACTCAGCCAGGCCCTCCTTTTTGCCCTGAATCAGACTTGCAGTTTCTTTCACTATGGTTAGTGACTCATGCATGTCCAGGAACCTCCTGAGTGCTTGGTACTGGATGCCTGCAGGAGGCTGCACCCTTTCTCCGCCTCCCATCAAACACCCAACACCTGTGATATGACAGCCTGGGTCTGGGCATCAGAGGTGCAAAGAAAAAGAGAGGTCAGGTGGTTCTGGTGCAGGGTTCTTGTCTCACAGAGTGGAAGAACGAATCTCACAGACACAAAAGGGTGGAGTGAAGTGAACGTTTATTAAGGGAAGGCAAGAACAGAAAGCAAAGGGATAAAAAGCTCTCTGGAGTAAGAGGGATCCTGAATGGCTTGCCATGGTTGGTGTTTTAGAGGAAGCTGACCGGGGACCTTAAATCTTTTTGAGGTCACCATTGGTAGCACCATGCTTACTTCTCTTTGGAAGTTTGGTAAATTTCAGTGGTCAGTCTGTGACTTTCATGAAAATAGCTTGTCTATATCACTTAGGACAAAAAAGGTGGACACACAGGGTGGTCTGGTCTCCTATGTTAAAGGCAAGGTTGAAGACTTTATTTTCCGTGCAGCCGCAGGGCTGAGACAGGATGTCATGGGAGTAGAGGTAGGGATAAGGGTCCAGGAACACTCTCTAGTAGACAGAGACCCCTTTCTTGACAGATCCGGGTGAACCAGGGTACAGGATTCTTTCTGGCTCAGAAAGGGGCATTGTGCAGGACACCCATCCCTCTGTGTGATGGACCCTCCAGCATTCAGCAGGTGCCTGTAGACTCCATGCTGAAAAAGCATGTTTAAATGCCCAAAGTACAATTTGTAATATTTTGAGAGGAATCAATTGTACTGAGATACACCCTCACTGGCAATATACTTTAAAACATTTTGTAATACGATAAGACCTTCCTTGAAGATATTGAAGATTTGGTTTCAGACCACCACAATAAAGCAAATATTGCAATAAAGAGAGTTAAATAAGTCTATGGTTTATGGTATAAATTATTCTGTTCCATGCACATGTAAAAATTATGTTTACAATATTGAGTGAATATTGTATATTGAATATTGTATATTGAATGCTACTGCATTATCTTTTTTTATATTATTTATTTATTTTCAGCATAACACTATTCATTATTTTTTCACCACACCCAGTGCTCCATGCAATCCGTGCCCTCTATAATACCCACCACCTGGTACCCCAACCTCCCACCCGCACGCCACTTCAAACCCCTCAGATTGTTTTGCAGAGTCCATAGTCTCTCATGATTCACCTCCCCTTCTAATTTACCCCAACTCCCTTCTCCTCTCTAACACCCCTTGTCCTTCATGATATTTGTTATGATCCACAAATAAGTGAAACCATATGATAAGTGACTCTCTCTGCTTGACTTATTTCACTCAGCATAATCTCTTCCAGTTCCGTCCATGCTGATACAGAAGTTGAGTATTCATCCTTTCTGATGGAGGCATAATGCTCCGTAGTGTATATGGATCACATCTTCCTTATGCATTCGTGTGTTGAAGGGCATCTTGGTTCTTTCCACAGTTTGGCAACCGTGGCCATTACTGCTATAAACATTGAGGTACAGATGGCCCTTCTTTTCACGACATCTGTATCTTTGGGGTAAATACCCAAGAGTGCAATGACAGGGTCAGAGGGAACTTCTATTTTTAATTTCTTGAGGAATCTCCACACTGTTCTCCAAAGAGGCTGCACTAACTTGCATTCCCACCAACAGTGGAAGAGGCTTCCCCTTTCTCCACATCCTCCCCAACACATGTTGTTTCCTGTCTTGCTAATTTTGGCCATTCTAACTGGTGTAAGGTGATATCTCAATGTGGTTTTAATTTGAATCTCCCTGATGGCTAGTGATGATGAACATTTTTTCATGTGTCTGATAGCCATTTGTATGTCTTTATTGGAGAAGTGTCTGTCCATATCTTCTGCCCATTTTTTGATATGATTGTCTGTTTTGTGTGTGTTGAGTTTGAGGAGTTCATTATAGATCCTGGATATCAACCTTTTGTCTGTACTTTCATTTGCAAATATCTTTTCCCATTCCGTGGGTTGCCTCTTTGTGTTTTTGATTGTTTCCTTTGCTGTGCAGAAGCTTTTGATTTTGATGAAGTCTCAAAAATTTATTTTCGCTTTTGTTTCCTTTGCCTTTGGAGACATATCTTGAAAGAAGTTGCTGTGGCTGATATGGAAGAGATTACTGTCTATGTTCTCCTCTAGGATTCTGATGGATTCCTGTCTCACGTTGAGGTATTTTATCCATTTTGAATTTATCTTTGTGTATGGTGTAAGAGAATGGTAGAGTTTCATTCTTCTATATATAGCTGCCCAGTTTTCCCAACACCATTTATTGAAGAGACTGTCTTTTTTCCACTGTAGATTTTTTCTTGTTTTGTCGAAGATTAATTGACCATAGAGTTGAGGGTCCATATCTGGACTCTCTACTCTGTTCCACTGGTCTATGTGTCTGTTTTTATGCCAGTACCATGCTGTCTTGGTGATCACAGCTTTGTAATAAAGCTTGAAATCAGGTAACGTGATGCCCCCAGCTTTATTTTTGTTTTTCAACATTTCCTTAGTGATTCGGGGTCTCTTCTGATTCCATACAAATTTTTGGATTACTTGCTCCAGCTCTTTGAAGAATACTGGTGTAATTTTGAGTGGAATAGAATTAAAAGTATAGATTTCTCTAGGCAGTATAGACATTTTAACAATGTTTATTCTTCCGATCCAAGAGCATGGAATGGTCTTCCATCTTTTTGTGTCTTCTTCAATTTCTTTCATGACTGTTCTGTAGTTCCTCGAGTACAGATCCTTTACCTCTTTGGCTAGGTTTATTCCCAGGTAGCTTATAGTTCTTGGTGCTATAGTAAATAGAATCGATTCTCTAATTTCCCTTTCTGTATTTTCATTGTTAGTGTATAAGAAAGCCACTGATTTCTGCACATTGACTTTGTATCCTGCCACGTTGCTGAATTGCTGTATGAGTTCTAGTAGTTTGGGGGTGGAGTCTTTTGGGTTTTACATATAAAGAATCATGTCATCTTTGAATAGAGAGAGTTTGACTTCTTCATTCCCAATTTGGATACCTTTTATTTCTCTTTGTTGTCTGATTGCTGTTGCTAGGACTTCTAATACTATGTTGAACAAGAGTGGTGAAAGTGGGCATCCTTGTCTTGTTCCTGATCTCAACGGGAAGGCTCCAAGCTTTTTCCCATTGTGGATGATATTTGCTGTGGGTCTTTCATAGATAGATTTGATGAGGTTCAGGACTGTTCCCTCTATCCCTATACTTTGAAGTATTTTAATCAGGAACGGATGCTGGATTTTGTCAAATGCTTTTTCTGCATCAATTGAGAGGACCATGTGATTCTTCTCTCTTCTCTTATTAATTTGTTCTATTACTTTGACTGATTTGCGAATGTTGAACCATCCTTGTAGCCCTGGGATGAATCCCACCTGGTCATGGTGGATGATATTTTTAATGTGCTGTTGGATCCTGTTTGCTAGGATCTTGTTGAGAATTTTAGCATCCATATTCATCAGTGATATTGATCTGAAATTCTCCTTTTTAGTAGGGTCTTTGTCTGGTTTGGGGATCAGGGTAATGCTGGCTTCATAGAAAGAGTCTGGAAGTTTTCCTTCTGCTTCAATTTTTTGAACCAGCTTCAGGAGAATAGGTGTTATTTCTTCTTTGAAAGTTTGATAGAATTCCCCAGGGAATCCATCAGGTCCTGTGCTCTTGTTTTTTCAGAAGTTTTTGATCACTGCTTCAGTCTCGTTACTAGATATTGCTCTGTTCAGGTTGTCGATTTCTTCCTGGTTCAATTTTGGGAGTTTATAGTTTTCCAGGAAGGCACGCATTTCATCTTGGTTACTTAGCTTTTTGGCATGTAACTGTTGATAATAACTTATGATGATTGTTTCTACTTCCTTGGTGTTAGTTGTTATCTCTCCCTTTTCCTTAATAATTTTATGTATTTGAGCTTTCTTTTCTTTTGGATTAGTGTCACCAATGGTTTATTGATCTTATTGATTCTTTCAAAAAACCTACTACATTATCTTTAAAAAGGATATGTACCTTAATTAAGAGCACTTCCCCCCCCCCCATAATGTGAGAGAGAGAGAGAGAGGGATGGATGGGTAGGGGCAGAGGGAGAGGGAGAGAGAGAATCTCAAGCAAGTTCCATGCTTTGTTCAGAGCCTGATGTGGGACTTGATCCCAAGACCCTGAGATCATGACCTGAGCCAAAATCGAGAGCAGAGTCTTAACTGACTGAGCCACCCAGGTGCCCCTAACAGATTTTTTAAGTGAACAATCAACTGTGTTAATTATATCATTAGCTGTGGCCATTGGACCCCAGTCCTTGGGAAGCTGGGGCTCATCTGGAGTAGCTAAAACTTTACGGCCCTCAAACAATGACTCCTCACCTTCCTCTCACCCTCCAGTAACCACTATTCTGTTGTGTGCGTCTGCATGTTCCACTGTCAGAGGCCTCATTTAAAAAGAATCATGCACTCTTTACCCTTCTGTGTCTGCCTTACGTCACTTAGCCTAATGTCCTCCACAAATGTTAGAATTTTACTTCTTTTTAAGGGCTGCATAGCAAAAAACTAAGGAGACAATTTTTAAAAAATGGGCAGAAGACATGACGTGGCATTTCTCCAAAGAAGACATCCATGTGGCCAATAGACACGTGAGTAGATGCTCAACGTCACTCGTCAGTGGGGAAATGCAAGTCAAAACCATGATGAGATACCACCTCACACCTGCCAAAATGACTAAAATTAACAACATGAGAAACAAGTATTGGTGAGCTGTGGAGAAAGGGGAACCCTCCTACACTGTCAGTGGGGATGCAACTTGGTGTGGCCACTGTGGAAAACAGTATGGATTGTCCTCAGAAGGTTGAGAATATGATTCAGCAATGCTATTTCTGAGTATATGTCCCAAGGAAATGAAATCACTATCTTTTTCCCCCTTTTTTTTTGGCCAACAGGATTTAACTTTTTTGGCTTAGAGAGTTAAAGCACAGGGATAATGATAGCTTCTAAAAATCAGCAGTGTAGTCATAAAAAACTATTTCTTTTTAAAATTGAACTTGTAATATAACCAGTAACTGCAGACCTTTTTATACAATATTCCTTTTTATCTCTTTTGGAATTAAATTCTTTTTTTTTAAAGTAGAACTTTCTTTTTATTATGTTATGTTAGTCACCATACAGTACATTATTAGATTTTGACACAGAGTTCAACAATTCATCAGTTGCATATCACACCCAGAGCTCATCACAACACAGGCCCTCCTTAAGACCCATCACCTGGCTACTCCATCCCCCACCCCTCCCTTCTAAAACCCTCAGTTTGTTTCCTGAGTCCAGAGTCTCTTATGGTTTGTCTCCCTCTCGGATTTCTTCCCATTCAGTTTTCCCTCCCTTCCCCTGTGGTCCTCTCATTCCACACATGAGTGAAACCATACGATAACTAACTCTGCTTGACTTATTTCACTCAGCATAATCTCATCTAGTCCCATACATGTTGATACAAAAGTTGGGTATTAATCTTTTCTGATGGCTGGGTAATACTCTGTTGTATATATGGACCACATCTTCTTTATCCATTCATCTATTGAAGGGCATCTTGGCTCCTTCCACTGTTTGGTGATTGTGGCCATTGCCACTATGGACACTGGGGTGCATATGGCCCTTCTTTTCACTATATATGTATTTTTGGGGTAGATACCCATTAGTGCAATTTCTGGGTCACTGGGTAGCTCTATTGTTAACTTGAGGAACCTCTTTACTGTCTTCCAGAGTGGCTGTACCCACTTGCATTCCCACCAACAGTGTAAGAGGGTTCCCTTTTCTTCACATCCTCTCCAACACTTGTTGTTTCCTGTCTGGTTGATGTTGGCTATTCTAATCTGTGTATGCTGGTATCTCAATGTGGTATTGATTTGTATTTCCCTGATGACAAGGGATCTGGAGCAGTTTTTCATGTGTCTGTTGGTCATTTGGATGTCTTCTTTGGAGAAATGTCTGTTCATGTCTTCTGCCCATTTCTTGACTGGATTATTTGTTTTCTGGGTGCTGGTTTGAGAATTTCTTTATAGATCTTGGATATCAGCCCTTTATCTGAAATGTCATTTTCAAATATCTTCTTCCATTCCGTGGGCTGCCTTTTAGTTTAGCTGACTGCTGTGCAGAAGCTTTTTATCTTGAAGAAGTCCCAATAGTTCATGTTTTTGCTTTGTTTCCCTTGCCTTTGGAGACAAGTCTAGCAAGAAGTTGCTGTGGCCAAGGTCAAAGAGGTTATTTCCTGTGTTCCCCTCTAGGATTTTCTTAAAAAGGTTTTCTTTATTTATTTGGAAGAGAGAGACAGCGAGAGTGGGAACACAAGAAGGAGGAGTGGGGAAGAGAGAAACAGGCTTCCTGCTGAGCAGGGATCCTGATGTGGGTCTTGATCACAGGACACCGGGATCATGGCCTGAGTTGAAGGCAGACGCTTAACAACTGAGCCACCCTCCGGGGTGGCAACCCTCCACTCTAGGATTTTGGTAGATTCCTGTCTCACATTGAAGTCTTTCATCCATTTTGAGTTTATCTTTGTGTATGGTTTAAGAGAATGGTCCCGTTGCATCCTTTGCTTCTGACTATCCAATTTCACTGACACTATTTATTGAAGAGACTGTCTTTTTTTTTATATAGAATTGGATATTCTTCCCTGCTTTTTTGAAGATTAGTTGAGCATAGAGTTGAGGGTCCATTTCTGGCATCTTTATTCTGTTCCATCTATGTGCTTTTTTTTTGTGCCAGGACCATGTTGTTTTGGTGATTACACCTTAATAATAGAGCTTGAAGTCTGGAATTGTGGTGCCATCCTCTTTGGTTTTCTTTTTCAACATTGCCTGGGAAACTTGGGGTCTTCCTGGTTCCATACATATTTTATGATTGTTTGTTCCAGCTCTGTGAAAATGTCAGTGGTATTTTTATAGGGATTTAATTGAACGTGTAGATTGCTTTGAGTAGCATAGACAATGTTTCTTCTTCCAATCATTGATCATGGGATATTTTTCCATCTCTTTGTGTCTTCCTCAATTTCTCTTGTAAGTGTTCTGTAGTTTATAGAGTACAGATCTTTTACATCATTGATCAGGTTTATTTTCCTAGGTATCTTATGGTTTTTGGTGCAATTGTAAATGGGTTTGTTTCCATAATTTCTCTTTCTTCAGTTACATTGTTAGTGTATAGAAAAGCAACTGATTTCTGTTCATTGATCTTGTATCCTGCCATATTGCTGATTTCCTGCATGAGTTCTAGCAATTTTTGGGTGGAGTCTTTTGGGTTTTCCACATAATGTATCATGTCATCTGTGAAGAGAGAGAGTTTGACTTCTTCATTGCCAATTCAAATGCCTTTTATTTCTTTTTTGTTTTCTGTTTAATGAGGCTAGGACTTTTAATACTATGTTGAACAATAGTGGCAAGAGAGGGCATCCCTGTCATGGTCCTGACCTTAAGGAAAAATCTCCCAGGGCACCTGGGTTTCTCAGTGGGTTAGGCTGCTGCTTTCATCTCGGGTCATGATCTCAGGGTCCTGGGATCGAGTCCTGCATCGGGCTCTCTGCTCAGTGGGGAGCCTGCTTCCTCCTCTTTCTGTCTGCCTCTCTGCCTACTTGTGATCTCTCTCTGTCAAATAAATAAATAAAATCTTTAAAAAAGGGGAAAAAAAGCTCCCAGTTTTTTCCTCATTGAGAAGGATGTTTGCTGTGGGCTTTTTGTAGATGGCCTTTATGATATTGAGGTATGTCCCCTCTATCCCTACATGGTGGAGAATTTTAATTGAGAAAGGATGCTGTATTTGGTCAAATGTTTTTTATGCATCAATTGAGAGGATCATATGGTTCTTGTCCTTCCTTTTATTAATGTGATCTACTACATTGATTGATTTGTGGGTGTTGAACCACTCTTGTATCCCAGGAATAAATCCCAGTTGGTCATGGTGAATAATCATTTTAAAGTACTGTTGGATCCTATTGGCTAAGATCTTGGTAAGTAACTAGGCATCCATGTTCATCAGGGATATTGATCTGTCATTCTCCTTTTTGGTGGGGTCTTTAGTTTTGGGATCAAGATAATGCTGGTCTCATACAATGAGTTTGGAAGTTTCCCTTCCATTTCTTCTTTCTTCTTCCATCTGGCCCTGGACTCTTGTTTTTTGGGAGGTTTTGGATTACTGTTTCAATTTCCTTGCTGGTTTTGGTCTGTCCAGGTTCCATTTCTTCTGGTTTCAGTCTTGGAAGTTTATAAGTTTCCAGGAAGGCATCCATTTCTTCCAGATTGACTAATTTCTTGGCATATCTTGCTCAATATATGTTCTTAAAATTATTTACATTTCCTTGGTGTTGGTCATGATCTCTCCTCTTTCATTCATGTTTTTATTAATTTGGATCCTTTCTCTTTTCTTTTTGATTAAGTCTGGTTACTGGTTTATCAATGTTATTAATTCTTTCAAAAAACCATCTCCTAGTTTCACTGATCTGTTCTATTGTTCTCCCAGTTTCTCTTTCATTGATTTCTGCTCTAATCTTTATTATTTCTCTTCTCCTCCTTGGTTTAGGGTTTATTTACTGTTCTTTCTCCAGATCCTTTAGGTGTAAGGTTACCTTGTGTATTTAAGACCTTTCTAATTTCTTGAAGTTTTGTATTGCCATGTTTTTCCTCTTAGGACTGCTTTTGCTGCATCTCAAAGGGTTTGAAGAGCTGTGTTTTCATTTTCATTGTTTCCATGAATTTTTTCAATTCATCTTTAATTTCCTCGTTGATCCATTCATTCTTTAGCAGGATGCACTTTAACCTCCAAGTATTTGAGTTCCTTCTAAATTTTCTTCTGTGATTGAGTTCAAGTTTCAAAGCATTATGATCTGAAAATATGCAGGCAATAATTCCAATCTGTTTTTGTACTGGTTGAGATCTGATTTGTGACCCAGTATGTGATCTCTTCTGAAGAATATTCCATATGTACTCCAGAAGTATCTGTATTCTGTTGCTTTAGGATGGGGTATTCTGCATATACCTGTGAAGTTCATCTGGTCCAGTGTGCCATTCAAAGCCCTTGTTTCCTTGTTGATCTGCTTAGATTATCTGTCTATTGCTGTGAATGGAGTGTTAAAGTCCTCTTTTATTATTGTATTATTATGAATGTGTTTCTTTATTTCTGTTATTAATTAGTTTATATAATTGGTTGGTCCCAAGTTAGGGGCATAAATATTTACAATTGTTAGATCTTCTATAGGATAGACTCTTTAAAAAAAATATTTTATTTATTTATTTTACAGAGAGAGAGATCACAAGTAGTCAGAGAGGCTGGCAGAGAGAGAGAGAGAGAGAGAGAGAGAGAAGCAGGCTCCCTGCTGAGCAGAGAGTCCAATGTGGGACTCGATACCAGGACCCTGAGATCATGACCTGAGCCAAAGGCAGCGGCTTAACCCGCTGAGCCACCCAGGCGTCCCTAGGATAGACTCTTTATGTATGATATAGTGTCCCTCTTCATCTCTTACTATAGTCTTTGGCTTAAAATCTAATTTTTCTCATATAAGGACTGCTACCTCAGCTTTCTTTGATGTTCATTAGCATGATAAATTGTTCACCCCCTCACTTAAACAAATATTTTATTTATTTATTTGATAGATGGAGATCACAAGTAGGCAGAGAGGCAGGCAGAGAGAGGAGGAAGCAGGCTCCCTGCTGAGCAGAGAGCCTGATGTGAGGCTCTATCCCAGGACCCTGGGATCATGACCTGAGCCAAAGGCAGAGGCTTTAACCCACTGAGCCACCCAGGCACTCCCACCCCCTCACTTTAAATCTGGAGGTGTTTTGGGTCTAAAATGAGTCTCAGACAGCATTTTGATGGTTCTTGCTTTTTTTTTTTTCTTTTTAAATTCCAATCTGAAACCCTGCATCTTTTCACAGGAGCATTATTTAGCCCATTTACATTCAGAGAAACTATTGAAAGATGAGTTTAGTGCCTTAGTATTATCTGTAAAATCCCTGTTTCTGTAGATTGTTTCTTTCTGGTCTGAGTTACTTTTGGGCTCTCTGCTTACAGGATCCCCTTTAATAATATTGCAGGGCTGGTTTAGTGATCACAAATTCTTTTAGTTTTTGTTTGTCCTAGAAGCTCTTTATCTCTCCTTCCATTCCGAATGACAGCCTTCTTGGATAAAGTATATTTGCTGCATTTTTTTTTTTCATTTATTGCCCTGAATATATCATACCATTTCTAGCCTGCAGTTTTCCCTGGTTTGGTCTGCTGCCAATTTAATGTTCCAGCCCTTGCAGGTTAAGGACTTCTTGTTTTGAGCTGCTTCTAGGACTTTTCTTAGGTCTCTCATTCCAGAGGTTTTGGACTGTCATATTTTCACTTTAATTTGCTTCCATGACTGACCAGGGAAATCCTGGAATCTTTGGATTGGTTTCCATGTAGCTCTGCACTGACTTGCCATGGTCAGGGGCAGGGGGAGATGGAGAGGGGTACCAAGGTAGACCAGATTTCCAGGCTGTTGCAAGGGGGATGGGGAGGGAGAAGGAGGAGTGACTAGGTAGGAGTGGGAAGGCAGGAGAGGGGAGAGGATAAAGGGAGTAGGAAGGGAAGGTAGGTGGAGGGGACATGAGTAAGGAGAGAATGGGGGAGAGAAGTAGGAGGGTAAGGAAGGGTTGGAGGAGGGGAAAGTGCATGGGGGAGGGTAGAGGGGAAGAGGCCAAGGTCGAGAGAGAAGGAGGGAGAGACAGAGAGGATGGGGAAAGAAGGAGGAGAGTAAGGAGGGATTGGAGGAGGGGAAGGAGCAATGGTGAGGGAAAGGGGAAGAAAGGGAAGGGCAGAAGGATGGGAAAGAGAGGGAAGGAGAGGATAATAAAGGCTGGCATTTACTGAGCAAATATTTTGTGTCTGGTACTGGGCTCAATGCTTTATAATTGACCCCAAGTACATTTCAGAAAATCACCCCACTGTGTATAACGATATAGTGTCCTGGTCAGCTTGGGCTCTGTAACAAATAACAGGCTGGGAGTTTAAACAACACACGTTTATTGTGTCCCAGTCTTGGGGATTGGAGATCCCAGATCCAGGTGTGGGTGGGGCTGGTTCCTCCTGATATGTCTCTCCCTGACATGTACATGCAGTCTCGCCACTGCGTCTTCATGCAGTTGTCTACCTGTGTGTGTCTGTGCCTTGATATCCTCTTCTTCTTCTTCTTCGTCTTCTTCTTCTTCTTCTTCTTCTTCTTTTTTTTTTAGATTTTTGTTTATTTATTTGACAGAGACACAAAGAAAGCAGGGACAAGAGCATAGGGAAAAGGGGCATTCCTGCTTAGCAAGGAGCTTGATGTGAGACTTCTTTGGGATCATGACCCGAGGTGAAGGCAGGTGCTTAACTGGCTGAGCCACCCAAGCACCTCTGACCCCCTCTTCTGATAAGGATTCCAGTCATGCAGGATCAGGGCCCACCCTAGTGACCAGTTTTTACCTTAGCCACTTCTGTAAAGACTCCATCTCCAAATACAGCTCCATCTGGAGATTGGGGGGGGGGTTGGGGCTTCAGAATGTAATTTGAGAGTGTATGATTCAGCTCATAATATATTGTCAGTATTCCACAGGGAAGGAAAATGAAGATAAGACAATATAACTCAGAAAGATGTACCTTTGTATAGGTCTAGCTGGCATGTAGAATGGACATGTCTCCCCCAAGTCTATGACAGGCTAGAGCAAAGAGATCATGGGTCTTGTTGAAGGAGGGTCCCCACCCTCTCCTGTCCTTGGCTCTGAGGAGGGCCCGTGGCCTCAGGGGGCTGGCATTCTGAGTAGATGGTAAGAGGGTTAGGGTCGTGTGTCCAGAGGCAGAAGAATGGCCTCAGGGGCTCTGAGAATGAGAGTCCAGAGAATGAGTAGATGAGGGATCCATTGCCAACGTTGTAGAACGAGATTCTGCCAGCGTCATAGTCCAGGAGAATACCCACCTGATGTAGGGGCCCTGAAGGGTGCAGGCGGACCCTTGGGAAAGCGAGGGCCCAGAATGTCTTCTTGTAGAGCTCCAGGGCCCAGAGTCCATGTTGGGGAGCCTTTGGGATCCTTCCCTTCCGATTCAAGCTCTCCAGACAGACGCCCACATTCCAAGCCTTCCTCTGTCCTACCTGGACCTCCCAATAATACCTCCCAGCAGAGAACTGTTCCCGTGCCAATACACAGGGGTCCTGGTCAAATCTGCTGGGGACATCTGGCAGCTCCTGGTCAAAGAACAGCCGCCTCACACTCTTCCCATCCTCAGACAGAGCGAGTTTTGGGCTTGTGGTGTCAGGGTCCAGGGATGGGCTCACTGTGGGAAGAGGAGAGGTTTAGGCTTGGAGGTTTGTGTCCCCAACCTGCCCTCCTGTAAGAAGGGCACCACAGGGCCTCTGAGTGAGGCAAAACCACAGCCTCCCTGAGAGTCCCTTGGCTCCCCCATCTTCTGTCCAGGACCCTGAGCAACGGGTTATCCCAGCACAGCTGATGCAGCTCCAGGTGGGAGCCAGGGGGTAGATTGCTATCGATGAGGGGACATGACTGGCACCCTGTGAGGTCTGCTTGTCCCCCTGTTCACAGTCCCTCAACACACGTGTGTGTGTGTGTGTGTGTGTGTGTGTGTGTGAGAAAGAGAGAGAAAGAGGTAGACAGGGAGAGAGAGAGAGAGAGAGAGAGAGACAGAAGCAAGGGGAGACAGAGAAAAGGCCGGAGAGACATAAGGGAGAGATAGAGATAGAGACAGTATCCCAGAAATATAGGGAAAAACAGAGACAGAGGTAGAGAAAGGAAGAGAGAGACATAGAAGAGACACAGAGAAACAGGGAGACAGAAAGAGATAGAGAGACAAGGAGAACAAAGAGAGACAGAATAACCCAGGTAGACACAGGGAGAGAGATACAGAGAGATACAGAGACAGAGAGACAGACACAAAGATAGATAGATACAGAGACATATGGAGAGAAATAGAGACAGAGAGACAAATAAAGAGACAGATACAGAGACTGAGAGATAAATAGATAAGGAGAGCTAAAGAGAGATAGAGATACAGGCAGAGAAATAGAGATAGAGAAAGACAGAGAGATGGGGAGGCAGAGAGATAGAGAGAAAGACACAAAGAGAAAGACAGAGAGACACAGAGAGAGACACAATGAGAATGATGGAGAGACAGAGACAGAGAAACAGAGATAGAGACATAAGAGGACATGGAGGACACAGGGGAACAGGAGAAGGTGCCACAGGTGCATTGATGCAAGTGCCATTGGACAGCTCTGGGGTCAAGAACAGAGGAGTCACATAAGGAAAAGCCCAAGAGGCATCTTAAGAGCCCCTCAGCTAAGATGAACACCTTCCCAAACAGAGTCCTTCTCTCCTGCCCTCCTATCCCTCTCAGAGCCCTCAGAACCCCAGCATGTGACCTAGGGGAGGGTCTGTCTACACTTGGGCTCCATATTAGAGGCAGAGAGGGTGTGTGGGGACCAGCTGGGCGTCAGGCTGCCCCAGCAGGCATCTTCTCAATAACAGAAACCTCTTAGCCAGTTTCCACCTTGACTCATTCTAAAGCCAGTTATGTTGTTTGCTTGAGTCTATACCTCGATGCCTCAGACACTCATGCTTTTTGACCTTCCATCCCTATCAGCTGGACAGGACCCATGCTTTCCTCGTATTTGAACCCCAGCTTCTTCTCTGGTCTCTACCTCTTTCTGGATAGAACCCTGTTCTCTTTCGCTTTCTAGCAAAGACTGACTGTTTCCCCCCAGGATTCTCATTGCTGCTTTCTGAATTCTCCACCTTCTGTCCCACCCAAATTCTTTCCCTGTAGAGTTTGGGCTGTGGGGATGGAGATCACCGATGTTACATCTCCATAATGGTCAAACATTGACTTCCTAGCTGAACAATAAGCCTGGCTCCTGGTATTCCAAATTTCCTCATCATTAAATAAAAATTAATCACATTAAATAAAAGTTCCAGACTAACAAAGAAGCCGAAAAATAGCATAAACAATATGTCTATGAAAACATCTTGGAAAACCCACAGTAAAAGTATCAAAGCCAGAAAGTTATCATTGATACAAAACTACTCAATAATGACCTCTGACACAACACCCCACCCCACCTGGCTGCCAGTGCAGATCTGTGTTCCATCCTATCCACTGCTGCAGACTATATTCCCTGAAAAATTTTTCTCTAGTTCATTTTCGTTCCCCCTGCTGGCTTCATGTGTCTTCATACCAGATCATTCCTTTTAGGCAACAGGCATGTTCTGCTGCCTTAAAGGACCTTAAAGTAAAACCAAAACAAACTGAAATAAAACACACTGCTTGATTCCCCACTTAGCAATTTATAGCTTAGCTGCACAGACTATAACTTTGAATTTTTTGTCCCAGTTGTCTCCACAGGGGACACCTCTCCTTGCACACCACACTAGACAATGTTTCTGGGTCATGTTCCCGATCTCACCTCACTGTATGGTATGCCCCAAGCTGCTTACTCACTACACTGTATCCATGGATTTCAGTGAAAAAGCTTCCCCTGGACTTCCCACAACTCTGCCCAGACATCTGCTCAAACAGACCTTCAAGTACCAGGTTCTCCAAGGCTAGACTTGAATCTGTCTTCTTTGCCCTGTACCTTTCTTATCCTTTTTTCCTTTTCAAAATCTTTCTTTTTCAAATAAAGAAATTTAAAGAATAATTTTGGACGTGCAGATAAATGGAGCACTTTCTGGTTCACTACCTTGGTTTTCAAGGCCAGATATATGCCAAGGACCTTAAATTCCTATCTCAAGTCCACATTTCTCCTGGGAGTTCCAAACTTGTGTAACTAAAGATTTATCTGACATCCCCATTTGGATGTCTGATAAAGTTTCAGTCTTAAGGGGTCCAAGATGATTTTCACTTCTTTGAAGTGAAAGTATTGTTTGACCCCAAGTCTGTATTGTTTGACCCCTAGCCTTCTGTTAGATGAAGCCACCATGGGCCCAGGGACATTGGCTCCAAAGGTCACCTTGGGTTCCCTGTTCTGTCTTGCCCTGCTGGACCCTGCTAGTTGTGGCTCCAGGGCACATCTCAGGGTTGTCCTCTCCTCCACCAATGCCTCTCCCCTGTCTAAGCTCCCTCACTCCTGTTGCACCCAGACCCCTACTTCAGCCTTCCAGACTCTGCAGGTCTGGGCATCCCCAAATCTTGCCCCATTGGATTTTCTTCCACATGTTCATCTTTCCCACACCACAGATGACATTCTCCCTGCCATGTTTGTGGGTCCACAGCTCATTCTCTCAGGGCTGTGTTCTCACTGTCTCCCAGCCCTTCATTTAGATGTTACCATCCCACCATCCCCAGGGCCATGGGCATCCTACATGAATGCTCTCCTGGCCAACTTCATTATTGTATTCTAGTCCATTCCTATAATATTACTCTGCTTTATTCCAGTTTTGGTTAAAGAAGCATCACTGGCTGATGGCTTGCATCCCAACATAAATTCTATGCCCCCTGAGGACAGGAGGAAGTCATTTCAATCACTGATAGATGGTTGGATGCTGGAACAGGAGGTAACTGGTTACTATTTTACATGAATGAATAACTGAATGACTGAAAGGATGATCAGTTTCTATCTGTCCCCTCCTAGACCCTCAACAAGTGGCTGTGCTAAGGCTTGTGTCCCCAGGTACTCTGACACCTCTCAGGTTCCTGGTTCATTGTCTGCATTTATGCCCCTCCCAGTCCTGGGGCGAGATTCTCTCCTCTCCATCCATACCTCCCACCTAGATGGTATCCTGGGGCAGAAAATCCCTGTTTTTGCTATCTCTGTGGTAACAGATTGGTGTCCCCCAATCCCCCCAAAAGTGGCCAAGCCTCAGGAGAGTTGTCTTTCTTGCTGCCTAGCCTCTGCGTGTCTGTCTCTTCCCCAGGTAGTAAACAGGAGCTAAGGTCTCTCAGGGTAGCAGAAAATTGATGTTTAGAGCCATGTGGCTGCCACTCACCAGCATTGGGCTCCACATATCTGCACTCTGGAATAAAAAGGAACACACACACACACACACACACACACACACACAGCAGTGCCTCTGCATGCATGCATATGTGCACAGATCAACACACATATGTACATGTAAATGTACATGTGTACACAGCACACACATACATGCACACATAGACACACATGTGGGGGCAGAGGTTTCCATCCCCCGACATGGCCCTCACCATAGATCACCTTGTCCTCTGTCCAATCTGCAATGAGAGAGAAAGATGTGAAACTGTGGGACTGTGCTGATTCAATGGGGCCAAAGCTCAGCTTCTGGGAACCTAAGTCAAAAGAGGACTTAATGGGTTCTAGCTGTGATCTAGAAAGCATGAAGAAATACAGATTCTTCAGTGCCCAATAAAACCATAATCTGGGTCATTTTCTTCCTAGGGGAGGCTTTGGTGGAGCAGATCCTGATAGCCCTGCTTTCCCATGTCTGTCATGGGGACATCTGTGTTCTGTTCCCAGGCTCATGCCTGATGACTATGGGTAAGGACACAGGGGGCAGGGAGGGGAGTGGATTCGTGAGTGCAACAATGCTTATTGATGATAGTCCCTGCACCCACAATGAGACCCTGGCAGGTGCCAGGTACCCTGCTGCATTTGTCACTTGAGCACTTCTCAGAATGCTCTCTTCATCCCCAACTGACAGACACTCCCAGGTTCAAGCTCAGATCTGTCTTTGTGTTGGAAATCCTCCAGCCTTCCAGAAGTCCTCCAGTGATGAGCAGCTGAACACCTCTCAGAGACAGAGAATTTCACTGAGCATTTGGTAAGTGGGGAGTCCCTGAGGTGTGTCCTGGGCTGGTCTCTCCCATTTATCCTGACCATGAGGGTGCACACAGGAGAGTTCATGCAGAGCTCCACACCTGTGCCCTGGGGGAAAGGGACATGTCCGTCCTACCAGGACCTGCTTACCTTGAGAGTGCTGCTCTTCTGCTCTATGCAGTCTCTCTTCTTCCAGTTGCCCCACATTCCTGTCTTTCTGACATTTCTGGTAGAGACAGGTGGCTCCAGCTGTAACAAGCCCTGCCAGAGTGAAGATCAGAGGCAGCACTATCTTCCATTCCTTTGACAGGGAACTTCTGGACAATTGAGCTGAAAGAGAGTACAGAGAGGCAAGAATATCAGGGAAAGAGAGCACCTGTGTTCTGAGGACACACACATGAAAGGGTTTGTAGGTCAGGGACATGATCCTTGGAACTAACCTGAAATGACTCAGAAAACATACGTGGGTGTTTATACAGACAAATCAGGACAGATGAACAGGAGAGAGATGATGGACAAATGGCAGAATGTTAAACACTGGGTGGTCTGTACAAAATTCTGCATGTCATTCTTGTAAATTTTCTGTAAGCTTGAGGTTGTTTAGAAATGAAAATTATATGCAGAGTGAAACTTAAAAACCTCCAAGCTGTCTGTCAGAAGATGAAGGCATAAATAGTCTGTGATCCATCCAGACAATGGAATACCATTTAGCACTAATGAGAAAGGAGCTATTGGTGCAGCCACTGTGAAGAGCAGGGTGAATGTTCTTCAGAAAATTAAAAGTAGAACTACCACACAATGCATCAATCCCAGCTTCTGGGTACTTATACAAAAAGTAAGATATAAAAATATTAGCTCCAAAAAATAACATGTCCCCTTATGGTCACTGCAATGTTATTTACAGTAGCCAAGATATGGAAACAGCTCAAGTGTCCATTGATGGATGAATGGTAAAGAAAAAACATATTTATACAATGGATAGTATTTTCTATAAGCAAGAAGGAAATCAGACCATTTTCAAAAACATGGATGGATGGATACCTTGTGGACATGTTGGTAAGTGAAGGTAATCAGGGAAAAATGCTGTATGATCTCATGTATATATGAAATTTAAAATGAAACAAAACAAGAAAAAAACCCCACAAACCCCCAGAAAACCAGAAAGCCCAGCTCATAGATGCAGAGAGCAGATTGGTGGTTTCCAGAGGATGGAGATGGGACTGGGTGTAATAGATGAAGAGGGGCAAAGGATATGAACTCCTAGTTATGAGATGAATGAGTTCTGGGGAGGTGATGAACAGCATGGAAACTATAGTTAATAGCACTGTATTGTTGTATACTTGGAAACTGTAAGACAGTAGATCATAAACGTTCTCCTCATAAGAAAAATGTCCCATTACTGTGCAAGGATTTCAATATTAAGTACTTATTGTCTGGGCTGCTCAGAGCTTTTGAGGCCTGAACAGAACAGAACACTCACGGAGCAAGTGGTAGTTGACCATCTTCTTCTGGAGGAGGGGACTGGAGATGCAGCAGGAGAAGTTCTGAACATCCCCATCCTGGATGGTCACATTGGACACCACCGTGAAGAGACCTGTTGTTGGCGAGGCTGAGAGGTGGGTCATGGAAGGTAGGGGCTGTCCTCTGAAATTTCTCCATTCTGCCTGGGGCTCTGGGAACCAGCCTTCTGAGGTACACTGTGCCCAGACAATTTCACCTTGGACAGCTTGCACTTGGATTCTGGGCATCCCGCCCAGACCTGTGGGAAGAGATGCCTCTTGCAGTCTACACAACCACCAGTGCTTTCATCAGAAAAGTACAGATATTGAGAATTCCAGCAGAGATTGGGATTTTTTCACAGACTACTTACTCTGTGTAATATTTATATGCAGTATGTTACCCTTGCTCCCAGAATGCACAGGACAAAACAAAAAAGGACCAAGAATGTCAAAAACCCTTCTATACAGCAAAATTAGTGTCTTTTCCTCCCTGTGTCTCTGTCCCTCCTTCTGCCTCTGTCCTTCCCTCTCTACCTCTGCTTCCCTCTTTCTGGATTGGCTTAGAAAAGGGAGAGAAAAGGGTGTCCTGAACTGGACTTCCCAGGAATCACTGCCCTTGGTGCAAACATATTAGTGCTTTTGTGGGATGTGCTCAGGCTTGAGCTACAGTGGGATGATCTGCATTGGGCATCAGGTTTGGGGGAGGGGACTTGGGGAGACAATAAACCCCAGTAGCTCACCCTTACCTGCCACCATCAGCCACAGCCTGGTCTCTGCAGACATGTTGCCATCTTTGAAATTGCAGTGGAATGTTCCATTATCAAAAACTGTCACGTTGTGGATCTTCACTGTGGCTTTTCCCTGGTCCAGCCCAGCACTCAGGAAAGTGGTCCTTCCCTGGTACTCTCTCATCTGTTCTTCCTTCATGTCTGTCCCATTCTTGTGCAGGTGCACGACTTGGGATGGCTGATTCCTGTACCACCGAAGCTCCATGTCCTCGGCACTGATATTGAGGGACAGACGACATGGTAGCTCCACATTTTCGCCCAGCACTGCCAGAACAGGTATTTTAGGTCCAATGATGGAGAAATCAGCTTTCCCTTATGAGATTAGATCAGAGAGCCCTAGTTAGGCTGGGTCTGAGGAGACAAGGGCCCTCCCACCCAGACTTAGGGTTCTCTGGGAAGGACTGCTTGGATCCCTGGCTGACAGCTGTTGTGGGTAGGTGCCAGCCAGCTCCCTCTGGCATTCTTTTCCATAAGGGGTCATCCTCCTAGCATGGGGTGAGGGGAGCTCTCCTACCGTTTGCAGGGGTGCTGCAGGACAGGAGCTGCAGGACGATTATGATGATGGAGCAGCTGGGTGGAAAGATGACTCGACCGTGTGTGTTTGCCATGCCTGTGGGAAAAGAGAGGCCTGAGCCCTACACATCAGAGGCTGAGGTAATTTCTGTCTCTGCCAGTCTCTCTATCTGTCTTTCTAGTTCTCTGTTTGTCTGTCTTGGTGGGAGGACAGGAAGCACCAGCAGGCTAATGGAAGTTAAAGAAACTTGGCTGGGGGAGGGAAAGGTCTCACTTTTAACTCTCTTGGCCCCTGTCACCCACACATAAGGTATTCATCCTACTGATGGAGAGACAGCGGCCTCCACCTGCCCTGTTTAGAATCTATTCTCAGATATAATTTCTCTTATCCTCATCTGTCCACAGAGTGACTCAGACACATCCTCCAGTGAATGGGCTCTGTCTCCCCACTGAATGGTGTACGAGTATTTCCCGATTTCTCTCTGTTCAAACATTAATATGAGGCATGCTGGGAAAGGAACCACACCTTTGAGTCAGTGAATCCATGGTCAGAACTATAAATGTCCACCCCTTCAAGCCCCTTGTCCCTATTGTTCCCAAAGAAACCTTTGCAGATGAAGTGGGGGAGATGAGCCTCAGGGTGCCTTGACTGATAGCCTGAGCCAAAGACATACCAAAACTTTTTTATGGTGAATTAAATTTCAAGTGCCCATAATCTGAGACTCATCTGCCGCTCTGGGGGATTTCATCCAGCAGAGCTTTGAAGATTTGGCATTTATGTAAAGCATGGGGAGGTGTGTTAGTTGATACTCTAATCCTGTTGGATGCTTGTCTTTCTTTGGTGAAAGTCCCTGGAGTCTCCCTGTCACTGACAAGTAGGCACAGTGTGTAGAAAGTAGAGATATACATGAAAGCTCTTAAAATATAAGACACTCACCTGGCCAAATTTGGCTCTAGGTTTCCTAGGAATCAATTTAATTCTCTGTAAGTCCCAAGTGAGGCATAGAAAAAGTCTTCTGGTGGTGTTTGGAGAGAGGAGCAGCTGAGTTTTCCAGTTTCTGGAGTTCTCCTATTGCTCTTTGTCAAAATAGCAACACACTTATTTAGCAGTTGCAACAGGAATAAAAATATAGGCCAAGTGCTTCCTACAGGGTGTGGTCAACAGAACTGAACACACTAACTGGGAGTAACAAGGCCCTGTCTCAGGAGATAAGGGGAGAGGAGACTACACAAGGCAGTCCATGGAAGGATGGTTGTCAGTCCAAAGCCAAGAGCCTCAAAGAGGAGACATGTCTCTCGAGTGGTAGGATCTGGGCCAAGGGCAGAAACTGGAGGATTCAGATAAAGTTGCTCCATTATCAAAAGACCTCCAGTCCTCAACAGGCTGGGCTGTTTTCTTTGGTAAATTTTCTCGATCAGGTTGAAGTTGGCCAGTTTCTGGCATTGCCACTGGACACTCCTGTGCGGGAACTGAGGCAACCTTCCCCTCATCTCTGTGGCCATGGAAGTCTGTTCTCATTGGGGGGCCCCCTTTGGCCAGGTTCGGAACACTCACCTTGTGTACCTTTAGTCTGAGTGAGACACTTGACTAAACCCTTCCCATTCTTCCCTCTTCTTGGCTCACAAATCTAGACATGTTTTGGGAGAGTTTTGGTGGGAACAGAGGTAGAAGGAAAGCTGCATGGCCTTCTTGGTGGTGGGGTGTTTAATTTCATTTGGCAGAAGGTTATGGAAGGAGATTTGTGCCTCCCTTCCCAAAGTCAGTGCCCACACAAGGGCTGATGCTGTTTCCCTCTTCTATATAAACATTCAGAATTATGCCTGCCACTTTTTCATCTCCCTGTGCATTGCTTTAAGCAGATAACGTCCTTGGCTAAAACCCAACTCCTATTTACTTCGAAGTCAGGATGGAGGACTGGGGATGTAACATCTGGAAGGGGACACAGGATTCACCAACCACAGTGGAAACAGGTGATGCCTGTTTCACAGAATGAATCTGGAAGGTGGGCTCACCTGGAGAAGGTTCTTTCCTGGGCATGAGCTCATGCATGGCCCACAGTCTTTTTTTTTTTTTTTTTTTAAGATTTTATTTATTTATTTGACAGAGAGAGATCACAAGTAGGCAGAGAGGCAAGCAGAGAGAGAGAGAGAGGAAGCAGGCTCCCCACTGAGCAGAGAGCCCGATGTGGGACTCGATCCCAGGACTCTGAGATCATGACCTGAGCCGAAGGCAGCGGCTTAACCCACTGAGCCACCCAGGCGCCCCATGGCCCGCAGTCTTTTATCAAAGTAGCGAGAACTACAGGGGACATTTTCCAAATTCGTGAATGGCAGGGTGGAGACTTGATTGGGGACAAACTCCCAAGGTGCAAAGGGAAGACAGTGTGGAAGGCCGGAGATAGGGGTTCACATACTAGGATCCCATTGCCATGAAATGTGCAGAGGAGGTAAATCCAGAAAGATAGATAGCAGATTTGTGGAGTTCAGGCAGTGAGGATGGGGGAAATGGAAGATAACTGTGTAGTGGTTGGGGTTTCATTTGGCAGGAGACAGAGGTGGTTGCTGCATAGGGTTGTGAATGTGTTGTGTCACTGAGTCATTCACTTTTATGTGGTTGACTTTATGTATGTGAATTTCACTCCAGTTGGAAAAGACAACAACAAGAACAACAACAAACAAACAAACAGAAAAAAAGGAAAGTGGAAGAAAAAGAGCAAGGGCTAAAAAATCAATATAGGAAAAATAAGAGTGGAAAACAGTGACTAAAAGAAAAGTAGAAATAAAACTGAAAATAAGTGAAAAAGGCAAGTTGGTGGAAGAGTAGAGGGACCTCATTTCATCTGGTCCCTTGAATTTAGCTGGCTAACTATGAAAACATTCTGAACACCCAAAAATTCAGCCTGAGATATAAGAAAATATAACTGGAATCCTCGAAGTTAAAAAGTCACTGCTTACATGTGTTGGAGGGGCTGTGGAGAAAGAGGAACCCTCTTATCCTGTTGGTGGGAATACAATTTGGTGCAGTCACTTCAGAGAACAGTGTGGAGATTCCTCAAGACATTAAAAATAGAGCTTCCCTATGACCCTGCAATTACACTCCTGGGTATTTACCCCAAAGATACAGATGTAGTAAAAAGAAGGGCCATCTGTACCCCAATGTTTATAGCAGCAATGGCCATGGTCGCCAAACTGTGGAAAGAACCAAGATGCCCTTCAATGGATGAATGGATAAGGAAGATGTGATCCATATACATCTTCCTTATGTATATGGATGGAGTATTATGCCTCCATCAGAAAGGATGAATACCCAACTTTTGTAGCAGCATGGATGGGACTGGAAGAGATTATGCTGAGTGAAATAAGTCAAGCAGAGAGAGTCAATTATCATATGGTTTCACTTATTTGTGGAGCATAACAAATAGCATGGAGGACATGGGGAGATAGAGAGCAGAAGGGATTTGGGGGAAATTGGAAGGGGAGGTGAACCATGAGAGACTATGGACTGTGAAAAACAATCTGAGGGTTTTGAAGAGGCAGGGAGTGGGAGGTTGGGGGGGGGCAGGTGGTGGGTATTAAGGAGGGCTCGTATTGCATGGAGCACTGAGTGTGGTGCAAAAACAATGAATTCTACTATGCTGAAAAGAAATTAAAAAAATGAATGAAGTAGTGTCCTTCTGTATCTCTGACTACAGTTTTTAGTTTAAAAAATCTAATTTAGGGGCGCCTGGATGGCTCAGTGGGTTAAAGCCTCTGCCTTCAGCTCAGGTCATGATCCCGGGGTCCTGGGATCAAGCCCCGCATTGGGATCTCTGCTCGGCGGGGAGCCTGCTTTCCTTCTTCTCTCTCTGCCTACCTCTCTGCCTACTTGTGCTATCTGTCTGTCAAATAAATAAATAAAATCTTTTTAAAAAAATCTAATTTATCTGATATGAAAATCATTACCCTAGCTTTATTTTGAAGCCCATTGGCATGAAAGATACTTCTCCAGCTCATCAATTTCAATTTGTATATATCCTTTGGTTCCAAATGGAACCAAATGGGCCTCTTGTAGACAACATATGGATGGGTCCTGTCGTTTTATACAATCTGCAACCCTGTGCTCTTTTATGAGAGCATTTAGGCTATTCATGTTTAGAGTGATTATTGAATAATCATTTTTATTGACATCATGTTGCCTGTGAAGTTCTTTCTTCTTTTATAGAACCACCTTGATATATCTTGTAGTGCCGGTTTGGTGATCACATACTCTTCTAAACCTGTTGGTCTTTGAAGCTCTTTTTTTAATCTCCTATCCATTTTGAACGTTAACCTTGATGGATAAAGTATTCTTGACTGTATGTTCTTCTCATTTAGTACCCTGAATATGTCTTGCCAGCCCTTTCCATCTTGCCAGGTTTCTGTGGACAGGTGTGATGTTCTGATGGACCTTCCTCTGTATGTAAGGAATCTCTTCCCCCAGCTGCCCTCAGAAGTTCTTGTCTAAAATTATGATTTGTCAGTCTCATAATTAAGTTCTTGAGGTCTTTCTAGATTCATTGATCTTGGGGGGGGTTCTTTTTACCTCTAGGAAACAAATCCTGGTTCCATTCCCCAAATTGGGAAAATTTCATCCAGAAATCTGTTCCCCTATATCATCTAGTCTTGTCTCTTTCTCCACCCCCCTCAGGTACTTTAGTAATTCTGATGTTGAAATGTTTCATGGCTTTACTTATTTCCCTAACTCTGTTTTCATGGCTTCTAAGTTATTTCTTCCATGCCTCCTCCTGATCCTTTTTCTCTATCAGTTTGTCCTCTAGATCACTTATTCTATCTTCTGCCTCAGTTACCCTAGTTGTTAGAATATTTAGATTATATTGGAGTTCATGATAGCATTTTCAACTCTTCCTGGGTGGCTTTTACTTCTTTCCCTTAGAGATTCGATGTTGTCACTAATGGTTTTCTCCATCCTAGACATTGTCTGGATAATTGTTACCCTGAATTCCCTTTCAGACATTCTGTTTATGTCCATATCCAATAGTTCTGATGGAGAGGGCACAGTCTCTGAATTTTTCCTGTTTGGTTTTCCTCCTCCTAGTCATTTTGTTGAGACATTTTGAGGGGATATATAGCTGAATATATCAACAGCAATCCAGACAAGGTGTACCCTGGAATGCTTCTGAGCAATTGAAAGTCACTACAAGTGCTGTACAATGGATAATGTCCAAACCTTCAATAAAAACCTTCCTCCCCCAGGGTAGTGGTGCTGGAGAGCACTGCGGGAATCTCTGGGTTTGGACACTCCAAATGGGGATGTGCAGCAGAGATAGAAATGCCCAGTTACAGTCTGGGAGGGCATGGAGTGTGGCTGGAGACCAGGGAGGAGGAAGGGACTGACTGCTTTTCTCTGAGGGTGCACTGAGGTGTGGGGCCCCAAGCTCTGGGATTCTCTTGCCCTTCCCAATTTTTTCTTGTGATTAAGCTCCAGTTTTAAAGCCTTGTGGTCTGAGAATATACATAGAGTAATCTCAATCTTTTGGTATCAACTGCGACCTGATTTGTGACCCAGTATATGGTCTATTCTGGAGAAAGTTCCATGTGTGCTTGAGAAGAATGAATATTCTGTTGTTTTAGAGTGAAATGTTTTGTATATATCTATGAAGCCCATCTGGTCCAATGTGTCATTCAATGCTCTTTTTCTTTGTTCATCTTCTATTTAGATGATCTGTCCAATGCTGGGAGTGGAGTGTTGAAATCTCCTATTATTAATGAGTTATTGTTGATCTGATCCTTTAGTTTGGCTAACAGCTGGCTTCTGTAGTCCGAAGAAACAAGTAGTGTACAGACAATAGGATGGAAATAAACATGTATCTTTCAGTAATAGCTTTCAATGTGAGTGACCTAAATGCTCCCATGAAATGTCAAAGGGTTGCAGTTTAGATACAAAGACGGGACTCATCCATATACTGTCAACAAGAGACTCATTTTGATGCTAAAGATACTTCCAGACTGAACATGAGGGAATGAAGAACCATCTTTCATGCCAATAGACTGAAAAAGAAAGCTGGGGTAGCAATTCTCATATCAGACAAATTAGATTTTAAGCTAAAGTCTGTAGTTAAAGATACAGAAGGACACTACATCATTCTTTAAGGGTATATCCAACAAAAGGATCTAACAACTGTAAATCTCTATGCCCCCAACATGGGAGCAACCAACTACATAAGCCAACTGTTAATCAAAGTAAGGAGACATATTGATAATAATAATATTATAATATAATAATAATCCCTGCATAGAATCAGACTACAATGCTTTGAAACAAACTCAACCAGAAGAAAAAGTGGGAAGGAATTCAAACACTTTGAAGCTAAAGACCATCCTGCTCAAAAACGTTTGGGTCAACAGGAAATCAAAGAAGGACTTAAACAAAGAAGTTAAACAAGCTTAAACAAACAAGTTCTTAAGAAGAGCTTAAATTCATGGACACCAATGAGAATTAAGACACATCAGTCCAAAATCTATGGGATACAGCAAAGGTGGTCTTAAGGGGAACTACATAGGCATCCAAGCCTCACCCAAAATAACTAGGAAAATCCAGAATTCACAAACTATCTTTACACCTTAAGGAACTGGAGAATCAACAACAAATTAAGCTAACCGCACACACAAGAAGGGAAATTATTAAGATTAGAGCTGAAGTCAAAGAATTAGAAACCAGAGGAACAATAGAACACATCAACAAATCTAGAAGCTGGTTCTTTGAAAGAATTAACAAGGTCGATAAACCACTGGCCAGACTTAACCAAAAGCAAGCAAAAAGGACAAAGATTAATAAAATTATGAATGAAAAGGGAGAGATCATGACCAACACCAAGAAAATAGAAATAATTATCAGAAATTATTATCAATAAGTATGTGTCAATAAATTTAGCAACCTGGAAGAAATGGATATATTCCTGGAAATATGTAAACAGCCAAGCTGAAACAGGAAAAAATTGACAAACTGAATAACAACCTGAATAGACCAATACCCAGTAGCAAGATTGAATCAGTGATCAAAAACCTCCCCCAAAAACAAGAGCCCAGGGATTCCCTGGGAATTCTACCAAATATTCAAAGAAGAAGTAAGACTTATTCTCTTAAAGCTGTATCAAGAAATAGAAGCAGAGGAAAACTTCCAGAATCATTCTATGAGGCCAGGATTACCTTTATGTCCAAAGCAGGAAAAGACCTCATCAAAAAAGAGAATTTCAGACCAATATCCCTGATGAATATGGATGAATATGGATGTCAATATTCCATATGAATAAGTATATGATGAATATGGATTCCAAATTTCTCAGCTCTTGCTAATAGGATCCTAGCTAATAGCATCCAACAGTACCTGAATAAGGTTATCTCCCACTACCAGGTGGGACATATCCCTGAGATGCAAGGGTGGTTCAACATTTACAAGTCAGTCAATGTGATAGAACACATTAATAAGAGAGAGAGAACAATATGGTCCTCTAAATTCTTGCAGAAAAGACATTTGACAAAGTACAGCATCTTTCCTGATGACAACTCTTCAGAGGGTAGGGATAGATGGAACATACCCCAGCTTCATAAATCCGTCTATGAAAAACACACAACAAATATCATTCTCCACTTGATCTTAGCTAACAGGCCAAGAAGTGATGAGAATATCATTCTCAATGGGGAAAAGTTGAGAGCCTTCCCTTAAGATCAGGACCAGGACAAGGATGTCTACTTTCTTCACTATTGCTCAACATAGTACTAGAAGTCCTAGCAACAGCAATCAGACAAGAAAAAAAAAAGGTATTTAAATTGGCAAAGAAGAAGTCAAGCTCTTTCCCTCTTAACAGATGGCATGATACTTTATGTGGGAAACCCAAAATACTCCACTCACAAACTATTAGAACTCACATAGCAATTCAGTAATGTGGCAGGATACAAAATCAGTGCACAGAAATCAGTTACATTACTATACACTAACATTGAAACTGTAGAAAAAGGAATTAGAGACTTGATTCCATTTACAATAGTACCAAAAACCATAAGATACCTTGGAATAAACCTAACCAAAGAGGTAAAAGATCTATACTCTAGAAACTACAGAACACTTATAAAAGAAATCAAAGAATATACAAAAAGATGGAAAAACATTCCATGCTCATGATTTGGAAGAATAAACATTGTTAAAATATCTATGCAGCCCAGAGCAATCTACACTTTCAATGCCATCCCAATCAAAATATCATTGACATTGTGCAATAGCTGGAACAAACAATCCTAAAATTTGTATGGAACCAGAAAAGGCCCTTGATCACCAAGGAAATGCTGAAATAATAATAATAAAAAAAAGCTGGGACGATCATGTTGACTGATTTCCACTACATTACAAAGCTGTGATCAGCAGGACAACATGGTTCTGGCACAAAAATGGACACATAGATCAATGGAATAGAGTAGAGAGCCCAGATATGGACCCTCAACTCTATGGTCAAATAATCTTTGACAAAGCAGGAAAAAATATCCAGTGGAAAAAAGACTGTCTCTTCAATTAATGGTGCTGGGAAAATTGGACAGCTATACACAGAAGGATGAAATGACCATTCCCATACACCGTGCACAAGATAAACTCAAAATGCATAAAAGATCTCAATGTGAGATAGGAATTCATTAAAATCCTAGAGGAGATTCATTGTTTATGCATCACACCCAGTGCTCCATGCAATACGTACCCTCCTTAATATCCACCACCACTAAAAAAAAAAAAAAGTTTTAATAAAAAAAATCCTAGAGGAAAATATAGGCAGTAATCTTTTTGACATTGGCCACAGCACCTTCTTTCAAGGTATGTCTCCAAAGGCAAAGGAAACAAAAGAAAAATGAACTTTTGGGACCTCATCAAGATCAAAATCTTCTGCACAGCAAAGGAAACAGTCAACAAAACAAAGAGGCAACCCACGGAATGGGAGAAGTTATTCACAAATGACACTATAGACAAAGGGCTGATACCAAGATCTATAAAGAACTTCTCAAACTCAACACCCCCAAAACAAATAATCACGTCAGAAAATGGGCAGAAGATACTTCTCCAAAGACATAGAAATGGCTATCAGACACACGAAAAAGTGTTCATCATCATTACCCATCAGGGAAATTCAAATCAAAACCTCATTGAGATACCACTTTCCACCAGTTAGAATGGCCAAAATTAATAAGACAAAAACAACAAATGTTAGAGAGGCTGTGGAGAAGGGAGAACCCTCTTACTATTGGTGTGAATGGAAGTTGGTACAGCCACTTTGGAAAACATTGCATAGACTCCTCAAAATATTAAAAGTAGAGTTACCCTATGTGCTGGCAATGGAAGTACTGGGCATTTACACCAAAGATACAGAAGTAGTGAAAAGAAGGACCATATGCACCCAATGTTCATAGCAGCAATGGTCACAGTAGCCAAACTGTGGAAAGAGCAGAAATGCCCTTCAAAAGATGAATGGATAAAGAGGATGTGGTCCATATGTACAATGGAACATTACTCAGCCATCAGAAATGATGAATACCCAGCTTTTGCATCAACATGAGTGGGACTGGGGGAGATTATGCTGAGTGAAATAAGTCAAGCAGGGAAAGTCAATTATTATATGGTTTCACTTATTTGTGGAACATAAAGTAGAGCATGGAGAACATTAGGAGAAGGAAGGGAAAAATGAAGGTGGGGTGCATCATAGGGGAAGACAAACCATGAGAGACTGTGGACTCTGGGAACAGTAGGGTTTTAGAGGAGAGGGTGGGGGTCGTGGTTTTGCCTGGTTTGGGTATTAAAGAGGGCACGGATTACATGGAGCCCTTGGTGTTACACACAGGCAATGAATCAAGGAACACTATATCAAAATCTAATGATGTACTGTATGGTGACCAACCTAAGATAATTAAAAAAATATGAAAGAGAGTTTTATTCAAAGTCTACAAAATTAGGTTAGGTTTTATGAAAATGCAAGCTAAATTGAAGCTCAAATGGAAATTACATTTCCATTAACTATACACATTTGAGATGTTAAAAAAACAAAAAATTAAAGAAACCCACTTAAAATGGGTGATCACTTGGATGAATGCAAAGAAGTCCTTAAAATTTTTTTCTTTTTTACAAGGAAAAGGACAATTATTAGCAAAAAAGTGTGCTTTCAACATGATTTAAGGGGATACTGCAGCCATGAATTAGAACAAGAAACAGAAAGATGGACTCCATACCAAAATTTACATGGAAATGACAACACTGTCATCACCATAGCAGGGTGACAAAGAAAAATTGAAATCTGGAGAAAATAACATCTGAGACTCAAAGAATGACATCAAGTTTGGCTCAACCTAGAACTACCTGGGACAATAATATCTGGGTCTGCTTTTCCCAGTAATGTTTGTCTGGAAACAAAAAATGAAGATGGATGTGGACTATAATAAATTCCTTGGTTGTCATGAAACTCCTGATCTGTGGAACTGCATCTGGTCAGGGGTTGGTGAGAGTGGACATGCTGGTTGTAAAATGCATACATGTTACTAGAATCTTATAAAAAAATTTGGGAAAAAAATAAATGGGAGCAAGACCTGAAAATGCACTTTGCCAAAGAAAACATACAGATGACCACCAGATACATGAAAAGATCCTCAACAACATTAATCATCAGAGAAAGGCAAATGAAAACCAGAAGGAGATATCACCTCACACTGGTCAGAATGGCTAAAATTAAGAAGACAAGAAACAATGAGTGCTGGTAAGGATGTGGAGAAAAAAGAAACCTTATGCACTGTTGGTTGGAATGTAAACTCGTATAATCACCATGAAGGACCATATGGATGTTCCTTAAAAAATTAAAATAGAAGTACCATACAATCCAGTAATCACACTACTGGGTATTTATCCAAATTTGAAAAGATAATTTGAAAAGATAAACTCATCCCTACATTCATTGCAGCATTATTTACAATAGCCAAGATATAGCAGAAACCCAAATATCCACCCATAGATGAATGGATAAAGATGTAACATATTTGTATCTCTATATGTATGTCATCTATGTCTTTATCTATCATCTTTCTTTCTCTTTTTATTTATTTATGTATTATGTATTTATGTATGTATGTATTTATTATGTTCACTTAGCCACTGTATAGTGTTCTTGATACAGTTTCAGTGATTCACTAGTTAAGTATAACACCCAGGGTTCATCACAGTATGGGCCCTCCTCAACACCCATCACCATGTTATCCCCTCCCCCCACCCCCTTTCCCTATGAAACCCACAGATTTTTTTCATAGTCCATAGTGTGTCATAGGTTCACCTTCTTCTCTGATTTCTCTCCCTTTTCTCTTTCTTTCTTTCTTTCTTTCTTCTCTTTCTATTATCTATCTATCATCTATATAATGGAATGTTACTCAGCCATTAAAAATAATTAGATCTTGTTATTTACTACCATGGGTATACCTAGAGGGTATTACATTAAGTGACTGAAGTCAAAGAAAGACAAATATGAGTTCACTTATATGTGGAATCTAACAACAAAAAAAAAACTCAAATGGACAAACAAAGAAAAAAACCAGTGTTTTTCAGAAGGGAAGTGAGTGGGAAGAATGGAAAAATAAGTAGATTGGAGTGGGAAGTACAGGCTTGAGATATAAAATGATTAAGCTACAGGAATATAAGTTACATCATAAGGAATATAATCAATGATATTGTATTAATGTTGTAAGATGATAGATGGTAGGTATGCTTGTGTTAAATGTAGTTTAATTTAGCTGAATCACAGTATCATACATGTGGAAATAATGTAACATTGTGTGTCAACTATGTTATCTATCTGCTCTTTTAATTAATTAATTAAGGGAGCTTGAATAGAAATACTTGTGTCAAATGGTTTAATAAAAATATTTAAAAGAGGGGTGCCTGGGTGACTCAGTGGGTTAAACCTCTGCCTTCTGCTCAGGTCATGATCTCAGGATCCTGGGATCAAGCCCCATATCAGGGTCTCTGAGCCTGCATCCTCCTCTCTCTCTGCCTGCCTACTTGTGATCTCTCTCAATGTGTGTCAAATAAATAAATAAAACTTTAAAAAATATTTAAAAGAATAAATATAACCTACTTACAATTTAAAAAGTACATATGGTAATATTCTCTGTGGAAAAAAGACAGTTCTAGTTCTTATTTTCCAGTCTGGAGCATTGATTCATTTTTGGATGCTAGGTCAACACTGTATTTATGAGACAATCTCAGTAATGCAATATAATAGTTTTTATATTTGGTGCTGAATTAAGTTGGCAATTTGTTTTTGAGGCTGTGTACATATATTCATGAAAAATAATGATGTGTCATTTTCTTTTCTTATTATCTTTCTCTGAATTTGAAATAAGGATAATTTTACCCTCACAATGGTTGGAAAAATATTCCTCCTTACACTATTTTTTGAAAATGTTTGTGAAAACTTTGCATTAATTCTTCATTACATGTTTGGCAGAAATTCCCAATTAAACCATTTGGCTCTCAGTTTATATTCATGGGGAGATATCAATAAATACATTTCTTTATTATAAGTCTCTCTCTCTCCCTATATATATATATATATATATATATATATATATATATATATATCTGTATTTTTATATATTTCTTTCTATAGAGGTCTAATCCTATATTTTATTTATTCTTGAGTTTTGTCTCAATAATTTATACACTAACATTAAGTTATTTATTTCCAATGTATGGTATTTTGAGTTTTGAAAATTTTCAAGCTGTCATTTGAAATGGAACAATTGGGGCAAATAATGCATGAAAATAAGACTTTTGAAGAGTAGATGAAAGACCCACTAATTCTTCTGTTGTAGAATAGAGATTATGATTATACTGTTATAAATAATACTTACTATACACAATAGAATATTATCCAGCCATCAGAAAGGATGAATATGCAACTTTTGATCAACATGGATGGGATTGGAGGAGATTATGCTGAGAGAAATGTCAAACAGTGAGAGTCAATTGCCATATGGTTTCACTTATTTGTGGAACATAAGGAATAACACGGAGGTACATTAGGAGAAGGAAGGGAAAAATGAAAGGGGAGAAATTGGAGGGGGAGATGAACCATGAGAGACTGTGGACTATGGGAAATAAACTGAGGGTTTTAGAAGGAAGAAGCGTGGGGAGATGGGTGAGCCCAGTTATGGGTATTAAGGAGGGCATGTATTGCATGGAGCACTGGGTATTATATACAAACACTGAATCATGGAACACTACATCAAAAACTAATGATGTACTGTATGGTGACTAACATAACATAATAAAATAAAATGGTAATATGGTTGAAAAAATAAATAAAATAAAAAAATAATACTCATATCTATTGTGTGGACAAATGAAATACTGAACACAAAGTGAATTTGTAAAAAGATGCCGTTTGAATTTGGGTTTTATCAAAACAGCTGACTCCAGCTGTCTCCTTTTAAATCCATGTTTAGATAGGATCTAAAACTAATTTTTCAGTAAAAGAAAATGTAAAATAACCTAATAAGTCACAAATGGAATGAACAAAAGAAAATTTGATGAATCAATGGATAATACTAATTTAGCAAATACAATGTATGAGACACTATTCACAGCCATTTATGCATATAGACTTAATACTTGAGTTTAAAATGTATAACAAGTTTGAAGTGGCAGTGGGGTGGGAGGTTGGGGTACCAGGTGGTGGGTATTATAGAGGACACGGATTGCATGGAGCACTGGGTGTGGTGAAAAAATAATGAATACTGTTTTTCTGAAAATAAATAAATTCATTTAAAAAATATATAACAAAAGATTCATGGAAAATATAAAGTTAACTTGCATTATCATATAAGATATTGTAAAGATGTAAATATCTTATAAATCTTTATGATATAAATAAATATCTTATAAATCTTTATGATATAAATATGATGCAAATAACTTGCATCATTGTATGGTCATTTAAAAAAAATCAGAGATAATACATTGTTCGGGTATACAAAAAATAAATGAAAATAAAGAATGTCAGATAGCTTTATTAAAAAGAGTGTTTATGCTGAGTGAAATAAGTCAAGCAGAGAGAGGCAGTTATCATATTGTTTCACTTATTTGTGGAGCATAACAAATAGCATGGAGGACAAGGGGAATTAGAGAGGAGAAGGGGGTTGGGGTAAATTGGAAGGGGAGGTGAACCATGAGAGACTATGGACTCTGAAAAACAATTTGAGGGTTTTGAAGGGGCTGGGTGGGGGGAGGTTGGGGGAACCAGGTGGTGGGTATTATGGAGGGCACGGATTGCATGGAGCACTGGGTGCAAAACAATTGTGGTGCAAAAACAATGAATACTGTTATGCTGGAAAAAAAAGAGTGTTTATTGAGAAAAGATACAAGAGAGCATTTTATACCAGTAAAGAGAGGATGCATAATATTTTCAAATTCAAAATATTTTTTTTTTTCAGAGGGCAAAGTTTTTAGGTCTATCTCTTATAACTAACTTCATGAAAGTAGAAACCAAAAGACTACCTAGTCTTGACACTGTAAAATAGAAGTAGGAACGGTCAATTGTCATGTAACCAGTAATTACTATCTAAAAACACACACATTTCATTTAAGGTCATCTTAGGTAAATTGTGGATTAAATAAAAACCTACACTGAGATTATTTTTAAGGACTCAGAGAAGTGCTGGGAGGAAGCATGACAATTAAAGCTAAAAGACATAAATTCAGGTAAATAATTTTCCTGATAAATACTTTTTTTAAAAAAGGTTTTTGTATTTTATTTATTTATTTTAAAAATTATTTTATTTTTTTCAACATTCCAAAATTCATTGTTTATGCACCACGCCCAGTGCTCCATGCAATACATGCCCTCCACTGATAAATACTTTTTATTATAGAACCCCGCACTACAAATTCTGAACTTTATACAAGTACTATACAGTGGAATATATTATTTCAGAAATTTGTGTACACATATAAAATTTCAAGTATGAAATAATTAGTTATATTCTTCAAATTATTACTACCATAAAGCTTATTGATGAAGACTGTTCCAAATAAACAGATTTGAGATTTCTTATGAGATATTGTCTATATGAAAAATAATTTATATGAAATATTGTATTCATACACATAATGGATATTTGTATTTTTAAGGAAAGTACTATTTATTGCAAATTTTTTTCCCTTTTTAAAAAAAAAATTTATTTTCAGCATAAGAGAATTCCTTGTTTTTGCACCACACACAGTGCTCCATGCAATCCGTGCCCTGTCTAATACCCACGGATGACTAAAAGATCCATGAGAAGTTACTATAGTTCTTAAAATGATGAATAGAATTAAAAGAAAAATATAAGGACTTTCCAGGAGGAGAAGCACATCAAGGGAAATTATCAGAGGACTCAAAATAAGCCAGGGCTCCCTTCAGATAATGGGCCACTGTAAGGACTTTAAATCCATGTTGATTGTCCACCTTGTTCCCAGAGAATTAAATAAAAAAGTAAATCAAATGACTTCAAACATCCCAATGTGAAATCTCCAAGAATGAGTTCCAAATGAAAAATTATAAAGCACACGAGGAAATGCACTACCAGGACGATGTGTCAGAAGAAATTAGATGCCACATAATCTTCATGTATTGGAATAATATTTAACATATTAGGTTAATGCAGTGGGAAAAATAGAAAATCAAAATGAGGCAGAAGTGGCAATTTAGAATGTAAGCTTGATAAGAGCAAAATGGAAAATAAAAAACTGAAAATAAACTTAATACTTAACATATATGTTATACTTTAAATTAGACTGAGGTATGAGCACTCGTGTTACATGTAAGTGGTCAATCACTAAATTCTGCTCCTGAAACCAATATTATACTATGTATTAACTAGAAACTAAATAAACAACTGAAACAAAAAAAATAAAAAAAACCTGTTATACTTCACCTTTTGAGTTTTTAAGGTATTATAATTTATAATTAAAGAAAAAACTACATTACACTGAGCTGATGAGAGGACTAGTGAACTGGAACATCAAGCACAATGAACATGGCAAAATACAACAGAAGGTCAAAGGGATGTGATATATAAATGTAGTTACACATACGCAAGTAGTAGAATGAGAGGAAAAAAGACATCTAAATATTTCATTAGAATAAATAAAAAGAATGAAAGAAAGTAAAAGAGTAAACTATAATTTATAAATTTCTAAATTGGAAAACCAGACATAAATTATTTTTTCTTTTCATTTCTTTCTTTCCTTTTCTTTCTTTCTTTCTTTCTTTCTTTCTTTCTTTCTTTCTTTCTTTCTTCTTTTTTCTTTCCTTCTTTCATTCTTTTTAAGAGCAAGAGGAGGGAAAGGGACAATCTTAAGTAGGCTTCACACCCAGCATGGAACCTGACACAGGGCATGACATTGAGTTTGATCTCAGAACCCTGAGATCATGACCTGAGCTGAAATTAAGAGTCAGATGCCTAACTGACTAAGCGACCCAGGTGACTACAGAAATAAATTGTTAAATTCATAAATTCCAATACAATATGTCAAGAAGAGATAATTTTAAAAAAATTAAAATCGATAAAAGCCAAAGTTCATAACATCTAGAGTGGAAAAAACAATTAATTGCAGTAGGAGAGATCAAGCAGGATTTATTCCTGGGTTGAAAGTGTGCTTCAATATTTGTAAATCAATCAACGTGAAATACACATTAATAAAAGAAAGGATAAGAGTCATATGATCATTTCAATAGATGTAGAAAAAACATTTGACAAAGGACAACATCCATTCATTATAAAAACCCTCAATGAAGTAGGTTTAGAGGAAACATCTCTTACATAATAAAGGACATATATGAAAAATCCACAGCTAATCTCATCCTCAATGGGGAAATGTTTCCCTTGAGGGAAACATGACAGGATGTCTATTCTGACCACTGTTGTTCAACAAAGTGCTGGAAGTCCTAGACACAGCAATCAGACAACAGAAAGAAATAAAAGGTATTCAAATCAGCAAGGAAGAAGTCAAACTTTCACTTTTTCCAAATGACGTGATACTCTATACAGAGAACCTGAAAGATTCCACTAAAAAAAAAATGTGACACATGAATTCAGTAAAGTTGCAGCATGCAAAATCAATGTACAGAAATCTGTTTCATTTCTGTACACCAATAATTAAGCAGCAGAAAGAGAAATTAAAAAATCAATCACTGCATAAAAAACAATAAGAATAAGAATAAACCTATCACTGCATGAAAAACAATAAGAATAGGAATAAACCTAACCAGAGGAGAAAGTCCTGAACTCTGAGAGCTATGAAACACAGATGAAAGAAATTGAAGATGAAAAAATGAAATGGAAATACATTCTATGGTCATGAGTTGGAAAAACAAATATCATTAAAATGTCTATACTATCCAAAGCAATCTATACATTTAATGAAATTCCTATCAAGATACCAACAAGGGCATCTGGGTGATTCAGCCAGTTACGCATCTGACTCTTGATTTCAGCTCAGATTGTGATCTCAAGATCATGAGATTGAGTCCCACATTGGGCTTTTCACGAGCATGGAGCCTGCTTGAGAGTCTCTCTCTCCTTCACCTCTGCCCTACTTTCTGCTCATGCTCTCTCTCTTTCTGTCTAAAAAACAAAAACAAAAACAAAAACAAAAACCAAAACCAAAGCCCACCAACAACATTTTTCACAGAGCTAGAACAAACAATTCTAAAATTTGTATGGAATGGTAAAAGACCCAGAGTAACCAAAGATACCTTGAAAAAGGGAACAACCCAGGTGCATCACAATTCTGGACTTCATGTTATATTACAAAGTTGTAGTGACCAGAACATATGGTACTGGGGCACTTGGTGGCTCAGAGGTTGAGAGCCTGACTCTTGGTTTTAGCTCAGGTCCTGATTTTAAGGGTAATGAGATTGAACCCCAAGTCAGACTCTATGCTTAGTGGGGAGTCTGCTTGGAGATTTTTTCCCACAACCTCTCCCCTAATTTGTGCATGCTCTTTCTCTAAAATAAATAAATCTTTTAAAAGAACACATTATGCTGAGTGAAATAAGTCAAGCAGAGAAAGTCAATTATCATATAGTATCACTTACTTTTGGAGCATAATGAATAACATGGAGGACACTAGGAAAAGGAAAGGAAAAGTGAATTGGGGGAAATTGGATGGGGAGATGAACCATGAGAGACTGTGGACTCTGAGAATCAAACTGAGAGTTTTGGAGAGGAGGGGGGTAGTGGTTTAGGTGAACTTATTGGTGGGTATTAAGGAAGGCACATATTGCATGGAGCACTGAGTGTGTTGCATAAACAATGAATCTTGGAACACTGAAAAAATAATAAAATAAAATAAAATAAATAGAACAGTATGGTACTGACATAAAAATAGACAAGCAGATCAATGGAACAGAATGGAAAACCCAGAGATGGACCCACAACTATATGGTCATTTAATCTTCGACAAAACAGGAAAGAATATCCAATGGAAAAAGGTCTCTGCAACAAATGCTGTTGGGAAAGTTGGAAGGCAACATGCTGAAGAATGAAACTTGACCACTTTCTTATACCATATGAAAAGATAAATACAAAATGGATGAAAAGCCTAAATGTGAAGCAGGAAACCATGAAAATCCCAGAGGACAACACAGAGAGTAACTTCTTTGACATAGGCCATAGCAAATTCTTATTAGATATATCTCCTGAAGCAAGGGAAGCAAAAGTAAAAATTAACTATTGGGACTTCATCAAGACAAAACCTTCTGCACAACAGTGAAAACAATCAACAAAGCTAAAAGGAAACCTTCAAAATGGGAGAAGATATTTGCAATTGGCATACCTGATGAAGGTTTAGTATTCAAAATATATAAAGAACTTATACAAATCAACACCCCAAAACAAACAGTCCAGTTAAAGATGGGCAGAAGACAGGAATAGACATTTTTCCACAGAAGAGATAACGATGGCCAACAGAGAAATGAAAAGATGCTTAACATCACTCATCATCTTGGAAATACAAATCTCAAATGCAAGGAGATATCACATCACAGCCATCAGAATGGGTAAAATCAACAACAAATAATAGGTACTGGTGAGGATGTGGAGAAAGGGAACACTCTCACAGCATTGGTGAGAATGCATATTGGTACAGCCACTCTGGAAAACAGTGGGGTTTCCTCAAAAGTTAAAAATAAAACTACCCGACAACCCAGCAATTGCACTCCTAGGCATTTAATCAAAGGATTTAGAAATACAGATTCAAGGAGTACATGCACCCAGATTTTTATAGCAACATTATCAACCATAGCCAAACTATGGAGAGAGCCCAAATGCCCATCAACAAGAATAAAGAAGATAAAGAAGCTGTGGTACAAATATACAATGGAATATTACTCAGCTATAAAAAGGAAAGAAATTTTGACATTTGCCATGGTGTGGATGGAATTAGAGGGTATTATGTTAAGCAAAATAAGTCAGAGAAAGACAAATACCTTATGATTTCACTCATATGTTTAGTTTAAGAAACAAAACAGATGACCAGAGAGGAAAAAAGAGAGAGGCAAACCAAGAAATAGACACTTAAGTCTAGAGAACAGACTAATGGTTAGTGGAGCAGAGGTGGCTGGGGAGATGGATGGAATAGATGATGGGGATTTAGGAATGCACTTGTCATGATGACCACTAGGTATTTTATGGAAGTGCTGAATCTTTATATTGTACAGCTGAAACTGTACCTTATATTACATTGTGTGTTAACAAATTGGAATTCAAGTGAAAAATTGAGGAAAAGCAGTAAGAGAGTATGAAGAATACCTACAAATGTGAGCAAAATCTGCTCACCCAGCTTAGTGCCTGAAAAAAGAGACATGGATAGAAAGGGTACTCAGAGAAATTATTCAATGTAAAATTGGATACTCCACTAAAATTACTTGATAAATAATCATAATCATAGATTTTCAAAGTAAAAACACTGAGAACTTTTATTACAATAGAAGCTTCTTAACAGTATACTTCAAGGAGAAAGACAATTTTTTTGCACCAAAATCAAAGAGAATCAAAACGAAAAGAGTAAGATCTATGATACTGAAATAAAACACCATAGTGGATTCTAAGCTAAAGGAGTCACATTGTTATTGGCAGCATGCTTCTGGTATTTAGATACAATTAAAAATGTTTTCCCACATATTTTTTAAGGGATGGAAGAATAATTCATTTTGTTCAGATTTTTTCATTATTAACTATTAAAAAATTGATGGCATTTCCATTGCATATATTGCAGAATATTTCTGATCTTTTTATGAGAACTGATTAACACCAAAGGACTGACAGTGGCATAGACATTGACCAAAAGCTTCTGGACTCCCAGGATGACAAAGTTGTTGATCCATGACAGGGCTGAGAAAGACAAGATGGCAAGGTTCATCCAGTACATGACCACAAAGAGACTCACCAGCAGCAGGAGGGTCTGGATGGCCCTTCTCTCTGGGGAGAGTCTTGAGGAAAGGCTGGTGCTGTGAAGGTACTGGCATAGCCTCTGATGCCTGCACAAGAGAATCACCATGTATGCACTTGAGAGCAGCATGACTCCTACGAAGAAGACATCACTGGAAAATATCAGAGTGAGAAACATTCCTCTGATGATGGAGTTCATGGGGGAAAGTGAACAGTGTTCAGTGAGAACCAGTAGTTGGGTCTGGTTCACGCTGGAAGAAGCCACAGCATAGATGATCAGGTAAGTATTGGAGCACAAGCTGAGGGACCATGAGGAGACCAAAATGTGGATACTGTAACTTGTGAGTTTCTGTTTGAACCTGGCCAACCAGGAGGTGCTGGGACTGATGGTGACAGCCTGGAGCACATTCAGTAGGCAAGTTGTACTGATAGAGAGACCCCTCATGACCCTGTTGAGGTAGAAAAATGCCTTGCACCTGAAGTCATTCTGAAAGTCCAGTGACTCAAACAGGTGTGGAGACAACAACAGCAGTACAGTGAGGAGCATCACTATGTGGTTGAGGGCCAAGTGGCAAGTGATCAGGTCAGTGAGCTTAAGCCTGTGTTCCAAAAATATTGTGAAGATGTGGGACAAAATGAGAAAGGAGTTGGCTGAGATTCCAGTGATGGTTTGAAAAAGAAAGGCCGTTTTTAATGATAACATAAGTGATGGTCTTCATGGAATGGAGAAGACAAATTTTGCATATCTGGGAAAAAATGAAACAATAAATGTGACATCATCAGCATTGATATTCTTCCTTCAGTAGTCAGAATCATCACCCATCATCATTTTTATTTTATTGTATACATTTTGATTAACACTATGTCGCATACTTTTTGCAAGTGCTGTCTCAGCATTATTTGGTAAAACAGGTATGTTATGTGTACATGCAACACCAACACGTCCACAGTCCTGTCTGAATAAGATGCCTTTATCAATGCTCCTGTTGCACCTGGGCTCACTTCTTCAGAAAGCATTTATTACTATTCTACATTTACTCACTTATACGTAGCATTCATAACAGTGATGGACATAACATCACTTAAAGGTATTTATGCAAGAAGCAGAATCTGAACTACAGAGAACACACTGATGGTAACCAGAGGGGAGGTAGGTGGTGGGTTGGGTTTAACAGGTGATGGGGATTAAGGAGTGCACTTTTGATGAACATTGGATGTTGTACAGAAGTACTGAATCATTATGTTATACACCTGAAATAATATTACATTGTATGTTAACTAATTTTAATCTAATAAAAATGTATGCAGCAGAACTGAATATATTAATATTATATATGCACATATATAAAAGTCACGTGGTCTTTTGTATAAGTTGAATATTCTCTTTTGATATAATAGAGTTTAAAAAATATACATCCTCATCTTTTAAAACATACCGACTTTTAGATTTGTATTATTTTATGAACAAATCATTTGTGTAAGAATCTTTGCACACTGCCTGCTGTAGTTTTGAGTATACTATTTCTGTAACAAATTGTCCTGCTTATTATTTTATTAATATATCAATAAAAAGTGTCACTTTTCTCATTAATCTCATCATATTATATGAACAGCACTATAAGGCCTATGATCAAACATCAACAACATTAAGTGACTATGAGAATTGCAGGTGAAGAGACAAGAAAGTGATAAGTGGTTCAGGGACAATAGGTGGCAACAAGAGAAATACATCTGGCAATCTCAGAAAAGGAAAATACTTGTTCCATTGATACTAGTTCCATGAAAAACACTTTCTGAAATACAAACTCCTAACAAAAAACATATGATAAGCATGTCATTATTGAGTAAGTTAAATGCATCTGGTATTCTTTGGCAATTGATCTTAGGGTTGAGTGAAGGCAGAAGCCAATGCTTGATATCTATACTTTTAAGACATGTAATTCTCAGTTTTCATGGGAAACAGTGTGAGAAGGAAAATAATCACTGCAGAAGTAAGAGAAAAAATATAGGAGAAGCTTGATCAAAAATCACATAGAAAAAATTTTAGAAAAAACCCTAAAAATCCTTTGGTGCTGTGTGTTTTTGACCATCCCTACTAAGAGGATGCCAGCAAAGTATAACAGCATTTTATTCTAAAGTCATGTGGAGTATTTTAAGATTGTGACCCTCTTCATCACAGTAATAACAAGAGTCACATCAACTGTGTAAAATATTAACATGGATGGATATTATAAATTTGAACAGTGGAATTTGGAGAAACAGCCTCTCTTCTTTTAAATGCTTATCATAATCAAAGTTCCTCTTTTCTGACATAATCCATAATCCTGTGTGAAAATCGAATTTTATTTTAGATAAATTCATTTTTCAAATTTAAAAAGTTTCTAATGGTTTTCCACTTTTCAACTTCAAAAGTAATGATGCTCTCATGGATCATGAATGGAAAATCATCCTCGTCACCATTTTATTTTCTTTTCTATGTTCAAGCTATTCTGATTCCATTCTATCTTCTGTTTTAAAGAGTACACACACCATGTAGAAGAAGTTATCCCAAATGTATTCATATAATGTTGTTATGAATTTCAATGATAAAATTGCAATTTACTTGTCACATTTGTGACTACATGACTTAATAAACAGGTAACACTGAAAAAAAAACAAACCCAGGTAACTGTTTTTTTGTTTATATTAATTTTTGTATTTTCAGCATAACAGTATTCATTATTTTTTCACCACACCCAGTGATCCATGCAATCCATGTCCTCTATAATACCCACCACCTGGTACCCCAACCTCCCACCCTCCCGCCACTTCAAACCCCTCAGATTGTTTTTCAGAGTCCATAGTCTCTCATGATTCACATCCCCTTCCAATTTCCTCCAACTCCCTTCTCCTCTCTAACTCCCCATGTCTTCCATGCTATTTGTTATGCTCCACAAATAAGTGAAACCATATGATAATTTTGAACTTTCAGAAGAAAGGGTGAGGACACAATATTTAGAGAATCTTTTTTATTACAAGGTGATGTGATGTCTTTCAAATTTGGCAAATTATTACTCTGTTCTCACTAAACTATCTTGCCCAAACTAATATACATGAAATTTTATTTTTTAGTTTAAATAAAAAAAAGATGAAATAACTAAGCCAAATTTATTTTTAGAAAGGCTTTGTTTGAACTTGATATCATGCAGGATATTATAAGCATTCTTATAATACGTATGAATAATTATGATATTACATGCTATTCATTAATTTTATAAAGATTTGATTAATGACAGAAACAGATTTTTCAGACAGATTTTTGTAACCAGAAACATTGCTATATTAGCAAATACTATAAATAAGTAAAACAAAATGATCTTTATGTTTATATGCTGGTATCTAAAAATATAAAAATTTTGAAAATATTTCATAATTTGGCACATTAATCTTAACAGTCCTAGAACATAAAATACTATTAGTGTGTCACTTAAAACATCAGAGAAGTATAATTATGTCATTTTGAACTTAAGATTTCATATATTTTAAAAGATAAAATTTCTCCCTAAACACATATACCAAAATAAATTGAGAAAAATTGCTAACAGAAAAGTCAAACACAATTCCAGTTTGTGTATCACAAAGTTATAAGACCTCCATCAAAAATCTATGTTTCACTTATTTGTGGTGCATAACAAATAGCATGGAGGACATAGGGAGTTAGAGAGGAGAAGGGAGTTGGGGGAAATTGGAAGCGGAGGTGAACCATGAGAGACTATGGACTCTGAAAAACAATCTGAGGGTTTTGAAGGAGCGGGGGTGGGGTGGGAGGTCGGGGTACCAGGTGGTGGGTATTATGGAGGGCACAGATTGCATAGAGCACTGGGTGTGGTGCAAAAATAATGAATACTGTTATGCTGAAAATAAAAAAATAAATTAAAAAAATCTATAAATGCATGGCCACGTAAGATTAATGAAATTGATCCTTTTATCTGGACACATGTACTGTATATACTGATGGTTCATTTGAAAATTCTAACACTTCATTAAGTAAATTCTGTCTCATCCTACCACTCACCAGATTCTAGAGCTGTCTTGGTTAATGAAACTAAAAAATAGACACTCACCAAAATGAGTCTTTGGAATGAGTTCCTGTGCTTAAAGCACCCAAGATATTGTTATAAAGAAGGGATGCCATGAGTCATCTCCCTCCAGGTCCATAATTGTCATGTCACCTGCAGAAGCTGGAATAGCCCTGGCCTTGGGATTGCTAAACATGAAACCACCAATGGGAAAACTTAACTTACCTGACTCCTGGAAAACAAAAGACAAGGAGCAGCTGGGTTCCAAACTTTTCCATGTGTGACCTCATTTTCCTAAGTTGCCTTGTCCTGGAAGGATGTATTGTCTCTGTTCTTGTTAACAAAAAAGATGCTGGAATATCACCCTAAGTTGAAGAAGTAGAACACCATGTCATATTCCCCAGTGTACCCCACGTGATACATATGATTCTCAGTCTTCACATGTCTTTCACACTAGTCTTTATTTTCAGGTTCATAACAAGACTAGAAGCTCCTTTGTGGGAATTAGGAAAACACCCTTTCAGTCTGAACTATGTAGGGGAATAGCTTGTCCTCCAGAGGACACAGAGGGGCATCTATCATTGAGAGGAGAATGCAGGGTGTCTTTCACTACTCCATGAACTTTTTCAGTTGCATTCACTGGGGGTGGAAAGGACACCTCTTTCCCAAAAAGCACTGACTTTTTATTACGAAATGACTTTCCTAATATATTTTACTTTGAAGTGTCAGTCTTCTGTGCTGGGCGTGTTCTGCCTCCAATGTCTCTCAGTTCCCTCTGTTGCTTGTAGTCAAAGGGATGTTTTTATGTCACACACACACACTTTCTTGGGGCATCTGCTTCTTAGAAACTGTCTTTATTTTTTCTGTGACAGCCAGTACCTCCATCTTTGTTGTACATATCCTAGTCTTAGCCATAACCTTAACTACGACTGCCATATTTGTGGTTCTCTTTATTAATCCAACAACATTTGTTATTAAAATGGTCATTTTTTACTCCATTAAAACTTACAAATGTTAACAAGAGCATCAACTGTCAGCCTGTTTGGGTTCCGTCTTGCAGACTTCTAATGTGTCATATATGAATCTCTAACAAACCAGTTTTCCATTTGTACTCAGAAAGGAACACCTATTCCACAGACTTTTACAGTATTTTTTTTTGTCTTTTTTTTTTAGCACATTTTTAAAAAATTTATTTTCAGTGTAACAGTATTCATTGTTTTTGCACCACACCCAGTTCTCCATGCAATCCGTGCCCTCTTAATACCCACCACCTGGACTTTTACAATATTTTTAAAAAGATTTTATTTATTTATGTGACAGAGAGAGAAATCACAAGTAGGCAGAGAGGAAGACAGAGACAGAAGGAAGCAGGCTCCCCACTGAGTAGAGAGCCCGATGCGGGGCTTGATCCCAGGACCCTGAGACCATGACCCAAGCCAAAGGCAGAAGCTTAACACACTGAGCCACCGAGGCGCCTCTACAGTTTAATATTAAATTTATTCCTGTCATCTGTATTCCAGTTTAATCTCTTATCATCTACAACACTAGGATATTGTGGCTCATAGGTGGATATTTTGGATCTGGAATTGTTTGTTATCTTGGAAGCTTTTCACTTTCTTCTTCAACTTTTTTTTTTTTGTTTGTTTATCACTTTCAGAAAAGCTTAATAGAGTGCCCTTTGCCAGCAAACTACCTGAAAAACAAGTACAAAATAAACACTTTCTTGCTAAAACACTGTTCTGTGTTGCTGGTCACCTTATATCCTAAAGGAACTTGTTCAGTTTGTAAGTAAATGACATAAGACAGAAATTTGAAAGCACATAAAAAAAAGGAGTATCAGTAAAGATAAATTTGTAATTATAAGAGACAAGATAATGCACATTTATTCATCTTTCCTATCTGAACAAATTTAAAAAGCAATTGTATAAAATACATACATAATTGTATTGTTGAATATATACATATAAATGTAATATATATCCCAATAAGGGAACAAAAAAAAAATAAATGGGAACACAGCTGTTTGGGCTCCAGATATGATTTGAGGATAAAAGACCTCAACGTGAGACAGGAATCCATCAGAATCCTAGAGGAGAGCATAGGCAGTAATCTCTTTGATATCAGTCACAGCAACTTCTTTTAAGATATGTCTCCAAAGCCAAAGGAAACAAAAGAGAAAATAAACTTTTGGGACTTCATCAAAATCAAAAGCTTCTGCACAGCAAAGGAAACAGTCAAGAAAACAAAGAGGCAACCCAAGGAATGGGAGAAGATATTTGCAAATGACAGTACAGACAAAAGGTTGATATCCAGGATCTATAATGAACTCCTCAAACTCAACACACACAAAACAGACAGTCATATCAAAAAATGGGCGGTAGATATGAACAGACACTTCTCCAATGAAGACATACAAAGGGCTATCAGACACATGAAAAAATGTTCATCATCACTAGCCCTTAGGGAGATTCAAATTAAAATCACATTGAGATACCACCTTACACCAGTTAGAATGTCCAAAATTAACAAGAATGGAAACATGTGTTGGAGGGGATGTGGAGAAAGGATGGGGAGAAAGGAGGGGATGTGGAGAAAGAAAATAAATAAAAAAAATTAAAAAAAGATATGATTCGAGATAATAATTGAAATACTAGGAATAGGGACAAGATGGCGGGGAAGTAGGAGGAGGCGCCTTTTCAGCTGGTACCCCAGAGTGAGCTGATTACCTACCAAAGAACTCCGATCACCCATGAAATCAGCCTGAGATGAGAATTATACACGTCTGGATCTCTACAAGGGCACAAGACGTCAGGGCGCAGGTAAAGCGGGGTGGGAACGGCGGACTGATATCGGAAGATAAACAAAAGGGGGAGGGAGCCACTAGAGGCGACCAGTTAGAAAATAATACCCCAATATGAGCAAGAGTGCCCTGCATCTGGGGACCAGCATTAACTTGGAGACTGGTTGAAAGCACTCCAAAAGAGCAAAGGATCGCGGGGGGAAATTGTGGGAATCGGGGTGGCTAGGGACAGGGGCTTAAGTCCCTGGTCTCAGGACAGCCTCCCCGGTGCTGAGGCAGAGAGAGTGTGGCATAGAAACCAGCTTTTGGTCCCTAAGCTGCCAGCTCGCCGGAGAATGCATGGGTTCTAGCTCCTGTGAGGGGATGGGAGCCACGCTAGTCAGCAGAATGCGTGAGCCCTACCACAAAGCTTGAGATATCCGTGCACATCCCTCATGCTCCCCTGAGTTATAAAGGCCCAGCCGGCGCTCTTTGACCCGCGCCATTGTTTCAAAGCCTAAGCCGCGCACCCCAAACTCTCCCCTGACAGAGGTGCGCAAAAGCCCAGCCTGGTGCTTACGGACCAGCGCCCCTTTCTCAGTGCCCGAGACACACGACTGACCCATAGTCGCCTCTGAAAGAGGTGCGCATAAACTGGGCACTCCCAGCCCAGGCCAGCAGCAAAATCTCAGTGTGCAATCACTGCTTCGAACCTCTCTGGTGGTTGGGAGCTCCCAGACAGCTGCCACTGCCTTGGCTTTGGGTACAAGCAAAAGATACTGTGCCCCCAGGGTCTGCAACTTGGAACCTGCTCTGCCAGTGGCCAAGGGGGAACTTATTTAGGCTCTGCACCCAGACTGAGGCTTCTCTCTGAGAGGGAGATCAGGGTGCGGTTTGTTTTCCTCTAAAACTACAAAAACTATCAAAGGCAGTCAAGGTGAGAGAAAAAAAAAAGTGAACAAGCATAAAAACCGCCAGAGAAAAAAAGCCTGAAAAAAACCCCAGTTTCCTCAGAGCCCACCTCCTTGAGGGGGGTGGGAGGACTTAACTCAGGAAACATCATTGACTGACAACCCACTTGGCAGGCCCCTCCCCTAGAAAACAAACCAAGAAAGAAAAAATAAAAAAAAGAGGAAAAAAAAAAAAAAGGACTACAAGAGAATAACCACTACTTCATAGGAAAACTTGTATTCACTTGTTCCCACTATTCTGGTTCATTTTCTTTCTTTCTTTCTTTCTTTCTTTTTTTTTTTTTTTTTTACACATAGGTAATTTTTTTTTTTTAATTTTTTATTTTTGATAAACATATATTTTTATCCCCAGGGGTACAGGTCTGTGAATCACCAGGTTTACACACTTCACAGCACTCACCAAATCACATACCCTCCCCAATGTCCATAATCCCACCCCCTTCTCCCAAACCCCCTGCCCCCGGCAACCCTCAGTTTGTTTTGTGAGATTAAGAGTCACTTATGGTTTGTCTCCCTCCCAATCCCATCTTGTTTCATTTATTCTTCTTCTACCCACTTAAGCCTCCATGTTGTATCACCACTTCCTCATATCAGGGAGATCATATGATAGTTGTCTTTCTCTGCTTGACTTATTTCACTAAGCATGATACGCTCTAGTTCCATCCACGTTGTTGCAAATGGCAAGATTTCATTTCTTTTGATGGCTGCATAGTATTCCATTGTGTATATATACCACATCTTCTTGATCCATTCATCTGTTGATGGACATCTAGGTTCTTTCCATAGTTTGGCTATTGTGGACATTGCTGCTATAAACATTCGGGTGCATGTGCCCCTTTGGATCACTACATTTGTATCTTTAGGGTAAATACCCAATAGTGCAATTGCTGGGTCATAGGGCAGTTCTATTTTCAACATTTTGAGGAACCTCCATGCTGTTTTCCAGAGTGGCTGCACCAGCTTGCATTCCCACCAACAGTGTAGGAGGGTTCCCCTTTCTCCGCATCCTCGCCAGCATCTGTCATTTCCTGACTTGTTGATTTTAGCCATTCTGACTGGTGTGAGGTGATATCTCATTGTGGTTTTGATTTGTATTTCCCTGATGCCGAGTGATATGGAGCACTTTTTCATGTGTCTGTTCACCATCTGGATGTCTTCTTTGCAGAAGTGTCTGTTCATGTCCTCTGCCCATTTCTTGATTGGATTATTTATTCTTTGGGTGTTGAGTTTGCTAAGTTCTTTATAGATTCTGGACACTAGTCCTTTATCTGATATGTCGTTTGCAAATATCTTCTCCCATTCTGTCAGTTGTCTTTTGATTTTGTTAATTGTTTCCTTTGCTGTGCAAAAGCTTTTGATCTTGATGAAATCCCAGTAGTTCATTTTTTCCCTTGCTTCCCTTGCCTTTTGCGTTGTTCCTAGGAAGATGTTGCTGCGGCAGAGGTCGAAGAGGTTGCTGCCCGTGTTCTCCTCAAGGATTTTGATGGATTCCTTTCGTACATTGAGGTCCTTCATCCACTTTGAGTCTATTTTTGTGTGTGGTGTAAGGGAATGGTCCAATTTCATTTTTCTGCATGTGGCTGTCCAATTTTCCCAGCACCATTTATTGAAAAGGCTGTCTTTTTTCCATTGGACTTTCTTTCCTGCTTTGTCGAAGATTAGTTGACCATAGATTTGAGGGTCTATTTCTGGGCTCTCTATTCTGTTCCATTGATCTATGTGTCTGTTTTTGTGCCAGTACCATGCTGTCTTGATGATGACAGCTTTGTAATAGAGCTTGAAGTCCGGAATTGTGATGCCACCAACGTTGGCTTTCTTTTTCAATATCCCTTTGGCTATTCGAGGTCTTTTCTGGTTCCATATAAATTTTAGAATTATTTGTTCCATTTCTTTGAAAAAGATGGATGGTACTTTGATAGGAATTGCATTAAATGTGTAGATTGCTTTAGGTAGCATAGACATTTTCACAATATTTATTCTTCCAATCCAGGAGCATGGAACATTTTTCCATTTCTTTGTGTCTTCCTCAATTTCTTTCATGAGTACTTTATAGTTTTCTGAGTATAGATTCTGTGTCTCTTTGGTTAGGTTTATTCCTAGGTATCTTATGGTTTTGGATGCAATTGTAAATGGGATTGACTCCTTAATATCTCTTTCTTCTGTCTTGCTGTTGGTGTAGAGAAATGCAACTGATTTCTGTGCATTGATTTTATATCCTGACACTTTACTGAATTCCTGTATAAGTTCTAGCAGTTTTGGAGTGGAGTCTTTTGGGTTTTCCACATATAGTATCATATCATCTGCGAAGAGTGATAATTTGACTTCTTCTTTGCCGATTTGGATGCCTTTAATTTCCTTTTGTTGTCTGATTGCTGAGGCTAGGACCTCTAGTACTATGTTGAATAGCAGTGGTGATAATGGACATCCCTGCCGTGTTCCTGACCTTAGCGGAAAAGCTTTCAGTTTTTCTCCATTGAGAATGATATTTGCGGTGGGTTTTTCATAGATGGCTTTGATGATATTGAGGTATGTGCCCTCTATCCCTACACTTTGAAGAGTTTTTGATCAGGAAGGGATGTTGTACTTTGTCAAATGCTTTTTCAGCATCTATTGAGAGTATCATATGGTTCTTGTTCTTTCTTTTATTGATGTGTTGTATCACATTGACTGATTTGCGGATGTTGAACCAACCTTGCAGCCCTGGAATAAATCCCACTTGGTCGTGGTGAATAATCCTTTTAATGTACTGTTGAATCCTATTGGCTAGTATTTTGTTGAGTATTTTCGCATCTGTGTTCATCAAGGATATCGGTCTATAGCTCTCTTTTTTGGTGGGATCCTTGTCTGGTTTTTTGGGATCAAGGTGATGCTGGCCTCATAAAATGAGTTTGGAAGTTTTCCTTCCATTTCTATTTTTTGGAACAGTTTCAGGAGAATAGGAATTAGTTCTTCTTTAAATGTTTGGTAGAATTCCCCCGGGAAGCCGTCTGGCCCTGGGCTTTTGTTTGTTTGGAGATTTTTAATGACTGTTTCAATCTCCTTACTGGTTATGGGTCTGTTCAGGCTTTCTATTTCTTCCTGGCTCAGTTGTGGTAGTTTATATGTTTCTAGGAATGCATCCATTTCTTCCAGATTGTCAAATTTATTGCCATAGAGTTGCTCATAGTATGTTCTTATAATAGTTTGTATTTCTTTGGTGTTAGTTGTGATCTCTCCTCTTTCATTCATAATTTTATTTATTTGGGTCCTTTCTCTTTTCTTTTTGATAAGTCGGGCCAGGGGTTTATCAATTTTATTAATTCTTTCAAAGAACCAGCTCCTAGTTTCGTTGATTTGTTCTATTGTTTTTTTGGTTTCTATTTCATTGATTTCTGCTCTGATCTTTATGATTTCCCTTCTCCTGCTGGGCTTAGGGTTTCTTTCTTGTTCTTTCTCCAGCTCCTTTAGGTGTAGGGTTAGGTTGTGTACCTGAGACCTTTCTTGTTTCTTGAGAAAGGCTTGTACCGCTATATATTTTCCTCTCAGGACTGCCTTTGTTGTGTCCCACAGATTTTGAACCGTTGTATTTTCATTATCATTTGTTTCCATGATTTTTTTCAATTCTTCTTTAATTTCCCGGTTGACCCATTCATTCTTTAGAAGGATACTGTTTAGTCTCCATGTATTTGGGTTCTTTCCAAACTTCCTTTTGTGGTTGAGTTCTAGCTTTAGAGCATTGTGGTCTGAAAATATGCAGGGAATGATCCCAATCTTTTGATACCGGTTGAGTCCTGATTTAGAACCGAGGATGTGATCTATTCTGGAGAATGTTCCATGTGCACTAGAGAAGAATGTGTATTCTGTTGCTTTGTGATGAAATATTCTGAATATATCTGTGATGTCCATCTGGTCCAGTGTGTCGTTTAAGGCCTTTATTTCCTTGCTGATCTTTTGCTTGGATGACCTGTCCATTTCAGTGAGGGGAGTGTTAAAGTCCCCTACTATTATTGTATTATTGTTGATGTGTTTCTTTGATTTTGTTATTAATTGGTTTATATAGTTGGCTGCTCCCACATTGGGGGCATAGATATTTAAAATTGTTAAATCTTCTTGTTGGACAGACCCTTTGAGTATGATATAGTGTCCTTCCTCATCTCTTATTATAGTCTTTGGCTTAAAATATAATTGATCTGATATAAGGATTGCCACTCCTGCTTTCTTCTGATGTCCATTAGCATGGTAAATTCTTTTCCACCCCCTCACTTTAAATCTGGAGGTGTCTTCGGGCTTAAAATGTGTTTCTTGGAGGCAACATATAGATGGGTTTTGTTTTTTTATCCATTCTGATACCCTGTGTCTTTTGACAGGGGCATTTAGCCCATTAACATTCAGGGTAACTATTGAGAGATATCAATTTAGTGCCATTATATTGCCTGTAAGGTGACTGTTACTGTATATGGTCTCTGTTCCTTACTGATCTACCACCTGTAGGCTCTCTCTTTGCTTAGAGGACCCCTTTCAATATTTCCTGTAGAGCTGGTTTGGTATTTGCAAATTCTTTCAGTTGTTGTTTGTCCTGGAAGCTTTTAATCTCTCCTTCTATTTTCAATGATAGCCTAGCTGGATATAGTATTCTTGGCTGCATGTTTTTCTCGTTTAGTGCTCTGAAAATATCATGCCAGCTCTTTCTGGCCTGCCAGGTCTCTGTGGATAAGTCAGCTGCCAATCTAATATTTTTACCATTGTATGTTACAGACTTCTTTTCCCGGGCTGCTTTCAGGATTTTCTCTTTGTCATTGAGACTTGTAAATTTTACTATTAGGTGACGGGGTGTGGGCCTATTCTTATTGATTTTGAGGGGCATTCTCTGAACCTCCTGTATTTTGATGCTCGTTCCCTTTGCCATATTGGGGAAATTCTCCCCAATAATTCTCTCCAGTATACCTTCTGCTCCCCTCTCACTTTCTTCTTCTTCTGGAATCCCAATTATTCTAATGTTGTTTCGTCTTATGGTGTCACTTATCTCTAGAATTCTCCCCTCGTGGTCCAGTAGCTGTTTGTCCCTCTTTTGCTCAGCTTCTTTATTCTCTGTCATTTGGTCTTCTATATCACTAATTCTTTCTTCTGCCTCATTTATCCTAGCAGTTAGAGCCTCCATTTTTGACTGCACCTCATTAATAGCTTTTTTGATTTCACCTTGGTTAGATTTTAGTTCTTTTATTTCTCCAGAAAGGGCTTTTATATCTCTCGAGAGGGTTTCTCTAATATCTTCCATGCCTTTTTCGAGCCCGGCTAGAACCTTGAGAATTGTCATTCTGAACTCTAGATCTGACATATTACCGATATCTGTATTGATTAGGTCCCTAGCCTTCGGTACTGTCTCTTGTTCTTTTTTTTGTGTTGAATTTTTACGTCTTGTCATTTTGTCCAGATAAGACTAAATGAAGGGGCAAGTAAAATACTAAAAGGGTGGCAACAACCCCAGGAAAATATGCTTTAACCAAATTAGAAGAGATCCAAAATCGTGAGTGGGGAGAAAGGGGATAAAAAGAGGTTCAAAAAGGAAGAAAGAAAAAAAAAAAAAAACAAAAGGAAAAGAAAAAAAAAGAAAAGAAAAAAAAAGAAAAGAAAAGAATTTTTAAAAAAAGAATACACCTAAGAAAAATGTAAAAAAGAAAAAATATATATATTAGATAAACTAGTATAAAATCGTTAAAAAAGAAAAAGGTAACAGTTAAAAAAAATTTTACCCGAAGGCGAGAAAAAAAAAATGAAAAAGAAAAAATTAAATTAACTGCAAGACTAAAAAAAATCACAGGAAAAAAGCCATGAGTTCCGTGCTTGGCTTTCTCCTCCTCTGGAATTCTGCTGCTCTCCTTGGTATTGAAACCGCACTCCTTGGTAGGTGAACTTGGTCTCGCCTGGACTTCTTGTTGATCTTCTGGGGGAGGGGCCTGTTGTAGTGATTCTCAAGTGTCTTTGCCCCAGGCGGAATTACTCCGCCCTTACCCGGGCCGGGGTGAGTAATCCGCTCCGGTTTGCTTTCAGGAGCTTTTGTTCCCTGAGCGCTTTCCGTAGAGTTCCAGAGGACGGGAATACAAATGGCGGCCTCCTGGTCTCCGGCCCGGAGGAGCCGAGAGCCCAGGGCCGCACTCCTCAGTGCGCGCTCAGAGAACCGCGCCCAGTTACTCCCGTCTGCCTGACCTCCGGCCGCGCTCCGAGCTCACCGAGCCTGCGACCAGTTCAAGGTCACCCCGAGCTGTGAGCTTACTGTCGGCTCTGTCTCTGTAGCCGGCTTTCCCGTTCCAATACCCGCAAGCTCTGCGACACTCAGACACCCCCGATCCTTCTGTGACCCTGCGGGACCTGAGGCCACGCTGACCCCGCGTGGGCTTCGCCCCGGTTTAGCCTCTGGAGCGATGTCCCTCAGCGGAACAGACTTTTAAAAGTCCTGATTTTGCGCGCGGTTGCTCCGCCGCTTGCTGGGAGCCGGCCCCTCCCCCCGGGGTCTATCTTCCCGTCGCTTTGGATTCACTTCTCCGCCGGTCCTACCTTTCAGAAAGTGGTTGTTTTTCTGTTTCCAGAATTGCTGTTTTTCTTCTCTTCGATCTGCCGATGGATTTTCAGGTGTTTGCAATCTTTAGATAAGCTATCTAGCTGATCTCCGGCTAGCTGAAGCAGTCTCAGCTTGCTACTTCTCTGCCATCTTCAGGTGTCACATAGGTAATTTTTTTTAACCTATTTACCATCACAGTGAGTTGTACGGTACATCAAATTCCATAATACCTTTCTAACCTGAACTTTTTGATACATACACCTATGTTTTTCTTTTGCATTTTTATATTTTGAATTCCTTTTTTAAAATTTTAGTTTAGTTTAGTCTAGTTTATTCCTTTTTATTTTTGTCCTCTAATATTCATATAGAGTTAAACTTCAAAGTAATCCCGTTTCCCCAATCAATACTAACCCTATAGGTAAACCAATTTTTAATCCCCTTTATCTTAGGAAATTTGAGTCCTTTAACAAAGATATCAAGATACATCCAGGAAGAATCAAAACAACCTTCCTCGCACACACTGAGAATTTATAAGAACCCTTCCATCTTCTTCCACCAGTGTTTCTGTGTTTTTTGTGTTTGTCCTGATAGCATATAATTTTTACACTTAGGGTTCTTTTGATGAGGTTCTTTCTTTATTTGCATATATATATATATATATATATATATATATAATTTTCTCTTGTCATATACTTGTATCAGTCTTTTTATCTCTTTTTGTGTCTACTTCATAAATCCTACCTTGGGGCCCATCTGGGCTGAACCTTCTTTTTCATCTTCCCTTTCTTTCCTGTCTCTCTCTCTCTCTCTCTTTTTCTTCTTTTCTTTTTTTTTTCTTTTTCTTTTTTTTTCTTTTGTCTCTCATTTGGGTGGGGAATCCTGATTGCTCAGAAGTGATCCAGGGTGCACCTTGACTGCACCACAGTTGATACATCCGGCTACATCTGTTCAGTCATCTCCCACCAAAATGACTAGGAGGAGGAATGCACAACAGAAGAAAAATACAGAGGATGGACCTTCTGCAACAGAGCTAATGTTAATGGCTATCAACATAGACAATATGTCGGAAAGAGAATTCAGGCTAACAATTATCCAGGCAATAGCTAGGTTGGAGAAAGCCATGGATGACAAAACAGAATTGATTAGGGCTGAACTGAAAGCGACCAGACAGGATGTTCACAATGTTAGGGTGGAGCTTAAAGCTACCAGGGAAGAGGTTCACAATGCTCTCAATGAGTTCCAGTCTAATCTAAACTCTCTCAAAGCTAAGGTATCTGAGAAAGAAGAGAGAATTAGTGATCTTGAAGACAAACAGATAGAGAGAAAGAATCAGGAGGAAGCCTGGAACAAACAGCTTAGAAACCACGAAAACAATCAGATAAATAAATGATGCCATGAAGCATTCCAACGTCAGAATTATTGGAATCCCTGAAGGGGAGGAGAAAGAAAGAAGTCTAGATGATATAGTGGAACAAGTCCTTCATGAATATTTTCCCAATCTCGTGAATGGAACCAGCGTTTATGTACTAGAGGCTGAACGGTCTCCACCCAAGATTATACATTCCAAAAAAACATCACGACACCTGATAGTCAAATTGATGAATTATAATTGTAGGTATAATCTCTTGAAAGCGGCCAGGGCAAAGAGGCTCCTTACTTACAGAGGGAAACCCATCAGAATGACGTCAGACCTGCCCACAGAGACCTGGCAAGCCAGAAAAGGCTGGCAAGATATATTCAGGGCACTAAATTAGAAGAACATGCAGCCAAGAATACTTTATTCAGCAAGACTAACATTCAAAATGGATGGAGAGATAAAGAGTTTTCAGACCAGCAAGGCTTAAAAGACTATGCAACCACCAAGCCAACACTGCAGGAAATATTAAGGGGGGTTCTATAAAAGAGGAAAAATCCCAAGAATAGCATTGAAAAGAAATGTAGAAACAGTCTACAGAAAGAAAGACTTCAAAGGTAACTCGATGTTGATAAAAACGTATCTATCAATAATCAACCTCAATGTGAATGGCCTAAATGCACCCATAAAACAGCACAGGGTTCCAGATTGGAAAAAACGACGGGACCCATCCATATGTTGTCTACAAGAGACCCATTTTGAACCTAAAGATACACGCAGACTGAAAGTGAAGGGATGGAGAGACATCTTTCATGCCAATGGGCCTCAAAAGAAGGCTGGGGTAGCGATTCTCATATCAGATAAATTAGACTTCAAACTAAAGACTGTAGTCAGAGATACAGAAGGACACGACATAATCCTTAAAGGGGCTATCCACCAAGATGATCTAACAATTGTAAATATCTATGCAGCCAATTACGTAAGAAAACTGTTAATCAAGATAAAGAGTCATGTTGATATGAATACCCTAATTGTAGGAGATCTTAACACGCCTCTCTCAGAATTAGACAGATCATTGAACCAGAAAATCAATAAAGAAACAAGAGCATTGAATGACACATTGGAACAGATGGACCTCATAGATATATACAGAACATTCCACCCTAAAACAACAGAATACTCATTCTTCTCAGGTGCACACGGAACCTTCTCCAGAATAGACCACATACTGGGTCACAAATCAGGACTCAGCCAATGCCAAAAGACTGAGATTATTCCCTGCATATTCTCAGATCACAATGCTTTGAAACTGGAGCTCAATCACAAGGAAAAGTTCAGAAGGAACTCAAACACCTGGAAGCTAAAGGCCACCTTGCTTAAGAATGCCTGGAACAACCAGGAGATCAAAGAAGAACTGAAACAATTCATGGAAACAAAGGAGAATGAAGACATTTCTGTCCAAAACCTAAGGGATACAGCAAAGGCGGTCCTAAGGGGAAAATACATAGCCATCCACCCTCCCTCAAAAAAATTGAAAAATCCAGAATACACCAGCTGTCTCTACACCTTTAAGAACTCGAGAATCAACAACAAATCAAACCAACTCCACACATAAGAAGGGAAATCATCAAGATTAGAGCTGAGAGCAATGAGGTGGAAACCAGAGAACAGTAGATTATAGCAATGATACTAGTAGCTGGTTTTTTGAAAGAATCAATGAGATCGATAAACCATTGGGCCCACTTATCCAAAAGAAAAGAGAGAAAGCCCAAATTCATAAAATTATGAATGTAAAGGGGGAGATCACAACGAACACCAAGGAAGTAGAAACAATCATCAGAAGTTATTATCAACAGTTATATGCCAATAAGTTTAGCAACCTAGATGAATGGATGCATTCCTGCAAAACTATAAACTCCCAAAATTGAACCAGGAAAAAAAAAACCAAAAAAAAACCTGAATAGACCAATAACGAGATTGTAGCAGTGATCAAAAACCTCCCAAAAAACAAGAGCCCAGGACCTGACGGATTCCCTGGGGTATTCTACCTAACTTTAAAATAAGAAGTAACACCTACTCTCTGGATGCTGTTTCAATAAATTGAAGCAGAAGGAAAACTTCCAGACTCTTTCTATGAAGCCAGAATTACCCTGATCCTGAAGCCAGGCAAAGTCCCTACCAAAAAGGAGAATTTCAGACCAATATCACTGATGAATATGGATGCTAAGATCTCAACAAGATCCTATCCAACAGGATCCAACAGCACATGAAAAAGATTATCCACCACGATCAGGTGGGATTCATCGCTGGGCTACAAGGATGGTTTAACATTCACAAATCAATCAATGTGATACAACAAACTAATAGGAGAAGAGAGAGAACCACATGGTCCTCTCAATTGATGCAGAAAAAGGCATTTGACAAAATCCAGCATCCGTTCCTGATTAAAACGCTTCAAAGTATAGGGATAAAGGGAACATTCTGGAACCTCATCAAATCTATCTATGAAAGACCCACAGCAAATATCATCCTCAATGGGAAAAAGCTTGCAGCCTTCCCGTTGAGATCAGAAACAAGACAAGGATGCCCACTCTCACCACTCTTGTTCAACATAGTATTAGAAGTCCTAGCAACAGCAATCAGACAACAAAGAGAAATAAAAGGTATCCAAATTGGCAATGAAGAAGTCAAACTCTCTGTTTGCAGATGACATGATTCTTTATATGGAAAACCTAAAAGACTCCACCCCCAAACTACTAGAACTCATACAGCAATTCAGCAATGTGGCAGGAGACAAAGTCAATGTACAGAAATCAGTGGCTTTCTTATACACTAACAATGAAAATACAGAAAGGGAAATTAGAGAATCGATTCCATTTACTATAGCACCAAGAAACATAAGATACCTGGGAATAATCCTAGCAAAAGAAGTAAGGGATCTGTACTTGAGGAACTTCAGAACACTCATGAAAGAAATTGAAGAAGACACAAAAAGATGGAAGACCATTCCATGCTCTTGGATCGGAAGAATAAACATTGTTAAAATGTCTATAATGCCTAGAGCAATCTATACTTTTAATGCCATTCTGATCAAAATTCCACCAGTATTATTCAAAGAGTTGGAGCAAATAATCCAAAAATCTGTGTGGAATCAGAAGAGACCCCGAATCGCTAAGGAAATGTTGAAAAACAAAAATAAATCTGGGGGCATCACGTTACCTGATTTCAAGCTTTATTACAAAGCTGTGATCACCAAGACAACATGGTACTGGCATAAAAACAGACACATAGTCCATTGGAACAGAGTAGAGAGCCCAGATATGGACCCTCAACTCTATGGTCAATTAATCTTTGACAAAACAGGAAAAAATCTACAGTGGAAAAAAGACAGTCTCTTCAATAAATGGTGCTGGGAAAACTGGACAGATATAAGTAGAAGAATGAAACTCGACCATTCTCTCACACCATACACAAAGATAAACTCAAATGGATAAAAGACCTCAACGTGAGACAGGAATCCATCAGAATCGTAGAGGAGAACATAGGCAGAAATCTCTTCGATATCAGCCACAACTAATTCTTTCAAGATATGTCTCTAAAGGCAAAGGAAACAAAAGCAAAGATGAACTTTTGAGACTTCATCAAAATCAAAAGCTTCCTCACAGCAAAGAAAACAGCCCAAAAACCAAAGAGGGAACCCACGGAATGGGAGAAGATATTTGCAAATGACAGTACAGACAAAAGGTTGATATCCAGGATCTATAATGAACTCCTGAAACTCAACACACATTAAACAGACAATCATATAAAAAAATGGGCAGAAGATATGAATAGACACTTCTCCAATCAAGACATACAAATGGCTATCAGACACATGAAAAACTGTTCATCATCACTAGCCCTCAGGGAGATTCAAATTAAAACCACATTGAGATACCACCTTACACCAGTTAAAATGGCCAAAATTAACAAAACAGGAAACAACATGTGTTGGAGAGGATGTGGAGAAAGGGCAACCCTCTTCCACTGTTGGTGGGAATGCAAGCTGGTGCAGCCTCTTCGGAGAACAGTGTGGAGATTCCTCAAGAAATTAAAAGTAGAACTTCCCTATGACTCTGCAATTGCACTCCTGGGTATTTACCCCAAAGATACAGATGTTGTGAAAAGAAGGGCCATCCGTACCCTAATGTTTATAGCAGCAATGGCCACGTTCGCCAAACTGTGGAAAGAACCAAGATGCCCTTCAACGGACGAATGGATAAGGAAGATGTGGTTCATATACACTATGGAGTCTTATGCCTCCATCAGAAAAGATGAATACCCAACTTTTGTAGCAAAAACGGGACTGGAAGAGATTATGCTGAGTGAAATAAGTCAAGCAGAGAGAGTCAATTATCATATGGTTTCACTTATTTGTGGAGCATAACAAAAAACATGGAGGACATGGGGAGTTAGAGAGAAGGGGGTTGGGGGAAATTGGAAGGGGAGGTGAATCATGAGAGACTATGGACTCTGAAAATCAATCTTAGAGGTTTGAAGTGACGGGGGTTGGGGTACCAGGTGGTGGGTATTATAGAAGGCACAGATTGCATGGAGCACTGGATGTGGTGAAAAAATAATGAATACTGTTTTTTCTGAAAATAAATAAATTATTTAAAAAAAAGAAGTAGCTCTGTATAAATTTAAAGAAAGTTGGAAAGAGAGTAAAGGGTGGAATCAGAGGTTCTAATATTAAGGAATTTTGGGAGAAGGAATTTTAATGATCAGCATTTAAAAGGAGAAAGAAAAATGGCCTTTTGAGAATATTATAAGTGGAAATTAGTGGAAGGAATCTTCTCCAGAAGCCATACCATCAGTAAGCCCAGCATGTTTCATCTCAAAAGGATTGTAGTGTGGGGAAGAGAAAAAGTGGCAGGAGGAGTAGGAGACCTAAATTTCGTCTGGTCCCAGGAATTCAGCTAGAAAGTTATGGCAGTAATTCTATGAACAGGAAAGCGAACACTTTCTGGAAGGTAGAACATATGGAGAAGTAAATCTGAGACCACCAGGGTGGGAGTTTCCATAAGCTAACTACTGGCAATTGATAGAGAAAGGAAGCACAAAAACAGAACTTTTAGAAGTCTGCTCTGCTTAGGAACATTCTCCAGTGGCTAAGTCGGGGGAGAGGGGGTGGAACCCACACTGGGACAGTGTGGTATGAGAACCCACAGGATCACAGAAAGACTGGAGGTGCCTGAATGCAACAGAGTTCTCAGGTATCAGAGCAGAAAAGCCCGGTGCAAAGATGCCAAGGAGTAGGCTGTTACTTCAGGGTTGCCATAAAATGTGATCTGAGGTACAATCAGGCCACTACTCTTCGAGCAGGGACCCCACAAGGGGCAGATCTGGGGAAACCCCCCTTCTTCCACTGGGAGGTGTGGTGTGGTAGCATGTTGCAGGACTCTGCTGGGTTTGGAGTCTCCAAACAGGGCCATGTGCCAGGGATAGAAATGCTCAGTCACAGGCTGGGTGTGCTCAGAGTGTGGCCAGAGACTAGGGAGACAGGAGGGATTGACTGCTTTTCACTGAGGGTGCATGGAGAGGGGTTTTCCAAGTTCTTGGCTCCTTGAGGGATGGAGATTGGGAGGCTGCCATTTTCATTCTTGTTCTCCAGAATTGTATGGAAAGCTTTTAGGGAACAAAAATTACTGAGAGCTAATCCAAGCAGATTACTTAGCCTGGCCGCTGGCAGTGTTGGTGCAATTCCACCTCAGGCAAAGACATTTGAGAATCACTGCAACAGACTCTATACCAGGAGATCTGCAAGAACACCCAGCCAAGACCAAGTATTTGATCAATGAGAACTGTAGAACACCAGTGGTAGGGAAATACAGCACATAGAATTCATGGTTTTTTTTCTTCATGATTCTTTAGACTTTCAAAATTAAATTTTTAAATTTTTGTTATTTTTTTCTTTTTCTATTTTTTTGGACTATTTCCTCTTTCCAATTTTAACCTATTTTAACTGTTTCATCTTATCAATACCTTTTTAAAAATCTTTTAAAATTTTCATTGTTATAGTCATACTCTATCCCTTCATTGTATTTAACCTTATTTTGTTACCAAATAAGTTTTTCTTTTTTACAAAATTTTAAGGTCACTGAACTGTACATTCAAAAGTATTAAAATGGTAAATTCCATGTTATATATATTTTAGCACAATTTTTTTGAGAAATAAAATGAATAAAAAATAACAAGTAAAATTTTAAAAATAAATAAAAAATAAAATTTGGGGATACAGTTTCTTCTAACAGACCAAAATATAACTTAAATCTAGCATATGGCTTTGTTCTAGTCTCCAGCCATATCACATTCTCTTTTTTTTCCTTTTTAACCAGCTTCTTATCTTAATTCTTTTTAAAATTAAAAAAAATATTTAATACTTTTAAAATTAAATTTTTAAAATGTTAAAAATTTTCATCTTTACATAGTCCATCCCTTCCTCATGTTTACCCTTGTTTTTGTGTATATATAAGTTTTTCTTCAAAATTTTGGGAGGCAGTTTCTTTGAACAGACCAAAATACACACAAAATCAAGTGATCAGGTGTGTGGCTCTGTTCTATTCACCAGTATATATATACATTTTTTCCCCCTTACTTCTCGCCCTGGTTCCTTATTTGGTTAGCGTACATTTTTCTGGGGTCATTGTTACCCATTTAGCATTCAGCATTTTGTTATCTCATTCATGTGTTCTTTTCTGGAAAAAATGACAAGGCAGAACGGTCACCACAAAAAAAGAACAAGAAGCAGTACCAACCGTAGGGACCTAATCAATAGGGACATTAGTAAGATGTCAGAGTTAGAGTTCAGAATGACAATTATAAAGATGCTACCTGGGCTTGAAAAAAAGCATAGAATATAATCCATTTCTGGAAAAATAAAATCCCTTTCTGGAGAAATAAAAGAACTAAAATCTAACCCAGTTTAAATGAAAAAAAAAAGAAAAAGAAAAAATATTGTACTATTAATGAGGTACAATAAAATGGAAGCTCTTACTGTTAGGATAAATGGGGCAGGAGAGAGAATTAGTGATATAGATGACCAAATGATGGAAAATAAAGGAGCTGAGAAAAGGAGAGATAAACGACAATTACTGGATCACTAGGGGAGAGTTCCAGTAATAAGTAATACCATAACATGAAACAATTTCCCAATTATTAGAATGACTGGGATGCTAGAAGAAGAAAGGGAGAGAGGCACAGAAGGTATATAGGAGCAAATTATAGCAGAGAACTTCCCTAATTTGGGAAAGAAACAAGTATCAAATCCAGGAGGCACAGAGGACACCCCTCAAAATTGATAAAAATAGATCAAAACTGCATCATCAAAGAGTAAAACTTATACATCCCAGAGACAAAAAGAAAATCTTGAAAGTAGCTCAGGACAAGAGGTCTGTACCTACAAAAGTAGAAATATTAGATTGGCAGCAGACTTATCCACAGAGACCTGGCAGGCCAGAAAGAATAGGCATGATATATTCAGAATACTAAATGAGAAAATTATGTAACCAAGAATAATATATCCAGCTAGACTGTCATTGAAAATAGGAAGAGAAATGAAAAACTTTCAAGACAAACAAAAACTGAAAGAATTTGCAAGCACCAAACCAGCTCTACTGGAAATATTGAAAGGGGTCCTTTAAGCAGAGAGAGAGCCTAAAAGTAACAGACCAGAAAGAAACAGAGACAATACACAGTAACAGTCACCTTATAGGCAATACAATGGCATTAACTTCATACCTCTCAATGGTTACCCTGTAGGTAAATGGGCTAAATGGTCCAATCGAAATATACTCTGGATAAAAAAATGAGACCCTTCAATATGCTTTCTGCAAGAAACTCATTTTATTTATTTATTTATTTATTTATTTGCTTTTCTTGGTACCATTAATCTTTATTTAGGGGTGATGATGGTAATGCTCCCTTAATCCAGATGAAAAATCAGGCAGGTCTTTGATTTCCCAGGAAGGTAACAGATTTGAGTCCCACAAGATGTGATTAAGTTAAGGATCTTGAATTAGGGAGATTTTCACCTGGATTAATTTGGTTGATATGATATAAATTCAGGAGTCTCATCTGAAGGAGGGAGAAGGTAAGAGAGGAGGAGCCAATGTGATGATGGATGGACAGAATGGAATGGTGTGATTTGAGGATAATGGGATCCAAGAAGTACAGCTGGATATTAAACTGAAAAAGGCAAGGAAAAGGATCTTTTCCTCAGGGACTCCAGAAGAAGCAGAACTATTGTCAATACGTTAAAATTGATTTTGAACTTCTGACTTTCAGAATAACAAAAGATGAAATGTGCTGTTTCATGCAACTAAGTTTGTAGTGATTTTTAAAGAAAAAGCTTAAAATTTTATTAAAAATATCTTCATTTAATTTTGGTCATACATTTTCAGCATAACAGCATTCATTATTTTTGCACCACACCAAGTGCCCCATGCAATCTGTGCCCTCTCTAATACCCACCACCTGGTTCCCCCAACCTTCCATCCCCCAGCCACTTCAAATCCCTCAGATTGTTTTTCAGAGTGCATAGTCTCTCATGGTTCACCTCCCCTTTCAGTTTCCCCCAACTCCCTTCTCCTCTCTAACTCCCCATGTCCTCCATGCTATTTGTTATGCTTCACAAATAAGTGAAACCATATGATAATTGACTTTCTCTGCTTGACTTATTTCACTCAGCATAATCTCTTCCAGTCCCGTCCATGTTGCTACCAAAGTTGGGTATTCATCCTTTCTGATGGAGGCATAATACTCCATAGTGTATATGGACCACATCTTCCTTATCCATTCATCCGTTGAAGGGCATCTTGGTTCTTTTCACAGTCTGGCGACCATGGCCATTGCTGCTATAAACATTGGGGTACAGATGGCCCTTCTTTTTATGACATCTGTATCTTTGGGGTAAATACCCAGTAGTGCAATTGCAGGGTCATAGGGAAGTTCTATTTTTAATTTCTTGAGGAATCTCCACACTGTTCTCCAAAGAGGCTGCACCAGCTTGCATTCCCACCAACAGTGGAAGAGCGTTCCCCTTTCTCCACATCCCCTCCAACACACGTTGTTTCCTGTCTTGCTAATTTTGGCCATTCTAACTGGTGTAAGGTGGTATCTCAATGTGGTTTTAATTTGAATCTCCCTGACGGCTAGTGATGATGAACACTTTTTCATGTTTTTGATAGAAGAAACTCATTTTAGACCCACAGACACATCCAGATTTAAAATAAGGGGTTGGAAAACAATTTACCACATTAATGGACATTAAAAGAAACCTGGGGTGGCAGTCCTTATATCTGACAAATTAGATTTTAAGTCAAAGACTATAATAAGAGATGAGGAAGGACACTATATCATACTCATAGGGTCTGTCCGACCAGAATATCTAACAATTTAAAATATATAAGCCCCTAACATGGGGGCGACCAACTATATAAACCAATTAATAACAAAATAAAAAATACCAACAATAATACAATAATAGTAGGGGACTTTAATACCCACCCACACTGATATAGACAGATCATATAAGCAAAACATCAATAAGGAAGTAAAGTATTTAAGTGATTCACTGGACCAGATGGGCATCACAGATATATTTAGAACATTCCATCCCAAAGCAACAGAATATACATTCTTCCCTAGTGCATATGAAACATTCTCCAAAATAGATCACTTCTTCAGTCACAAATCAGGGCTCATCTGGTACCAAGGATCATTCCCTGCTTATTTTCAGACCACAATGCTGTGAAACTAGAACTCAACCACAAGAGGAAAGTTGGAAAGAACTCAAATACACGGAGGCTAAAGAACATCTTTCTAAAAAATGAAAGGGCGAACCAAGAAATTAAAGAAGAATTAAAAAAAATCATGGAAACAAATAAAAATAAAAACACAACTGTTCAAAATCTTTGGGATGCATCAAAGGTGGTCCTGAGAGGAAAATATATAGCAATAGAAGCCTTTCTCAAGAAACCAGAAAAATCTCACATACGCAGCTGAGCCCTACACCTAAAGAAGCTGGAAAAAGAACAACAAATAAAGCCTAAACACAGCAGAAGAATAGAAATCATAAAAATCAGAGCAGAAATCAATGAAATAGAAAAAAAAAAAACTACAATAGAACAAATCAACAAAACTAGAAGCTTGTTCTTTGAAAGAATTAATAACAATTATAACCCCCTGGCTAGACTTATCAAAAACAAAAGAGAAAGGACTCAAATAAATAAAATTATGAAGAAGAAGCAGAGATCACAACCAACACCAAAGAATTACAATTATAACAACATATTATGAAGAACTACACATCAGCAAATTTGACAACTTGAAAGAAAAGGATGCTTTCCTAGAGATGTATAAACTACCAAAACTGAACCGGGAAGAAATAGAAAACCCGAACAAACCCATAGCCAGTAAGGAGATTGAAGCAGTACTCAAAAATCTCCTGAATGGCTTCTCAGGGGAATGCTACTAAACATTTAAAGAAGAATTAATACCTGATCTCCTGAAACTGTTCCAAAAAATAGAAATGGAAGGAAAACTTCCAAACTCATTTTATGAGGCCAGCATCACCTTGATCCCAAAACCAGACATAGACCCCATCAAAAAGGAGAATTACAGACCAATATCCCTGCTGAACACAGAAGGGAAAATTCTCACCAAAATACTAGCCAGTAGGATCCAATTGTACATTAAGAGGATTATTCACCACAACCAAATGGGATTTATTTCTGGGCTGCAAGGTTGGCTCAACATTAACAAATCAATCAATGTAAGAAAAGAAAGAACAAGAACCATATAATACTCTCATTAGATGCTGAAAAAGCATTTGATGAAGTACAGCATCCTTTCTTTTTTTTTTTGCTTTTTTAATTTAATTTTTAAAATTTATTTACAGCATAACAGTGTTCATTGTTTACAGCATCCTTTCTTGATCAAAACTCTTCAGTGTAGGGATAGAAGCTTCATACCTCAATGTCATAAAAGTCATCTATGAAAAACTTACAGCAAATATCATTCTCAATGGGAAAAAACTGAGAGCTTTCCCCCTAAGGTCAGAAACATGGCAGGCATGTCCACTGCTATGAAACATAGTAATAGAAACCCTAGCTTCACCAATCAGATAACAAAAAGAAATAAAAGGCATCTGAATTGGCAAAGACGACGTCAAACTGTCACTCTTTGCAGATTATATTACAGTTTATATGGAAAACCCAAGAGGCTCCACTCCAAAACTGCTAGAACTCATACAGGAATTCAGTAAAGTGCCAGGTTATAAAATCAATGCACAGAAATCAGTTGCATTTCTATACACCAAAAACAAGACAGAAGAAAGAGAAATTAAGGAGTCAGTTCCATTTACAATTGCATCCAAAATCACAAGGTACCTAGGAATAAATCTAACCAAAGAGGTAAGGAATCTGTACTCAGAAAACTGTAGAATACTAATTAAAGAAATTGAGGAAGACACAAAGAAACAGAAAAACATTCCATGTGCATGGATTGGATGAAAAAATATTGTGAAAATGTCTATGCTACCTATGAGAAATCTACACATTTAATGCAATCCCTATCATAATACCATCAACTTTTTCCCAAGAAACAGAAAAAAAAGTCCTAAAATTTATATGGAACCAGAAATACCCAGAATAGCCAAGAGAATGTTGAAAAGGAAAACCAAAGTTGGCGGCATCACAATTCCAGAATTCAAGCTCCTTTACACAGTTGTAATCATCAAGACTGTATGGTACTTTCACAAAAACAGACACATAGATCAATGGAACAGAATAGAGAGTCCATAAATGGACCCTCATCTCTATGGTCAACTAATCTTTGACAAAACAGGAAGGAATGTGCAATGTAAAAAAGACAGTCTCTTCAATAAACAGTGTTTGAAAAATGGGACAGCCACATGCAGAAGAATGAAACTGGACCATTTCCTTACACCACATACACAAACAGAATCAAAATGGTTGAAAGACCTCAAAGTGAGACAGAAGTCCATCCAAATCCTGAGAAGAACACAGGAAGCAACCTCTTTGACCTCAACAGCAGCAAACTTCTTCCTATAAACATCACCAAAGGCAAGGGAATCAAGGCAAAAATGAACTATTGGGGCTTCATTAAGATCAAAAGCTTTTGCACAGCAATGGAAACAGTCAACAAAACCAAAGACAACCAACAGAATGCAAGAAGATATTTGCACGTGACATATCAGGTAAAGGGGTATATCTAAAATCCATAAAGAAGTTATCAAACTCAACATCCAAAGAACAAATAATCTAATCAAGAAATGGGCAGAAGACATGAACAGACATTTCTACAAAGAAGACATACAAATGGCCAACAGACACATTAAAAAGGGCTCAAAATAACTCGACATCAAGGAAATACAAATTAAAACCACAATTACATACCACCTCACATCAGTCAGAATGGCTAAAATTAACCAGTCAGGAAATGACAGGTGTTTGTGAGGATGTGAGAACAGGGAATCCTTCTACACTGTTGGTGGGAATACAAGCTGGGGCAGCCACTCTGGAAAACAGCATGGAGGTTCCTCAAAAAGTTGAAAGTAGAGCTACCCTTCAACCCAACAACTGCACTACTGGGTATTTACCCTAAAGATACAAATGTAGTGATCCAAAGGGGCACGTGCACCCAAACGTTTATAGAAGCAATGTTCACAATATCATAAAAATGGAAGGAACCTAGATATCCATTAACAGATGAATGGGTATAGAAAATGTGATTATATATATATATACACAGAAAAAAACCACAAAAAACCTAAATCTTGCCATTTGCAATGACATGGATGGAACAAGAGGGTATTTTGTTAATTGAAGTAAGACAATCAGAGAAAGACAATTATCATATGATCTCACTGAGAGGGAAAAATGAAACAAGTTGAAAGCAGAGATGGAGATAAATCATAAGAGATTATTAATCTCAGGAGACAAAGTGAGGGCTGCTGTAGGGAAGAAAGGGTTTGGAAAGATGGGGTGGCTGGGTGACGGACATTGAGGAGGGTATGTGCTATGGTGAGTGCTGTGAATTGGGTAAGACTGATGAATCACAATCCTGTACACCTTAAACAAATATACATTATATTTTAAAAAAATAAATGATTGTCATACCTTAGTCTCTCATACGTGTCTATGACCAAAGCCATCAGATGTTGAGGAAGTCTTTATATGAAAAACAGACAGACAGACACACAAACTGAGTTAAAATGGTTGGCATAAGTGAATGGTCCGTTTACAAAAATCTGATGTCTCCAGAGTGGTATGACAAGTTGTTAAATACAAAGTATAAATGCCATGTGTTGTTTAAAATAAAATGCTATGGAGGAGGGGCAAGATGGTGGAGAAGTAGGAGGATCTGTTTCAACTGGTCCCCTGAAGTGAGCTAATTATCTACCAGAACACTCTGAACACCCATGAAACCAGTCTGAGATGAAAGATTATATAATTCTGGATTTCTATGGGGGCAGGAGATCATCAGTGGAGGAGTAAAGTGGAGTAGGAATGCTGGGACTGATATAGGAGGATAAACAAGGGGGAGGGAGCCACCAGAAAAGACCCATTAGAAAGTAATACCCCAATATGAAAGTACCATGTGCTTGGGGACAGCAGCAACTTGGAGTCTGGTTAAAAGCACTAAAAAAGAGCCAAAGATCTTAATGAGCAACTGGAGGAATCAGATGATCATGGGCATGGTGCTAAGCCCATGGACCCAGGACAGTCACAGCCAGTGACCAGCTGTGCCAAAGAGAGGATGGTGGGTGGTCCATTCTGTGGTCCCTGAGCCCCTGGCTCTCCACTGCTTGTACCACCACTTGGGCTGGGCAAAATCCTGCCTATGCCTGAGAAAACCTGGTGTGGGCACAGGCCAGCAGTCTCTAGGATCACAGACTTCTGCAACTGGCCGCAGGGTGTCAGTGCACTCTGGCTGCACCCGAGAGAGCCTGGCATGAACACTGGTTGGGATCCCTTTGCCCACAGGCGTCTATGGCCTGTGTCCCTGTGGAGTCTGGGCACACTCCTGCCCATGACTGAGAGAACCTATCTTGAACTAAGGTTGAACTAAGGTTGTGATCCCTCTGCCAACAGATCAAACAGGACTGACCAAAAAGCAATGTGGCAGACCCCTTCTATGGAAAACAAGCCGAAAGAATGAGAGGACAACCACCATAAAACTGTACCCATAAAACTGTAAACCCCAGCATCAGGGGAAAGCAATATAATAAACTCCTGGTATTGCCACAAAACTTGTATATTTTATAGATACAACATTTCTTTCTTTCTGTTTTGTTTTTAACAACTTTTCTTTCTTGCTTGCTTGCTTTTAAAAATTTGTTTAAATGCTGTTTAAAATTTGTTCTCACGATTCTTGTTCTTTTAATTTCTTTTTTTAATTTATTAATTTTCAGAAAAAACAGTATTCATTATTTTTTCACCACAACCAGTGCTCCATGCAATCCGTGCCCTCTATAATACCCACCACCTGGTACCCCAACCTCCCACACCCCCGCCACTGCAAACCCCTCAGATTGTTTTTCAGAGTCCACAGTCTCTCATGATTCACCTCCCCTTCCAATTTACCCCAACTCCCTTCTCCTCTCTAACACCCCTTGTCCTCCATGATATTTGTTATGCTCCACAAATAAGTGAAACCATATGATAATTGACTCTCTCTGCTTGACTTATTTCACTCAGCATAATCTCTTCCAGTCCCATCCATGTTGCTACAAAAGTTGGGTATTCGTCCTTTCTGATGGAGGCATAATACTCCATAGTGTATATGACCACATCTTCCTTATCCATTTGTCCGTTGAAGGGCATCTTCGTTCTTTCCACAGTTTGGCGATGATGGTCATTGCTGCTATAAAGATTGGGGTACACATGGCCCTTCTTTCACTACATCTGTATCTTTGGGATAAATACCCAGGAGTGCAATTGCAGGGTCATAGGGAATCTCTATTTTTAATTTCTTGAGGAATCTCCACACTCTTCTCCAAAGAGGCTACACCAACTTGCATTCCCAACAACAGTGTAAGAGGGTTCTCCTTTCTCCAATTCTCTCCAAAACATGTTTTTTCCTGTCTTGCTAACTTTGGCATTCTAATTGATATAAGGTGCTTTCTCAATGTTGTATTAATTTGAATCTCCCTGAGGGCTAGTGATGATGAACATTTTTTTCATGTGTCTGATAGCCATTTGTATGTCTTCATTGGAGAAGTGTCTGTTCATATTTTCAGCCCATTTTTTGATATGATTATCAGTTTTGTATGTGTTGAGTTTGAGAAGTTTATTGTAGATTCTGGATATCAAACTTTTGTCTGTACTGTCATTTGAAAATATCTTCTCCCATTCCGTGGGTTGCCTCTTTGTTTTCTTGACTGTTTCCTTGGCTGTGCAGAAGCTTTTGATTTTGATGAAGTCCAAAAGTTCATTTTTGCTTTTGTTTTCTTTGCCTTTGAAGACATATCTTGAAAGAAGTTGCTGTGGCTGATATCAAAGAGGTAGTAGCCTATGTTCTCCTCTAGGATTCTGATGGATTCCTGTCTCACGTTGAGGTCTTTTATCCATTTCGAGTTTATCTTTGTGTACGGTGTAAGAGAATGGTCGAGTTTCATTCTTCTACATATAGCTGCCCAGTTTTCCCAGCACCATTTATTGAAGAGACTTTTTTCCACTGTGTATTTTTTCCTGTTTTGTCGAAGATTATTTGCCCATGGAGTGGAGGGTCCATATCTGGGCTCTCTACTCTGTTCCACTGGTCTATGTGTCTGATTTTATGTCAGTACCATGCTGTCTTGGTGATCACAGCTTTGTAGTAAAGCTTAAAATCAGGTAACGTGATGCCCCCCGTTTTATTTTTGTTTTTCAACATTTCCTTAGCGATTTGGGGTCTCTTCTGATTCCATACAGATTTTTGGATTATTTGCTCCAACTCTTTGAATAATACTGGTGGAATTTTGATCAGAATGGCATTAAAAGTATAGATTGCTCTAGGCATTATAGACATTTTAACAATGTTTATTCTTCCGATCCAAGAGCATGGAATGGTCTTCCATCTATTTGTGTCTTCTTCAATTTCTTTCATGAGTGTTCTGTAGTTCCTCGAGTACAGATTCTTTCCCTCTTTGGTTAGGTTTATTCCCAGGTATCTTATGGTTCTTGGTGCTATAGTAAATGGAATCGATTCTCTAATTTCCCTTTCTGTATTTTCATTGTTAGTGTATAAGAAAGCCACTGATTTCTGTACATTGACTTTGTCTCCTGCCACGTTGCTGATTTGCTGTATGAGTTCTAGTAGTTTGGGAGTGGAGTCTTTTAGGTTTTCCATATAAAGAATAATGTCATCTGCGAAGAGAGAGAGTTTGACTTCTTCATTGCCAATTTGGATACCTTTTATTTCTCTTTGTTTTCTGACTGCTGTTGTTAGGACTTCTAATACTATGTTGAAAAAGAGTGGTGAAAGTGGGCATCCTTGTCTTGTTCCTGATCTCAACGGGATGGCTGCAAGCTTTTTCCCATTGAGGATGATATTTACTGTGGATATTTCATAGGTAGATTTGATGAAGTTCAGGAATGTTCCCTCTATCCCTATACTTTGAAGCGTTTTAATCAGGAATGGATGCTGGATTTTGTCAAATGCCTTTTTTCTGCATCAATTGAGAGGATCATGTAGTTCTTCTCTCTTCTCTTATTAATTTGTATCACATTGATTGATTTGTGAATGTTGAACCATCCTTGTGGCCCAGGGATGAATCCCACCTAATCATGGTGGATAATCTTTTTAATGTGCTGTTGTATCCTGTTGGTTAGATCTTGTTGAGAATCTTAGCATCCATATTCATCAGTGATATTGGTCTGAAATTCTCCTTTTTGGTAGGGTCTTTGCCTTGTTTGGGGATCAGGGTAATGCTGGATTCATAGAAAGAGTCTGGAAGTTTTCCTTCTGCTTCAATTTTTTGAAACGGCTTCAGGAGAATAGGTGTTATTTCTTCTTTGAAGTTTTGGTAGAATTCCCCAGGGAATCCGTCCGCTCCTGGGCTCTTGTTTTTTGGGAGGTTTTTGATCACTGCTTCAATCTCGTTATTAGATATCAGTCTATTCAGGTTGTCGATTTCTTCCTCGTTCAATTTTGGTAGTTTGTATTTTTCCAGGAATGCATCCATTTCATCTAGGTAGCTAAGCTTATTGGCATATAACTGTTGATAATCACTTCTGATGATTGTTTCTACTTCCTTGGTGTTAGTTATGATCTCTCCATTTTCATTCATAATTTTATGAATTTGGGCTTTCTCTCTTTTCTTTTGGATTAGTGTGGCCAATGGTTTACCAATCTTATTGATTCTTTTAAAAAACCAGCTTCTAGTTTCATTGATACGTTGTACTGTATCTCTGGTTTCTACCTCATTGATCTCAGCTCTAATCTTGATTATTTCCCTTTTTATCTGTGGAGTTGGTTTGATTTGTTGTTGATTCTCCAGTTCTTTAAGGTGTAGAGACAGCTGGTGTGTTCTGGATTTTTCAATTTTTTTGAGGGAGGCTTGGATGGCTATGTATTTCTCCCTTAGGACCGCCTTTGCTGTATCCCATAGGTTTTGGACCGAAGTGTCTTCATTCTCATTGGTTTCCATGAATTGTTTCAGTTCTTCTTTGATCTTCTGGTTGATCCAAGGATTCTTAAGCAAGGTGGTCTTTAGCTTCCAGGTGTTTGAGTTCCTTCTGAACTTTTCCTTGTGATTGAGCTCCAGTTTCAAAGCATTGTGATCTGAGAATATGCAGGGAATAATCTCAGTCTTTTGGCATTGGCTGAGTCCTGATTTGTGACCCAGTATGTGGTCTATTCTGGAGAAGGTTCGTGTGCACTTGAGAAGAACGAGTATTCTGTTGTTTTAGGGTGGAATGTTCTGTCTATATCTATGAGGTCCATCTGTTCCAATGTGTCATTCAATGCTCTTGTTTCTTTATTGATTTTCTGCTTCGATGATCTGTCTAATTTTGAGAGAGGCATGTTAAGATCTCATACAATTAGGGTATTCATATCAATATGACTTTTTATCTTGATTAACAGTTTTCTTAAGTAATTGGCTGCTCCCATATTGGGAGCATAGATATTTACAATTGTTAGATCATCTTGGTGGATAGTCCCTTTAAGGATTATGTCGTGTCCTTCTGTATCTCTGACTACAGTCTTTAGTTTGAAGTCTAATTTATCTGATATGAGAATCACTACCCCAGCCTTCTTTTGAGGTCCATTGGCACGAAAGATGCTTCTCCATCCCTTCACTTTCAGTCTGGGTGTATCTTTAGGTTCAACATGGGTCTCTTGTAGACAACATATGGATGGGTCCTGTCGTTTTATCCAATCTGCAACCCTGTGCCATTTTATGGGTGCTTTAGGCCATTCACATTGAGAGTGATTATTGATAGATTTATTTTTATTGACATCTAGTTACCTTTGAAGTCTTTCTTTCTGTAGACTGTCTCTATATTTCTGTTCAATGCTATTCTTGGGATTTTTCCTCTTTTATAGAATCCCCCTTAATATTTCCTGCAGTGTAAGCTTGGTGGTTGCATAGTCTTTTAAGCCTTGCCGGTCTTGAAAACTCTTTATCTCTCCATCCATTTTGAATGTCAGTCTTGCTGGATAAAGTATTCTTGGCTGCATGTTCTTCTCATTTAGTGCCCTGAATATATCTTGCCAGCCTTTTCTGGCTTGCCAGGTGTCTGTGGACAGGTCTGACGTTATTCTGATGGGCTTCCTTCTGTAAGTAAGGAGCCTCTTTGCCCTGGCGGCTTTCCAGAGATTATACCTACAATTATAATTCATCAATTTGACTATTACGTGTCGTGATGTTTTTTTGGAATGTATAATCTTGGGTGGAGACCATTCAGCCTCTAGTACATGAACGCTGGTTCCATTCGCGAGATTGGGAAAATATTCATGAAGGACTTGTTCCACTATATCTTCTAGACTTCTTTCTTTCTCCTCCCCTTCAGGGATTCCAATAATTCTGACGTTGGAATGCTTCATGGCATCATTTATTTCCCTGATTCTGTTTTCGTGGTTTCTAAGCTGTTTGTTCCAGGCTTCCTCCTGATGCTTCCTCTCTATCTGTTTGTCCTCCAGATCACTAATTCTATCTTCTGTCTCAGTTACCCTAGGTTTGAGAGAATTTAGATTAGATTGGAATTCATTGAGAGCATTGTGAAGCTCATTCCTGACAGCTTTCAGCTCAGCCCTAAGATTGTAAATATCCTGTCTGGTCGCTTTAAGTTCGGCCCTAATCAATTCCGTTTGTTCATTCATGGCTTTCTCCTACCTAGCTATTGCCTGGATAATTGTTAGCCTGAATTTTTATTTTATTTTATTTTTTTAAATTTTTTATTTTTTATAAACATATATTTTTATCCCCACTGGTACAGGTCTGTGAATCACCAGGTTTACACACTTCACAGCACTCACCAAAGCACATACCCTTCCCAATGTCCATAATCCTACCTCTTTCTCCCAAACCCCCTCCCCGCAGCAACCCTCAGTTTGTTTTGTGAGATTAAGAGTCACTTATGGTTTGTCTCCCTCCCAATCCCATCTTGTTTCATTGATTCTTCTCAAACCCACTTAAGCCCCCATGTTGCATCACCACTTCCTCATATCAGGGAGATCATATGATAGTTGTCTTTCTCTGCTTGACTTATTTCACTAAGCATGATACGCTCTAGTTCCATCCATGTTGTCGCAAAAGGCAATATTTCATTTCTTTTGATGGCTGCATAGTATTCCTGAATTTATTTTCAACATATTGTCTATGTTGATAGCTGTTAGCTCTGTTGCAGAAGGTCCATCCTCTATATTTTTTTTTTCTGTTGGGCATTTCTCCTCCTAGTCATTTTGGTGAGAGATTACTGAACAGATGTATTTGGATATATTGACCGTGGTGCAGTCAAAGTACACCTTAGAACACTTCTGAGCAATCAGGATTCCCCACCCATAAGAAAGACAAAAGAAAAGAAAGAGAAAAAAATAAAGAGAGAGAGAGAGAGAGAGAGAGAGAGACAGGATAGAAAGGGAAGATGAAAGAGAAGGTTCAGCCCAAATGGACCCCAAGGTAAGATTTATGAAGTATATAAGACAGACAGACAAACACAAAGACTGAGAAAAGTATATGACAAGAGGAAAAAAATATATATGCAAGTAAAGGAAGAACCCCATCAAAAAGAACCCCAAGTGTAAGATTTATATAGTATCATGACAAACACAAAAACACAGAAACAATGGTGAAAGAAAAAGATGGGAGAGTGGTTATAAGTTCTCAGTGTGGGTGAAGAAGGTTGTTTTGATTCCTCCTCGATGTATCTTGATATGTTTGTTAAATGACTAAACTTTTCTAAGATAAAGTGGGATTAAAAATTGGTTTACCTATAGGGGTAGTATTGATTGGGGAAAGGAGATTACTTTGAAGTTTAACTCTATATCAATGTTAGAAAATTAAAATAAAAAGGAATAAACTAGACTAAACTAAACTAAAATTAAAAAAATTCAAAAAATAGAAATCCAAAAGAAAAACACTGGTGTATGTATCAAAACGTTCAGCTTAAAAGGTTTTTATGGATTTTGATGTACTGGACATCTCACTGTGATGGTTAATAGTTTAAAAATTATCTATATATAACTGGCACAAAAACAGACACATAGATCAATGGAACAGAATAGAGAGCCCAGAAATAGACCCTCAACTCTTTGGTCAACTAATCTTCAACAAAGCAGGAAAGAATTCCAATGGAAAAAAGACAGCCTCTTCAATAAATGGTGTTGGGAAAATTGGACAGCCACATGCAGAAAAATGAAATTGGACCATTTCCTTACACCACACACGAAAATAGACTCAAAATGGATGAAGGACCTCAATGTGAAAAAGGAATCCATCAAAATCCTTGAGGAGAACACAGGCAGCAACCTCTTCAACCTCAGCCGCAGCAATATCTTCCTAGGAACAACGCCAAAGGCAAGGGAAGCAAGGGCAAAAATGAACTATTGGGATTTCATCAAGATCAAAATCTTTTGCACAGCAAAGGAAACAGTGAACAAAACCAAAAGACAACTGACAGAATGGGAGAAGATATTTTCAAACGACATATTAGATAAAGGGCTAGTGTCCAAAATCTATAAAGAACTTAGCAAACTCAACACCCAAAGAGCAAATAATCCAATCAAGAAATGGGCAGAAGACATGAACAGACATTTCTGCAAAGAAGACATCCAGATGGCCAACAGACACATGAAAAAGTGCTCCGTATCACTCGGCATCAGGGAAATACAAATCAAAACCACAATGAGATATCACCTCACACCAGTCAGAATGGCTAAAATAAACAAGTTAGGAAATGACAGATGCTGGCGAGGATGCGGAGAAAGGGGAACCCTCCTACACTGTTGGTGGGAATGCAAGCTGGTGCTACCTCTCTGGAAAACAACATGGAGGTTCCTCAAAATGTTGAAAATAGAACTACCCTATGACCTAGCAATAGCACTACTGGGTATTTACCCTAAATATACAAACGTAGTGATCCGAAGAGGCACATGCACCTGAATGTTTATAGCAGCAATGTCTACAATAGACAAACTATGTAAAGAACCTACATGTCCATCAACAGATGAATGGATAAAGAAGATGTGGCATATATACACAATGGAATACTATGCAGCCATCAAATGAAATCTTGCCATTTGCGACGACGTGGATGGAACTAGAGGGTATCATGCTTAGGGAAATAAGCCAAGCGGAGAAAGACAACTATCATATGATCTCCCTGATATGAGGAAGTGGAGATGCAACATGGGGCGTTAAGAGGGTAGGAGAGTAATAAATGAAACAAGATGGGATTGGGAGGGAGACAAACCATAAGTGACTCTTAATCTCACAAAACAAACTGAGGGTTGCTGGGGGGAGAGGGGTTGGGGGAAGGGGGATGGGGTTATGGACATTGGGGAGGGTATGTGCTATGGTGAGTGCTGTGAAGTGTATAAACCTGGTGATTCACATACCTGTACCCTGGGGGATAAAAATATATTATATGTTTATAGAAATAAAAAACTAAAAAAATCTCTCTCTCTCTCTCTATATATAAAGTACCAGAATAGTGGGATCGAGTAAAAAAATAAAAGTTTTCCTATGAAGTAGTGGTGGTTGTTCTCTTGTAGTCTTTTTTTTCCCCCCTCCTTTCTTGGTTGGTTTTCTGGGGGTGGGGCCTGCCACGTGGGTTTTCAGGCAATGATGTTCCCTGAGTTAAGTCCCCCTGCCCCCCTCAAGGGGGTGGGCTCTAAGGAAACTTTTTTTTCAGGCTTGTTCTCTGGTGGTTTTTATGTTTGTTCACTTTTTTTTCTCTCACCTTGACCACTTTTGATGGTTTTCGTTGTTTTAGAGGAAAAAAAACTGCATCTTGGCCTCCCTCTCAGAGAGAAGCCTCCGTCTGGCTGCAGAGCCCAAATAAGTTCCCCTTTGGCTGCTCCCAGAGCAGGTTCTCAGTCGAGGTCCCTGGCGACGCAGAATCTTTTGCTTGTACCCAAAACCATGACAGCAGCAGCTGTCTGGGCAGCTCCAGCCCGCCAGAGAGTTTCCAAGCAACAATCTCACACTGAGATTTTCCCACTGGCCCGGGCTGGGAGTGCCTGGTTTTTCTGAGTCTAAAAGCGCCCAGCTTGCACGCATCTCTTTCAGGGGAGGCTGTGGGTCGCACACGCTTTTCAGGCTCTGAGAACGTGGTGCAGGTCCAAAAGCATCAGGTTGGGCCTTCCTGTACCTTTTTCAGGGAAGAATTTGGGGAGCGCGTTTTAGGCTCTGAAACAATGGCGTGGGTCAAAGAGCACAAGCCGGGCCTTTGTGTACCTCTTTCAGGGGAGAACAAGGGGCGTGTGCATCTCTGGCTGTATAGCAGTGCTTGCGGGTTCTGTCCTCTGGTGAGGCACCCAGCCCCTCATAGGAGCTGGACCCCACGCGTTCTGGGGCGCACTGGCGGCTTAGAGACCAAGACCTGGTTTCTCTGCCACTCTCTCTGGCTCAGCACCAGGGGAGGCTGTCCTGGGACCTGGGACTTAAGCCCCTGTCCCTAGCCTCCCTGATTCCCATACCCCCAACCCCCCACGATCTTTTGCTCTTTTTTTTTTTAAATTTTATTTATTTATTTGACAGAGAGAAATCACAAGTAGATGGAGAGGCAGGCAGAGAGAGAGAGAGAGAGAGAGAGAAGCAGGCTCCCCGCTGAGCAGAGAGCCCGAAGCGGGACTTGATCCCAGGACCCTGAGATCATGACCTGAGCCGAAGGCAGCGGCTTAACCCACTGAGCCACCCAGGCGCCCCTCTTTTGCTCTTTTGAAGTGCTTTCAACCAGTCTCCAAGTTAATGTTGGTCCCCAGACACAGGGCACTCTCGCTTGTATTAGGGGTATTACTTTCCAACCCGTCGCCTCTAGTGGCTCCCTCCCCCTTTTGTTTATCTTCTGATATCAGTTCGCCGTTCCCACTCCGCTTTACCTGCCCACTGGTGTCTTCTGCCCCTGTAGAGGGGCAGACGTGTATAATTCTGATCTCAGGCTGATTTCATGCGTTATCGGAGTTCTTTGGTTCATAATCAGCTCACTTTAAGGTACAGGTTTAAAAGGCGCCTCCTCCTACTTCCCCGCCATCTTGCCCCCCCCTCTTGCTTTTTCATCCAATCTGATGTCCTATATCTTTTGGAGTATTTAGCCTATTTACATTCAGAATAACAATTGAAAGGTATGAATTTACTGCCATTGTATTAAGTATAAAGTCCCTGTTTCTGTAGATTGCTTCTGTTTCTTTCTGATCTATGTTACTTTTGGGTTATCTCTTCCCTTACAAGATCCCCTTTAATATTTCTTGCAGGGCTGCTTTAGTGCTTACAAATTCTTTTAAATTCTGTTTTTCCTGGAAGCTCTTTATCTCTCCTTCTATTTTGAATGACAGCCTTGCTTCGTAAATTGTTCTTGGCTGCATGTTTTTCTTCTTGTATCCTGAATATATCATGCCAGCCCTTTCTGGCCTTCCAGGAGTCGTGGATATGTCTATTGCAAACTTAAGATTTTTATCCCCTAGCATAGAACCTCTTGTTTTGGGCTGCTCAGGGTTTCTCTCTCTCTCTCTCTTTTTATATTATGTTCAGTTAGCCAATGTGTAATACATCTTTAGTTTTTGATGTAATGTTTAGTGATTCATTAGTTCAGCAAAACACCCAGTGTTCATAACAACAACATGCCCTCTTTAATGTCTATCATCCTGTTATTCCATTTGCAAGGGTCCCTATTACATGTTGGGGTGTTGATCTATTTTTATTGTTTTTGAGGGGGGTTCTCTGTGCTTCATGGACTTGAACGCCTTTTTCCTTCTGTAGATGAGCTAAGTTCAGATATGATTTTTTCAAATACACCTTCTGGGCCTCTCTCTCTTCTTCTTGTGGACCCCAATAATTCTAGTACTGTTTCACTTTATGATATCAGTGACTTGCCCAATGCTTCATCATTATTCAGTAGCTGCTTTTCTCTCTTTTTATCAGTTCCCTTCCTTTCTATCAGTTTTTCTTCTATGTTATTGCCTCTCTCTTCTGCCTCATTTACCCTAGTTGTTAGAGCATCCAACTTAGCCTGTATCTTACTAAAAGCATTTTTAATTTCAGCCTGGTTAGATTTTACTTCTTCACTAAGAGATTCTCTACTGTATTTTATGCTTTTTTCAAGTCCAACTAGTAACTTTATAATTGTTATACTGAATACCAGCTCTGCAAGTTTATTTTTATCTATATCAGTTAGATCTGTGGCAGAGAGTATTACCTCTGGTTCTTTCTTTTTTTTGTGAATTCCTCCTTCTAGTTATTTTTCTCAGAAAAGAATGAACGAATGAGAGATCAAAATAAAAAATATCAACCACAACCAAAGCGAAATATACACTAGACAAATCCAAAAAAGGACAGAGAAAGAAAATAAAAAATGTGCAGGGGGAAGAGATAATATAATCTACTAGGTGGACAAAACAGGGTAATCCACTTGATTCTGGGTGTATTTTGGTCTGTTTGTTAGAAGTCACTAAATCCGCAAAATGTAAAGAAAGCAAAATTGTATATATACAAAAATAAAATTGAGGGACACCTTTATGACTCAGTTAAGCATTTGTCTTCAGCTCAGGTCATGATCCCAAGGTCCTGGAGTCAAGACCCACATCAGGCTACATGCTTGGTGGGGAGTCTTCTTCTCCTTCTCCCTCAGCATCTCCCCCTGCTTATGCTCTCTATCTCTCTCTGTCAAATAAACAAATAAAATACTTAAAAACTAAAATAAACTTGAATACAGTAAAAGGAAACAAAAAATGAAGAATATATCTGTAAAATGTAAATATAAAAATGAAAGGTTAAAAAAACTTAAAAAAAGTGTTCATAAAATAGGAAATTAGTTGACAATGGAAATAAAGACAAAAGAAGAGGAAAATTTTAAACTGAAAAATAAATGAATCATGAGAAAGAATGAAAAAAAACCCACATTGAATTTTTTATACTATTTTCCCCTAGGATTAAGGTTTTGCAGTCATGTAAGCTCTGTAAACCTGGTGTTCGACTATTCTAGTTCGTTTTCTATGGGAGTGGTCTGCTGCACTGATTCTCAAGTTCTTGGCCTAAGTGGAGTTGCACCAGCATTTTTAAGGGTGCCCTCCTCAGTGTGACTTGGTTGTAGTTGCTCTATGTTGCTTTTGTTCTCTAAAGGCTTTCTGTGTTTCTTAGAGGATAAAAATTAAAATGGCCACACCCTAATCTCCAGTTCCAAAGCTGAAAGTTTGCATCCTCTCTCCCCAGTGAACCCTCAGGGATAGTAGTCTTCACATTTGTGTGTACCAAACTCTGGAGACTCCTGGGATGATGCTCACACCTATCCTCCCAGCGGAAGGCAGAGGGTCATGTTTCTGCCCTTTGCAGTGACATCACACAGAAAGCAATCACCTGGTCATGCCACAGTTCACCATTTATGGCTAAATGAGCTGAGATCCCCCTCCCAGTCTCATTGAACATAACCAGTTTCCTCACATTAGTGATTTGGAACTCTGCTGTATCCAGCAGCCCCTTTCTTTCTATGACCCCAGGATTCCCAAGACCACATTGTCCCACCTAGGAATCTGCCCCATTTCATTTCACGCAAATAGGTCTCACTGGAGGAAACTTCTAAATGTTCTCACTTTGTGCTTCAGGGTTTATATCACTTTCCAGTAACCAGCTTTTGGAGACTCCCTCCCCACCCTGTTTATCTTCCATATATCCCCTCAGATTCACTTCTTTTTTATTTTTTAAATTTTATTTTATTTTTTAATGTTCCAAGATTCATTGTTTATGCACAACACCCAGTGCTCCATGCAATATGTGCCCTCCTTACTAGCCACCACCAGGATCACCCAACTTCCCACCCATTTCCTCCAAAACCCTTAGTTTTTTTTCTCAAAGTTCTCAAGACAGTAAACAACAAGTGTTGAAGAGGATGTGGAAAAAGGGAAACCCTCTTACACTGTTGGTGGGAATGCAAGTTGGTACAGCCACTTTGGAAAACAGTGTGCACACTCCTCCAAAAATTAAAAATAAATCTGCTCTTTAACACTGTATTTGCATTACTGGGTGTTTATCCCAAAGATACAGGTGTAGTGAAAAGTAGGATCATGTGTACCCCAATGTTGATAGCATCAATGGCTATGGTCATCAAACTGTGGAAAGAACCAAGATGCCCTTCAAAAGACAAATGGATAAAGAAGATGTGGTCCATATATACAATGGAGTATGGTGCCTCCATCGGAAAAGATAAATACACAATTTTTGTATCAACATGGATGGGAGTGGAGGAGATTATGCTAAGTGAAATAAGTAAAGCAGAGACAGTCAATTATCATATGGTTTCACTTACTTATGGAGAATAAGAAATAACATGGAGGACACTTAGAGAAGGAAAGTAAAAGTGAATTGGGGGAAATCGGAGGGGGAGATGAACCATGAGAGGCTGTGGACTCAGAAACAAACTGAGGGTTTTGGAGGGAAGGGACATTGGGTGTTAGGTGAGTCTGGTTGTGTGTATTAAGGAGGGCATGTATTTCATGGAGCACTGGGTGTGATGCATAAACAATGAATCTTTGAACACTGAAAAAATAAAACAGTGTTAAAAATAAATACATATTACAATGAAAAATAATACAAATACTTGTAAGTTTAAAGAAACTAGGTAGGCAATGGATAGAATGCTATGACACTGCTACATTGTGTTGTTGATAAAGACATTCTTTATCAGTGATACCTGAGAGATCTGAGTGCAATGAGGGAATTAGCCAAAGGCAATTCATGCAGAAAAGAAGTTCTGGGGGAGGGAACAACAGTGCAAAGACTTTAAGACCATGAGTAAATGCAAAGAGGACAGCAGTATAAATCCAGTGAGGGAGGGATATACTATGGGTAAGTTCAGAGATGTATCCAATAGCAATTTATAAGTTTAAATAATTTGGACTTATCACTTCTCAGCCTTTTGGCTAAGATCAAGCGTAAATAATTTGGACATATACAACCTATTGAAAAAATCTGAGCTGAGACATGTATCACCTGGATAAGTTTTCTGGAGAATATCTCTGGCTCTGTCATGGGGAGAAATTTTAGAAGAAAAAAATGAAAAAAAAAAAAATGGAAGAGCAGTTAGAAGTTCTTCGTGGTGCCAAAGCAAGAGACAATTGAAGCTGAGCCCAAGGATCTGCAGGGGAACTGCTGAGAAGGGGGCATACAGGAAAATTATTATAATGTACAGCCAACATGTATGATGGTAAATTGTATGTAAGATGTTAGAGAAAGAGAGGAGTCATTAATGACTCTAAATTAGAGGAAAAAGTATGACAACACACCAATGGGGATAATTTTTTTTAATAAAAAATAAACAAAAATTCTTGTAGAACACTAAAAAAAACAAAAAAGTCTTTGGTAGTGCAGACTAAAAATAAAGTCTATAGTATATTAAAATCCAAAAAAATAAAAATAAAATCCATAGGCTTCTTGCATTAAAAATAAAACATACTTGGAGTGGTTGTGTGGCATAGTAATTTGTCCAATTCTTGATTTCAGCTCAGATTTTGGTATCAGTGCCATGACATGAAGTACCACAATGGGTTTCATGCTCATCCTGGAGTCTGCTTGAGTTTCTCTCTCCCTTTCCCTCTGTTCTCCTACCTCATGCACTATGTCTCTCACTCTCTATCTTTTAAATAAATAAATAAATAAAATGAATAAAACACTCAATATTTCCCATGAGGATGTTAAATTCAGGTAACATGTATTTTTTTTCAACATCTTTCTGGAAGACATGGTCATGCAAATTGTGCTAAATATTTCTGCAACCAAATATATATTAACTTTTGGAAAATAAGCTAAAATCAATATGGAGCACTGGGTGTGGTGCAAAAATAATGAATACTGTTATGCTGAAAATAAATAAAAAATAAATTTAAAAAAATCAATATTTGCTTCTAATATAAATAACTTGGAATATGGCTTGATTTAACTAAAATTCCATAAGCTTTCTTAGAAAGTATAGAGTGACACACAATTAATACAGAAAATGAAGGTCCCTAAACACAGTTACAAATTCTAGTTTTATAAAATTACAAATGTAACAAGGTTTACACATGCATTGAACATAAATTCATCAAGAAATTTGCAATATTTACATAAGGACAATTTTCTCCCAGAATTTTATGAAAGAAGAGGTAAGTAAATGTATTATGTTTATAGATGGAATGGTAGAATATAGAGGATTAATGTACAATTTTAATTCATCTCCATTCATTCTATGAAAATTATGGAATTCTGTTTAAAATCCTCATTTTTTTAGGATTTATTTTGAAGGTACTCATTGGAATATGAAGTGCAGGGATATCATAATCAATATTCATGAATCAATCACACATTCTCAATAATTATAATCACTGTTCTATATCCTCCCATAACCCATCATCCACCATATAAATTAAAAAAAATTTTTTTAATTTGTTTTCAGCATAACAGTAATCATTGTTTTTGTACCACACCCAGTGCTCCATGCAATCCGTGCCCTCTATAATACCCACCACCTGGTACCCCAACCTCCCAACCCACTCCACTTCAAACCCCGCAGATTGTTTTTCAGAGTCCATAGTCTCTCATGATTCACCTCCCCTTCCAATTTACTCCAACCCCCTTCTCTCTAACTCCCCATGTCTTCCATGCTTTTTGTTATGCTCCACAAATAAGTGAAACCATATGATAATTGACTCTCTCTGCTTCACATATTTCACTCAGCATAATCTCTTCCAGTCCCGTCCATGTTGCTACAAAAGTTAGGTATTCACCCTTTCTGATGGAGGCATAATACTCCATAGTGTATATGGACCACATCTTCCTTATCCATTCGTCCATTGAAGGGCATCTTGCTTCTTTCCATAGTTTGGCAACCGTGGCCATTGCTGCTATAGACATTGGGGTACAGATGGCCCTTCTTTTCACTACATCTGTATCTTCGGGGTAAATACCCAGGAGTGCAATGGCAGGGTCATAGGGAAGTTCTATTTTTAATTTCTTGAGGAATCTCCACACTGTTCTCCAAAGAGTCTGCACCAACTTGCATTCTCACCAACAGTGGAAGAGGGTTGCCCTTTCTCCACATCCTCTCCAACACATGTTGTTTCCTGTCTTGTTAATTTTGGCCATTCTAACTGGTGTAAGGTGATATCTCAATGTAGTTTTAATTTGAATCTCCCTGAGGGCTAGTGATGATGAACATTTTTTCATGTGTCTGATAGCCATTTGTATGTCTTTATTGAAGAAGTGTCTGTCTATATCTTCTGTCCATTTTTTGATATGATTGTTTTGTGTGTGTTGAGTTTGAGGAGTTCATTATAGATCCTATTATCTTTAAATCTGATCAACTGGGGATTGAGTTTCTCTTTCTAGAAAAAATAATCTAATCTTCATGATATTATTGGTACTTTATTTTGTGATGCAAATTGTATTTCATATGTGACTGAAGTTAGTGTTATCTAAATAAAAAGTCTGTTACATATGGATGTTATATATGAATCTTGCAATAACCACAAAGTAAATCTACAGTGAATTCATAAAAGATAAAGTAAAAGGAATCAAAGCATATACCTACAGAAAACAACAATTTTACAAATATAGACAGCTAGAGAAGAGGAAAAAAATGAGAAATACAAAATAGCAGAAAATAAAAATAATATGAGAGTAACAAGTCACTTTAAATATAAATTGATTAAATTATATAATCAAAAGACATAGAGTGGCTGTATGGATTAAAAAAAACAACTATAAAGGGAGGAGTCAAGATGGCGGAGAAGTAGCAAGCTGAGACTGCTTCAGCTAGCTGGAGATCAGCTAGATAGCTTATCTAAAGATTGCAAACACCTGAAAATCCATTGGCAGATCGAAGAGAAGAAGAACAGCAATTCTGGAAACAGAAAATCAACCACTTTCTGAAAGGTAGGACCGGCGGAGAAGTGAATCCAAAGCGACGGGAAGATAGACCCCGGGGGGAGGGGCCGGCTCCCGGCAAGCGGCGGAGCAACCGCGCACAAAATCAGGACTTTTAAAAGTCTGTTCCGCTGAGGGACATCGCTCCAGAGGCTAAACCGGGGCAAAGCCCACGTGGGATCATCGTGGCCTCAGGTCCCGCAGGGTCACAAAAGGATCGGGGGTGTCTGAGTGTTGCAGAGCTTGCGGGTATTGGAACGGGAAAGCCGGCTGCAGAGACAGAGCCGACAGTAAGCTCGCAGCTCGGGGTGACCTTGAACTGGTCGCAGGCTCGGTGAGCTCGGAGCGCGGCCGGAGGTCAGGCAGACGGGAGTAACTGGGCGCTGTTCTCTGAGGGCGCACTGAGGAGTGGGGCCCTGGGCTCTCGGCTCCTCCGGCCCGAGACCAGGAGGCCGCCATTTGTATTCCTGTCCTCTGGAACTCTACGGAAAGCGCTCAGGGAACAAAAGCTCCTGAAAGCAAACCGGAGCGGATTACTCACCCCGGCCCGGGTAAGGGCGGTGTAATTCCGCCTGGGGCAAAGACACTTGAGAATCACTACAACAGGCCCCTCCCCCAGAAGATCAACAAGAAGTCCAGGCGAGACCAAGTTCACCTACCAAGGAGTGCGGTTTCAATACCAAGGAGAGCAGCAGAATTCCAGAGGAGGAGAAAGCCAAGCACGGAACTCATGGCTTTTTTCCTGTGATTTTTTTTAGTCTTGCAGTTAATTTAATTTTTTCTTTTTCATTTTTTTTTTCTTCTCGCCTTCGGGTAAATTTTTTTTTTTAACTGTTACCTTTTTCTTTTTTAACGATTTTTTACTAGTTTATCTAATATATATATTTTTCTTTTTTAGATTTTTCTTAGGTGTTTTCTTTTTTAAAAAATTCTTTTCTTTTCTTTTCTTTTTTTTTCTTTCTTCCTTTTTGAACCTCTTTTTATCCCCTTTCTCCCCACTCATGATTTTGGATCTCTTCTAATTTGGTTAAAGCATATTTTCCTGGGGTTGTTGCCACCCTTTTAGTATTTTACTTGCCCCTTCATTTACTCTTATCTGGACAAAATGACCAGACGTAAAAATTCAACACAAAAAAAAGAACAAAAGGCAGTATCGAAGGCTAGGGACCTAATCAATACAGACATTGGTAATATGTTCAGAATGACAATTCTCAAGGTTCTAGCCGGGCTCGAAAAAGGCATGGAAGATATTAGAGAAACCCTCTCGAGAGATATAAAAGCCCTTTCTGGAGAAATAAAAGAACTGAAATCTAACCAAGTTGAAATAAAAAAAGCTGTTAATGAGGTGCAATAAAAAATGGAGGCTCTAACTGCTAGGATAAATGAGGCAGAAGAAAGAATTAGTGATATAGAAGACCAAATGACAGAGAATAAAGAAGCTGAGCAAAAGAGAGACAAACAGCTACTGGACCACGAGGGGAGAATTCGAGAGATAAGTGACACCATAAGACGAAACAACATTAGAATAATTGGGATTCCAGAAGAAGAAGAAAGAGAGAGGGGAGCAGAAGGTATACTGGAAAGAATTATTGGGGAGAATTTCCCCAATATGGCAAAGGGAATGAGCATCAAAATTCAGGAGGTTCAGAGAACGCCCCTCAAAATCAAAAAGAATAGGCCCACACCCCGTCACCTAATAGTAAAATTTACAAGTCTCAGTGACAAAGAGAAAATCCTGAAAGCAGCCCGGGAAAAGAAGTCTGTAACATACAATGGTAAAAATATTAGATTGGCAGCTGACTTATCTACAGAGACCTGGAAGGCCAGAAAGAGCTGGCATGATATTTTCAGAGCACTAAACGAGAAAAACATGCAGCCAAGAATGCTATATCCAGCTAGGCTATCATTGAAAATATAAGGAGAGATTAAAAGCTTCCAGGACAAACAAAAACTGAAAGAATTTGCAAATACTAAACCAGCTCTACAGGAAATATTGAAAGGGGTCCTCTAAGCAAAGAGAGAGCCTACAAGTGGTAGATCAGAAAGGAACAGAGACCATATACAGTAACAGTCACCTTACAGGCAATACAATGGCACTAAATTCATATCTCTCAATAGTTACCCTGAATGTGAATGGGCTAAATGCCCCTGTCAAAAGACGCAGGGTATCAGAATGGATAAAAAAACAAAACCCATCTATATGTTGCCTCCAAGAAACTCATTTAAAGCCCGAAGACACCTCCAGATTTAAAGTGAGGGGGTGGAAAAGAATTTACCATGCTAATGGACATCAGAAGAAAGCAGGAGTGGCAATCCTTATATCAGATCAATTATATTTTAAGCCAAAGACTATAATAAGAGATGAGGAAGGACACTATATCATACTCAAAGAGTATTTAACAATTTTAAATATCTATGCCCCCAACGTGGGAGCAGCCAACTATATAAACCAATTAATAACAAAATCAAAGAAACACATCAACAATAATACAATAATAGTAGGGGACTTTAACACTCCCCTCACTGAAATGGACAGGTCATCCAAGCAAAAGATCAGCAAGGAAATAAAGGCCTTAACCTCACACTGGACCAGATGGACATCACGGATATATTCAGAATATTTCATCCCAAAGCAACAGAATACACATTCTTCTCTAGTGCACATGGAACATTCTCCAGAATAGATCACATCCTCGGTACTAAATCAGGACTCAACCGGTATCAAAAGATTGGGATCATTCCCTGCATATTTTCAGACCACAATGCTCTAAAGCTAGAACTCAACCGCAAAAGGAAGTTTGGAAAGAACCCAAATACATGGAGACTAAATAGTATCCTTCTAAAGAATGAATGGGTCAACCGGGAAATTAAAGAAGAATTGAAAAAAATCATGGAAACAAATGATAATGAAAATACAACGGTTCAAAATCTGTGGGACACAACAAAGGCAGTCCTGAGAGGAAAATATATAGCGGTACAAGCCTTTCTCAAGAAACAAGAAAGGTCTCAGGTACACAACCTAACCCTACACCTAAAGGAGCTGGAGAAAGAACAAGAAAGAAACCCTAAGCCCAGCAGGAGAAGAGAAAACATAAAGATCAGAGCAGAAATCAATGAAATAGAAACCAAAAAAACAATAGAACAAATCAACGAAAGTAGGAGCTGGTTCTTTGAAAGAATTAATAAAATTGATAAACCCCTGGCCAGACTTATCAAAAAGAAAAGAGAAAGCACCCAAATAAAATAAAATTATGAATGAAAGAGGAGAGATCACAACTAACACCAAAGAAATACAAACTATTATAAGAACATACTATGAGCAACTCTACGGCAATAAATTTGACAATCTGGAAGAAATGGATGCATTCCTAGAAACATATAAACTACCACAACTGAACCAGGAAGAAATAGAAAGCCTGAACAGACCCACAACCAGTAAGGAGATTGAAACAGTCATTACAAATCTCCAAACAAACAAAAGCCCAGGGCCAGACGGCTTCCCGGGGGAATTCTACCAAACATTTAAAGAAGAACTAATTCCTATTCTCCTGAAACTGTTCCAAAAAATAGAAATGGAAGGAAAACTTCCAAACTCATTTTATGAGGCCAGCATCACCTTGATCCCAAAACCAGACAAGGATCCCACCAAAAAAGAGAGCTATAGACCAATATCCTTGATGAACACAGATGCGAAAATACTCAACAAAATACTAGCCAATAGGATTCAACAGTACATTAAAAAGATTATTCACCACGACCAAGTGGGATTTATTCCAGGGCTGCAAGGTTGGTTCAACATCCGCAAATCAGTCAATGTGATACAACACATCAATAAAAGAAAGAACAAGAACCATATGATACGCTCAATAGATGCTGAAAAAGCATTTGACAAAGTACAGCATCCCTTCCTGATCAAAACTCTTCAAAGTGTAGGGATAGAGGGCACATACCTCAATATCATCAAAGCCATCTATGAAAAACCCACCGCAAATATCATTCTCAATGGAGAAAAACTGAAAGCTTTTCCGCTAAGGTCAGGAACACGGCAGGGATGTCCATTATCACCACTGCTATTCAACATAGTACTAGAGGTCCTAGCCTCAGCAATCAGACAACAAAAGGAAATTAAAGGCATCCAAATCGGCAAAGAAGAAGTCAAATTATCACTCTTCGCAGATGATATGATACTATATGTGGAAAACCCAAAAGACTCCACTCCAAAACTGCTAGAACTTATACAGGAATTCAGTAAAGTGTCAGGATATAAAATCAATGCACAGAAATCAGTTGCATTTCTCTTCACCAACAGCAAGACAGAAGAAAGAGAAAATAAGGAGTCAATCCCATTTACAATTGCATCCAAAACCATAAGATACCTAGGAATAAACCTAACCAAAGAGACACAGAATCTATACTCAGAAAACTATAAAGTACTCATGAAAGAAATTGAGGAAGACACAAAAAAATGGAAAAATGTTCCATGCTCCTGGATTGGAAGAATAAATATTGTGAAAACGTCTATGCTACCTAAAGCAATCTACACATTTAATGCAATTCCTATCAAAGTACCATCCATCTTTTTCAAAGAAATGGAACAAATAATGCTAAAATTTATATGGAACCAGAAAAGACCTCGAATAGCCAAAGGGATATTGAAAAAGAAAGCCAACGTTGGTGGCATCACAATTCCGGACTTCAAGCTCTATTACAAAGCTGTCATCATCAAGACAGCATGGTACTGGCACAAAAACAGACACATAGATCAATGGAACAGAATAGAGAGCCCAGAAATAGACCCTCAAATCTATGGTCAACTCATCTTCGACAAAGCAGGAAAGAATGTCCAATGGAAAAAAGACAGCCTCTTCAATAAATGGTGCTGGGAAAATTGGACAGCCACATGCAGAAAAATGAAATTGGACCCTTTCCTTACACCACACACAAAAATAGACTCAAAATGGATGAAGGACCTCAATGTGCGAAAGGAATCCATCAAAATCCTTGAGGAGAACACGGGCAGCAACCTCTTCGACCTCTGCCGCAGCAACATTTTCCTAGGAACAACGCAAAAGGCAAGGGAAGCAAGGGCAAAAATGAACTATTGGGATTTCATCAAGATCAAAAGCTTTTGCACAGCAAAGGAAACAGTTAACAAAATCAAAAGACAACTGACAGAATGGGAGAAGATATTTGCAAACAACATATCAGATAAAGGACTAGTGTCCAGAATCTATAAAGAACTTAGCAAACTCAACACCCAAAGAACAAATAATCCAATCAAGAAATGGGCAGAGGACATGAACAGACATTTCTGCAAAGAAGACATCCAGATGGCCAACAGACACATGAAAAAGTGCTCCATATCACTTGGCATCAGGGAAATACAAATCAAAACCACAATGAGATATCACCTCACACCAGTCTGAATGGCTAAAATCAACAAGTCAGGAAATGACAGATCCTGGCGAGGATGTGGAGAAAGGGGAACCCTCCTACACTGTTGGTGGGAATGCAAGCTGGTGCAGCCACTCTGGAAAACAGCATGGAGGTTCCTCAAAATGTTGAAAATAGAACTGCCCTATGACCCAGCAATTGCACTATTGGGTATTTACCCTAAAGATACAAATGTATTGATCCAAAGGGGCACATGCACCCGAATGTTTATAGCAGCAATGTCCACAATAGCCAAACTATGGAAAGTACCTAGATGTCCATCAACAGATGAATGGATCAAGAAGATGTGGTATATATACACAATGGAATACTATGCAGCCATCAAAAGAAATGAAATCTTGCCATTTGCGTCAACATGGATGGAACTAGAGTGTATCATGCTTAGCGAAATAAGTCAAGCAGAGAAAGACAACTATCATATGATCTCCCTGATATGAGGAAGTGGTGATGCAACATGGGGCCTTAAGTGGGTAGGAGAAGAATCAATGAAACAAGATGGGATTGGGAGGGAGACAAACCATAAGTGACTCTTAATCTCACAAAACAAACTGAGGGTTGCTGGGGGGAGGGGGTTTGGGAGAAGGGGGTGGGATTATGGACATTGGGGAGGGTATGTGCTTTGGTGAGTGCTGTGAAGTGTGTAAACCTGGTGATTCACAGACCTGTACCCCTGGGGATAAAAATATATGTTTATAAAAAATAAAAAATTTAAAAAAAATAGTAAAAATGATTCAGACCCTACCAGTCAAATCATAAATGGGACCTTAACTGTAAATCATTATCTTTAGATCAAAGCAGGCATTTGGGTGCTAAAGATACATTATAGAACTAATATTTTATAGAACTCCTCTGAAATGAGTCATTTATTCCATCCCTTTTCCTGCACAGCTGCTGACCCATGTTTTGGTTCCTGGAAATAGCTGCTACCCTGTCATACTTCTTAAAAGCACATATATTGATAACTCTACTCATTCCTCCATTCCTCTGTGACTGTCACTGTGTTAAAATGTGGAGTCAGCTGACTCACTTGTGGTGGTAATAAAGTAGATGAGTTTGCAAAGTAAAAAAAACAAAAAAAAAACAAACCAAAAAAAACCAACTATATGCTGCCTACAATGAAATAACTTCCGCTTTAAAGACACATTTAGGATAACAGTTAAATGATGAAGATATTCCATACAAATGGAAACCAAAAGAGAGCAGAAGTAACTTACTTATAATAGACAAGATAGACTTTCGGCCAAAAAATGGTAATGAAACACTGAGAAGTATATTATATAATGACAAAAAGTCAACTAAACAAGAAGATATAATAGCCATACATGTTTATATTATATAAATAATATAAAATATATAATTTCATATAGCATTTTATATAATATATATTATTTATATATTATTATATATTTAGTGCTGAGAGCTATCTGCAGTATATATATGTATTTAAACATATACATATATATGTAAAAAACTGGGAAGGAAGAAATGTGTAATACAGTAATAGTAATGTACTTTAATACCCCACTTTCAGCAACATCACACAGAATTGTTGGACTTAAACTGTTGTTTAGACAAAATGGATGCAAGTGACATGTACAAAACTTTCCATCCAACAGAAGCAGAAAGATTATTTTTGTCAAGAACACAAAGAATAGTATAAAGGACAGGTTGTATACTGATACAAGTATTCACAAATTTAATAAGTTTCAAGTGATATCTAATGACTTTTCTGACAATAATGGCATGAAGCTAGAAATCAATAACTGGAGTAAAGCTGGAAATTTCATAGATATGTACCAATTAGGTAAAGCAATCCTGTACATCAAATGGATGAAAGATGAAATTCAAAAAGTGAAAAAAACTGAAATAAAGAACATTTCCTTAGCGAATCGGGGTCTCTTCTGATTCCATACAAATTTTAGGATTAGTTGCTCCAGCTCTTTGAAGAATACAGGTGGAATTTTGAGCGGAATGGCATTAAAAGTATATATTGCTCTAGGCAGTTTAGACATTTTAACAATGTTTATTCTTCCGATGCAAGAGCATGGAATGGTCTTCCGTCTTTTTATGTCTTCTTCAATTTCTTTCATGAGTGTTCTGTAGTTCCTCAAGTACAGATCCTTTATGTCTTTGGTTAAGTTTATTCCCAGGTATCTTATGGTTCTTGGTGCTATAGTAAATGGAATCGATTCTCTAATTTCCCTTTCTGTATTTTCATTGTTAGTGTATAAGAAAGCCACTGATTTCTGTAAGTTGACTTTGTATCCTGCCACGTTGCTGAATTGCTGTATGAGTTCTAATAGTTTGGGGGTGGAGTCTTTTGGGTTTTCCATATAAAGAATCATGTCATCTGTGAAGAGAGAGAGTTTGACTTCTTCATTGCCAATTTGCATACCTTTTATTTCTCTTTGTTGTCTAATTGCTGTTGCTAGGACTTCTAATACTATGTTGAAAAAGAGTGGTGAAAGTGGGCATCCTTGTCTTGTTCCTGATCTCAATGGGATGGCTGCACACTTCTCCAAACAAGACATACAAATGGCTATCAGACACATGAAAAAATGTTCATCATCATTAGCCCTCAGGGAGATTCAAATTAAAACCACATTGAGATATCACCTTATACCAGTTAGAATGGCCAAAATTAACAAGACAGGAAACAACATGTGTTGGAGAGGATGAGGAGAAAGGGCAACCCTCTTCCACTGTTGGTGAGAATGCAAGTTGGTGCAGACTCTTTGGAGAACAGTGTGGAGATTCCTCAAGAAATTAAAAATAGAACTTCCCTATGACCCTGCCATTGCACTCCTGGGTATTTACCCCGAAGATACAGATGTAGTGAAAAGAAGGGCCATCTGTACCCCAATGTCTATAGCAGCAATGGCCACGGTTGCCAAACTATGGAAAGAAGCAAGATGCCCTTCAACGGACGAATGGATAAGGAAGATGTGGTCCATATACACTATGGAGTATTATGCCTCATTCAGAAAGGATGAATACCTAACTTTTGTAGCAACATGGACGGGACTGGAAGAGATTATGCTGAATGAAATAAGTGAAGCAGAGAGAGTCAGTTATCATATGGTTTCACTTATTTGTGGAGCATAACAAATATCATGGAGGAAAAGGGGTGTTAGAGAGGAGAAGGGAGTTGGGGCAAATTGGAAGGGGAGGTGAATCATGAGAGACTATGGACTCTGACAAACAATCTGAGGGGATTGAAGTGGTGGGCTTGTGGGAGGTTGGGGTACCAGGTGGTGGGTATTATAGAGGGCACG